>NW_020799099.1:19019092-19058001 GCF_003259725.1 Athene cunicularia | reverse complement strand
TTCCCTTCCCTTCCCTTCCCTTCCCTTCCCTTCCCTTCCCTTCCCTTCCCTTCCCTTCCCTTCCCTTCCCTTCCCTTCCCTTCCCTTCCCTTCCCTTCCCTTCCCTTCCCTTCCCTTCCCTTCCCTTCCCTTCCCTTCCCTTCCCTTCCCTTCCCTTCCCTTCCCTTCCCTTCCCTTCCCTTCCCTTCCCTTCCCTTCCCTTCCCTTCCCTTCCCTTCCCTTCCCTTCCCTTCCCTTCCCTTCCCTTCCCTTCCCTTCCCTTCCCTTCCCTTCCCTTCCCTTCCCTTCCCTTCCCTTCCCTTCCCTTCCCTTCCCTTCCCTTCCCTTCCCTTCCCTTCCCTTCCCTTCCCTTCCCTTCCCTTCCCTTCCCTTCCCTTCCCTTCCCTTCCCTTCCCTTCCCTTCCCTTCCCTTCCCTTCCCTTCCCTTCCCTTCCCTTCCCTTCCCTTCCCTTCCCTTCCCTTCCCTTCCCTTCCCTTCCCTTCCCTTCCCTTCCCTTCCCTTCCCTTCCCTTCCCTTCCCTTCCCTTCCCTTCCCTTCCCTTCCCTTCCCTTCCCTTCCCTTCCCTTCCCTTCCCTTCCCTTCCCTTCCCTTCCCTTCCCTTCCCTTCCCTTCCCTTCCCTTCCCTTCCCTTCCCTTCCCTTCCCTTCCCTTCCCTTCCCTTCCCTTCCCTTCCCTTCCCTTCCCTTCCCTTCCCTTCCCTTCCCTTCCCTTCCCTTCCCTTCCCTTCCCTTCCCTTCCCTTCCCTTCCCTTCCCTTCCCTTCCCTTCCCTTCCCTTCCCTTCCCTTCCCTTCCCTTCCCTTCCCTTCCCTTCCCTTCCCTTCCCTTCCCTTCCCTTCCCTTCCCTTCCCTTCCCTTCCCTTCCCTTCCCTTCCCTTCCCTTCCCTTCCCTTCCCTTCCCTTCCCTTCCCTTCCCTTCCCTTCCCTTCCCTTCCCTTCCCTTCCCTTCCCTTCCCTTCCCTTCCCTTCCCTTCCCTTCCCTTCCCTTCCCTTCCCTTCCCTTCCCTTCCCTTCCCTTCCCTTCCCTTCCCTTCCCCTTAATTCCTGTGCCTGAGGCTGAGTAGAGTTGTGACACTGGTGCCACACATTCCCCACATGGCTGTGCAAGACAGAAATGAAAGAGAAGACAGGAAAAGCTGTGGTAGTAACTAGTTTTATAAAGGAAAAATAAAAGTAGTTTGTATACTACAGATTTCATTTACACCAACAAAAGTGCAACTGAATCCCTAGGGATTCATCCCTAGTCTAGCCGAGCTGTTAATGCAGATGGAAATGGCATCATAAATTGGGTATGCAAATTGCATTTATGCTAGAATTTGGTTTTCATACCTTTTAAAATACATCAATTAACATCAGAGGCACAGATATGGGGAAAATTATTTAGTTTAAAGAACAAGGGCTTAATTATTTAATCTAAATTTTTTTTTTCAGTGTCTTCATTATATTCATGTCACCCCTGGGTAAGGCTCTAAATGGAAAGCTTCCCAGTAAAAGTGCAATAGATGCAGAGAACAATTTCTGTTGAATCCAACAGATTATGTCAGTGCATTTCAAATTGCTAAGCACACAAATTGCATGATTACAGTATTCTGAGTTGCAAATAATTTTAGATTAATTTCTAATTCTAACATATCCAAAGTAAAGAATTTGACTCTCGTTTATGTAAGTGTGGAACTAGAACAAAGGATTTTGTGGACATTATTATCTTAAATATATGAGATTAGTGTCAACTTAATCACAAAAAAAACCCCATCTGCTCCAGTGAGACAGCCTCTGTAATCAAGGGTAGCATGATCAGTCCCATAAATATTTTGTTAGCAATTAAATTTTTAATTTTTTTGTTTTTTAGAGAAAATGACATATGATGTGAGTTAGTTCTAAAACAGTTTGGTTTTGCTTTCCAAACAGGGCACACTACTGGACCAAGCTTAAATAATGACAAGCTATATAAATTTGCATACTCAGCTGAAGTGTATGTCGACCGGGTGAAAGCATCACTGCAGAAAAGTGCAGGATACCGGTTTTCATCTGGTGTGGACGTCAACCTCTTATGGAGAAATCCTGAGAATGATGATGACCAGTTGGTCAAAGTTAAGGTAATTAATGCCATCAGACAATTTAGAACATGCCTACTCTTTTCTGCATTTATCTAACTGCTAATCTAATCTTGAAGTATTCATTTTCAGATGAGCTAAATCCTTCATTCTTCTATAGTCTCATCAACTAAAACAAGCTTCTTTGATAAGCTGATTTCTATAGAATAAGACTTCACAAGAATATATCTAACATCATAAACCAGAACTTCAGAATATCTCCTATATTTTGAAATTGCTTTATACAGCTTCTATAGCTTCAAACAACTGGTGTGCAAGCACCTACCTGAGGGGCAAGAGGTTGTCTGAAGTCCTCAGTTCTAGCTGCAAATCATGACATTTACGAAATACAAACTGGGTTTGGTACTTTTATGGTGAGTTTTTCTGCTGCTTATTTTCCCAATGGTGAGTGCTGATTTCTTTTGAAGACATAGACATAGTAATCATGAAAGATTAAGGATCAGAACCAGATATGAAGAAATAAAAAAAAGTATATTACATGATTTAGTCTATCCAGCCTACCCCAAGAAAATGCTAGACTGCTCTCTACACAAATTTTATCTGCTTTTACTTTGCTAGATAAGAGATGTTAAAGTTGAAAATGTGAATGAACGTCCAGCTGCTAAAAACATCTTCAAAGGAAAAAGCACAGAGAAGATCATCGGGAAAGAATATCTGGAAGCTTTACAGAGACCCATAGTTCTTGAGCTAGTCCGTGGAAAAGTAAGACCCTGTTTTTTAAAATTCAATCCCTGAAGAAACCTGAGACAAATCTTTTCTTACAGGCTTGGAGAATTTACCGATTCACTATCCCCTCAGTGTTCTTAATATGCCATTGTGTCCTATCTTTCTATATGAAATAAAATAGTTTAGAACAGACTGTAATGTACCTGTATGAGTGGCCCTTCCAACACAAGCCTCTTGTGCATTAACAACACCATACACTATGGAAGTAAACAACAGATTGGCCACATGGGTACGTACACATGTAGATATATGCATAATTGCTGTGTAAGATTTCTGCTGTTGACTTCAGTGAGGCCAGGATTTTACCCAAGGTCTGAAGGCAGAAAAGGAGATACAGTTTGTCATGAGGGAGGTTATATCAAGTCTGTGAGAAACAGTGTTTATCACTTTAAACCCTTATCAAATACCTTAGCATGACTGCTTTTCCCACCTCTCTGGCTTGCTTATTTACTTCAGTATCACTTGCAGTTTCAACAGTTCCAAGTTAATGAGCTTGATGCTGAAAGAGCTGCAGCCTTTCATGTTGTTCCTCTACTGGGAAACTTTTCAAAAATCAGAAGCAAAGTGACAGAGAGCTCAGTGTGTGCCTGGGTTTTATGGGCTGCCCTGAGAAAGCACCAAAGCACCATCCCACCACTGGAGCACCCATGCCCAATTGCAGCTCTCTTGAGTCCCAGTTTTGCTCAGAAGGGGATTCTGGTAAATCCATCTTCCCTTCTTTAGCTGCTCATTTGTTCCATTGCATTCAGCCTGGCTGCTCCTGCCTCCTCTCCACTCTCCTTCACCCTCTTGTTGCTTGTTGCATTAGGCCAACAGGCCTGCTCTCTGCAGCCCAGCAATGCTCAGCAGGTGGGCTGTGGGCAGAGGAGCAGTGAGAAAGGAGGAAGGTTGAAGGTCACACTCCCTTTTCTCTTCTCCAGTGCAGATTGAGGGCTGTGACACCCTATCCCAGCAGGATCTTTACCTCCTGCTGTAAATAGGCACTGAGCACATACCCTGGCCGGCAGCTCAGCCTGCTGAATTGCAGCTGCCATCAGGCCTGCTCAGTAACTTTCAGACTCAGCCTTGTCATCAGTTTTTCACAACATAAAAAGAAACAGGACAGCACTGGCTTCCAACTGTACACATCCCTAAATGACAACAGAGGTATCAGAAGAACACAGTCAAAATATATCTGCTCCTAAAACATTAATCAGTTCACATGCTAAGATTGAGATGTAGTGTTAAAAACTTGGGCTTTTTCTCAGGTAATAGGGTCTCTATGCTCCTTTTTTGACCTCTGTGGTGTAATACTTTCATCCCTGGCACAGTGATTTCACTTTCCAGGGTTGCCCCAAGAAAACATGCTGAATGTATGTACATTTCCTTAAAAAAGTGAACTTTTAAAGCACCTTGAATAAAAAATGGAGGTGCAAAGTCTCCTTACCAGAGGAGAGGCTCAAGTGCAACAGTTGACCCCTTGAAGTGCAAAGGTTGTGATGTGTTTGACACGTCATTTAAGTCATTCTAACTGTGATTTACCTGTGATTCACACTGGATTTTTGTAACCTGTGATTAAAGTGCAACAGATACTATTCCCCCATGGGAATGGATTATTTGAGGATTATGCAGAAAAATGACTCACTTGTGAAATGATGTAAAGTTTCTCATTTCCCTTCTCAATTCTCTCTAATGAACAGGAGAAAAGATGCTCACTGCACTGTAACTATACTTAGGTACAGCTGAAGTCCGAAACATATTTGTACTGTTATCAGCAGGCCCTGCAGCCCTGGGAGTTTGCTTGAATAGGTGCAACAGGTCCAATTCAGCTTCCCAGTCAGAAAAAAGTAAAGGGAGTTTTTCTCGAGAGGGTCCTCACTATTCTTTTATCATTTAACCAGATCTGTTATATGCTTGTTTTTTATTTCTACAGGTCAAAAACTTCTACTCATATCAAAATGAACCTGGTTTTACTCAAAATATTAAGAGAGGTCTGGCTAGCCTTTTCCAGCTACAGCTGCACTCTGGTGATGTCTGTGAGGTATGGTGCTATATCTGGCAAGATAATCATCATCAGAGAAACAGGCAGAGCCCAGTCTGCTCTGAAAGGCAGACCTGTGGCTCCTGCTGACTTCACAAGGAATGAAGTGTGACAGAAATCAGCCTTTTGATCGCATTTGAGATTGGGGATGTAAGGATGACTAGTCTGAATATTTGGTGACACAAATCAAGTTGCTGCAATTAATGTAAAGAGTTGGTGAAATCCATTAGATTTAAAATGCTTTTATCAATTTAGCATAATTTGGTAATAAACCAGCTTAAACCAGGTCACAATAAAAGAGATTATACTGGTGTTTAGAGTTGGTTGATTCCTAAACTCAAATCAATGGATTAAGCTATTTTAAATTACAGTATCCACACAAAGTTAGCAATGGTTTAGATGCATCCATATAACCTGCATTACATTGTTAAATTTCTACATCTGTCCACATGAGCAAAGCTGGAATTTAATTCAAATTTGTGAGTACAGTGCCAGATGCCAGGTGTTACCTAATTTTTTTTTTTTTAAACAAACATTGTTACTTTCCTTCATAGCCATCTAATGAAGAGTACCCCTGCCCTAACCCCCAAAGCAGGTGATTAGAAACACCAATACCTTCAAAACAGGCAAATAAACCCAAACAGTTGAGCATCTCAGGTACAGGATTCCAACAATGGAGAAAATGGTTCATCTTTAGGAGGTGCTCTGGGGTCCCAAAGATAAATTCAAGAGAATGTCCTAATCTAACTCTTTGTTCCAAGGTGGACATATCTGGGAAATGCAATACTACTTACCAGGTGCGGCAAGATCAAGTGACTAAAATAAAATCCCTGGACTCCTGTGAAATAGAAAAACAGGGATTTACCAGCCACAACCAGGTATGATTTCTTTAACAAAATAAAATCTGTTCTGTCTATTTAAAATATATTCTTAGTAGCTACTACTAATTTTCTCAAAAGTACTTTCTTGCATTACAAAAAGCAAACTCTGCATGTACATTTTGTAGTACTACTAGGACAAATTTCATATGTAGTACCCATGGGGAGAAAAGGGTATGGATTCTCCTCTTGTGTAACCCACCTTGGCTCAGGTGATATTGAGTACAGCACACCAATCCGTGTAATTTTTAGTTTCTATGCAGATTTACAGCACTTTTGTCCTGGCTGTACTGAAATTTTAATCAACCTGAGACTTCTTTTTTCTTTGGAGGAAAATACTAGATACAGTCACAAACATAGTGACAACAGTAACCTTTTTCCCAGCTTCTAAGTTACAGAGTTTAGTGCATACTATAAATGCCAGGCAAGATGCTGACTCCTGAATGGAGCCCAGTCAGGATTGCCCAGAAAGTCAAATGCTTCCCTAATGCACAGAGGCAATGTAGGAGATGGGCCATGGAGGTAACTGAAGCCCTACTATGGCCTTAGTGTCTTCCACTACTAGTAAATGGCTTTCTAAGCAGTTACTACTGAGTGCAGGCTGGACATGTGCTGAAGGCACTGGGTTTCTCTGCATCAGAAACTGATCTTATCTCAAAGAAGTACAAAGGTAGCACATGCACAGTTAATAAACTGCCTTAACACTATGACTGAATTCCTGATTTTCACACTTGCCACAAATACTTCACCTTGTTTACAAACAGATCTAACAAGGTGGCTGACTTTGCTTCTTGGGTATGAACATGACGATCCTATTTACAAGACATTTCTTATCTTATTTAAAGTGTGGTTTTAACTAAATGTAGTACCAGGCATTTTCTTAGTTGCAGTCTGCCCCATAACTTCCTCCCCTCCTCCCCACTTTTTTTCCCCCAGTACATATTGAATTTGAAATACATGGTGCAGAAGTGAAGTACATGGCTTCTTGTTGCAGAAGGAATTCTTGAGAACCTGATTTAGGCTTAGCTTGAGATGTTGTCATCCCACATGCACCTTCCTCATTTGGCTCTATTTCATTATGATTTTTGCCCTGGTTAGGAAATGTGACCTCTTTTCCTTTTCTGTTTATTGATCAGCCTTTTTTCTGGTTTATTTTTTTATTATTTTCAGATTTTAGATGTCAGTACAAAAGCCACGTCTGCAACAATTTATGTGCTGGAAGACAGTTTCATTAAATCCATTAAGGCAGAAGAAAATTATGTTTTGATTCTGAATTCCCGACGAAAAACAGGTGCCAAAATAGTTTCAAAGTAAGTTGGGCAATTTGACTGTCATTGATAGTAGCAGGAATAGTGGTTCAAGTCAGGTTATGTGTGTATGTCTTAGAGCATCAAGATCTAGGGCTGTAAACTCTCCAGGTAAGGATTTAGGTCTCTTTTGTATATGGTACCTTGTCCAACTTTGATTAAGGGCTCTACCATACTGCAAATAATAAATAATGGCATTCATAAGAAATTAAATAAAACCAGCTGGAATTGGCCAAAACACTTTAAGCAACACATTACTTCTATATGTGTTCTGTTTCTTGTGTCATCTCATTTCTTAAGAAATACTTGCAATGGATCTCCATTTCTAGTATATGAAAGTTCAGAAATACAGTAGACAAAATCTGCTGCATAGAAAGGAAACAACAGAAAGCAAACAAGCGTGAAACCTAGATCTCTGTTAGACTCCAGACTCCCAAACACTGAAAGTTTGGAGATACTCATACAAAATAAATGATTCAGGCATCTACTTAGTATTATGATATTTTAAAAGTATGCATTCAAAAACTCACTTTCCAGATCTTCTAATGAACAAACATATGAAGTATTTCAGAATGTATATTGTTACTGAAGGCTGTTTACCCAGGGCTGTATATTCATACTTTAGAAAGTCTATTATTTAGGCATTTTTATGCCACATACCTCTAGCATTATTTCTGCTGGTATCAGATGCTTCTGTACCTTAAAAAACCCATAGACTTGCCATATTCTTTAAAATAAGACTTCATTGTCTGTGTTCTTTATTTTGGTCTGTGGAGGGGTTTTTTTATTTCCTCTTGCTATGGTTTCTGCATTTCTGCTCTAATGGTTGGGCTCTAACATTGTCTTCACTGTATGGATACACAGGCAGAGGCTGGAACTGAAGTCAGTAGAAGCTGGCCCTGGACTGATTGCTGGGAAGCAAGTGGCCAGTGTTATCAAGACCTTGGACTCCAGTTACACTGCCATGCCACTAGTAGCAGAGCCAGTCAAATCCAAATGCAAAAACTGTCCTTCAGTAAGTAAACACAGGCTCGTTGGATGTCAAGCCGGTTAGCTGAGCAGAACAAGTGTGAAGGAAGTTTCTGTCCAAGCAGCCCACTAGGAGGGGACTAATGTAGCAATATAAAATATGCCCTGGAGTGGGAAGTGTGGTAGTTATGCAATGGTGCTCCACCACACAGGGGTACTTTAAGATCTATTTCTAAAAGTGCTCTGTTTCAAAGATTAAGTGCAGTACTTCTCAAGACCACTAGAAAATACAACACCCTTTTGTTTTACCTCATCTTTGCCAACCTTGAGTTGGCAGGAGCTTATTTCCTCTGGGTAATAGAGTGGGAAATGATTTTTTAAGATGGTTGACCAGTGTTTATAAACAATTCTGTGTGGAGGAGCTGAAATGCTCCTAGAAATTAAAGGTAGTTAACCATTCCATAGGCAGGCTGCACATTTGCTGGTAGTATATTTAGCCTCTTCTTACTGCCAGACCCCAAAGAAAGTCTTTTATTTAAAAGACTTTATAGGTATTTTATAAGTATAAAATGGGGCTTTAGTATTATTGGCAGGTCCAATACTGTTCTTATTTTTCCCCATGGTAAAAAAAAAAGACTTTGATTTTTTTATATTTAAGACATCTAAAGACTACTAAGAGCTTGGTTCTGTAAATGCATCATCTTTTGATTTACTGATGCTTTCATCATGCACTAATATAAATTGATACAGTGATTGTTAGCAAACAGTTTTAATGCTATTACTGTTGTGGAATGAATTTAGCAGTGAATGGGAACATTCATTTAAAGATTATTATCCTCTGTCAGTTTTTGATAAGCAAGCTACAGCCTCTATTTAGCACACATAATTTTAACCCTCCACAAATACCTTACTATATTGGAACTTGTGCTAGATATTTGGAAGTAGCATTGCACTGTGATAATTTATTTTGTCTAATGCTTGTTGAGCCACAGAGAAGATACAAAATATGTTGGGGGAAATGAAATAGAAATGATGCTCTGTGTGTGCTGGAGCTGTTCTGAGTAGGCAACATCAAGGGATCTCAAACAGAGCAGGGACAGGTGTTTTTCCTCTGATTCTGCCCATTGGGGTTTGTGCTGACCAATTTGTCACTTGGAATCAAGTTTGTCATAATAGTTATAGAGATAATTTCCAGACCAAGATAACAAACATAGGGTATAATTCCAGAGCACTGCCTGGGGACTGAACTATGTCATTATAAACCTAATGGCACGATGAGAATGAAGTCCTGGTTTTTCACTGTATTTTACAGTAACTGCTATGAAAAGATGGGGGTCTATAAACAGAACGCTGTATCCAAAGCAGCAACATAACATATGGTACTTATATATCATAGTATACATTAATGACATGCTGACATGTATGCCCTTCAGTTTTATGTTTTCAAAACTGTTTTTAAATAACAGGTCTTATTTCTATCTTTATGAAATTGCTAACACAACCATTACTATCCCCACTTCACCGATGAGAGCACTACCTTCTGTGAGGTTGTGGCCAACATTTATATTTAAATTTAGGCCTAGATTTCTGTGTTTAGACATCATAAAGCATGCTCTTTCCAGAAGAGCTCATGGTTCTTACATTTTTTTATGCTCATTGTTCCTACAGGAACAGATGCTTGCTCCTTCTGAAACTGAGGTGGGTTTGTTCTGTCTTGTGCAGCCAACCTTTGTAGGTTGGTAAAGCAGCTTGTCAGACACTGACATTCAAAAGCAACTCCTGATCAGTTTAGGACTTCTTATTTGGCTCGAATTTTCCTAGAGTGCCCACACGACCTCTGGTCTGATCTCTTTGTCAGAGAGACAGAGATTGGTGTCTGAGCTCGGCAGAGTTGCCATGTGAAAGTGCATGCATCTATGCCTGAATCCTTAGGGTATTCAATCCAAACTGCCTGACATTCACATCAGAAGAATGAGGCCCCTTGCAAAAGTCAATTGTGAATGCTGTTTTTTAAAGTCATGGTCACTGCAGGAGGCAGCAGCTGCTTCTTGTAGCAGTTGAAGGGTTAGAGTACTCCTCCAAAGAGGAAGACTTGGTCTCCACTGAGTTTCACTTGGGATGGCTCCAGCTCACATCTCCCACCTTTTTTGTCTCTAGGCTATGGCCTAAGATGACTAGGAGCAGCCCACACAGCTGGGCTCTGCACAGGAGAAAATACAGGATTACTGAGGTTAGAGATTTTTTGCTGGGCTATGGTGCAACTTCAATGGGGGGAATAGAAAGTGCCCCATATGTTTATCCAATTTCAGTTTATAATAGCCACACTGACCTTGGTGCTAAGCCCTAATCACCAGTTGAGGTTAACAGATCCATCTGTGCCTCAGAACACGAGCTCCTCCCAGCTGCTCATTAATCCTCAGGAAATATTCTATGTCTCAGTCATTGTTGCCCAATTATTGTTTGTTACAGTTGATGAAGTTGCACTCTGTACTGATGAATGATACTTCTATTTGCCAGCAGGTTCAAGTGTTATTGCCTAATACAAAACCCATGAAGAGGGGAAGTATTTTAGTAAAGGTCAGATGGGTGCTAGTGTTATTTAGCACTTGGGAAAACTGCAGTAAACACTGCTGCAAAGAACAGATGAGTTTTCACCAAGGAATGTTCGCGATAATTTGAGATAACAAAGGCAAAGGCAAATGAGGGAAGAAAGGTCAAAATACGTGCACCAGTTTCTTATGGGAGCGTATCTGGAAGGACAGGTATAAGTGCCTTGGTACCATGTTGGCTCATTCAGGTCAAAAATGTGGTGTGCAGAAATAAATACGGAAATAAATCCCTCCCCATTTTAGTCAGGTTTATGAATAAGAAATGGGAATTACTTATGGGACATGTACTCCTGTTCCACACTAACCACTTAAAAAATTACAGTCTTCTAAGAAAAGACACTTTGTGAATTGGGGATTATGCATCTGCCACTTTTGAAAGATTGATTTAGGAGATAATGGGAACAGAAGGCAAACACTGTATTCACCAGAAAGCACAGTAAATTTGCAAGAGAAGATAATTCACCTTATTCCAATTGCAGTGTAAGTAATCATGTTTTGTGCAAAAATAAATGGCATTTAAGGCAATGTACATTATCAGGAAAATACTGAAGTGTTGGAAGAAAGACAGCTATGGTAAGGTTTCCAAGATACTTGTGCTGGGTTATCATAAATTAAATAATACTTAGCTAAAGAATCAGCAATCTATTGGATTTCAGCTAATTTGAGCAATAGCTGGCCCATATATCTGATTTTGAGAACTGAAACCACAATCTGAGAGATTTGACACAATGTGAATTATTTTGCAGCTTTCCAAACACTGGCAGAGCATCAGAGAACATATGTATCCTGAAAAACTTTCCAAAGCTGAAGCAGCAAGAAGCTTTTTGTCCTTCATTCAGAACATCAGAAAAGCTACGAAAGAGGACATACTGAAGATTATTAGAAGTGAAAATAAAGAACTTCTGTAAGTCATCATGAACAAGCTTTCTAAAGGCTTAAACTACTTAAAACTGCAGAAAAGCAAATTTCATGCAAACAGATTCAGTTCTACTGGTGATGTCCTAGCAATGCAAAACCAGTATTCAGTACTGTCAACAGGATTTTTTTTTTTTTAAAAAAAAAAGCTGTTTGTTCTTGTAGTGTAATATGTTTGCAGCACACTGTTCAGCCACCAAGACTGTATCTACATTGCAAGGCAAACATGTTTTATAACATACTCAAAGAACTACTTGTTCTGAAACACTCTAAGACTTGTTCTTGACTTGCACATTTGTTTCCTTCAAATGGAAATACAGCAAAGAAGGGGATGGTTCATGCCTGGATATTGTCCTAATATTAGAGTTTGGGTGTGAACAGCATGTGCACCTAGAATTGGGAGTTGGAAAGCATTTCCAAATCCCACCATACAGTCAGGATCTTTCAAACAAATCATAGCAGTTGTTAACAACGGAGATAAACCTGAGAGTTACTCAGGTAACTTAGAAGCCTGTTCTCTAGTTGCCATTGTGTATGTAGAAACAAAACACTTTTTTCCACTTACAACCTTGTCCTCTAAACATTAAGACACTCGGGATAGTTCTGTTTTTTTAACATTTTTTTGTCACCTGTTTGCATAAATTCAAATATTTTTATTCATGGATATGAATAATTTCTGGAGTTCATCTACCATTTTGAGGCGGAATAATTCAGGGACACAGTTTTTTCCAATGAGTAAAAAATTCTGTCTCTTACCTGCAGCAAAGAGATCTTTCAGCACATTACCTTCTTTCTTTCTATATGCAGCAGTCTTTTCAGTATTTTCTAGCTCATTACAAATACATTTCCACTTCTCTGTAGTCCACAGGTAGTGGATGCCGTAACCTCCGCTCAGACCCCAGAATCGCTGGAGGCTGTACTGGAGTTTCTTGACTTTAAGGATACAAGCAGTTCTGCCCTGCAGGAGCGATTCCTGTATGCCTGTGGATTTGCTTCTCACCCCAGTGAAGTGCTTCTGAAAACTTTAACAGTAAGTCAAAGGACAAAACAAATACTGTGGAGTTAGTACTCTTGAGCCTCATCCCTGTCAAAGGGGAAGGGAAGAAGAAACGACTGTTACTGTTTCCAATTTTTCCTTTCTTTATCCCTTCCAGGATTTCCTTTAAGTGTGCCAGTAGCACATAGCCTGGAAACAACAAAAATTTGTAGTCCAGAATGAATTTTATTTACTTTATATAAGATGTTATCAATATCTACGACTCAGAAAACAAACATAATTCTGAGTGTTACCAAAACAATTTGAGGATTGATTGTTGTCTTATCAAAGTCCTGTAACCATTTAATACCCTTTTGTTATTTTTAAACATAGCTTCAAAATGAATCTGCTGTATGAGACATGGAATGTAACTCAAGGGGAAAATGGCAGTCAGTTATTGTATGTAATGATAGAGCAGTGCTCTGCTTCTCCTGAGTCCAGGCTGTTGTGGTCATCTCTGCCTTTGCATTGCACTAATGTTCACAGGAAACAAGGGAGGGTTTTCAGCCCACTACAGACTGTGGTTCATCATATTTAGACAGAGAGACTAACAGCATTGCTTTTGCATAACAGGCTAAGTTCAAGGGTGATATTGCAAATGAAGAAATCAGAGAAACTCTTGTCATTGTCATGGGAGCGCTCATCAGAAAGCTGTGTGACAGAGAAGGCTGCAAGCTTCCAGTGAGTATCTGCAGTTCACTGCTGGCCAGACTCTGGTCTGCAACACACATGAATGATCCTTGCTGATGGTACTGGGAGAGCATGAGAGACACGGGAAGCATGTTTCCCTGTTTTAAAATAAGACTATAAACTCCTACTTTGTCAGCTTTATGCTTTAATCTGGTCTCTTCCCATTTCTGCATATTTCTCCCAGTTTGCCCGTTTGTCAGAACTTTTTCTCACTGACTAGTCTGTCAGCAGAAGCAGTACTTGTGCTCCCTTGTCCAAAAGCTTTGCATGTCCTCAGAGAAACACGGGCAAACTCAGGATCTATTTAATGTTTGCCATCACCTTAGGTTATTTCAGCTCTGTGAAGAAAATTAATTGGTTCAAGTCTGCCCCAAACATGCATAGAGCAACCCAGGAGGAAGGCTACCACCTTCACCATGGATTGAGTAGATGCTGTTGACAGAGGATGAGAATGATCAGGCAGGGCACTGCTGCTTGCTGGTTCTGTGCTGTTTGGGATTGCAGCACATGGCTGAAAAGATGCAGAGCACCTGAATGGCCTTTAGGAATTTGTATTTCCTTCCTCTGTTAATTGCCAAGCACTTATGTTATGAAGCACTGAAGAACACTTCCCTTGGGTTTTTTTGTGGGGACATATTAGCCCCACAAATAAGATATGTGAAGTCCCTGAATCAGGGCAGGAGCAGCTGGCAAATGATAGATCTATGGATCAGGTGTCACTGTGGCTATAGCCACCTTGGTTATGCTTGAAGGGAGCAATCAACATACAGTTTACAAATGACACCTTTGCTAACCCTATGCAATGATGCTTTGAAACAAAAACATGCTAGAACCCAGCCCTGCCACTCTGCGAGAGAAAAAGGTAGGCTTATGATCACCATTTAAACATGCTGTTGATTCTCTTTAGGCGGTTGTGGAAGCCAAAAGGCTGATTCTAAATAGACTGGAGAAAGCTAAGAAAGATGACAATGTGAGGATGTACCTGCTGGCACTGAAGAATGCACTCCTTCCCGAAGCAATTCCACTGCTTCTGAAGTACTCAGAGTCAGACGAAGGGTCCATCAGCAATCTTGCTGCCACTGCCTTGCAGAGATATGAGCCTTCTTTTCTCACCAAAGAGGTAAGAAAATATACTGCCCAAGAAAAGAAGTGCAAGAGACTGTATAAAATATAAAATATAAAATAATATAAAATATAAATTAACAGAGTTCATTTTTCAGTCCCACATACGTTTTTTTTACGTCCAGGTAATGATTAAACACACTTCAGTTCCAGACAGAAAACTCTATACATTCCTGCTTGCCAAATACCAGCTCCCAGTTTGCCAGTGCTAATCAGCCTCTGTCTCCACAGTCACACACAGCCATCGAAGGTGGCATGGAGTATGCAGGGAGAACTGGTCTCCCTTTGCAAGAGCACTGCCCTCTATGTGATGTACAGGAGACAACAGGAACACTTGGGCACCTGTGTAACCCTGGCTCTTTCTTGTGCTTTCTTAGAACCAGGGAGAATGCATGAAGTAAGTGAAGGGTAAAATAGCTGCATCTTACCTTGCAGCCTCCAAGAGTAGAAGACATACATAATAGCTGAACATGAGGTCCTGCGTCTGCTGCATTACCCTGCATCCTATTTCAGACCTGCCACTGGCAGCTGGGGCTGAGGTTGTCAGGGTGCTGCTCTGCAATGAACACGTCGGAGGCTGTTCTGTTAGCAGTGCTATATGCCTCTCCATGCACTTACCTGTAACAAAGATGTGTCACAACCTTCTCAGGGACATGAGGCCACCACAGGCACTACTTAGTAAATTAAAATGGCAAGATTCTTGATTTTTTTGAAGTACATATTCCCTTAACGATCAAGGAAATCTGTCTCTTGATCTTACCACTGCCACTGTATTTTGATCTTAGTGCTCCTACTTATTTACAGCCCAGCTGTGAAAATCAGTGTGGAAGGCTGTATTTGGACTGTGGCTGAGACAACATAACAGATGCCCCACTTACCCATGTGGTCACTGAGTTATACATGTCTCATACATTCCAAAAGGACCAGGAAAAACATGGTGCTGAAAATATATCCTTATGTATTTGCCTTAGCTATGGAGCTAGGTTAAACTGATATGATAAACGAGATTCTAGTCTGTACTTTGCCCACTCATCTGTGTGAGCACTGGCTGAAAGATCTGTTTCCTGATCAGGTGAAGGAAACAATGAACAGGATTTACCACCAGAACCGTAAAGTCCATGAAAAGACAGTGCGAACCACTGCAGCTGCTATCATCTTAAATAGTAACCCATCCTACATGGAAGTGAAAAACATCCTGCTCTCCATTGGTGAACTGCCTCTGGAAATGAACAAGTACATGCTCTCCATGATCCAAGATATACTTCACTTTGAAATGCCTTCAAGGTACATTAAGTTCAGTATAAATAAATAAGGCTCATCCTTACTTCTTTGCAGAAACCCGAAGAATGCACAGGTTCTCATGAATCACTACTATAAAATTTAAGAAGAGTACAAATGGACACCTGATTTTGGTGTCACTTTTAAGTATTGATATTTCAGAATAAATCTCTGCATTTCAATGACATTAATTTAATAGATATTCACATTTTCAGAGGTACCAATAAGAATTAAGCATTTAACTTTCATTACTGTAAGAAATCTCATTTGTTGGTCTTAATCCTTTCAGTAGGGCCCTTGTTTTTTAAGAACAAGTGAACCAGAAAAATTTTAATCATCACAGCACTAGAATGAAAATAATCAAAATATCTCTTCTTCTCAACATCATTAATTTTCAGGCAAGACCTTTTCTTGCCTTTCTACCTGTGACTGCAGGGAGTAGCTGAAATTGGAAAAGAGACTCTGAGTTAGGGCAGATTTTTAGTGGGAAAATGTGAGGGTTTTGAAGACCCTTTTTCCTACTGGGAAATTCACCCTCTCTCAAATTAGGTATTTGTACAGAACAGTAATACATTTGGTACCATAACATTTTTGTGTCTCTGTGGCATTTTTTGTTGATTTGTTTGTTTTGAAATACCACAGCAAAACAGTTCGGCGAGTTCTGAAGGACATGCGAGCTCATAACTATGATCGCTTCTCCAAGATGGGCTCTTCCTCTGCCTACTCTGGCTATATTACACGTATGTAACCATGAAACTGCCTTTTAACCCTGTTTGTATTCCCAATCATTTGATTAATCCACTAGTTTAGTCACAGATACCTTCTTTCTTTTTTAATTAAGGTGGTCCTGATGTATCATCCACATACAGCCTTGACATTCTCTATTCAGGCTCTGGCATTCTGAGGAGAAGTAACATGAACATCCATATTTTTGATAGAAATGCTGAACTTCATGCTAGCCAGGTAACTGCCATACTGTACCTCAAAGCTAAGCCAGTATGTGGTCCTCTTCTTACAGCTTCTAAATCAATTCAGTGAATGCTTGCAATTTGCTGCACTGGGCAGAGAACAAGACAGTAATAGGGAAAAAAGAAACTCACTACAGTGAGACACATGTTTGCCCTAACCAAAAAGACAGGTGTTTTGTTCTGTATTATATATCAAGTTCCATCCCTAGTTAAAGCCTATACTGTTTATCCGATGTAATCAGTAAAAGCTTTGCAAGTTTGTAAAATCAAGTCCTGTGTTTCGGGTATAACATAGAATGGAAATACAAAGAGTAGATCAAATGTACAAACCAAAAAGATTTAAATTACATGCCCCTGTTTTGGACTTTTCATAATATTGGCAAGTACCTTTAATATTATAATCCTCCTAAATTTCTGCGGGACAAAAATTGTGCAGTGGAACATCTTTGAGTTTTCCTCCCAGCTGTCTGTGGAAAATAGTCATATGAATAAAGGAAAATTTGTCTGAAAGAAAAGTAAGCTTGAGATTGTGATCTGAGAGTGCGCAAATTCTGCCTGCATCTAAAGGGAAAAAAACATGCCATTAAATTATTTTATTTTCAATATTTCTAGCTGCTCTGCCTAGTTCCCTTAAGTCTCAACCTCATATTTTTTCATCTACAACTACATCAATTAGAGTTAGTGTCCTGGTTCAGCCAGGATAGAGTAAAGTTTTCCCCAGCAGAGAGAGAGGGGGAAGGGATCTCCAGCCGGGTTATTCATACCATGCTGGTGTCAGGTCCGGGGGCAGAAACCTTTTCCTTGCTCCTTGGTGGGTTCGGGAGGGAATTTGGCTTTCCATAGACCAGCTAGCGGTATTTCTCTGTATATCGTTTGTCTTGTTCACTATTATTGCTATTTATTGTTACCATTGATACTGTTGTTGTTCAGATTGTTCTATCACTCTGTTGTATTAAATTTCTTGTTATTTTAGCCGGGGTCTGTGTTTAACTTCCAACCCGACCGGCGCGGGTTGGGGAGGGGCAACGGCCACGTGGTCCCTGATCCCGGCAACGATTAAAACTTGCACAGTTAGGCTCTCAGACATTAAGAAAATGTGTAGTGTTGTTAACAGCCTGGGTCAGTCAGAGTTTTGTCATTGATTCTGTATCACTGTTGCTTCTTAGGTGGTGATTGAAGCGCAAGGTTTGGAGTCCATAATAGCTGCAACTCCTGATGAAGGCGAGGAAAACCTGGACTCCTTTGCTGGCATGTCAGCCATTCTCTTTGATGTTCAGCTCAGGCCAGTTACATTTTTCCAAGGGTATGGTGATTTAATGTCTAAAATGTTATCAGCAACTGGAGATCCCATTAACGTGGTGAAAGGACTCATCCTCCTGACAGATTACTCACAGGTAATAACAGCACACTGTTTGCTTCTCTTTCTGTCTCTTAAGCACAGATGTTCCCTCCCCCACACCATTACTGTAGGACATATTATTTTCTTTGTTTTCAATACTGATAAACCTGATCAATGTCATATAGGCTTCTCTTACTATGGGAATGATAGAAAAGTCATATGTATTAAAAACCAGAATGAAATTACATGAAAAGCAATCTAGAACAAAGGTGAGAATAGTTATTCTAGAAAACAAAGTAACACTGAATAAAAGAAAATCCAACAGTTTCCTGTAGAAAACTCATATTGCTATAAGCTATGGCCTCCCCTCCCACAGATCTTGTAATACAATATTGTCCCATGTGACCACCTAAGTTTTCCTCTTCACAAGTTGTCCAGAGACCTTGTGTCCAATTAGGCAATAACTGTTAGGTACTGAATGAATGAATCATTGCTACTTGAACTTTCCTAGATAACTAACTTGCAAAGAACAATGCTAAGAATTCCAACTGTAAAATGCTTATTGCTAGGCAAAACAAGGAATTATAATGAGGATTACACAGTTTTTATGTAACCATCACCCCAAATGGTCTGGTAATTTTATGCTTAAATGTAGACTCATATACAAATATAATTGGCTATGTAATGTACTATTGGAGGACTGAAAATCTAGACATCTCTATGAAAGTGCAGGGCCAGCATTTGGTTTGATATTTTTTGTTCTTTCTAAGCAGGGATCTCCTTAGAACCTGTGGATTTAACAGCAGCACTCAGCTCATGAAACATCTGCAGGCTCAAACGTTAGCTTTTACTTTTCCCCTTTAATTCTTGGCAAAAGAAAATGCCAAAACCAGATGATGAGAAAATCCAGTCTGATCAAAATTACACAGAAACCCCCGCACATGACAGCTGTCCCCACCCTGAACTCAGCTCAGGCCCTTTATAACAGTATTATAAGTCCAGAGGGCTTCCCATGTAGTGCACAAATTGGCTAACTAAAGCTCATTCCAACAATGCTTTACAGTTCACACGCAGATTATGGGCAAAAACTCTACCATGACCCATTTAACACACTTCAGAGGTGAGAAAGATAATCATGTCCCGTCCTGAGCATACAAGAATGATGCTTATAGGGCTAAATATTTCTAACTGCTGTGCATGCACCAAGCTCCATACATACCCTGGCTGAATCAGCTGGCAGGGGACCCTGAGAGCTCTGCCAACCAAATTCTCCATTCCTCATCTTTGGAGAACCTCACAAAAGTCTGGGGCACACCGGGGTTGAGGCTGCATGTCATTGTTAACAATATCAGGGTGTAACATTTTCGGTCAGACACTGACTGTCTGGAAGCCTGGGCGGCAGTGTGATGAGATGGGATCCCACTCTGCTCTCTCTTGGATTGCCACTAGCACAGTTGCTGCCTCAGCTCTTTGGGAGTCAAGCAGTGGACACAACCAACAGTGTGTGTTCACAACCAAAAAGGCACTTGTTCTTACATCTACACCCCACAAAGGCAAAAATCTTTTACAGGGCTGCTGAACACAGCTTCAGGCTGAGCTGCGTTCTCAACACAGCACGTCTTTCTAAGAATGGTTTTACAGATGCGTTGCAAGTCAACAGTTTGGGCACTTCCACATAACCCAGTTAAGCTTTGTTAGAAATGCTTTCATCTATCCAGTTCCTGGACTGTGATTACAACTGTACCAAAAACCACTGTCAGAATGGAAGTGTGAATGGTGTTAACACTAGAACTGAGGAAAAACAATGCAAGAGAGCCATAATTCATCTGGCTTCTTGATAGCTGAGTACTACCTCCACTTTCCCTGGTCAGCACGGACATGTCTTGCCCAGAACTTAGGTCCTTTTAGAGATTTGTATTGCAGACAACCAAGCCAAATACAGATTTATCTTCTTTCAAAGAAGAAAACCAGGCACGGGAGACAGTTCACTTTCTATGATATCAAAACTCAGTGTGCCACAGCTGGCAGCACTGTGATTTCAGAGCAGGTGAAAACCAAACGTAAGATACAGACAGCACAGTTGAGATCAAACATCAAAAGGGAGGCTTGGAAGCCAAGACTGCAACTTAAAAATGGGGCACTTGCATTGTCAGAAAATAATTTATGTAATATTTGGATTGCAATTTTTGCATTGGTGCCTCCTGATTTTGAGAATAGTGATTTTCAAATATTGGAAAAGTTCTGTTCCCCTACTGCTGTTTAAAGGGATCTTTTTGAACAGAAAGACCAAAACTCAAAGTGCTGTGAAATCTACCAAATAAGTGCCCCCCTGGAAAACAGCTTCCTTTCATTAACTTTCCAACTGCAGTAATCACAATAAGCATATTTTGGAGAGGTGACTTCCAAGTTAATGATATTGCTTCTAAAGCTTACAATCCCGTCCACCATCTGTAACATCTTTTCTCACATAACTCCACAAACTGAAATCAGTGTATTTTACAGCCATTACCAGTTCTTACAGTGTTGTTTCAGGGCTAAGAATAACCATCCAGAAGTTATAATTCCCTCTATAAAATAAACAGCTCTCATAAAACAATTTTTGAGACTCCTAAGTCACCTGCATTAAAGTTCAGTGATGTTAATATTTCTCCTATGCAACACACCTGGCAGAAGCACAGAGAAATTAAATACCATATTAATAGGTCAGAGAAACCATTTGAAAGCCAGACCCCAGTGGAAGATAGCCAGTTCCCAAAGACGTGCCTGTTTCAGCCATCTCTGCATTGCATTGCAGTATTACTTAGTGCAGTACACAAAGAAACTTTTTTTAATTGACAGTAGCACTTTTCAGCATTTTAAACAGTGACTACCAATTCTGATCTTTTGGATCACATTTTCTACTGCAAATGACACATAAAGCTTAAAATAGGAAGGGAAAGGAAAATACTGCTCCTAAGGAGGCTGAGTCCCTGTGATTTACACCTCCCATCAGCCTGGCTTGGGTTTGCAGATGAGATGAAGGACAGGACTGAGCTCTAAATAAGGAAATAGATGAGCTAGTAAAACACAAGACAAGTGCTCCTTAGCTCCTCTGATGATTTCAGTGACAAACCTGACTTAATTCTCAGTATCCTTTAAAGCCTTAAACTGTGCAGGCATTGCAAACCAAACCTAATATTATTAGGTCCAATTGGACAATGCATCTAAAAATATCTGCTTCCCTGGTTGTGTGTACACGTCTCTGCCAGAATGTATGCTGTTACCTCCTCACTCATTAACAGCTACTGACCAATTCAGCCCAAATTAAAAGCAAAGTAAAATAACATAAAACAATTTAACTCCACAACTAAACAAATCGATCGACAAGGAGAGCGTTCCTTGCTCCATTACAGTCAGTAGAAAAATTCCTTTTGATTTCAGAAAGATCACAATTCCAACCCATGATTTTTACTTGGGTGAAAATAGGAAATCAGAGAGCAATATGACCACACTTGCTGTGGACATACTGTTTTTATATACCACAGCCAGCCCATTGTATTCTTACATTTAATCACAAGCCCACTTCAACAGCAACTGACTGCCAAGTTGGTTCTGCCAAGGAGATTGTTTCAGAGATTGTTTATTTACCCTTATTTAAAAGGTGAAGTAACTATATACAGCCACAATAATTTTCCAAGTCTTTGATTATGGCAGGAAAACTTTAATGATCTGAATAAAAACCTCCCCAAATGTTGCTCCCTGCTATCGGGATTAGGAAGCCTGACTGTCTCTGCTTTCATCTTTCTTAAATCTTGGAACAGCATTAGCTGGAATCACTGGGCTACTGAATGGCTGAGAAGAGAGACTTTTAAGGTGCTTGAACACCAGAAAGGGGGAGGAAATTAGGCATTCACATGTCCTGCAAATGCCTGTAGCCTTGCAGGTGCTGAGAATACCACAGGCACAAGAACCCGGGAGGAGGGAGAAAACCAGCTGGGAGAGAGGAGGAAGTGTCCTGTACAGAAGGGACATGATCATAATAAACTTTTCCCAAATTAATGGTTCTTTTTAAACAGTGAATTAATCCAGTAGTTCTTAGGGAAGCAGGACAACTATACAAAGTGAATAGATTACCAAGCTGAGGGAACCTTAAAACCTTTGCTGTGTGTCAAAACTTAAAAGTAATGAACTGCCATGACCCTGAGCTGTATTATCACTTCCGAAATGAACTCCATGATGCATTTCCAGTCCAGCCTTAGAGATTTCATGAAGCCATGAGCACACTTGATGGTTGATGGAAAAAAATGTATTAAATGCAAAATTACAGTGGCAATTAAGGTGCATTAGCTTATGGGTTTGGCCACCCAGCCATTGAAGACGTAATTCCTGCCATACGTTGGGTTTGGAGCCTCTACACACTGCATGACTGCTTGTGTCCTACTGCCAGTATGGGGCTGCCTTCAGGTGTGCTGAAGAAGTCACACTGCACTGCACCATTGCTGGGGCTCCAGCGAGGAGTTTAATGTGGTAGCTCTTGGGGACAGAGGCCATGATATTCCTTACAGAAATTATGCCAGCTGGCACATAGGGGAGAGGGGAAGGATGCAAGGCACCATGCCTTAGCTTCACTCAATTTTCTAGGGAGCGAGGTACATCGAGGGTGTTTTGTCCACCCTTTCAGAAAAGCCCTCTATTCCTTTTTGTTCTTGCAAAATCACAAGTGGCATGATCACAGTACAAAAGGGAGTAAGGAAACCACTGAGGTCTGCAGTCAGTAACGGAGGGTTACCTGTGCTTTCTGCTCTAGGAGATTCAGCTGCAGTCCGGGCCGAGGGCCAGCGCGGAGTTCCTGGGTGGCCTGGCCATTGACATCTCGGGAGGGATGGAGTTCAGCCTGTGGTACAGGGAATCCAAAACCAACATCAAGAACCGGTGAGATACTCCCAGCATGCGCTATACCTGTAGAAAGCTCACGCTCCTGACCCCCAGTAGTCCCAATGAGAAGAATTTAAATATGAAAGAACTTGCAGATGAGTTAAAATTAAATAACAGTTATGTGCATGGGAGAACATTTGTACTTCTCTTTTCCTTTCCAAGTGGATAATACCAGTTCCCACTGGTCTCATCTGAAATTCATATACCTTTACCTGAAGAACAGGCTCCTTCGAAGGCAGTTTTTATGTATGGATGGTAGGACCATTTGCAATTTAATTTCCTCTCCCTTAATGTGTTTGGAATTAATTATAATGCCTGAATTTATTTGCAGGGTAGCCATGTTTATAGCTGGTAACACTGAAGTGGATTCCTTCTTTGTAAAAACTGGCATGGAAACCACTTTGGAAGTAGAAACGACATTAGACTTCATCTCCACAGTGCAGTTTTCACAGTACCCATTTTTAGTCT
Organism: Athene cunicularia; assembly: GCF_003259725.1. NCBI lineage: Eukaryota > Metazoa > Chordata > Aves > Strigiformes > Strigidae > Athene > Athene cunicularia. The sequence continues at coordinate 19,034,649 of NW_020799099.1, read as the reverse complement.
GTATGCAGATGGACAGAGTCGAGTCTCCATTCAGGTAAGAACTAAGAACACACGATTTCTGAGGTGTCCTTCCAACTAGCTGCTGCATCTGGAACTTTTGGTTTTTATAGCCACTAGAAATTAACAACAGAGGCCAAATTTCAATCTGACCCAATCAGGTGTAGTGTAGGCTGTTACACACACCAACCTCTGCGCTAACCGATTCTTCCCTGACCCTCACCCCCGAGATTCAGAAAGGGCATTCTTGAAGATCACAACTTGCTCTGAATGTTCAATTTTCTAATTTGGTTTTGCAAGTAAACTAACTCTTGCAACCATCATGTTCTATCATATTTTATTAAGGCACTGACATTCCTGAAACCTAAACAACTGTGCAACAAGGTGAAACAGATGCTTTCCAGGAGCCAAAGAGTAGTAATTGCATCACCATGTGAGAAACTGGGTTTACTACTCCCTCCTAATCCCTATTTGTCAAGACCTAAGTGTGATAACATTTGCAGAGCCTGCGCCAGATTTCCATTCAGGCTTTTCTGATCCAAAAGATGGTAAGCCTGAGAAGAGTTAAAGAACTTGAGGATCTCCAGGATATCCCAAGAAAACAGTGTCTGTTATTCTGCAGATACTAAAACATCTTCTATGTACCTACACTGTGGAAGTGTAATTCATCTGTATGTAAAGTGTTAATCTCTAGGCTCACCTACAGGGTATAAATTTTGCATAAATTTGCTAATGCCAGATTACCACATTGTGTTTTTACAGGCGTTATGTGACTAAGTATGAAAGTCTACCATCTGGCAGACGGTACACTGCAAGGAGAGGGAAAGCAGAACTGTTGGCAGGTAACGAATACCCTCTCCATCAAGAAAACTCCAACATGTGCAGGAAGGTTTTCGATGCAAAATCTGATTCTTCCAGCAACTGGTTTTGAAGTGAACACCTGAGTTTTTGCTTTCCTGAATCCATGGCTCCCTCAATGACTTAGGCTTGTACGTACTGTACTAACTTGGAGCTTGATCTTGCACTACTGCAGTTAATGGGAAATTTGCCATTAATTTCAACAGGCCAGGATCAAACTCTCCGTGCGTGCACAGTGTTTACATATTAACCTATATTTAAGACTTTTGTAAAAAAAACTAAGGCAAATGAAGACCAATTTGGTAGTATTCTATGCACTCCCTTAAGGGTGGTGCCAGTTCTTTATTTTTACTTTTTGTGCCAAAAGCAAAAATAATCCCTCATTTTTCTTCCTTGGGGAATACAGAAGTCCATGTTTTTGACATGCAGTGAGAACAATTATGATGTATAAAGAATGATTATTTATGAAAATATTTTAAAGTATTTAGCTTTTTTAGGCCTATGACCAATTCTCATTCAAGTACAATTAATGTCTAAATGGGACCATGAATTCCTGCTTATTCAGTATTGCCTGTTTACAAAAAAGCAGGTTTTATTTCACATGATTTTAAAGGATCTTCTCTTTTTTTTTTTTTTTTTAAGCAGTCAGAGCTTGATTATTATTATTATTTATCTTTTGGGGTTTTTTAAACAACTGCTACAGTCAAATACAATTGATTAAAAATATGGGGTAACATTTCCAGGAGTACTTATGGTTGCCTTAATTCTGTTCCCATTGAAATCAATGGTATAATTTCTGTAGTTATCACCAGGATCAGAGTTAAGCCAACACTGGTTGCTCTTCAAGGTTGCCTCCTGAAAATTTGCATTCCTGTGTGTAATCAAGGCAGATGTATTTCAAAAAATGAGCACCAACTAAGGCAATTCTGAACTATGATGAAGGAAAAGGTCCTGAAAGAAAACCATTTTGAATGCACAGTTGAGCAAAGCCTGTGCAGAGCCAGAACATTTTCTTCTAGGTAAGTTAGGCACATATTTCAATGCAAAAAAGTAATCACTACTCATACAAATCTTCCAATTAAAATGACTTATACCTTTTTGTGCGTTCAAGCAGTGTTATCATAAGACCTGTGTAAAAAAAATATGTTTTACATTTACAACAGCATTGCAGATTAAGAAAGAGTATATACCTCATCCCAACTCAGCTGATCTCTGACATGATCCATCTGATTTAAGTTTTATAGGGCAAGTTGGGTGAGTGCTAGTCACAAAAAAAGTAAAATAAAAAGCCAGGAACAATTGTTTTTCAAAAAAACAAAACCAGGCAGGAAGAACTCATAGATTGTCATGAAAGAAGAATGTATTCTGAGAATTTTTTTAAAAATTCCAAATTCTTTTGTGTTATAAAAAACCAAGAGTGCAGAAATCTGCAAAAATCAAGCTATCAGTGGGACAGAACGGTCTGCTTGTTGTCTTTCCTGAAAATGCTGACACACTTCTAGTCCAAGCATAAATAAAACAGGTAAAAATATAATATGAAAAAATTATTTTGTTTTCAATCTTAGTTTTTATCCATTACCTTCTGGGTTGGGAAAGCCTCTCATTGGGGAAGGAATGGTGTTGATAGGGGCAAGAGAAAACACTTAATTCAGTACCACATAAGAACCAATAACTTAGGTCCTGGGCTCCCCCTCTAGTCAGGAGATGGAGGTTTCTCCAGAGGGTGGTGTAGACCCCAAGCAGGATGCACCACGTTCTGGAGTGTCTGCCCAAATCCTCTGCCCAGAGGAGGGGTAAGACCTAGGTGCCCTTCTTCAGTGTTGACACCAGAAATGAGTTAAGGCCAAAGCGGTACCAACACTGCTGGCAGTGACACCACACTGTAAAATAACATGGCCAGCATTGCCAGCAAACCTGCTCCTGATCCTCAGCCTTAAATGCCCTCTTTGGCTCCTCTGCTGAGGATTTTATGCAACAACCCATCACCAGGTGTTCCTGCTCCCTCAACAAGGGACAGCTTCTCCTTCCTCCCTTCCAAACCTCCCCTCCTCCCCAAACACACTCCTTCTTTTAGCAAGGCTCCCACAAAGCTGTCTCTTCTCCTCAATATCCACGCTCAAATTCTGCACCATCCATTTTGTAGACACAGTTCAATACCTCCACTACTGTTTTAGGACCTGAAACTGAAGACAAGGCTTTACATTTGTTATTACTGCTTGTTATTTGTGTTATATAAAACAAAAATAAGATCAGAGCTAAGTATTCACACACCTAGAAAGAGGCAGTGTCGTCCTGCAGTGATCTGACACCCTAAATATAGAAGGTGGATGCAGTGGCCCAATAAAACAGCTCTCATCACTATTTCGTTTGTAGAGAATTGAGGTATCAACAGATGATGACCTCAACTCCACATCCTAATTTGCATCAACAGTCTGCCAGGCTCACCCATGACTTCACAACCCAAAATCAGAATAAAAAGCTTCTAGATAATCTGAATCTGTATGATCTGTGCCTTATATCAGCAATCCCACTGCAAGGCTTACCCCATCTCAAATTTATCAAATCTAGGAACCTTCTGAATGTGTGCCTGTAAAACGGGGCCCCTAGGCACCTAAAAGTAATGTAAGATCAGTGCTCACTTTTTAAAAAGCGTAACATATTTTCCAATTACAAAAGATAATCCAGCTATTGCCAAGTATCTGGACAACACCACCAGATGTGACTCTCTTTCAAGTGAAATGCACAGGTCTGCTTAACATAAATATATCGTCTCCCAGAGATTCTCATCTGTGTCTTTTGCTTTTTTCTTTACTCATAAAGCCCTGACACAGCTTGTTGAGGAAAACTGTATGCCTGTCTGCGCTATCGAGAACCAGTCTTTCAGAATGGGACAACCAGCCTGTAAGGGCAATTTTTGGGCTCCCACAGCTCTGAAAACATCCCTCAAAACTAAATCAAAAAGGCTCTGAGGCCCACGTTGCTCCTTCAGAAATGATACATGTCCTCGTGGATACCCCCCGGTATTGCAGCAATACACTTGCTTCTGAAGCGATCTGGCCCTAACAGCTGGACATAATGGGGATTCCAGAAGGGGTTTAGTCCAACAGCTGGGTAATGGAAGGCCACGGCTTCCTTAAGTGGGTTCCATAGCTACGGAAACAACAAAACTGACCATCTTCTAAAAATAAGGTGAAATCAATACATTGCTTAAGCCTGCAGTTGAGGTGAAAACACACTTAGGGTTACAACCAAAGCAAACACTATGAGCATTTATCAGATCAGTGGGGATTAATCACAAATACGCGACATACATCTTTAATAATGGCTATTATGTGTACTTTTAAATAATCAGCAATGGTAGCAATTAAACAATAATTCATATGTGAAGTTTAGAGAAGCAAACAAATGTTCAGTCCTTTCTAATTGGAAATCACAGGAAGAACAGGGCAACAATAATCCATCTAAGTCCAAAAGGCAACCCACTTGCAAAAGAGATTTTGAAACTTTCCCCTTAAACTTTCAAGGACTGCTAATTTTTAAAGACTATTTTTCATATACTCTTCAAAAAATATTCAAATTTCAGGATTCAGTTTCTCACTTCACTCCTAAAGATATTCTGGTGTAGAAAGATCAGTGGTTTGGAAGGCAGACCTTCTTGTGAGGATATGAATTAAGCCATCAGCGCAGTACAGGTTCGCAGATACAGGGACTAATCATGATTTCTGTAACACCTGATCATAAACAACTGCTGGTAAAATTGGTATTCTTTCCTACCAATAATGGATACCAACCAGATCTGCATGGGTGTAAATCAGCATGATCTCAGAACAGCCTGCCATCACGCTGACAGCATCTTCCTTTCCCTTTGTTAGTGGGATCAAGACCATAATTTTAATTATTTTACTTTTAATAAAATTAATTGATACTTGGTGGAAGGCGCTAGGGTTAACACACATGAAACAACTTATAAAACACTTAGCCCAGATTTCCAGTGAATATATGTTACTTATAAAGTCAGCTCTGACTTACTGAGAGCATCTGGTAGAGAATTTTTCTGGCTACACAGTGTAGAAGGAACTGCAGTCCTTAAGTACAGATATGTTTTAGAAGTTACAAGCTCATATAATGCACCCTACAATTGTAGCTTAGAACACAGGAGGATTTGTTCAAATAGCAAAATAAACTGAAGTCCTGGTTGAGCAAGGTTTTTAACCATATTTTCAACTTGAACTGTATGCCTTGTCCAGCAGAGGTCAATGGAAAGCAGGGCAGTGGCAGAGCTGGCCTGGCAGGCACTATTCTGCAGCACCGGGTTCGAATGTGATAACCATCATCACAGGTACCTCAAAAATAAACCAGCTGGATAGACTAGGGATACAGTTTGGGTTTGCCAGGCAGATTATTTGTTCTCAATAGCAACAATCCAAGATGACAGCAATTCTAAAAATAAGGTGGTGGTTGGGTTTGGTTTTTTTTACAGGTTTTTTTTTTTTTGTTTGTTTTTTTTTTTTATCCTGGATAGCTTGTTTAGATCTGACATCAGGGAATTATTTGTTCCCACTCCTTCTGACAAAAAGCGCAGCATTTCTACCTTTTGGTCTGGTCATTCCTACCAATGATATTTTAAAGACTATTTAGAAACTTGTAAGATTTTCTCCACTGAGCCCTGAAAATCCCAGACATATTTCACCTGAATTTTCAGATCAGTTTAAGGTATCATAAGAAACCCTCTCACTTTAATTTCAGGGTATTCTTGTAGCATTAGGTACATTGCTGTTGAACAAACACTGGCTGCAACACTGGGCCATTTAGGGAAAGGTTAGTGTTCATTTCTCTCAGTGTATTTAATTTGGACCTCTCGTTTGTAGAGGTTTCCGCTTAAAATGTCCATCTATCATGAGAAATCAGCAGTGCTGTGAAGAGCTCGTTACAGATATCCGCTGAAATCAGGCTCCAGGCACTCTTCTTGAAATAAAGCTAAGGAGTAGTTCCCAAATTTTCCTGTTGACAACACCAGGTGCATTTGCAATTTCAGACTCCTCTAGTCTGAACAAAGTGATTAAAGGCCTTTCTCTCCACTCTACACACCCACTATTAATTTGGTTCTGTTTTGGCCATCCTTCCAACTCCTGCAGTCACCCAGCTCGATCCTGTTAAGCTAAGTTTGTGTGGTTGTGCTCTCCCCAGTTCATTTGCCCCTTTTCCCAATTCTTCCTTTCAACATCTATTCTCATTCCTCTCTTTAAGTCTTTTGGGTCTACCAATTAAGTCATTTGCATCTCTATATAGGAATCACTAACTATATGTTAGCAGTGAAGTCACTGATGATATCTATCCTAAATGCAATGCTAAGGTACAAATTTCAAAGGATCGAGAAAGAGAATGTCACAAACACCAGACCACTGTTCTCCCAATAAACTTGTGCTTCCAGCAAGGTAGGAAGACCATATGGCCATGTCTTGGAATGATATGTCAAACTCACAGTAGATGTGTTCATATTGTCTTACTTGTAGATAAATAATGAGGTGGGAATCTCTTTTCCTTTAAGCATCTAGGGCACGTGACTAAAAGGAGGATCATTATAGTGTAGCCCTTATATACCGAAAACTGAAAAGTGGAAATGTTCTTTTAAACTGCAGGACCAATCTTTTAGTTTTCAAGTCTATTTTCTGGTGTTTGACTTGTGCTTTTTTAGACATTTGGACTTAATGTCAGAAGGCTTCTCAATCTCCATTAGGGTAGAAGATCACACAAAAGGTTTTTCCTAGCAACAATTCAAGCAATGCTACTATCCACTAATAAACTAGTAATCTTATTTTTGATCATATCACAATACTGAACAATGAAAATAACATAGAGAATGAGCAGATAAAAAATATTCACCCCACCAGTTGCTCTCTCTGAACATATTACAACAAAGATGCTGCTCTTTGGATACCCAAACCCATACACCTGTCAAAGTTAGTCCACTGAAAGTGGGGAGTTCTTTTTTCATTTAAGTTACATCTGGGGAAAAAAAATAATCAGAGTCAAATTAAGCAATTCCCCCAACTTCCCTTTGTCCTAAGAGAGCAGAATAAACAGTGAGATCAGCTCAGAAAGAGACTTAAAGCATTGGGACAAACTCAGACTCTGGGTGTGGGGTTTTGGATCTGCTCTCTGGTGAAATCTTTTCATCTGTTACTGTTTACACAATGAACCAAGTAATGCCTCTGTTATCACTTGTTCTGCACAACAGCAAAGGTAATTTCGCAAACATATAATACAACCAATCAGGAAACTGCAGACCTACTTGCAGTCTGTCTTTTACTGAAAAATACATTTTATTTATCATAACATTCAAAAAAAACCCCAACATAATACAAATGCTAACTCATTCAGTTACAAACTTTGGTACTCAGCGGTTTCAGACAGTCCATTCTCATGTGGTCGTGACATACTGAAGTGTTCCTGACATGCAACACGCTGCTAGTGCAATTCTCAGAGCGACTCCGCTGTCCTTCAATCCCAGGCTGACAGCATCCTGCAGCGGGATCGCTTCGGGCTTCGGTTACACACTTGCCACAGTGTCGTCTACATTGAGAGCAGCTCAAAGAGTCCATTTTTCTCCAGTTATATAACTTCTTTTTTCATTTCCCCCCCACCCCACCCCAGGCAACAATCATCAACACAATGTGTTCACGGCACTTTCCCCTTTGCCTTACAGCCCATCGCTCTGTCATCAGACATACCACCCACATCCTCTTAACAATCATTATCCTTACTTCACATTTGCACTTTTAAATATCTTTACACTGATAACCCACCCCCTTAAAAAGGGACAAAAAAGAAAAGAGAAAAAAAAAAAAAAAAAAGAAAAAGGAGAAAAAAACGCAAGCATTTTTAAAGTATGTGTTCTCAGGTAGCCACAAGTTAATGGTAATTTATAAGCACAAGGAATGACACTTTGGCCATCAACACTAGAGAGTAAAGGTAGCTTTCAATGCAGAGAAGGGAAAAAAAAAATCCACACAACCCATAAATACATTTTAAATCATTCACCAAGTGATTCACCAAGGATTAAATTTAACTGAGTGAAACCAACCCTGCCGCAAAAGACCAGAACAACATTTGTGCATCACTCCAGTCCCGCTCAAATTTTTAATTGGATCCTGACCTAAAATGCATGGAAGTGGCTGGCTGGCCGTTCCAGACCCCGAACCCTGACAGCAGGGCTGGGAGGGAACTTGAGAGGTACACAGGATTTTGCCCTGCTTTGCACACAGGGTGAATTTCAGCTGTAACATACTATGACTGCACCATGAAACATATAATACTAGCAGCTTGTGAACCCTGACATGGAGGGCTTGACTCTTAATCCAAGATATGTGGTTACACATCACCCCATTGGCTGAAGAAATTTACCACTGGGTATATATGGAGGAGCACCATTATACCAGATCTTTTTCTGGCGACCTTTTGTGGCATTATCTGCTGGGTCAAGCTAGACTCAAGCCCAGAGCTCCAGTTTTATATGTATGAAGTGAAGAACCTGGGACTCGGGTCTGCAAGGCACTCGGCGCTCTGGGCCAAGTTCAGCAAAGCACTGCATTGATGTGTGAAAAAAAAAAAAAAAAAAAAAAAAATCCCAGGAATCTGCTTGGATATTTGAAGTTAGAGATGCATCTGAAGGCTTTGCTGGACTGGGTCTGCGAAGCAAAGCTCCTTGCAAAACTGACCCCTTGAGGCAAACATGGAGTCTCTTTAGTAACAGACAAAATTAAGCAAACACTGTTTGACATTTGGATTGACATATTCCACTGAAAAATCTCCCCTGAGAAAATTAAAAGCTGTTGGTATTGCCTCATTTCATTGCTTTTGTCTCCATGGGCAGTTGAAAAAACCCTGCAAAATTTTCCTACAACAAATACCTGTTGAAATCCTGGGCACTTGTTTTCTATGCATTTTTTCTCTTTCAAGTACACTGGGTGAAACTGTAAACCCTGAGTTTGTGTGTGCAAACCTCGGTCTTGTAAACTGCAATGTGAAACTTCGCTCCGAGCACCGAGATAGGAAAAGATAGGACAGAAACATTTTAAAACATGGATGCTAGTATTATAATGCACGTACTGTACATGTGTATGTCACAGTGGACAACCTACTCTGGTACCTGCACTGTCCTGCAGTCCAAAGTACTGTTTTGTTTAACACCAGTACTGTAGTTGTAACATCTACAGACTTATCAGTCGTGAAAATGGTGAAGAAGCATTCATTTTCTTTAAGAGGCATTCAACCTGAATCCTGGTAGAAAGTTAAAGCTTGTAACTGTAGACCATACAACTGAAGAGCACAGGCATTAATCTTACAATCTATATGCTCTAGCTGGGCATGCCAAGCTCTTTAAAAAGGGTCAGAATAATATTTTTTCATTGAATTTCCACAACGATGAAGATAAATGAGAAGATACACAAATTACTCGCTATCTGTATACCTGCAGTGCATTTCATCCTGAGGACAATTTCAATTTGTGCCTGTAAACAAATAAATTACATTGCAATACAATCTCACATGTATGGTTGAAGACAGTTGCAGCTGAGTTTTCTGTATCTGGGGTTTTCTTTAAGAATGGAAAACCCCAAAACCTCCTTAGCAGCAGGAAACCTTGAGAACAGGTGCAGGAAAATCCTCTCTGTGGGCAAATGCTTAAGTACAGACTTCAGGGTTTTGCATTTAGATTTTAAATTTCCAACCTGTTACCTCAAGAAAGCTTTACGCTAAATAACTTAAGCTTGATCTTACATTTATTGGCTTCCCAAAGTGCTTCACTGAACTGAAATTTTGGGCAGAGCACACACTATTGTAGTTTAGTTTTACTGTCACGATAGCAATTGTCTTTTACTGAGACAAACTGGTTGCTGGCAACAAAAGAATCAGTTTAAGTGGAGTTCAACATATGGACATCTATATCTCACTGCATTTTCAGTAATCTTATTTTATATTTTCTTGGTCAAAAGAGAAATTTTTTCTTAGCAAATACAGATAGTGTGGATGTAGTCCTCAGATAAACCTGCCAAACAACACCTAAAGAAATGACTACATATTATTGGGGGTGTAACATTAAAAAACTGTTCTCACAGGGGAATCATTAGGATTATGTTTTCAGCAATGCTGCAATTTAAGGAAGATAGACTGCAGTCTTAAAGAAAATAAATGCTGTCCTCTCCTTTAGAACCAGGATCTAAAAATATTACATTCAACTTCTGGCTTTCCAGTTATTTAAACACTGTCATAATTAAGGCAACTTGTGATGTTCAACACAGTACAGAGGAGCAAACAAAACCCGAAAGCAATCAAATGCGTTTTCTGACATTTACACACACTGTTTTGAACCATGCCAAAAAATAAACACTAAAGATAACCCTAACACCACAGGTCTCTTCGTTTGCAATTCCAAGTGCAGAAGTACGGAGTACAGAATAGACATCTGATCACAAATTGTCACTGAAACCTAGGGGGGAAGACCCTCATTTACTGCAGTGGGAAAGAACTGAGAGTTTTGGGGTTTTTTTTAAGAGTTGCAGGACTGCAGTGGATCATCACAACACATTTCAGGGACCAGACAAAGCTGTGCGTTGATCCACACCAAAACACCGATGAATTTACACCCTGGGTTTTACAAACAGCTGTAGTGGCACTACCACTGCTAGCCACCAGCACAGAGGCAATGCCTAAAGCCTGCAGATTGGCTTCAATATAAAACCAACTTTGCTGAAAATAATGCAGTAATTTAGTGTTGCTCGCATAATTAAATGTATGCGTACTCCAAAACTGGGGGTTATTTAGGAGAAAACAAGAAACTTACACACTTGTTTTGTATGATGACGCAAGAAAATGAGAAAAATGTAGAAGCAGTTTTTAGGATGTTTAGTTACCAAGTGTATTTCAGATTAACGGAGCGTGATTCTTCTTTCTTATCCCTGTAAAAAAACAAACAAACCCAGAGAAGCATGATTAATAAAAAGTTGATTGTTAGAGAGCTGCCACAACTCTTCGAGCAATCTTTACTACTCCAGGGAGGTGCATAGTATCTCTTTCACTGTCACACTATTCTTGCTACTAATTCCTAAGCTACTGCCAAGAATCAGACAACAGCACTCAACTTTTTAAGCCAAGTCAGTGGTTGGGCAGCTTTATCTTTTGAGCAGAACCAATCCTTGCTGCTCAAGGTGTGTGGTGCCTTACAACCCTGCCATTCCCCGCAGACTGGTCCTGGGGAATCCCACGCACATAGGTAGAAAGAGGCCAAAGCAATCCATCTTTAAGCAATCCATCCACTTAAGTCAAAGACCTGAGCACTTTACTTACCAACACACTGAAACACAAAAAGTGAAACAACCCATAATCATGTGCTCCAAGATTTGTGGCTCAGGAAAGCATCCTGGGGAAGAAGAGGCATTAAGCTCACCGTTAACTTTTATTGGTATCAAAGTTAAGTGCTATTTAAATGTTTCCTCAGTAGCTGTGGATTTGAACACAAGCTCATGCTTATTTCCATTTGTAGACTGATTTACTAGATCAAGTGCTGAAGCACTTTCAGTTCTTGGAATATTCCTGTATTTCCCACTAAAATTGTATGTATGCTTTACTAAGTTCTCAGCGAAGGCATCAGCATAAGTAAATCCTATGTATTGCATATGAGTTGACTTTTTGACTTAATAATGTCGACTGTACACTCTGCTGAATAGGCCACAACTAAAATAGAGTTTTAAAATATCAATTTATGAGCCTTTAAAAAATAATTCATATGTGCTATTCACACAAAATTAAGTTTTAAAGGCAGGCATAGAGTGTCTAATGGCAGGTAGGAAGAAACACAACTAATAAGCATATTTGCATACTTTGGTGGCAGAACTGCTCGCATTTGACTTACCTACTTTCACCACAAAAATAAATGCCCCACGTATTCTTCTAACTATAAGGTGGCTTCAGTTTAGGCACATGTTTGAACAGAGCAAGGAAAAATGCCCTTCTAATATTGGCAGTACAATTTACTGCCGTTACTTTCTACTTTACAGTTACTTTCTACTTTGCTACATGTTATTTTCTCATTTATTTACCTAACACAAGGCAGAAACTCCCCGGAGTATAAAGTGTGAATAGATGCAAATGTTAAGAAGACATTTTCAGTCATTCAGGCTGGGAATGAGCTCCTTCAGGCAGCCTGCTCACTATAGGTCGGCGCTGTCTAGGTTCGGATGCAGGCAGATTGACAAGTCTACTAGAACTAAAAATTAGCATTACTTTTTTTTCCATATGAAGGAATAAATGCAGCATGCAAGAACTGTGTTGCTAAAAGCTCACCAACTACTGTGAGTGAAGAAGAGAAGGGAGAAAAGTGACCTCATGATATCTCTCAGAAACATGTACATATTCTCAAATATTTGTTGTATATCAAAAATTTAAGAATTGTTCAGAAATGGTGTCTTGGATTTTGCCAGAATCCAAATTGATAGGATGCATTTTATCCCACTGATTATGCAGAAAAGAGCACCAGCCACAGAAAGAAGTGCTGGAAGAGCAGCAGATGTGCAGAGGATTCGGTGCCAATAGTGCCATGGGCATCACACCATCAGCAAAGCTTCAAGTCAGCTCTATCATGCTGATCTCCAAGAGGTGACAGAGACCAAGATGGAGCAGTCCTTGGAACAGTGACACAGTTTGTGAATGAAGTTGTGAAAATAATTGAGTAAAGAAGGAAGGCAGATGCTATATGCAATGCAGAAAGAAATACAAGAGTGGAAAGAAAGAGCATTCATTCAGCTTATTTTGGCTAGTAAAAAAAAGGGACTGAAAGGACAGTATTTTATTCAACCCTTATGCAAATTTCATGTAATGAAATTTGGCTGATTTAAAACCCATTTTAGGATCTCCACATCATTGCTGTAATCAAAAAAACCCATATCTGATGTGAAAGCAGTTAGAACAAAAAAATTATCAACAGTTCACCCTCTGATTCATATGAAATTATACTTGTGTTCTTGTTAGGGGAAAACCACAACCCCAAACAAACAAATGCATTTAATTGGGAAGAGAACAATGAAAGAGATACAGGAAAACAAAACAAAACAAAAAAAACCCTCCAACAAACCAACAGATAACAGAAAAGAGAAGAAAAGAAAAACTTATCCACAGGAACATGAAAGTTACATAGGTGAATGAAAATGCTGACTCAGAACAGAATAACAGGAAGAAGGCTATAGATGCGATTCCCCTCTGGCATACACCTTATTTTCCAGAGAGAGCTACATGAATAACCAAAGTCTGATGACAAGCTAAATGTGTCTTGCAGCCTGCAATTAAAATGATTTGTACTACTGACTTTCAGAACAGGTCGAGAAAAAACCCCACACTGGAGCCGTTATACACCAGTAGGACACCTACCTCAGTGGGCCTGAGACAGCAGGGAGGGGAGACAACATGCGTCTGGGCATCATTAACAGCAAAAGATTAAAGTCTTCAAATTGCTGAAAGGCCCTCTGTAATGAGTGCGCAAGTTTTTGTATCACCAGTCTTTTGGAGCCGCTTTCACAGCTGTCTTGCAACGGTAGAGCTCCGACATAACACAAAAAAGCAGAGCATCGATGCAGCTTTTAACTTCACCAATGAGAACAAGCAATTTGCTGAGAGCATCACCTGCCTCAGTGATACACTGCAGGCAAGCCAGCTGCACGACATGGCAGGAGAACTCCCTGGGAAATGAGGGGCAAATCACACCCGGAAACATGATGGGTTTCACTTTTCAAGAGAGATATAACAAAATCTAGAGCCTTTCATTTAAAGAGCTGCTGTAAGATAGAAACATGTGTACTATATACCACACCTTTCCAAAAACAGCAAGTCCCTAAACTGAAACCTAACAAATTCCAGTCCAAACTCAGCCTACAGACCAAATGGAAAAAAATCAAATACCTTTTGCTATTTTATCTAGACACTCTATCAAGACTTTACTGACAAGATCAACTCGAGTAGCACAGTGGAGCTCAAGCTCAACTTGGTACTTTGCCTGTCCTGAGTGACCCTCTGAGGGCCAATGAAAACAATTTATATCCAGGATAAAAGAATAGCACTTTCAAGATAAAATATTTACAAGCAGAGAAGTAGTAAGCGTATAAAACATTCCAGTCAGGTTTCATTCAACAACTAATCTACTATGCAGTAATAGATGATGCAAACTAAAGGGACCACAGAGCAAAAAAGGATAACCCAAACCCAAAATTGACTCTCAAGTATGCAACTGACTGAACAAAACTTGGCGCAAACTGGTGACAAATCCAAACCTCCAATTGTCACCGCTGTTTCTCTTTGCCTCTTGATACACACCAAGAACAAACTCCACGAGTCTTCATTAAGCCACTAAGACTTTGGTAGCTCTGCCCAGTAACGCACTTGATAAAGATGAGCTGTGTGTTTTTAATGCAAGAGGCAAAAGGATCAGCGACACCCATCCCAAAGGCACTTTCTTAATATTTCAGGTATTTCAAAATGAAATGTCATTATTCCTCAGTTATTTTGTGCCAGACATCCTGCACTCTGGTTCTGACGCATGTCAGATGCCCAGTCCCATGCCCTCTTCCTTGCTCCAGAACAGGCACTCAACCGAATTTGGAGGCTGGCCCTGGGTTACAGCCCCAGGTAACCAGACACCAGCGGGCCTGCAGCAGGCCAAGCTCGGAGTAGCCGTGCAAAATCATGATTTGCAGGGCTGCCCACTGGCTCTGCTGGAGCCCTCCTGCAGCGCAGGCAGCTGCAGGCGCCCCTGCCTCTACCAGCAGCCCCACAGCACCCAAGGAGCACACCCGGGTCTACCCCACGTATCCCGCTAACAAGAAAGACCTGAAATAAGGGTTTGCCTCCATCAGACCCCTCTCCCGCTCTTCACAAGGATGGGGAGAAAAAGGGGCTCAGGCAGAGAGACAGATGCTCGCTTGCCCTTGGAAGGAAGAGGTGAGAGGCAAGGGGGGGATGCACTGCCGAGGCGGAGGGGCTGTTTCATGGTTTGCAAGGTGGGTCCAGAGGAGGTGCCCAGTTGCACTCTCCTCCCCAGGATCGAGGGGACCCCACTGAGACGGGGCCCCCCAGCCATGGGGCTGCACAAATACATACTGCATGATGAGCAGCTATGGTGTGCTTCTATGGAAACTGCCTCCAGGGTAGAAAAAAAAGGGGATATTTACGTGCCCTGAGGGACACCAAACTTCACAGAAAGGTGTGCGTAACCTTTGTGTTTCTACCTTATACCTGTATTTTAAGTCCTGGCGAGGGCCCGCCTGCTGTTCCCAGGCCCATTACTTGCCCCCCTCGAGGAGAAGCTGTGGCACAGCTCTCGTGTGTTGGGAAACCCGGTCAGCCCTTAACCATCACCGGCAACCGCCATGCTTAGCGGCCTGCACCCACTCACCCGCGCTCTTCACCGGTGCTCCACCACGAAGCGCATGGTGGTGCCGTCGAAGGAGGGAGGCGCGACGATCCGCGGGCCGGTGGCTGGTGCTGTGATGCTGATGACCGGCTTCGCCTCGGCTGCCCCACGCCGCGGTGGCGGCGGGCCCTTGCCAGTAGCCACGTAGTAGGGGCTCTCGGCGAAAGCCACCTCTGCCGCCGCCGGGCTGCCGGGCTCAGCCGGGGCGCTGGCATCGCTGCCCGGGTGGGATAAGGGGCGCGGCAGG
>NW_020799099.1:18981966-19019042 GCF_003259725.1 Athene cunicularia | reverse complement strand
GGGGCGGCTCCCCCTGCGCCGCAACCCGCCGCGGGACAGCGGAGGCCCGCTTGGTCGCCGGGGGGGTGTAGGGGGTGGTCGCCCTGCGAGAGTTCCCGGGACGGGTCCGGGTCGCTCCGAGTTTTTCCGAGATGGGCGTCACTTGGCCGGTCCCAGGCGCGGACTATACATAGAGCCGGCGTCACTTAACGCCGGTTGAACAAAATCCTATTTTAAACGTCTGTGTTTGCCGGAATAAAGGCGCCCGGACACCCCCTGGCAGGGGAGGGCCGCCCCTGCCTGCCAAGATGCTGCTGCCCGGCTCCCCAGGGCAGCCCACGGCCACGGCTGGAAGAGGCAGCTCCCGGGTCACCAGCCTAGCACGCAGGCTTGCCTGCACCAAATACACCCTCGTCCCATGGCTAAACAGCTTTTTTTCTTCCTTAAACTACCCCCCCTGCCCCCCGTGCCCCTACTGGCAGGAGGAGTGTTGCAGAGGGGCACCCCGTGAATGCCGACCCGGCCCTGCAGCTTCACAGCGGTCCAGAGCCATCGGCCAGGGACCCGAGCTGCTTTTCCCTGGGAAACGCCAGTTTAGACATAACCAGCACCTAAAGAGCTATTAATAGGCATTTCTATGGCACACCTGATCTTTGGTGGCCTAGGGCTTTACTGAGTGGTCCCCAAGATGACCCATCAAAACTCCCTCCGGGGACATGGAACGAAAAGGTAAGCTGTTAAACACTGAGGGAGAGAAATGGAGGAAAAGGAGCAAGAAACGTTGAGGAGCAGTCCTCAGGGATACAGTGCAGATAATGTCCTAAATGTACATCTTAAAACCGAAACAAACATCAGTATGCTTGGGTGAGCAAGCTGGTGTTGGGCTGGTAACATCGGACATTAGGTAGGGGAGGGTTGTGGAAACCTGCAAGCACGTACCAGGATCTGTGCCCCTCCGGCTGTGTGCGCTGGCGCAAGGGGCATGGTGCCTGGTTCTGCCAGGGATGCCGCAGGGATGCAGCGAGCAAGAGGTGAAGCAGATGCCATCCCAGACCTCTCCCCAGCACCATCCATGTTAAAACAAGGGTTTCCCAGTGTTCCCAGCTCCTCACCCCACCCTATAGCCAGGCTGCTCTGCTGCCATCCTCCCCATGGGGTTGCAGTGTTCCCGCTGCCTCCAGGAAAAGTGGCTTCCCTCCTTTACTGAACCCAAGTGGCGGCTTGTGAAGGTCCCTGCAGCAATGGCAGGTTTTGTATCCCTTTTTGGATAAGGGTCTCTCTGCTGCCTGAAGGAAAACAAGCGAGGTGGCTCCAGCTCTTAGTACCCTGAATAGATGGTAGCTTCTTGGGCTGCAGACTGACAGCATGAAAACCATTGCTGAAGCCCCAGGTGATATTTTAACAGGAAGACACATTGTCTAAACTTAGAGGGTTTGGAGCAAGTCAGGTCACAGGCAGTGGGGCTCTCCCCACACAGCGGGGATAACTGGTTTCCATCCCTGCTGAGGCTGTCCTGCCTCCAGTGTGCTTTCAGTGAGCAGTTGGGCACTGTCTCTCAGGAGTACTAGCCTTACCCAGCCTTAATCTTTCCTTAGCCCAGGTTCATGTAGCTTCAGCTCCCCTTGTACATGCAACAACTGTGCAGTCCTCTGCAGAGCTGTGCTAAATGGCAGCGGCATTCCCAAACCAGGTGTTGTGTCCTCTCCACACACATTTCAGACTTGCCCCTCTGTCCCAAGCAGCCATAAAAAAAACATGACATAGAGAAAGACAATATTTTAGCACCCTATTAAAGAGACATCTTGGCTTTAATTGGCAGTGAGACAAGAGTAGATCCTCAAATACAGTCCTTTCCAAACGCTTGGGATGCAGAGGGATACTAGGTTTTAAACCCTGATCATTCATTGTACTAGGGTGAGCGCTGGTGGTGGTGGCATCCCTGCCTCCTGCTCCTGCCTCTCTTCTACCAGATGCCTCCTCTCAGACAAGGTTTCCAACCCACATTCTCACTGCTCCCACTCTGATCCTCCAGACCAGGGTTTCAGGTGTCAGTCTCTCACACCTTACTCTCCTCTCTAGTATTTGGTTCTCCTGCGTTAAGAATACACAACAAATCAGATCTTTGCTCCCGAAATCTGCACAATTAAAAGTGCTATTGTTTTTTCTTTCTAAGTTGTAACGGTTGTTCATATACTCCTGCCAAGATCCCCAGACAAGATCCCCACCAAAATGAGCATCGAAACATGACTCTTTATTTATCTATTTCCACAGTCTTGTTTCCAGCTATTGTCCAGAGATGTTTTTCTGTTATTTTCCTTTGGTGATATATTGAACTGAATTTTCTCAATCTTACAAAAGTATTAATGACTCCCACAACTGAGTGATAATGAAGCACTCATACATGTATGTTTATAACATATCTATGTCTCCACCACAGGGAATTTATGCCCCTGATGACAAAAATACATACATAAAATCCACACCTGTTCTTCTCCACTTTCAGTTATGGCTAGCCCTGGAGGCCTGCGTGCCTTAGGCAGTCAGATCAGTGTATTTCCCATGGCACTAAGAGCTTGCTACGGTGTACAGAACCACCCAAAATCCTAATGCCCTTTGAAAAAAAGCTTAAGTGCTGTAATCACTGTATGCGTGTTGGAGGATGGAGAAAGAATAAGGATTTCCTCCTTCTTTTCTGTATTAGAAATTTCCGCACCGATACAGTGACAGCCCCTCAGATGCCTTGCTGTGAGTCTGGCCCTGAGCAAAGTGTAAAATTCCATGGAGGTTTAGGCTTAATTCCTTCTCCTCAGCCTTTCCTCTTAGCTACCTTAGTGTTGGCTTTTGTAGAGTCTGTTTTGCAGGTGTCTAATAATCCCCATGCATCATATCCAAAGCTTGAGTGCACGGCTTGAACCCAGGGATTGACTTCCCCAGGACTGCTTCCCTGTAGGGCTGCTGTACAGAGGATCAGAGTTCTTCAACAGCTTTGCAAAGGTGTGGCTGGGTTTTTTTTCCCAGTTTTTCTGTATTCATTGCTGTTGCCAGACAAACCCTACAGCAAGCAATAGACCTGTTGCTTCCCAGTCAAAAGCACATGGGCAAACTGTGGCTCTGTCACGCTTTCTTGCAAATAGCAGTTTCTTGCTCTACACTGGCAAGACATCTCCACTGATTAATAATTAGATCAATGCGATTTTACTTAATAATGTTGGATATCAGTAAGAAATGCATGTCATCCTTACGATTCTAGCAAGACTCAGTTGAGGCATTCATTAACACTAATTACCCCTTTGCGTTTTCCAATTTTAAACCTCTCTCACTCGATAAAGCTACTGATATCTAAGATTTCTGCATCCAAATCTGTCATGAAGTGTTACTGAAGCTGTCCTGACAACCACAGAAAATCTGTATGTTTAATCCTTTTTGTAACATAATAGGTACTCTACTTTTAAGCTCTTACTATTAAATATAGTAACACACACTGTTTAGCCACATTCTGCTCTTCGCTAATATAAGGTTAGATCAGACAGATAAAGGCGATGGGAAAAATTCAGATAGGCTGAATTATCTGTGCACCTTAAAATACATTACTTGTGGAAGGAGCAGGGAAGTGGGATTTTAAAGGGATTTGAAAGGATGCACTTAAAAGCAGAATAAAGACATTAAGGATGAGGTTAGGAAGACTGTAACTATACTCTGAGTAGGAGACCATACAGAAGAAGGCATAGGGTTTTTTACCTTTAACAGAGATGTGGACAGAAAAGTGAACAACTGGTGAAGCAATAGCAGGAGGGGATGGGTTTAGTTGAGCTTTCTCTGACTAGAGAAAGGGAAAATAATAATTTGTTAATTAATATTAAGAAACATTAATACCACATTACGCATTTTAGTTCTTACACTGTTGAGTCAGTTTTTAAAAACTGAAGCAGGAATAAAAATCATAAGTTAATAAAATCAAGCTGATACAGAAGGAAAATCAAAATATTATTTGCACAAAGAAGACAGATGTGATTCTAGTGACTAAGATGGCCTGCAGGGGAGGTTATGCTTCTTGCATGGAAAGAAAGGATGGTTTTCACAGAAAATAAGGAAACAGCAGAAGGATTCTGCCGCATTCTGTGCACACTGCAAGAGACTTTCTATCAAAGGCTTTGCTCTGGGTTCAGAGAGGGAGATGAAGAATGATACAGTCATAGAAGAAGCTGTAATTTTGGCTGATCAGTCTCTTTTGAATAATCTTTGAATAGTGCTGGATTCCACTTTTCTCTCAGTAGTTTTTTTTTTTATAACACTGCACACTGTCAAAGTGAGCTTTGTGGTAGACATTGTCTTTGAAATCAAAGCAAATAAATACTTGGCTAGAGTTTAGATGTGTGTGTTAAGGAGAATGGAAAATTTAAACCAGCACCTTGATTTGCCCTCAGGACTTAGTGCCCGAGAAGGAGGGAGCAAAAGCCACTTTGGGAAAGAAGGGGACTTGTGGTTTAACAATAAATAGCCTAGCACACATTATAAATCTCCAAGTGCTACCAGATATATTGAAAGGAAATACAATACCCACACATGCACACTGGTATGGAAACTTTCTAACAAACCCAAGTGGAAATAAAATGAGATCTTTGTAGCTTGCACTAAAATGGTGTATCTTCTGGGATTTAGCAAGGGCCTGGCTGACAAAGCACTGAGTCCTAAGTGAAAAACAGCACCTGGATGGATCAATCCCTTCTCACATAGAGAAGACTACGCCAGCCAAGAGGATCTTTCCTTTTCCATCCTGAGCCTGTTGGAGAGATTGAGGGGCTCTTCTAAACACTCAACCTGCAAATGTAAACCATATGTGGGCTCCTTCCTGGCACACCTCTCCCTTTTAGTGAAAGTCAGACCTTTCAAAGGAAAGAAACTCTGGAGCTGGGTGGATTTCAGGACCCTAACCTGACTGCTTGAACTTGCAGGATTCAGAGGTCTTGGCATGGTCCCCCAAATGGGAGGCCACTTTTCCTTCCAGGATGAGACAGGATCGTGTTCTGGCCATTGACTTACACTCTGCAGTGCACTCCCATGTAACTGAGCCCCTGCGAGAATCGGTGGCTGAAGTGCTTGTTAAATGACAAAAAATCCGCCCCACGGATCTCTCTGGCCCTCGCTATCAGCAGCTCCCACTGGATGCCTTACAAGGTCTGCAGAAGTTGCATATATTTTTAAAACAGATCCTCCCCCTCACTCCCATCCTTCTCTTCCAGACCCCAGAATTTCATGCCAAAACAAACAGGCAGGAACGTAGTCCCAGAATGAGCTTAGATTTCTTCAGTACTTTTCAGTCATGCTGCAAATACAGTCTGAATATGAGTTCATGTATTTATATGGGGAGTCTGCTATTCAGATGAAACAAATTAAATGCTTGCTGAATTTTGGATATGTCAGGTTAAACAGTCTCTACAATGTCATTGATACAAGAGAATATTCTGATGGCTATTATGCATAGACAGCAATAGCACATGCAGACTGTGGGAACATGCTGAATAAGACTATTTATAAACACTTTATTGCTTTCATGAACACCCTGGTAGGTGCCTGTCCAGCCTGTCCTGACAAATTTCTGCTTGCAGAGACTTCATGGCTTCCCCAGGCCATCTCCCCTGATACCTGATTATCCATATACCATCAGAAAGATGGTCCTCAGGTCTGTCTGTTGACAGCTCCTTGCTGTGAAGCCATTATTTGCCACGGATGGAAGAAGAGATGATTCCTACTCTCTGTGCTGCAGCTTTTTGCATATGTAAGGGTAACCAGTGCGTATCCTTCACTATACATCTTTTCACTAGGCCTAACAGCCCTAATTCACATAACCTTTACCTGTGGGACATAACTGCTAGATGTCCCATCACTGCTCTTCAGACTTTCTTTAGCACATCTGCATGTGCAGTGCAAAGAAGTGGCCACAAGATGCAAGGTTGAGCCTAACCCCCAGTGAGATGAGGGGAGAGATGATGGCTCTGTGTCCTGCTCATACACCCCTGAGTAACATCAGCCATTTTCACGTTGGCATCACTGTGTCCTTCAGCTCAGCCCCTACTGCGAGCACATTTTCTGTTCATCCTCCAGTTACTAATGAAAATACTGAACAAACACAACCTTGTTGACACCCATAAATTCATTACTAATACAAAGGGTGCAGTGTTTGTAGCTGACTTTCGAGCACAATCCAAGCAGTCATTTCTCACCTCATAATTTCACCTGCGCAGTGCTTGCTAAAGGAAGAGTATTGTGCCATACCAGAGCCGAATGCCACTTCTGCCCTCTCTCCAAAGCCCTTTGTTCTCTTTCAGAAGGAAGTTAGAGGGACTCATCAAGAACAAAATCTATCAAACTCGCATTGGCTCTTATTTATCTGCTCGTTATCTCTTAAGGGCCTACAGTATTTCTCCAGGAAGTGAAGTTACACCGACTGATCTCAACTTTGCTTGCTCCTTCCCCCCTATTTCTTGAGGTCCATCTTCCACAGGACAACCTCTCCCAGGTCACTGGATCTACTCAAGTCTCCCATCACAGGCCTGCCTTTGGAAATGAACTTTGCACAGTGACCCTATTCTTTTTACAGTATTATCAGGTAACCCGAGAACTGCAGATGTATCTGATTATTGGAACTGTGGAGACAATTGCCACCAAACCCGAAACCATGACCTTTCCTTGAGGTCTTATCAGCCAAGCTGGTGGGGGGACAAGAGAGCTGATTTATGACCATTCATTAAAATTACACAAAACTGATTATTTATAGAGGAGGCAGACTTGAGCCAAAAGGTTGCGGCTCAAAACCTATCTTCTTCATAGTTCAGGGTGTTTGGACATGGGAAAACAAGGATCTCTTGAAGTAATGTGAATGTAACTGGATTATACTTTATTATATTATGGTTTTATTATTTATAGTTAATATTTTGTTAATATTCCCATAGTTTATTATTTTATTATTAATAATGGATTTCACGAATGTATTTTTTTCAATCAATTTTTAACTGGCATGAGGCCATCACATGAAACCATAAAGCTGTACCACTGTTTTTCACTTACTTTAGAACTAGAAATGCAAACAGCCAGGCTGGATTTTATATTGGATAATACCATCCCTTTATGCAATCAGCTGCTTCCCAGAGGGGTTTTGAATTCTGGCAAGAATTTGTGGACATAGAAGAGCTCCCTACAGATGAATGTGTGCCTAAGCAGTAAATGGTGAATCTGGTATCGTGAGACTGTAACATGAAATTGCCATGCTTTGGTTGGGATTCATTTGCTTGTAGCATTCAATAAATAATGTTCCGAGGGCCACATGAAAATCGATCCCTGTTCGTTATGCACACCTCCCTGCCACGGGGCCTATGTTTGGTCACCAAGCTGAAGTTCGTGCAGCAAACGTCTTGGGGGTATTTCTCACTGGGCTTACAGTAGAAGCCAGCTAAAGTGCCTCCCACTACCTGGCAATGAAAAGGAGGATCAAGCAGCCCGCGGAGTGAAGCCTCTCTTGGGCTGGAGTTTCTATATATAGGGGAGTTCAATAAACACCATTATGAACCACATGTGATCCGCCTGCCTGGAATTAAGGTCACATACATACTTTTGTATATGTTTCTCCACGGACTCACCTTACAAATTAGAGAATTACAGGTGAGAAGCTGGCTACATAATGAGGTGTTATAAATCCAACCAGCACCCATCTGACAAACCCCTCTAGTCAGTACATGAGGCAACTGCGGAGGAAAGTAAGAATGAGATTTTTAAACCCAGGTGTAAAAACCATTGTAAAGGTCAGGTTTATAAGGAGACCATCCCAAAATGCTAATGACATGACAGTTTTATGAGTCTGGAAAATGATAGCTTGGCTGAAGCCGAGTAATACTAGAGCAAGGGATTTATTTAAATTGGACTACTTTTTTTTTTATTATTATTATTTTGAATTTTGTTCTTGATCCTGCCAAATCTCACTGAGATGAGAAAGCCTTACTTGTGTAAGTAGCCACCCACATTCATCTGAACAACTGAGGTAAGAAAAGGTTATTTATGTGAGGCATTCATCTGTAATTTTGTCTTCCAAGAGTTTTACATATTTTTCTGCAGTATATATAATTGAAAGTTATATAAATTTTAATGTATATACTTTGCAAAAAATATATAAAACATCAATTCTTAATAGCTAGCCGCAGAAACAGAAATAGTAAGAGTTGTTACATAAACTTCAATATAATTTTAACTTAGAGAAACTGCATTTCTCTGTTGTAGTACAGGAGGACAACCTGTCCAGAAGAGTTTATAGTCAAATGCACACTTTTAACAGAGATGCATACAACCTTAGCCATGCACTCACACAAGAATAGGCACTAGTGTATCTAAACAGGGCAAATGTACTTTTAAATTCACAATGTAAAAATCTCTCTCATCTTAATACTGTCTTTTCACAAAGCAGTGTCAACACCTGGTCTTGTGTTGTTTTTTTGTTTTGTTTTGTTTTTTGTTTTTTGTTTTTTTACTTTGTCATAATCCTTGTGCAATAAACTAATTCACCCTCCAGAAGACTGCAAGCCCCTGGACACATCCTTCATCAGCTGGGCAGTTCTTGCCATGCTAAAGCATTATGCAATTTTCATTAAACTGCAGTTTCAAGTGTTGGCCTCAAAACATACAATCATCTACCCATATCTATGTAAAACATAGGTATAGATATGCTATAGCATAATATCTGTAGTTGTGTATAACATACGATATCTACCTATAGCTATGCTAGGTTTTGCTTATATAGTTCTGCATTTCCCATAGTTCTTTTAATCAATAGTGATTTAGGAAAAATCAGAATATTTTAAACATAAAAATTGTCTATTCTCTTCTCTCCAAGCAGTTCAAGGTTCTCTGACTAGGTCTACTATTTCGGTTTACTGCAATGTTTTGAAAACGCAGGTGGTGTTTCAGCACCTAGGAGCATGGGGTTTAGGAGGGCTCTCTACACCGAGCACACAGGCCTGATCCTGCGAGGTGTTGAGTGCTTCCCAGGAAGTGATGAGCTCTCTGAAATCCCTGTGATTCAGACCCTGGGGCCTGGCAGACACTGACCGCGTCTCCCCCGACACCCTCCTGTAAATCCTCCCCTTCACAGCACGCACCGTCCTCCAGTGTTGTCTTCATGGAGGTTCTCAGTAAATTGTTCATCCTGGCAATGAGGCAGGGTGAATTTGGGGCAAATATCAGCTGCTGCGGAGACCACTCTGCCAAAATGCTGATGTCTTTGTCCACTTTATGACCAGAGCACATTTGCACGTATCTCCTCAGCAAAGAGGGCTTGCGCGCAAACCCGCAGGGGCGATGGGCTCCCCATACAGCCCCACTGGATGCCACAGGGTGTTTCCCCTCCCTCCGGCCAGAGCCCTGGGCCAAACTGAACTGATGGGGCAACTCTCTTCCTCCAAAGAAGTCTCTTCTGCTCAGAGGCTCTTGCAGTTGCCAGGCAGCTTCCTAATCTTCCACCCACACCACCGCACCATGGCTGGGAAATCACACAACTGAGCATGGGTCATCTTCTGCTTTGGGTAAGTCTCTAGGTTGAGAGAAATCAGAGGGAAAGGCTTCCCCCTCCTGTCTGTGAATGGTTTCCAAGCCTCCCTGTGCATTGAGATTAGGAAAAACCCCTTCTGTTTCAAAAAATTTAAGCACTAGCAACTCCTTGCCCTCCTCTTTTTTTCCAAATTAAACTATTTGCTGAATTTAGCCCAAATTAACAAATAGGTCCCAAGTGTTCAGTAAATAAGTGACCAGCCAAGAGTTTTATTTGGCCACGCTCTAGTAATTGTTTCCTTTTCTATACTATTAGTGCAAGCCTAGATGACACACGAGAATGCTACACAGTGACACAAGTAATAACTATATTAGCTCATGGCTGCAGGGTAGCAGGTAGCACAGAGATACCTGAGCTAGCTTAAAATTGACTAGCTGGGATGCTGGTCATTTGTTCATCAGCAAAAGCAGAGAGGTTAAGTTGAGCTGGGATATCTCACCTTTAGGTACCCTTGTGTGAACATTTTTTGTCTCATCCCCATGTCACAGTCCCCTCTGCAATAGTGAAGACCTTCAAGGGCCAAACCTGAGAATATGCTCCTCATCAGAGAGATTTTGTTTGTTTTAGCATGTATGATGTGAGATTAAAAATTAAACAAAAAAAGCACCTAGATTTTTTTCACAAAAGCTGTTTCTCACTTGCTGCTTTAGGAGATCGGAAAACTGATACTTATCTGAGATTTATCCCTTTACAATTATTTACATCTTTTCATTCCTATTTCCTGACCCTGCCAGGACTAGGCACAGGTGGGAGAAAATGCTTCTAGAATAGGACTCTTCCCCAAACCTTAAAGAACAGAAAACAAACCCAGAAACAACAGCAACCTCTCCAAACCCCTAAATCCAAAGTAATCTGATACAAAACAAACAGGCAACATGGCTGTAGAAACCTCCCAGCCTAATTTTTAAAGCTGAAAAGTCTCCAGGGAGACTCCTTCACTTTAACGTCTCTCTGGACAAATGTTGAGGTTCACCAATCTGTAATTCATCCCACTTTGCACCAGGAACTTGGTCGAGCTGCTCAGACTGGGAGCGCAGTCTCCTTGTATAGCCAGCAAAGGGGGAATTCAACCCACTCAAAGTCCCAGTTGCTCTGTCATTAGCCTATAGTAATTAGCTTCTCACTTCAGATGAGTCACTTGAGTGCAAAAAGGCATGTAACAGAAACTTTCCCATCTGGCCATGACAAAACTGCCTTGCTTCCCTTTTATGAGGGAAAGCAGATATGATTTCCAGAGGGACTGCTACCCTGAGTCTTTTTTAGGGGCTCAGAGAGGTACACAATGTACCAGAAACCCGCTGCTGGGTTTCAGTAAAAACATCTGTCAGATGGGTAGCTCCATCTTAACTTGGATCAGTGGTTTTGCTGTGCCTATATAGTTAAAAGGAAAGAAAATGAAAACCAGTTTGTACTTTCGGCTGGTTTTGTGAATGGTGTCAAACCGTTCCAGTGGGTTTGTATGGAAAAAAAAGTAGTCATATATAAGCTTAGTGCCTGACACCTTGAATAGCGCTGCACTGATATATTTAGATTGAAAGAACTCCTGAGCCCTGGTTCAAATGTGTCCAACTACTGCATGTTCATCTCTGTGTTGGAAAAAGATGAATCCACAAAAGTCTTATTCTGGTACGCCAGCAGTCCAAGCCAGTTGACTTTCCATGCAGTAAATCATAAGGAGTGAATGTAAAGCAAGGAGAGAACACAGAGTAACGATTTTCTATCCCTGGCTGATAAAATGAGGCACACGCTGATCTTTCTGGACAAATCATTTCTCTCAGCTGAAACCTCCATACATCCTCCTGTGAATAGGTTGAAGAGGGTGGGCACTTAAAGTGGTTTGAACTAAAGTCAAGCGCCACTTGACGATAAAGCCCTAGTTAACACATATCCTGTTGGGGCTGCACAGTTGTTTTTAGTGAGTAGTTACAGCAAAAAAGCAGTTACAGGGATATGGCAACCCGAGAAGAGCTGTGCAGCGACAGAGAGAGTATAGCACATAGCTTATGCTGAGCAGACCAATGCTGATCTCTTAATGTACGCAGCCAGGTGCTCAAGTTACGTGATTCAGTCTGTTGCTTACCGGGAGCGATATAACAAATCACATAAGTTTAGGGGAAAGGCACGATTTATCAGATCCTAACCCAGAGGTTCATGTTCTCTGTCTTTACCTAGAAAAGATGGTCATCCAAGGTTACGGGAGAAGTAGTCGAGAGATCAGCATGCAAAAACTTTCATGGCAGCTGCCTTCGTCTGTTAGGCAGGCTTTTCCACCCCAGAGCAGATGGCTTTGAAGTTGGCACAAAAGCCAAACAGACAAGACACAGATACACGTACAAAAGCTTTTTTGCCCCCACATGCATTAATGCCTTCTGAAGACAAGTCACACTGGGCTTTTGCAAAGAGGGATCTGAGTACAAGTGTGGAGGAAGTTCATGACATTCTCCTTTTTACAAATCAGTTTGGTTCCCAGGCTTTGTTACTCAGGAAATGATTGGGTAGCTGAAAATTCAATACTGTCACAGTATGCTGCTGCAAGAGATGAGGACGTGTTTGTCCTCTGTTACATTCTGCACAGGTTTTATTTTCAGATACCACATTTATAAATTTAAGTACTAGAAGTAGTGAACAAATACTTAGTAAGAACATATGAAAAATGCACCTGTTTTAAAAGAGTATCTTAAAAAGGAAATCACTGAAAGTTCAAGAAATAACTTTGTTTTCTGCTTATTGGAGCATGATACAGTATATGACAAGTCAAATACCATGGCTTTGTTTTAGGGGGAACCCCCTCTCCCCCATTAGCAATAAGTCAGCAGAGCTATTAATATTCCTGATAATGCTTTACAAAGTTTTCTGCAATTGTATAACCTTGCTGCTGTTCCTGTGCAGAGTGTTTCCCTGGATATGAATAACAATAACCACTGAGAGAATAAGGCTGTATTTCCTGACTGATCAGCTGACCTAACAGAATACAGATTATCTGATCTTCTTTAATGCAAAGTGGTTGTCAGTACTTTATGGCTGCAATGGCTGAGCAGTGAGGCACAACAAAAGACTAGACTTATTAATAAAAATTAACATTTAAAATAACATACAACTGGTCGCATACATAGAAGTAAAACATTGAGAAAGAAGATAACATCCTTTTATCAAAAAGATTGTCTGTTTTTTAATTTGCAAAGCTAGAGAAATAAAACTAGGTTCTGGGCTTGTATCTGGGCACTTCCCATTGATCAGTTGTCATCACTACAAGGCAAGCCTTCTAACGTTTTTACCAGAGGAGTGGCTGGCCTGTTGGCTTTACAGTGTATCTCCCGATTTACACCAGCATGAAGGCAGAATCGAAGCCTCACTCCACCTGCTGAACAACCTGCAGTGCTGCTGCAGTATTTTCACCAGGCACAATATGAGATTTCCTCTCAGCTGGACATTATCTGACCTCCCTAAAGTAGAATTGGATTTCAAGTTTCTAAACAAAAGAGCATGGCAACGTACCAGATGGATTGGTATGATCAGGCAGCATTTTAACATCTCCCCTCAGCCTAATTTTAAATGCAGTGTACCATAGCAATAATCCCCATCATCCCTTGTCAGCTGGACAGGACTAAAATATGTCTCAGTAGAAGACAGGAAGGTGAAGAGAGACATGCAAAATTTTTTTGCCTTAAGAATCTGGTATCTTCTACAGACACTTTTTTTTTTTTTTTTTTTTTTTTTTTTTTTTTTTTTTTGTCACATTAATGCTGACATAAACATTAAGACAAGGATGCAATATCTTCACTGGCTATTTATAGAGACGCTATATAAAGATCAACAGATGTTTTCAGAACAGCCATGTAATTCAGTGGTTACTTGCAAAAATTTCCATTAGAGAAGTTGGAGCATTATTAAAAAATGATAATGCAGGAACTCAAAACCCCTGAATTGTTGAGGTTTTCTAGAGGATCCACCAGTTGTTAGGCTAATTGCTGTTCTAGTCCAACTCTTGTGGGCTGCTTCTGTCTTTGATCAATAATGATTTAACACACAGAAGTGTGGAAAAAGCAAGCTAAATATTGTCATGCTGGCAGTAATTCACAGGAACACCTCAGACAAGGTACATGTTAAATTCTTGGCACTAAATTAACAGTTAATTGTATTGATAATCCCAAACATTTAAAATTCAAAAATCATCAGATTTTTTTAAATTATGTAGATAGATGTACTGGTTTGGACCCTCCATTAGTCACTCTCAAATTCTACTATTAGATCACAGGTAAGTTTTTAATAAAAGCTGATTCTGAAAAATAGCCCACAGACCAAAACATAACACCAATTCTACTGCTGTAATTGGCAAAGTTTCAGTGCAGCTCCAGGGTTTTACTAAAATGCACAGTAAGTACAAAGTATCCATTTCAAAATTAGGAACATTTTGATGCAAGTCTGACTGCAAAATAGTCCCAAGGCAAGTTTCATCTAAATCAGTATAAAAGCATAATTATTGGTTTTATCTTTGAAGTTGGGTATATTTTACCCAGTCCTGTTTAGTGCCTACATGTGCTAAAGCCACTTGCGTAATTTTCAGGGTGAACTGTCTAAGCAGTAAGTTATTTCAGAGTGCTTTAATCTGCAGGATAAGTATATGCACCATGTTTGCACAAAAAGCGTAAGTAGTGCAGGCAGAGCAGTCATCAAGTATCTACAGGGTCAAGGCTTTTTTGTAGCAGCAAGGAGTGAAAATGAACATCATTATCACTGCTAATGAAGGATGAAGAGCTCAAGCTAGCCATGCAGTAGAGCCATCAGGAAGGATGTCAAAAATTGGCTAATAAAATCTAGTAAGTGTGAAGTTCATGTGACCTTTCTCTATGGAAAGTGAGCTCTCCATAGAGAGTGCACTCTCAGAGCTGCCAGATGGGAGGAAGTATCTGGTACAGTACCTTCCCTGCTTTCAGTTTAGCATGGTGTAGAACAGAGCCTGTGCTTTCACTAATCTCTCATTATATCGGATGAGCAGCATGGATAACCATCAGGGAGAATATTCTGACCTTCATTAGATATTCACAGAGCCCTAAATTAGAAGCAGCTAATTTTGCCAGCCTCTTGCTAAAATTCACCTCCTGCACTTGAAGGCAGCCTAGAACAAGATACCTGATTTCAAAATTTCAAGATTTAATTTGAAACACCTCCTAGGACTCAGGTCAGGAGTGAGATTTGAGAAGACCTTTACTGCCAAACTAAAGGCACCTGACTAAAATCTTGGCTCCAAATAGCTCTGAATAGCTTCTAGGACAAGAGGGAATGGCCTCAAGTTGTGCCAGGGAAGGTTTAGCCTGGATATTAGGAAGCATTTCTTTCCAGAAGGGGTTGTTGGGCGTTGGAATGGGCTGCCCAGGGAGGTGGTGGAGTCCCCATCCCTGGAGGTGTTCAAGAGTTGGGTCAACATAGCGCTGAGGGATCTGGTGTAGTTGGGAACTGTCAGTGCTGGGTTAACGGTTGGACTGGATGATCTTTGAGGTCCTTTCCAACCTAGTTGATTCTGTGAGTTTTTTAATGACCAAAACACAGACTTGGCATTTTGCAAAACACCACACAGGGTTTTCTGTTCTTTTTTGTACACACCTATTACAGGTTTTTAACCTGAATGGCAGAGCATCAAACTCATGTGTAGCATTTCTTCACCTCAGATGAGCAACTGTTAAGTTAGCATACCTCTGAAATTAAGCATCCTAGCTGTTTTAAGAGGAACATGTGTCCTGCTGTACTTGTCCTTGCCTGTACTGTGGTCTCTGCTAAAGGCTCCATTCAGGACAGGGTCCCATCTGGGCTAGCTGTTGTAAAATCAGAGTCCAAAACCTCAAAGAGGAGCTCCAGCAAAAACTTGGAGAGACTGAAATGGAGGCAGCAAGGAGAGAAAGTGAAGTGATTGGAGTAAACTTGACATCTCCTGCTGGACTGCAGGCATCAAACAGGCAACTTTAAGGACATTTCATTTTAAATTTGGCTTTAATCCATCTCACCCAGTTGCTTCCTTTGTAATTTCCAATTAAGCCTATAAGAAAAAAGAAACAGTTTTACTTAAACCACTCAAAGAAAATAAGCCTTTTCTGCTGTTTTGAGCAGCAGACGGCAATAGCATATGTTGTGTGCAGGCAAAATACAATTTTCTCAGATTCTGAAGCTTCCTGCACATTTCCACGTTCAAGAATTTAATCTAGAAAACCCCATCTACACCTATAAACAGTAGCAGGACCTGTTCCAATATGAACGCCAGCAGTCAGAGGAGCAGGGGAGTTGCCTGGGCAGCCCCAGCAGTGGGGTAAATAGCACAATTACTCCTATTTTGATAGGATTTTGTTGAAGACTGTGAGCGTGGCTGGTCTTGTTCTCTCACCTGAATGTGGCCAGGCTGAGTTTGGGTCCTTTGTCTGGTCTACTTGTGCAGTGGCACAGACGAGGGGCAGATGAAATGTTTCTAGCTAGAAGGCCCCAGTGAGGCTTCAGTAGCCTTCATCAACCAGTCACTATCCTGCTGTGCTGGCCTAAAAACTCCTAAAGGACTTTTCCTTTGCTCAGTTGCTTTAAAAACTTTCCATACGATGCAAAGAGATGGAAGGCACCGCTTCCCACTGAGGGATTAGAAATGACCTTTGCTCAAAAGTTTGGCTACTTTTGCCTACAACGAGTCAAAGTCTGGCTCCTTTTGCTCTTGCTGCATAGGGATGGCAAGTTGCTTTATTTGAACTTTTTCAAACTGGTCTGATAGCCCCATGGGAACTCCCAGAGAAATGTAGGTTGTTGCAGATTTCACCATCACCTTCTTGTCTCCCAGCTGTAATTTACAGCTTCCATTCAGTTTAGGTGTTTGCCTTTTACAGGCAAGTTCTTGCGATACTGCATGCTGTAGTGACACTTTAAATGAGCTATTCTTTACTGCGGAGTTTTAGCAGTTCTCAGAGATGGGGCCAGTGTATGCAGGGACCTTGTGGAGTCCTTTGCTAAATGGCAACAAGGGAGATGCACTGAGGGGCACCTAAGGGGCAGATTGGCACCTGTGGGACAGAAGAGACACCTGTTGTGCCCATATTTTAGCGGCACTAATCCATGTCAGAAAGAGCAGGTTCAAAGCCCTCAGGGTTTAAGTCAATCATATTGAAATGCCGTGCAGAAGAGGATCGGGGGCGGTAGATATCTAATCAAGGTCTAGATGGGTCATGTTCATTCAGGGCAGAAGACATTTGGGAATTTTAAGGAGACATAAACCCTTGCCAGCCATGCCTCACTGCTGTAGGTGGCAAAGGGGAAGAGAGACAAATCGCAGCTGTCTTGTCTCAGTTCAGCAGCTCAGGGTGCATGCACAGCTCTCGGAGCTATTTGAGAGACTCCAGCTTTGGACACAGGAACAGCGTGGATAACGAGAAATACGCAAGAACACCCAGAACATGCCCCCTCTGTGCAAGGCAGTGCAGGATGAGATCCCCAAATCCTCACAGATACTTACACCTTACAACCTTGCTGTACAGCACCACAGACCCCAGAGGCAAGGCCGGTATCAGGCTGTAACCATGTGCGTCTCCGCTGTGGCAGTTACCTCCAGCACAGTGCTTTGGTGTGGTGGCTATATTGCTTCTGACTCCAGAGCTAGCTTATCTGGTGTTAACTTTAGTACCTCAAACCCCTGCTCCCTTGCATGTGTGCTCTTCACTCATAGAAAACTGAATTTACTGCCAATGCAAACAGCCACAGACAGGTACACAAACACGTGGAGTTTATGCAGCTTTTGTCTCTACAGCCCGGGGAACCATGCCACATCATGACTTGCCCTCCACGCTCTTTTCTAAGGAACTCATAGTACCACTATATAACATGCCCTTCATTGTTCAACAGGCCAGCCTAGCTGAGTAAATGCCACTATAACAATATTTAGTGTCTACTGTACAGTGCTGTTCACATCCAAGGGCATTTAGAATACTGAGTTTTGGCAGCTCTGAATTAGAGACATTTATGGTCCTTATAGCTCTGTGTTGTAAATAGTTTTTGATTATGGTAAAATGCATGCAGAAAGAATTAAAGACCAGATTATGGCTGCAAAAAGCCACTGGCAGTTTGGGGAATAATGTAACACATACAAGTCCTCTGAAAGTAACAGGACAGACCAGCTGTCACCACGTTTTTGATGAGAAAAGCTTGTATGTCTTTGTACAGAAATATCCTATCACTGCTCTTTTAGATCGTGGATGCGATCATGTTTCATTCATTTCCTTTACAGACCACAGGGTGGCAAAGATCACTCGGTGCTTGGCTTCTGCACAGCCAGACAACAAGCTGGAAAAGTAGATCCTCAGCACCTAGACGTGTAGAGCCATCTGAAGTGCCCACTGCCCCTGAGTGAACAGAAACTGCAACCACAGCAGCATGCGCTTCATCATTTGGATACACGGGTTATATTCCCTTCCCATGGGAGGCACGTAGGGTGAGGAACCAAACAAAGATTCAGATGCTACAGAAGATGGGCTTCCAGGTGGAGTCCATAAAAGGACAGCTCTTCGTGTGTTCCAGGTCTCCAGAGCCTAACATGGCCTGATGGCACTTCAAGGCCCTGCTGATGATTCACGCTGCAAATAAACTTCAGAAGGCAGCAGGTGCCGGCACTCGTCAAAGGACGAAGTGCAATTGTTTTCTAGTGAACAGAGTAATTTGAAAAGTATTTGTGCCATCTTGCCAAAAACACAAACTGTGCCACGCTTATTTTTAGATGCAGATATCCCTCTGCGAAGAAACCACAACCAGTTATGTCACACATAAATCAGAGCTACCTGCTGATACCATCACAGAGCTTACTACAGTGCTTTTTTAAATGGCTAGCTATCCAAATCCAAGGCTACGATTTTCCTTGCCACATGCTGAGCTATGAAGTGCTATTAGGCATTCAAACTTTAATTTAGACCTCGAACTACCTGCTTCCTCAGGGAGCAGAATACTCACTGGGATAAAGGTGTTGGGCAGGGAAGAGAGAATGTGGGGGAGCGGGGCTGCAGCCCTCTCTTCCTTGGCACATTTCTATCCCGCACTTTTGGTGCCCCAGGGCCTTTGTGCTCCCTGCTAGAGGATGATTTTTATTTTTAACAGTTCTTCTTTCGGATGAATAGTGTTGTGCAGAAGGGAAGGAAATTGATGTGCTGGTCTCAGAGCTATCAAAGCATGTGATGCAGAGGCCATATTAGGGATTTAGGTGGACGGATGCTTGATCCTGCTGTAGCAGTTCTGGGTAGTTGGATGGCAAGCAAGCAGGCAGGTCTCGTTACCCTCTGTAGTCTAATAGCCACTGGCGTGGCACAGAGATCTGCACTGGGCTCACCTGAATTACATCTGGTTGTTACTCAGCTTAACTTTTCAGAGGGTTTTCTTTTTTTTGCAATCTGTTTTCAGCGCCACGCTACACTGAGCCCTCTTCTGCTCCAGGCACTGGGGTCCAGCTCCTCACCGCACTATATCTGCTTTAAAGTATGTAAGATTATTCACCCCCGGAACCGAGAATGACCTGCTGCTCTACACACAAAGGCAACATGCACCTTCAGGTATCAGCCCCCCAGTCAGATTAACAGGATTCATGATGGACAGTGGAGTGCCAATCATAAAAAAACCCTCAAACATTTCCTATATCAGCAACAAAACTTGTACTGCACAGCAAACACGAGTCTTAGAAAAGGGATGTGTGAATATACACATGTGCAAACAGAGAAGGGTTGTGTTGAAAGAAAGAAGTTTCTGCAAAACTTTCTTAATAATATTTTTTTGTTCTTCTTGTGTCATGTGTTATGGACAATACTGCTTATCTGTTGTCTCGCATGTCCTGTCTTAAAAGGCTGATTGACCCTCAGTTCTTTCCAAAAACAATCATATTATTCATGGTGCAAGGTTCTGCAGTTATGCTTTCACTGCTCTCACAAAAAAAAAAAAATAGCATTCTTCCACATCCTTTTCACTATTTGAAAAATAAGGTCTGCAAATCCAGTGTGAACAAGCGCTATTTGACTCATTAGGCAGTACATCTTCTGACTGCTTAACTGAATTTGAATACATAAGATATTTTGAATACCTAACCAAAAGATTAGATGCAAACCTGCACATTTCAATGGGTAACATTCAAAGTTCTGGTTTAACTCAAATATTGCTGAGGATTAAGAGTTAAGAGTGCTGATGTAATTTTGTCTTCTTGTTCCTCCCAATTTTTATCATCATCCTTGCTTTTTATGGCTACATAATGAGACAATTAGGATGCAATTACTGCACTGACAAAAACTGTTTTGAAAAACTCATACAACAGCCCTTGATAGATACACAGATGGTGGGCAACAGCATTATGGATGGAGGCTAGGCTAGATGATCTTCAGAGGCCCCTTCCGACTTTAATTTTCCTACGACGTTTTAACATGTACACTTATATGTCAACACTTAATATAACCCCTCTGTACGCCAGTTCATCTAAACAGAAATACCCCCACAGGGCAGACAGGCCTTGGAGGCTGAAATTCCTCTGCTAGATCACCTCCTGTGCCTTGCCAGACTGAGCTCTGAGGAAAGGCGATACACTGCTCTCTAAATATCACACGAGCCCATCCTTGGGGAGTTCAGCAGCAGTGGTATCTGGGAGGATGGACGCACAGACCTGGCAGCTGTTGGGTTGAAATGACTGGTTTCTCCAAACACTGAGCCCTGCTTTCTCCTTGCAAGGCAAGGACCTCGGCTGAGGTGCTGCTGTGCATTATCACACCTACCTGTGATGGAAATCTCCAGCCTGGGTGGAAGCTCGAGGTAACAAGTGCTTGTCAGGGTCTCACCAGCTTGATTTGACCCATGCCATCATACACCTCTTATGTTCACTCTCTGCCTCCCCCACACCACAGCTGTCAGTGGCCTCCAGATCATGCTTCTGATACAGCCTGAGTACTTCTGGCCCCAAGCCTTCAACCTTTCACTCCAACCCATAAAACAAGAGAGATAAGCCATTTGCACTTTGGCTATTGAGAAAATCAAGAGGGTCATTTCCATCTGTTAAAAGTGACTATTCCTCCCAGATTGGCCTTTCTCTATTCTTCCCAGATTGGCCTTTCTGCAGCATAGCTTGGAGAATGACGAGCACCATTTTCACATCATGTTAAGCTAATGCCATCCCTGTCCTTGCAACAGTGGAAGCAATAAGGCTTTGTGTGGTCCCTTGTGTGTTTTGAGGCACAGTCCATTTTGGACATGTAAACTCTAAACCCAGCAAATTCTCACGTTCCAAATATCCACCAGTTTATTACCTGCTCAGAACCCAGGTAGCACTTTGCAGACAGGCCAGTATGCCTGTACCTATCTCAAACAGCTTCCCACAGCCCCTGTCTACTGGTGTTTTCCTCCTCTCAGATACATGTACATGTATGCACCCACACGAGGACTTCTTTGTTATACAACATAAATTTGTAAGCTATGAATTTGCAGTGGAGGCCCAGTTTCTCTGCTGCAGATTGTCTACTGCTCCAGATAGTGTTAAGATTAAAGAGCTATATCATTTGAATTAAGACCAAGATTAAGATTTTTATGAAAATGCATATTCCCTACTGCCATTCTGAAAATGCTAATACTAATCCCTACACAAAACCAGAAGCAAATCCATTTGATATTCTTAACATATAGGTTGCATTAGGAACTCCCAAATTGACACGTGTTTACAAATTCCCATTTTGTTTTTCTCCTCAATGACATTAGCCTTGAGGAGGAACAGCTGTTTATACCATGACACACAGAGAATGAAAGCTATTTAAATACAGTCTGGACAAAGTACTTGCTAGAACTACAACTAAGCTCTGGGCTTTCTTTGTTGTTATCCACCTCTCACCTCTCCAGGTTTTTTCTTTCTTCCATCATTCCTTCTTCAGTACTTTTAGTTCCTATCTACCCTGTAATTATTCTTTTGCTAGCCTGTCTGGCTCCTTCCCATTTGCTTGCAAGTATGACGGTGCATGTCCTATCCTGGAAGAAAACACCCAAGCCTTCCTTTGCCATCACATGCCCCTGAGCTCACAACCTGCTTCCACCACCTGAGACCTGAGACCCTTGAGCAAGCTGGTGCATTCATTCAGTACCTGGGGCTGCACTGATCCATCTTTGCTCTGCTGCCATTATGGAGACACATCTCAGAATCACAGAATTATCAAGGTTGGAATAGACCTCGTAGATCATACAGTCCAAACATTGATCTAACACCAACAGCTATGTCGACCCAACTCTTAAACACCTCCAGGGATGGGGACTCCACCACCTTCCTGGGCAGCACATTCCAATGCCTGACAACCCCTTTCTGTAAATACCCAGTCTAAACCTTCCCTGGTGCAACCTGAGGCCATTCCCTCTTGTCCTATCATTTGTTACTTGGTTAAAGAGGCTCATCCCCAGCTCTCTGCAACCTCCTTTCAGGTAGCTGTAGAGGGCGATAAGGTCTCTCCTAAGCCTCCTCTTCTCCAGACTAAACAACCCCAATCTCCAGTGTCATTTCCACCCCTCATCTCAGAAAGCTTCAGTGACTTAAAGGCTTGTTCCCCATGTTGTGTCTCAAAGGCTTTTTTCACTTCATTAAAGCACAGATTAATCGCACAGAATTTTTCTACCCAATTTCTACCCAGTTTCAGAATTAGATATATTTTATCTACTCTAAAATAACAAGGAACAAAATACTTTTCTGATGGTTAGTTTAAATAAAAAATATGCCATTGCCTACATTTTTCATTTGGTAACAATTATTCTCCTTTGCTACTGCTTCAAGTGGAAGTGGTAAAAGCATTTAAAATAGAATGCAAGAGCTGGTTAAGAAATTAAAAAAGAAAGAAAAAGGAGGGCATTTGGAAGACTACTTTCTGCCCTCACCTCCTTCACTTCCTCTCCTGCTACCTCTATTTTCTTAGTGCCACAGAGAGGCTCAAAGGCTTTGGTTTTGTCGTTTTATGCTGTGTACATACACAAGCCAAGAAGAACACCTTACTCCTGGTTTGAAAAGGCTGGACTCTTCTCCAGTTCAAAACGGGGTTGGTTTTTAAGGTAGTGGCACCACCTGCAAGTCAGTAAGGCTGCAGATGTTTGCAGGATCTTGACATAAGCCTGCAGGGCAAGCAAAAGAACCAGTGCGAAGACATTTGGAAGAAAATACTTCAATGCGAAGAAAATGTCTCTACACTTTTCAGCTAGGGAAAAAGACTGATTTTTGAAGCCAAAATTAGAAGCTAGAAGAGGTTAAAATGTTAACCACTGTTTTAAAAATCAAAAGATGTATTCTACTGTAAAACTGTGACTGAGCCGAAAAGTCTTTTTGATTACAATTCCTCCTGTTCTTTCTCTCCAAACACGTGCCACTTCAGCCAACTTGACTGTGCAGGGCTGTGGGTGGAAAATCTCCTGGGCTTTCTCTGTAGATGCCAGATCGTGCAACATTTACTGGGGAGCCAGGGAAAGAGAGAGGCTCCTGCAAGCCCCGCTGACCAGTGGGAAGCAATGTGGAGAATCCCATGCTGGCACCCGCTCACTGCTCTTTCCTGGACACCCTCTTGAAATGCCTGTCAGGTAGTCTCTTCTAAGAAAATTTATGTGCAAGAGCAAGACAGTAATGCATTTCCCCCTCCTCAGTAAAGCTGGTACTTGCACTGTTTTAAATGAATGACTTGCAGTGGCTTGACTTGAAAGGTACACTTTATTCTGCCTTCAGGGAGAATGTAGGAGCACAGCCTGGCGCAAACAGAGCTGCTCACCTTTCTTAATAAGGCAAACCAAAAGTCCCTGGCTAATCCCCAAGACATGGATGTGACCCTCTGAACATCTCATTCTTTCCACTCACCTCCCATGGCCCAAAGCAAGGCAGAGCAGAGGTCTGGACGGAAAGTCAAGAACAGCACCAACCACGTTACATATGTTTGGTCTGCAGTACGCATCTTTTATTTTCTCTTCCTCGCATCCTTTATTTTCTCTTCCTGCTTACAAGACGCTGGGCTGAGGCAAGGGTGCTACAGTATGACAACTGCACAAAGAGCACAACTGCTACCTGAAACCTCATCTGTGTTTCTGTCCTCGTTAACATATAAAACAAACAAAAAAAAACAGATTATGTGATGAGAAAAACCAGACAACTCTATTATAACTGTTGGACAAAGCCCTGCCAAGAAGAAGAATTCCATTTTTCCTCTACTCTGGCTTCAGATACCGTGTGCCAACCCCATCTGCAGAAGTGTAAATCTGGTCTTTAAATTTAGGTGACAGGCCACCTTTATGGCTCATCTGGACAGCTGCAAGGCTATCCCAATAGCAATACCAGAGCAATTGCTTGGTAGCTGAGCTTTTAGGTATCACCTGAAAGAGTTTCAGGACTCTTTCATACCCTTCATAGAAATTATAAACTGTCATTGCTACCACTACTCTCTGTCCCTCTACACTTATTTTATTGCATATAACAACATTAAATTTATATTCAGGAGTACTCACAAAATAGTAAGTGCCTTCATTTGTGCATACAATATTTGCCTTTCTGATTAATACCCTCACAAAAGGAGTTCAAAGAGCAGAAATTAAAATACCATTCTCCAACTTACCCCCAGAGACACCTCAGTGCAAAAACCTGCAATTTCGCATCTGGCTTCATAATTGAAAGACCAAGAGAAACTTTAGCTTTTTCAACAAATAATTAGCTTGGCCAAAAATAGCTTCTGTTTCTTTCTTGAACTGTGTAATTGCTCGGCTAAATTATCAGAACCAACCAAACAAATTTAGTGATGTTGAAGTGAAGAGTATCAGACATTTAGCTGATAAAAAAAGAATCAATCTCCTGAATTCTTGTGTTTGACAGCTCTGATGCTGAAATTTTTCTCCAAAATAAAACCAGTGTTTTATATTCATCTCCCTTGGCGACAATTCTGGAGACTTAAAGCAGAACCCTGTGTTATTTCTTCTCCTCTAACTCTAAGTTTTACACATATTTTCCTATGTAAAGACTCCTAAAGTAGCCCAAGCATTTTGAAAAAGCTATTCCAAGTCCCACATGCACTTCATAATGGAAAAAGATGCTGCCTTCTTTTCTGGAAAAAGAAACAAAATAAGATGAGAAGCTCAGCACACAGGAACTGTCCTGTGCTACTAATCTTTCCACACCCTTTGCCAAGTTTCAAAACCAGTGGCCATGAAGCTAAAAGTAGGGTACCCACTGCTGAACAGCCCTGCCCTGACCATCACCATCACCCCTCCAGCAGCCTGTGACCTCCCTCCTGGGCTGACTGCAACTGGTTTCCCTGCTCAACCCCAGGCACATGCTTGCAAAAGCAGAAGTGGATGAAGCAGGACTGCCTCAAGCCCGCATTCTGCACCACCTGGAGAGGAGTCAGTATGGGCTCAAAAACTAAATAGCTATATTAGTAGGCCCATGAAGCCCTGTGCTCTCTTGCAATGAAAAGATGCTATCAGAGCAGCAAGCCTTATAGTTCATGTCTACTGTGGCACAGCTCAAAATGATGCTGTCATTAAGAAAAGAGGTTTATCCCAAGTTTATCCCAACTTCCTTCAATGTATATGAGGCACAAAGTCCCAAGGTGGGAGTTCAGCAATGGAAGAAGTCATGGTGTCAGAAAACAGCCCCAAATCCTCCCTTCCACCACAGAAGCCCATTGCTAAATTGTATTTGTACCGTACTCGGACATCTCAGTGACAAGAGTGATGTATAGCTGTCTAGCAGTATTTATACCACAGCGACCACTGCAGTATCTGGGGAGCGCGGTATAAATACAGACCAAATGATAGCCAGGGAAGCCCAAAGAGTGGGCAAGGAGGGCAAGCAGCCAAAGCAGCTGAGAGACGTGCTGATTCAGTGCATCTCCTTCAGCTGTCCTCAGCAGTGGGTTGCCACAGAGTGGAGGTTGGGAAGTTTAAAAGAACTGATTTTTCTTTTTTTTCCCCACCCTTTAACAGCTTGTTTCTCATGCTTTGCTTGAGCCCACAAGGTTCTTCATTTAAGTATCTGACCACAGTACTTTGTGTTATTTCATAAAGTGTAATAAACACGTAACTATTTCTTCTAAAGTGATGATCTGGCTCATACCCACCAGCCTGCAACATTCAGCAGATGAGGTTGGAGTTGTCATCCCTGTCTTACAGATGAGAAATCCATGCAAAGGGAAACTGCTTGCTTCAGCAGGCCCATGGCTGTGCAGAAGTAGAGGAGAGGTTCATATTCTCACCCAAAAATCCAGTCACAGGCCTTTTAAGATGGCAGCTTGAAACATATTCCTGTTTAAATGTGA
The DNA here is from genome assembly GCF_003259725.1 of Athene cunicularia. Taxonomy (NCBI): domain Eukaryota; kingdom Metazoa; phylum Chordata; class Aves; order Strigiformes; family Strigidae; genus Athene; species Athene cunicularia. The sequence goes on along the minus strand of NW_020799099.1, from coordinate 18,993,179 downwards.
GGGAAATGGAAATGGTTGCTTAAGAAAAACTCCGGGATGTGTATCTCTCAGTCACATGTTAGTTTCTTCCCAACACACATTAAAAGCAAGTATTTTCAGCTGACTGAACTGGACCTTTCAGCAGCAAAATCAGTGAGAATTTGAAATAGGAGCTTTGCATGTTGACTTTTTTCTTTTCTATAAATAAATAAATAAATTAAAACTCTCTATTCCCAGATGAAACCTTTGAAATAAAATACAAGCAGGGAAGAATCCCTCATACAAACAAAGGGGATTTGCAAGCATGCAACTGGCTTAGGGGAGCTTCTTCCCATCTGGTGTATCAATGCTTGAGTACCCCTTCTTGATAGAGAAGGAAGGGCTCTTTGTTACTTTCCTTTATTTTTCCCACTCAGGATACTGTATTTTTTCTAAAGAAATGTGACAGATGCAGCAGCCTGCCTACTTTCTATAATTCCCACAAGAACAGTTTATTTTCTGACTCCATGGCTCTGCAGGGAGCTGGACTTCACAGCAGCACCCCAGCTCACAGATTACTTGGCAACCACTCTCCGTCACGCCTTCAGAGCCCCTTCCACAGTGGGAAAGGCTAGAGTGAACTGTTCTCGAGGGTAAAATCCGATTTGGGAGAGTAAAATCAGACTTGGGAGCCCATTTTCACGTACAGCAGTGGAAATGGAGGAGTGCATGGGACTGCATTTACAGTGCAAAACTTACCTATGGTTTACAGAATGATTAACATCTAAGTAATTTGGGCCATTTCCGCCCTTACAAAAGAAACCTTCAACTTTGGTATTGCTAGAAAGCACTATAATTACTACTCATCTCTTTGCACAGCCACTCATTTCAGAAGGGCATACGGACACAACTTCTTGTGAACAGCATTTTTCAAGCTGTGCCTCCTGGCTCGATTCACATAACAGCCTGGCTAAGATCCCTCTCTCCCTGTTACTTTGGCACTCCAAGATCTTTAGTAGAAGATCACCAAGGTAGGCAGAATCAAGCTCAGCTTTATATGAAGCCCTTGTTTCCCAGTGTACAAACAGTGGAAGAGCTTTTGGGAAGAGCTCTCCAACAGATAACTTCTTAGTCCACTCCACTGAGTAATGTATTGCAGCACCAGCTTGCTTTGCTTCGTTTTGATCCCAGTGCATGCTCAATAATACTCCAAAAGTGCAAGATATCTTTCCAAAATATCTCAGTCCTACTCATCTTCTCCTCATTTTTTCAGCAGACTTCAAAGGCAATTTTCATAGCAACTTTGCTCTGGATGCTACTTTTTCCATGGAAAAAAACCCAAAACAACCCAGCAATAAGAAACATCTACTTGTCAGACTGGTGATACAAGGGGTCTCTGAAGCCATGGGTTTTGATCATGAAAAATCTGATGCAGCCTTTCTTTTCCTCCTGGTTTTCATTGTATACACTCCTGTAGATAAGGATCTGCTCTGTGTTGGTCTGACAGTACCAACCGTAACAGGAATGTGCCAGCTCCTCCTGGATAAGATTTCCTCTTTCCTCTCCTGTTGCTATTACTCACCATTGGTGTACGTGTTTGTGCTTGGACATCCCTGAGACAGCTCTGCTTCAATGTATTTCTATATATTTCTAATGTTAAAGAAAAATGGAATTTAAGAGCAGTACAGAACAATAAGGTGTTTTCTGGTGTCAGGTTGTTCAATTTGCAAGGAGGATAGTTTACACCCCCTGTACTTTAGATCCTAAAGGAAGCTTTCAGTACTTAACTACGTGCTGGTAGCATCGAACAGCCAGTCAAGCCTGCTCCCCACAGTGTGAAACAGCACAAAAATGTGAGCAGAATCTATCACTTATAAGCCCCCAAACCAGTTTTCATCTTGAATCTCAAACAAGAAAAAGCTTGTTTTTCAGAGTGCTAACGGGGCTGCAGCTGCCTAGTTTACTTCTTGTAACCATGATAGCAGACAAAGAATCAAAGTGACATTTTCCTTCTTGGCATCAACTAAAGTGCCCCCACCTCCACCCCCGCATCTGACTTGACAGGTTTTTTTCTGGAGATGCTGAGTGTGATCCCTATTTGTGCGCTGGTGAGACATCTCCGAGGTATGCAGGATGTGCAGCTCTCCTCTGTCAAATGCGATTTTGAACATGCATCTGTTATTAAAATTGATTTTTATAATTTGCGAAATATGCCACAGATTAAATGCTGTCCAGCTTCTCAGGCCTATACTTTTTGTTACACAGATTGAATTGCTATAAATTCTCTGCAGCTTTGCCAGAAATACTCTGACATGACTTGCAACCAATACAGAAGTAAAAATCTCACTACCCAAAGCAGATAAACATTTTGCTCTATTCTGTGATCTCTACATCAATTCTTCATTTTTTTATTCAGTGTGGTTTTGTTCAATGGACTTTTCATTTACAGAGCTTCAATTTATTTTTGTCAGCCTCAGGACTGCTACCAAACCTGCCCTGAACCAACTACGAATTTCAGCAGCATTTCCTAAACAACAGAGCTTGATTTTAGCAGTTTAAAAGCAGTTTGAATCTCAGTAATACTTTTCATTGCCATACTGTTTCCTTCCCAGAAGCCAGTGATTTGCAAACTTTCATTTAGTGACGCAGGAAGGGATTTGCTTGTAAAAGCAACTGGGTTCTGCTCCCAGCTGTGGTACAGGTTGCTTGGCCTCACCAAGCCATGCAGCTCGTCTGGACTTCTGACTATGTATCTCCAATATCTGGTGTGATTTTGTGGGCAGTTTTGAACCATGCCACAAGCATGAAAGCTCACAAATCTTTATCTGACCCTGGCATACCCTGTGAAACCCTCAGATGGTACAGTTCTGGATCTATCAAGTAAAACAGCACCATTTATGTGGTGAAGTGCTACAGGCCCATGCAGCTCCGGAGTGAGCCTTTGCTTCTGCATGTATTTGTTGCTTGTATTAGAGTTGACTTGTATCTGGCTCCCAGGACTGCAAGAATGATTCCCATGGGCAGTATCCTATGGTCCTTACAGAACTATGGCAGGGAAGTCTCCTGCTTAGTATACGAAGCTCTTATGTTTTTTGTAGTAACTTGTACAGGTGCAATATATAATTTTTATACCAGTAAGTAAAATGCTTTGTGGGTATATCATATTTACTTTGCCCAGTACTGTCTGAAGTGACAATCTATGTTTCTTTAAAGCTGCAAAGATCTGGGTTATTATAGACAAGAAATGTAGTTTAAATAAAATGTTCTGAATATTGGTGTGGGGTTTTTGCTATTATGCATAATTACACTTCTCAATAGATTACAGACCATGGGGTTTTGTTTTCATTCTGACAGACTCCTGGACTGTCAAATGCTTTCAAAGCAAGGAAGAAGTTCATTAAATTTGTAATGTTTGTAAAAATAATGATGTTGAGAGCTAACACCTCATGAACTTCTTATCTCAAATTCAGTATTTCCTGGAAACCCACACATAACCCATTCACCCTCCAACACATGTCATGCACTAAATGTAAAAAATGAAGAAATGCCAACAAATAAATATGGCCAACAAGAGGTCCCAACTTCCAATTCCAGGTATTACATCTTAGAGTCTGTCAGGACTGGGAAAGAAAGCATGTTCAAATACATGTTCAAATTGAATTTCTGAGTTCAAAGAGGAGATTCTTCCCGAAACCAAATCAGGCCATAATAACAATACAACCCCCATGTTTCTAAGAGTGTCCTCCATTTTCTTTACAGTATCAGATCTACGTCTCAAATCTCAATTTCATTAGTTCTTCCTCTTCAGCCAGAATAATCCTCACTGGTTTATTCTTGGGTCATACACAAATTCTCTCTTTGTTCAAGTACAGCTTATATTTCAGTCATCTATATTGCGGGATACAACTGTCTTTTAATTAGTTTTCCCTATCTGCCATGAAATTAGATCAGTGGCTATACTTGGAGCACATCCACAGTGTTGACAAGGTCTGAGATATACCAACTTTGCAACAGATAATCACAAGTGAACCCTGCTCTGCTGTAAGGTAATGTAACTGTAAGGTAACATAACTAAAGACAATGGCCACTACTCTGCAAATACATCTTACAGTATTCCTTCTTTGCGTAGCTAACTGTCTTCAGTTTATCCAAGGGGGAAACCATTTTTTTGCTGCAAAGTAAAACCACTACCTGAAAGCTGTATTTTGTCCAAAACAGAGCCAGTCCACTACGCCAAAGTCATGCTGGCAAGGACACATCAAAACCAAACCTCCTAGCCCCTTGTTACCTTACTTGTTTATGTCAATCAGTTTGGAGATTTTTAACATTTGAGTTATGTTTATCTGAACTGGTTTTCAAGGTCTAATTATAACGTGAAGCAGGACGAGATTGCTGCTATGAAAGTCGCAATATAAATAAGAGGACTTGACGGGCTGATATGTTGGCACAGACCAGACATGTATGTCACGTGGAAGCCCAGTGCAGCTGTTGTAGTCCATGGTACAATAAATAGCTATGGGGAAGCAGCACGGTCACGCGGGATTTTTTAATACCACCTACTGTGCTACTTGGCCGAATACACTCGCCTTGCAAGAAAAAGGGCAATATCTGCAGTTTAAATGCAGAAAAGCATTTAAACTGCAGCTTTCCGTGTTTAAATGCAGAAAAGTGACAGTCCTGGCAGAACAAGGCTGGTGTGTTTCAAAGGCTCTGTGGGAGAGCATAGCATGGTTGTCTGCCTCCCCTGCCCCATCCTTCCTGCAGTCCTCCAAAGATGACCCAAGCACGATTTCCACTCCGCAAAACCACCAGAGCACGTGCTCTCACCAATCTGAGCTGGGAGATCATGCTGTGCACAGTAACATGCGCAACCTGTCCTCCCATTGCGGGAGAGATCCACGGCAACTGCCCAGTAATGGGCATGCAAGGATCACGCCTGGCAGCACTCGCAGATGGATGTCTCAGGCAATACTAGGCTTCTGGAGAGGATCTCTATTTACTACCTGGACCCCGATAGGTGGCTGGTCTTGGGTGTTAATGTGACAAAGTATTGGTTTTTAGAGTTGCTGAAATGCCTCAACATGGAATGGAAGATGAAACCGCTGTTGGCTTGCAAATGGTCATTCATGCCATGTGCTGGTAAGAGAAGAAGCCATCAATACTGGGCATTAGTAGTGCATTGAATACTGATTAAAATGATTAGAGTCCATGAAATATTAATTATAAAGCACCTGCACCCTCTCCTAGGTTAAGTTCTTAATCCATTTTAGAAAAAAATTGTCCTGCCACAGAGCATACGTATCTTTAAATTAGCAACTGGCAATGAACTGAGCTTTCGACAAGGCTCTGGAAAATGCCTGGCATCCATAATTCCAGCAAGATGCCTTCTGGGTTTCTATTACACAGATGTGAGCAAGCAAATTAACCCACATTTCACCAGCAAGGAAAAGGCACTACAATTGCAATCATTGTCTTCAGAAAGTAATTTACATCCCCTTTTGAACCCAGATTCTCAGTATCCTGCACATGCAGTGGCGGTACCATAAAATGCAAAATGTTGCCGGAACTACTGACGTAACATAATTTTATTAGGGTAAAATAATTTTTCTCCCCAACTCCTTTTTACTCATCTCTCAGTGTTACTCAAAGTTTGTATCCATAAATAGTTGCATAAAGTGACAGGGCTGTCAAGTTTGATAGTTCATGGATATATTTCATATGTTATTTGAACCTAGACTTTGAAGCTGCAAAAATGCAAAGGGGCAAATTTCAAAACAGAAACAAAAAAAAACACCAAAAAACAAAAAAAAAACCCCACCTCTTATGGAAATGAGATGTAATAAGATCACACAAGAAACCAAACCAGCAAGTAAAACTATTCTCAGCTTTTTATCCTAATATCTTTTCTAGTTTAAACTGTTTCTGTATTTTAAAATACTTTTACCTACGTCTAAAAGCATATGCTGTATCTTCATCAGTTCTGTTGCACATCTTTGGACACTGACATTTGTGTTCAGTTATACTCTGGATGCACTAGCAGTCTCTAGTTTAAGCAGGTCAGATAGGTACTGTAACCCTAAACTCAATCTGAATCCGAGTCTGTGGTTGGTTGGGCAGGAGCCATAACTCATGACAGATGTGGAGTTGGAACCCTGGGCTCTGCTGCAGGACAGAGTTGGATCAGGTTCACAAGCAAGGAGAGGAGCGGGAATTCCTGGTGGGATTCCAGGTGTGAGCATATTCAGGTCTCCAACCCTGATGCTGCTCTCTACCCCAGATCACTACAGCACAGACCTAGATTTGAGGGAGTCCAGAGAGCCTCCTCCTCTCTACACCTTTAGTTACCAGGTAGTCACAGTGCACAGACTTGCCAGCCAGGCATGATGCTTCTTGGACAGAGAGCTGACTGCCAGCAGGTCACTTGGCTCAAGGCACCACACAGCCCAGCGAAAGAGTTGCCTGACTCCATTCATGCCCCTCATCCTGGCCTTTGGCCACAGGACCCACTCTCCTCCACCTCCCCATGCGTGCTGCCACTAACAACCATTGAAACTCACATTTTCTCATTTAAAGATAATTCCTAGATGTTTGTGTTTATTTCTTGATATTATCTTGGGGTTTGGCTGGACAGAAAAAGCATTTGCAACAGACACCATGTTTAGAGAGAACAACGTTGCTCTAAGGTGGGAAGTTTTAAAAAGATTTTGGCTGTGTCAAGAGACCTGAAAAACCCATTGAAGGCTTCAAGCATGCATGTGTATTAAACAATGGATTGAAAACATTCCTAGAAAGTTTTCCATGTAGAACTGAAACTGGGAACATGTAATCTTTACATCATTATAATTAAATCTGTAAAAACCAAACCATGTGCAATAACACAGCTGTTCTAACTAGAGGGATTTAGTCTCCTACTATCATCTCAAAATATACATGCTCCAAGCTCTTGATTATGTACACAGCAAGCAAGGACTAGAAAAAAATTAACAAGCATTGAGGAAAACTTCCTGTACTGATTTCCACATCCCTGTTTAAGTTCAAAAATCAGAAAAAAATTCTCCTTCACTTACCACTAAAGGGGTAGCTGAATTTCCTAGAGCTGAACAAACATGGAGAGAGCATTATGTGGTTAGAAATACTAACTGTACTTGGCCCCAAAAGTCACATCTTTAAGAGTAGAGGGAATGCTAGTTTTTTTAAACTAAGGGCAGAGTTAAGAGACTTAAAAAGCTGAATTATTAAATAAATACCTCTGGGATCTCATATGTAATCAAATTCACACATGACATGGTTGTGCCCATCCTACTTGTCAGAAATCTCGACAAAGGCTTGGGAGAACATGGCTGCTTCATCTCTTGCCATACCTAGGTGGAGATGTGGTCCTAATCCACATCTGGGGCAACACAACCACTGTGATCTTGAAGTACAAGAGGCACTGCCCAACCCAAACTGTAGGAGAAGGGGGAGGAACAAGCCTTCCTTTTGCCCAACTTGTTTTCAAGCCTCTTTTCCCTAAGAATCTGGGTGATTTCACATTCATTTTCTCACCTCTGTTCTGTGTTTCCTATCTGAAGAGACAGCAGATAATGTAGGGTTAGCTGGCATGTTTTGTAAATGCAGTGACCATGAAAATTGGGAACACAATAAATAAGCATGCCTCAGATGCCTCAAAATCTGCAGAGAAAACTTATTACTTTGCTGATATCTGGTGTATCAAGTGTTTTCCAACAAAGAAAACCATTTTCAATAAACACTCCAAGATAATCTGTGACATGTTCAGAAGGGAAGAATCGGGTTAACTGCAGAAGATGGTATTGGCATGTATACTGTGTGTCAACACAGTGGAAGGATTTATGTAGTGGCTTTAATGGGTTTAATAATATCCCACGGGATCATACCCAAGTGTAATAGGGATTAGATGTCTTGGACCCCACAAAATTTTCAGATGCAAATACCTTAGAAGGAATAAATTCATTATCAGCTCTGTGTTGTACAGGAAAACTGCACTCTGCAGGTGACTACTGTGCTCTAGGGGAGACTGACCTCCTGCTGACCACAGATTGAAGCTGTAGGAGCTGTTGAGGGCTCTTCATCTCAGCGCACCTGCAGTTGCTTTGTACCCACTGCTGCTCCAAACCCCATCCCACAACTCCAAACCCACAATGAACAATAGCTCCAACCTGGCCCTCATCTCAATAGTGCTAACAATGGCTTTGTGATCTTTCTGTTCCTTTGTTTCACCTGGATGAAACCATTCCCTTTAGGGGTTTTTGGGTGGTTCACAGCTATCCATAATCTATTCTGATTACTAGAAGGTGAGGTGAAATGGTAAAAGGAAAGGAATTAAAGCTTCAATCCTTTCCCACCAAGTTCTGTCAACTGGAGTTATTTAATTACACTCTTGCAGCAATCATGTCTTTTTACTAGCTTTATTAGTCACAGACTAAGCCGAATTCTCCTTTGTTACATTAATATATCTTGAAACTCAAGCACAAAATTATACCTATCTGAAAAAAAATTTAAAACTTTCAAATAGTTTTAAGAAATTGCTCTGTAAAAACTTGAAAACCAGGAAGAACGCTTGTGATCCTGGGACCTGACCTCTTGCAGGATATATGCAATATCACCTTGCCCAGCGATGCCACAATTTCTGCCCAAACACAGGCATATCATCTCCAAAGGCACTCTCCTAAAAGAAAGCAACTGCTGGTCTGAGAGATCAGGCAGCTGCAATGTAAAGCATTTACTGGAGTTTAAAGACTGCTGGTAATGACAGTGTTCTGTAATAACAAGGGATAATAAGGGATAATTATATCTGGCCTTCCTCTCCCCATTTTGGTGGCCATAGTTTTCCTTCTGTTTATTCATGACTTGAAGTTAAAGCAATAGAGTTTGGGGGGGTTGGTTTTTTTGTTTTGTTTTTTTTGTTGTTGTTGTTGTTGTTTTGTTTTGTAAGATGGGGCAGTTATTCAAGCAAGAGTTCAAGACACTTTTTTTTTTTTTTTTTTAAATCACACTTTGGTTTATGATGACTACTAATGTGAGGAGATGAGAAGAACACCAAACTATCCACTGATTTTCAAAAAGACACCTTATTCTGTTTCTTTCGGGAGTGCTTTGTGCTCAGCAGCGCTCTGGGCTGAGCATCAAGCACTAGAGCACTGCTGCTATCTACAGGTCTGCTCTGCACAGTGCTCAAACCGGACGCGAAACCAAGTCCTGTGACGAGGATGCTCGTGTTTGGGAAAGGGATCAATACCTCGACACTAAAGTGTGTCTGTCGGCTTTTGGGAAATGCAAGCTGTCAATCTGTAACCTTTCTCACATGTGGCTAACGTATGTTAAAAACCCAAAATCAAGTGGACTTCATTAAAGGGAAGGCTGATCCATGCTGCATGAGAGTACAACTTCTGCTTGATTATTTATTTTTTTTTTCTGTGAACAAAGAGGAAACCATTGCACCCTCAGGTGCAGAGTAAGAGGAAGCATCTTCTCCCAGATGGGAACCCTCTCCCACCACAACACACTGGTGCACAAAATGTGATGGGGTGCAGAAGGGCTGGAAACCACCTTTGAGCCTGCAGTGCTGAACTTTTGAGACAATGTGTGATGTAATCATAATTCACAAAAATGTTGTGGCTCTTCATGGTTTGGAATTTACTTAATTTTTCTTTCTCTGTTTTTTTGTTGTTGTTGTTGTTGTTGGGTTTGTTTTTTTTTTTTTTTGTTTACTCTGTAATCGCTTTTCTGCCTCTTTCAGTAACACAGAAAAACAAGATAACCTGGCATGGGTTCAGCACTGCTGAAGACAAAGCAGCTTTCAGAACAGGAGAACAATAATAAATAAATTTATCCAGCAAATACAAGCAAACCGTGGTGGTGTCAAAAGCAGCTGTTTAACCAAAGGTTGTGGATTTCAGGATCAGGTTACCGAAGACAGTATCAGATCACAAGTTTTCAATAAGCGATAGAGGAAGGGGCAAACTCACAAAGAAGAGAAAATCTTTTTTTCTCTAATTAAAAAAAAAATAATAATTTTTTCCTAATAGGGAAAAAAAACCCAGTTTATTTGAGGAATTGGTATCTACAACAATGTTTGGCTGCCGAGGTGAACAGTCAAGTATAGGAGCAGAGCACCTTGCAGCCAGGGAAAGCACAATTAGAAGCTCAAACAGCAGGAGAATCTGATCTGACATATGGAAACTCTGTGAAGCTTTTCCCGTTCAGGAGGCTAGGAAAGCTCTTCTAAAACGGATTCCGTGAGACCCACAGGAGCAGCAAGCTTTTAATGAGCCTGTTCCAAGCAACTCTTAGCTCCACAGAGTGTGCTGTTCGTATGACGGCTTGTGAGAAAATAAGTAGCTGTTTCAGCCTCTTTAAGTATCAGTTTTTCTGGAAACAATTGATTTTCAGTACCAGATACCTGATGAAAACTTCAGTCTGTGTGACTGGAAAATAGCATTCTGCCTTTTATTTCTTTTTCTATGTTGAAACCCTGTCTTTTTGTCAAAGAAGTTTAGTGAAGAATTTGGCAGACCTATAATAATTACTGCCCATGAAGTATTGGGGAATACAAATAAACTCTAGTACGCAGCAAGTTGTTTAAGCATTTGGAAGGACAAGCACCAGATAACGCTCAGAAATTTCTCATCCGCAGAGCTCAGTCCTCCGATGCAACTTCATTCCCCCTTGGTAGTATGGTTTCAGCAATCTTTACATTATGTCACTATTAGTGTTTCTGAGAGGCAGTTTGACTCTTGAAAGTCTGCATGGAGACAGATGGTGATAACCACAGAAATGAGGGTTGGGTGGGTATGGTATTTAACACCTGACACTCACAGAATAAATGGAGATTTCGCCTTAATCCAGAGACCTCCACAAATTTCCTCACCGAGTACTTTGGTGGACATAGAAGAGGTGAAGGGCATCCATTGCGAGAGAAAAATGAACGTACATGAAACACGTCAGAATATGGACTTCTGGGATGTACGGATTAAAGTAATTGGAAATATGAATTATTCTGGGAATAAGATATTTCCAGTATGGGAGAGACATGGGGCACACCGGGCACCGCCGGCTATCTGGGGGGCTCCGGCCACCCCTGCTGAGCGACCAGGCCCTGCTGACGGCGCCTGAGGGGCCCCGACAAGCCCCGGGGCGGGGTCGCCTCCTCGCCGTCGGGGCCGGGGCGGGTCTCCCCGCGACGGGGCACTCCGCGGCGGCGAGGCGAGACGGCTCCGCACCCGGCCGGGGAGGTG
>NW_020799099.1:18953765-18981916 GCF_003259725.1 Athene cunicularia | reverse complement strand
ATGGCGGGCCTCGGGTGGTGCCGGGCCGCCCGACGGGAGCGGGCGGGGCGGGAGCTGCTGGTTCTTGGTGCTGAATTTGGTAACGACGGGAGGAATGCGATAACCCGGGGTTGGTTTTAACGAGCCCGCTGAAGGGTGCCGCGCATGCTGTGCAGCCCCTCAGAGAACCCCAGCGCCTCGTCCCCGTGGCGCCTTTCAGAGGGTGGGCAGATTCCCGTGTACAGCGGATGCTGGCGTGCCGCAGATGAGTGAGAGCAATAAATAACAGAAAAACTAGAGTGCAGGCAGGCATTTCAGATATAGTGGAGAGTTAGAGGCAGGGAACTACAACTTCATGCAGAGAAGCTCTGTGATGTTGAAACCTCCTCCATTGGGAAGAGCCCAGGTTGGGCCGTGTACCTGCGTGTCAAGGGAGCACCAAACCCAGAGCTCGCCCTCAGAGTTGCCCATCCTTGCCGGCTGCAGATCTGCGCCATCCCTTCGGCCATCTCTTTGTAGCTTGGCCTGGGCACTGGGCCCAGAGGGCAGCCATCCCAGCCGCCATGCAGGCCACTCCTCGCTGGGCCCTGGGAGGCAGCAGGCTTCCCCAGGGCACCGCCGGAGCCACAGCAATGGATGCTTCACAACCGTTATAAGGACGTCACCCTCACTCAAAGGCAAAACCCAAGGAGAAAAAAGGAAGGCCAAAGGTTGTGACAGACATTGCTCCCTGTCTAGTGTGAGTCGCTCATTTTGTCTGCCAGTCAGTTTTGCTTTTTACGGGAGGAAGGCTTGGGTGAATTTTTCGGCGGCAGCATTGCCATGGGTGAGGAGAAACAGGCTGGAGAAGCAGCACAGGTGGGCACAGGGAGGCGAGGATCAGTGGCAGCAAAGCGAAGGGGAGACAAAGAGGAAAAGCCAGTGAAGATACTGAGGAAGCAAAAAAGCTCTGGTGTCACCTCTGCATTCAGAAAAAATAGATGTAAAAAAAAGTAAAGGTTTTTTTTTTGCTTCCTGGGTACTTATGGATAAGGACAAACATTTATTTTTGTGATTAATTCACTTATTGAAGAAGTTGGAGTGCAACAGAGACTTGGAATTACTATCTCCAAACTGTTGATAGTTTCCCATATTTAGAAGAACCTGTTAATGAAATGCCTGTTACTGAAACATCTAACAAATATGAAATGAAGTCACTTGCAGTGGTACACAGAGTAGCCATTATATCCTTTTCCTTTACATCTGTAAGATTATGCTCATCCTAAAAAAGTATATCCAGGAAAAAAAAAAAAAAAAGTTGCAGCTGCTATGGGAAGCATGATTCCCAGTTACTAGACTGTATGGCCTGAGTTGATTTATGCCAGTAACCTGTGCTTGTAAATAGCCTCACTTGTTGGCAAGGAGCTGGTCCCCACAAATGCTTTTGTAGAACTGCAGCCTGATGTGGTACCAGTGAGAAGGAAAGACTACAAATGAGAAGGCTACAAATAGGCATTTTTAAATCTGTAGCATCTTTATTTTATTTCCACTTCAATAGAAAACCTAAACCTTTTATCCTACCTCAAAATACTAAGCATCATCTTCAGGGCAGTGTGTTGAGTTAAATGCACTAAAGGCCAATAAGCAATGCCAGGCAAAGGTTCCCTTCAAATCATTAAACAAGGCCCTTTTTTTCAGGTAGTATTGAAGCTACTTTTTTTTTTTTTTTCCCTAAAAAGAAGCCCTCGCACAGCAAACCATTGCTACCGTATGATTCTGGTAGCATCATCTAAAAGATCTCTTACCTTAAATACTTTTTCAGCTGTAAGAAGTAGGTGTGTCATTCTCCAGAACATAACATGAAGGTATCAGCCACTACAAAGGTTTCTATGTCCTAAACTTAGTCCTTGGTGATATCACAGTTCTGAGTTCCCCTTACACCCAATGTAGTATCTAGCATAACTGAGACCCAGTTCTGGTGAGGAATATATGTCATTGCCATAGTAATGACCAACAAAGACAAGGGTCATTCAGATGAGGAGCAACTCATCACATACCTTTGAGGGGGAATTCGAAGCAGGTTATTTTAGAGCTGCTTTACTGTGCAAAACTTAAGTTGAAGGTTTGAAGAAGTGTGAAATGAGAAGGACTTTACTTTCAAGAAAAAGGAGATAGGGTACCACAATATCCTCAGAGTTTACTAGGTCAGCTGGTCATCAAAATGGAAAGTTGACAGCAGTGCAGATGGGTGTACAGCATAAAACCTTTCTGACTCTCTGCGAGGTTTGGAGGACCTGGTATTTGCTGGACCGTTCTAGATTAATGCTCCTGTAATTACACTGAGAATATTAAAGCTGGTGAGAGCAAGGCTGGAGGGAGAGAGAAAAAAATACAAATCAATATATACAAAACCCATCTTTATTTTACCCCTGCTCTAGAGGTATCCCATCTGTCACCAAAAAAAAAGATGAAGAAATAACGTTTAATGATCCCAGTTATCATCAGGGACTATCACATTCACTGAAAGATTTAGATCAGCTGTTTATCGGGTTGGAATTTTTTTTTTTTTTTTTTTTGCAGAGCCTCAGTACTTGTGAAGATGGTCTTTATGACCTTTTACATCACAACAAAAGAAAGCAAGAGTGATGTGTTTATAAAAAATACTTTTTTATTTTTATTTAAACTATTTCATTCAGTGTGAGGGAAGTGGTGACTTACATTTATTTGGAGAGTTTGGGTGGTCAAACAATCAAGAGTTCAAAGGGCAAACTCAGATTAGTGTCAGCTTCATTGTCAAGGTGTTTATAGGTGGAACTCTAATGCCGAATGAAAATGAAGACCAAATCGGAGCATGTAGTTAAAAAAGTGTTAGCTCATTCATTAGCTTCTTCCCTAAATCCAACAAAATATTTAAAATGGAATGCCTAAAGTTTGCCAAAAGAGACATAAGCATCTTGGCTTAAAGGAAAAGGAAACTGACATTGTGATTCTTCTTTAAAGAACTCTGGCTATTCCTGGTGTCAGCCCTTTTCCCAATTGCATTTAATGCTGTTACACTAAAAGGACAGCCTGCAGTATGAAACTCCTGTAGCTGATCACGTACAATGTGAGTTTGGGGAATTCCACACTGCAGTTCACGTTATTTGTGCAAGAGGTGAGAATGTGGAATAGCTCGTCATCCGAGTAATTACAGGCTGGTCTGGTAACACTTCTTCCATCCCAGCATAGCATAGCTTTGGTGACACTGTTTGTCTTTTAGAGGTGAAGGGAACGGGGCAAGAGAAAACAAGTTTTTCTAACACTTTTCCTTTTGCAGTCCAAGTGTTCTTTGTCATCCCTTGCAGCGCAGATTTTGTGTTCCTCCAGCTCCAGGTTTGACAATACCATGACAGATGGTATTTGGTAAGACTGAACTATACCCTTCATGCTTAGTTTTAGTGAGAGAAGAGAAATTAGACAACAGGCCTAGATCAGATGATGATAAAACTGGAAAATTGAGGAACTCAAATGACTGGGACAAGGCAAATGGTCGTAAGAATTTTTTTACTTTATCTGTATTTCTGATGTAAAGATGGGCAAAATTACAACAGCTAGAAAGCGGGCAAAAGAAATGGGTGAAAATCTGAACAAAGGCAGTTGAGAGAAGTGTGTGAGAAAAGGGAAGTGAAAAGCAGAAGCTGAAGTAGTGAAAGCCTACTGTTAGAAGACAAACTTTAAGGCTGGATGCACTGATGTTACTTCTTCGTATTTCTATTTTTAAATTATTTTTCCTATGAAATGGCACCCTTATATTCCAAAAAAGTATTTTACATAGGTGTGTAATTAAGTGTTTCAGTGGGATGCATTGAAAGGATGTCTGATAAATACCAATTTTGGTTGTATGCCATTTATAACTTCTATCTTAGCATTCTCACCCTTTTGTATGTTCTCTAGAGCTCTGTCAACTCATGTGACATTAAAAGCATTACCAAAAAATTTTTACTGACATGAGGTAGAGAGGGCCCTTCGCAACTTTCAGATGATAGGTGATGCTTCTAGGTGTTGATATTAGGAAAAAAAATTTTTTACAAAACCCAAAACGAAACCTAGACAGACCTGATCTGAAATCCAGCATGCAGAGAATAGAGGCTATTTTGAGGCTATTTTGTAGAGTCATTTCGGAGTACAGACACATGAAGAGCATTGCATCCAGCCAAAGGAGCTAAGTCAGTGCTTTCCCCACTCACTGCATCAAGTAGTACAGTGTACTACTGCTTTAAACTAAGAATGGGAATACGTCCTTGAAGCTAGCATATAATTTCAAAGTGTAAGAAAATTGTGGTAGAAGATTTATTTTTAATACAAAAAAAGGTGCAAAACCTGCCAAGATCTACCATCACAAAAAACCCCAAAACCCCTCAGTGTAAGTAACTGCTCTGAATAATATTGACATCCTACTGAGAGCACATCCGGACCATCTCTCCCTAATGTGGATCTCTGTTCCCTTTCAGAGGTGGATGAGAGATTAATTAGATCTGATGCATTTCTGCTGGGCTTCTGCAGCTCAGGCAGCTGAGGTGCTTTCCACAGGGACAGTCACCCACTGAGGAGCATGAGCAGTGTTGCACCTTCTGCAGTAGTGGAGGCCTGTGTGCTTATCTGAAGACATGCTTTCATGGGCCCAGCAGACTCTTCCACTCCAGAGAGGGGGAAGAATAGCATGGTCCTTCCACAACATGCACTGAAACACAAACATGCTTACATGTATGGGATAAAGAGATTTAATGTAATTTAGGACAAGGTTAAAGTAACAAGAATGGATAGATGACACCAATTATAAACTGAAACTGAGATTGCTAGTCAGATTGGCAATAAGGAACCCAAAAAGGGGAACATGTGGAATTCTTTTATAGGAGAAATGAAATAATTAGAAAAGAAAAACCTCCCAGAAGTATGTATGCATTTGAGACAGGAGGGCTTGGAAGGCCAAGGGCACTCAGCAGAAGTGTCTCTGAAGCAGGGAAGGACTTTATCTTCTTGATTCAGAGAAATCTGAATCAAGAACCCAGGCTATTTCTACACTAGCAGCAATTTTTAGTCTGACAAGTGTCAAAGGACAAGGCATGTTTCTGGATTTTTTTGTAGTGAATACAAGACACTGTAAGTTGGGTCAAATAAAGATGTCTTTTGGAAGGACCTTCAGAAACAGCCCAATATGCAACTTATGCACCATGGTTCAGAAAGAAAGAGTTAAGACAATTCAGCTTTTTGAAGGACTTTCTAGGGGTTTCAAACAGATGAGTGTTTGTAAAGCCCTTTGATTTCCTTAATTTCTTGTTTTAAGAAGGTAAAAAGGTAGGTAAAGTATTACATTTTCTATCAACAGTTTCGTTCCCCGTGTATCACTTGGAAGACAACCAAAACTTAAGCTAAAGGTGACTGCCCTTTATAGTGTCTTGCTGAATGAGCCACATCTCCCACCTTGATTTACCTGCAAATTTCAAAAAACTGCCTTAAAGCTTTTTTTCTAAATAAGATAAATAGAAGGGCTCCCCCTCTGACAAATACTTAAATTCAGCTGAAGTGTATCTAGTAGTGTCTAACCAAAGGACTGTTTTCTTTTTAGTCCTGTTTACTTGTGTCATCAGGCAGTCTTGATTGGGAGAGCAGAGTATTTGCTGGTTTACCGTGTTCCTACAATTGGAATAAATTTTGAGTGACCATTTTCACAGTGGAATATCCAGGTAACCTGACAGTTGTTACTGATTGACCCATCTGTGACAGTCAGGAGGAGAAAAAAACAATAGTTATGTGTAACAGTCTCTTTGGCACCAAGATCTTTAGTATTGTCTTGTATCTGTTTCTACTTTTTAAGCTGGGTAGTAGGAACACAGTAACATTTTTGTCTGAGAGAGCTTATTTAGGCAAGAAGACTGGTGCAACTTTGTCAGCAAAGATTTAAAACTGCTCTGTAAAGCAAGTGGGTAGTTTTTGGTTGATTTCTTTTGCATAGTGGTAAAATTTCATTAGTCACTGGCCTTTTATGTGTAAAGAGAGATTTAAACACAACATTTATTAAACTTAAGTTCCTTCTATTTTAAAATCTTAATAAAAAGCTTTTCAGAAATAAGGTAACAGTGTACTTATGAGCAACCACTAACTGAATATGTCTCTTTTATGAAAATGATCACTTAACGGGTTTTCAAAATGTTTCATTTGCACAAAAGTGAGAGAAACAGTGTTATGAAATTCTGCCCAAAACACAGTGTTATCTTCTCAGCTGGAGGTCCGGCCAAGCGTGCATGCTGATATGATCCTCATCACATCGGGACAGATCTGACCTTTGACTGTTACTTAGGCAGTTAATCCCAAAGCGGATTTTGGCTAACAGGTGTTTCAGAAGATGACACTTTGATCTTTAAATATTCATTATTTTATTCTACTATGTAGATGGTCCACAGAGCACGTTCTAGAGCCAAAGCAGCAATACCTTGCCTGTATTGAGTTTCACATGGATCTTGTCTTCCACAGGGTTAACAGTCTGGAGTCTCTTACAAAGCAATTTATCAGCCAGCTGGCCTTTCAAATAGGCAGCTGTCTAAATTCAGAGTTAAAACTTTGTGTGAGATGCCAAGTTTAGTGGCAAGTTGCAATGAACAGATAAGGAGAAAGAGTATACAATTACGCATTTCAGTCAGAAGACGGCCATGATACAAATGCCGGAAAGTGTTATGATCACACTTCTGCTTTCCGTCAAACTGTATTTCTCTGGCTGAAAGACTTTGACCCCAATACTGCAGGCAGACACAGTTTAAAGGAAGGGGAAGGAGACTTGGCACCGCTATGCGTACAGAGAAAGGGAGAAGCTTGCTCCCTGCAGAACTGTGGCCAGGGTACAGTATCCCCGCCTCCTTCTGCACAGAGGTTCTGGTGTGTGTGTATAACTATCATTAATATCTATCTGCACATGGCATTTCTTAGAGGATTGGCATTCCAGCCTTTTATAGCTGCAGCTCTTTTTTGTGTTTGGTTTCAGGATCATTTCTAATGAGATCCTTTTGAAAGAAATCAGGTGTTTCTGTTGTGAATCATTCTGGGTGGAAATGAAGCCATAAACATTTAATGATCTTTTTTGCAGGATTATTTTCTGTGGAATTTTTCATATGAAAAACCCTAATGAAGTTAGTTTTAACTGATGTTAAATGAAGAAGGCATTTAGATGTTTTCCTGCATTGCTCAGACCACATATGGCCAAGAGGCAACAGTGACATTTCCTAAATTTTCACTTCAAATTCTGTCAGTTAATTTTGGACCTTTCCTCTATTCCTCATTCCCAAAAGGTTATGCTTCAAGTGAGAATTTTAAGTGTAGTCAAATGTGTTTAACTGCAGATGAACTAAGTTGTGAGAAATGCAGAGTTTGGGAGCAGTTTAATTGTTGTTTGTTCACCCCAAAAGAGGAAGTGTACTCAAGCATGTAGATACATCAGGAAGTGCAGATTCTGAAAAAAGACAAAGGATCCTGCATGCCCCCCCAGATTGCTTTCACCTTACCAGCATAGACCTGAGTAAATTTGTTGCACATGCAAGTAGAATTTGCAGGGTTTTTTTATGATTCAGTAAACTCAGCTGCTTGTACACAATTTTTGTAGCTAACAAAAAATAAATAGTGCTTGTCAAAAGGAGGCTGCTGAAAGGGGCACAGTTCTGTCACCTGTGTGTGCCTGCCAGAAGGATGGTAACTCAAAATTAAAGCAGTGTTAGTCAGTCCTTCCTCTTTCTGTAACTCATCTCCACAAGGCAGCAGCAGCTGTCAAAGTTAAGAGCTGAATGAATGATGCTTTAACCCCTTGTGTCTTCCCAGGTGGTATCATGATAACCTTACCCGACATGCAGCAGAGGCGCTGCTGCTTTCCAACGGGCAGGATGGAAGCTATCTTTTAAGGAAGAGTAATGAAAGGGAAGATTTGTACTCCCTCTCTGTAAGGTAGAGTATGGACAGAAGTGAATTTATCTAATGCCACACTGCTAGCAGTTTTAAAATCTTTACTTACTCCCATGTTTGTTTGCATGTCTCATGCATTGAGATGACCTGCAGATTTTTTCTTATGGCTCAAACTATTTTAATATATATTCCTAGTGGGTAATCCTGCTGAATGCCATTTTGTTAGAAGAAAAAAAATAGTTGGATTGGATTTGAAAATTGGTCTCATCTTTCCAAACTATGAATTAATCTCACTGGCAAAAAAACATCATTCCATAGATTGGCTGTAGATTTTTGGTCTGCATAATAAAAACCTGTATGGCAGTTATAGGAGTTTAAGAAGCAGGATGAGAGTAGAAAAGTTTTATGATGAGGATAGCAGTAAATATACAAGTTAATAACTTCACCAGTTTCTGGATCACTGTATAGGAACCATCATCTGGAGGAACAGTCCAGTGGACTGGAAGGTTTTACTCTTCTGTTCTGGGCTAAAACTCAGTCTTAGCCAGTAACACGTGACTGATTTGAATGTTTCACAAGTGACAGATGTCAGGCCCTTGAATTCATCAGAATTATATATAGCAATTTACATCAGTTCAGGACACAGCCAATACAGAGCACAGGTAGCCTGGCCTCTGGGTACTTCACTACTGAATCACATTTAAAGAATCTCACAAGGAGCAGAGAAGCCACAGTATTTTTGAGGCAACATGGAAAACGTACACATTAGACACACAAGGTAGTACCTGCATGTCAGCTGAGTGGAGGTAATCAACCTTAAATACATTTTTTAGCCTTTGGCAATGATATGATACATTAAGCCTCTACAGTGAAATTTTAAGGTAGTGTACTCAAGCTCATTGCTGCCTCAAACTGAACCTCTGACCAATTAGTGGCTACAGCTCAGCTGAATTGCAGTAACTTTTTAAGCTAAAGTCACTTTGAGTATAGTGATGCTAGTTATTTACAACCTTCATAGATAGGAACACAGCATATGCCATTGAAATTGTGACTTTCTGCATATTCAGTACCAGCAACTGTTGTAATTTGGAAGTGTAGTCATTTAGAAACTGAGGAAAGTGCAATTGCACATACCCTGTTCCCCAGAGGTATAAAAGGCAAATATTAATTGCTTCACTCATCTTTGACAGAAGACCCAGGAGCAAGTGTGCCTATACATACACTGCTGAAATTATTACTGCTACAGACAGCCATTTATTCAAGGAACTTGGCAGGATGCCTGACAGATCTGAAGGTGATGTTACAAAATGAGTATTCAGAGTAGCAATCGCTGAATTGAGTGCAAGCCTTGGGAAAAAAGAATAGTAGCATTTATAAGTAATAGCTTTCCTTTAAAAAAGTAATTTTAAATGAATCATTGTCTGGCTGGTTAATAGTTTTTTGCTTTAAAATGTAACTGAACACTATCTGAGGTAATCTACCTCAGACATTTAAAAAAACACCCCTATATCTTGGGGCTAGTTTTAAAAGGCACTCAGTAAACAATTTACTGTAACAAAATAAAATAAAATTTAAATAGCTCTTCTTTTAATAGGAGACAAAAGCTAAAGCGTTGATGAAAATAAAATTGCTGCTTTAACAAATTCTATCCTTAGAAGACATAGAAAAGTCTGCTTCAGACCAATTCCAATCCCTTGTTCAGCTCTCCATGTAGGAACAAGAGTTACTGCATTGCCATGTGAACTGAATATCCCAGACTGGAGTTTGGTCTTTTATTCTCTTACATTAGTTTTTTGGTGGTACAGCAACCTTGAAACACAGATTTTGATTTTAAAAATGTTTTAATATTTTTGTACTGTTTAACTGTAAGTTTTCCTTTCCATTTTTTGACTTACATTAAAACTTATTTTTTAATAAGTAATTCCATTTTGTTCTGATACATTTTTGTAGAAAGGATAATTTTAGCAATTCTGTCATTTTCTTTCTCTCCTAAAATGTCTTCTGTAACTTTTACTTTACTTTCTGTCTCTCCCTCACAAGGAACTTCAGTCATTATTATATAGTTTGTTTTAAAAGGGAACAATGCTTAGACATCCCTTGAGGTTTCTATTGACAGCTCTGAGAGATCACGTACTGCCTGAAATCCCTTCCCCCAGCCAAATTAGCTAACTTTTAAAAAGAACTAGGAAACAGAGTAGAAGTTGCTCTCATTGCAACATTGTATTTCTTGTGAAATTAAATGGAAAGATGTAAACCCTGTCATTGCATGGAGTCACAGCAGCTGTATGCTCTTGTAGGGCACCTGCACTTGGCTTGCACATGTTGTGTCTCAGCTGACTGTCGTGCAAAACATGCAGGAGGTCAATAGAGGCATGTTCTACAATATCATGAGTACTGTTCAAAGATAAATATTTGTCTAAATACCTGTTTGAAATTAATCTCCTGCAGAAGTGGCAATAAACAACAGAAAAGATGCTATACGTCCCTTTCTTTGTATTTTCAGTATATTGGCTACATACATTTTTTCCCGAGACAGAGTTTTCTCTGGACTATTTTAGATGGTAGTAACATTAACAGAAGTAACTTTTTCACAGGAGAGATACTTACACTAAGTGCTTCACTAACTTCTGAGGTCAAAATAATTGCCCGTCCAGGAAGTGAGGCCTTGCACACTTCTCTATATACCATCAGCTTTCATAAACAAGTGCTGTTACTTCCCTGACAAAGGACCCTGGTTCATATTTGACAGTGCCCACCATAAAGGAACCATTCGCCTGAGTACAGGGATAAAGCAGACAAATTCTAAAGCCTTAGGTATCTAAAGTTAGGTTATTAAATCCCTGTTTGGGTGCAAAAAGGAGACAGACTATTTTTGAAAGAGAAACAGAAGACATTTTCAATGAGATTGGGATGTTACCTGGAAAGTAAGACAGTAATACAGGTACACTGTGAAGACTAAAGCCTAGTACATGAAGGGGTATCATCCTGCTTAGACAGCAGGCTGAAAACCTCATTTATAAGTCTTTTTACTGATTGCCAGAAGAATTAATTTGATTTGGCCTTTCTAGGCTTTCATCATCTCATATCTGTAAGCAGCAATTAGATTTTTCTTAATAAATTTGAATCTCAGATATGTTGAGTATTAGTGAGGGACAATAATGGCAGCAGTATTACTGCTAGGACAGTGATTTTCAGCCTGTAATCTGGGCCAGAATTCTTGTAGTGGAAGCTGCTATTTGAGTCATACATGCCAAATGGATTTGGCATTTGTGCCTTGACAAATTTTCCTTTTTATTTTAGGGGAAAAGATTCTGTGAAACACTTCCACATTGAACATACAGGAACTTCATTCAAATTTGGATTTAATGAATTTTCTAGCTTGAAGGAATTAGTCATGCATTTTGCAAATCAGCCTTTAATTGGAAGCGAAACAGGTAAGGAGAGCCATGTGTTTGTATGAACAGATTTGTAGTCATATTTCACACAGCTCTGAGTAAAAGGAGCTTCTGATGTGTGACCAGGTAAATCTACTGCCAAAATGTTCCTTTTTAGAAATTCACATCTGTATTAACCTCAAGTATCTAAGATGTTACTCCTCAAAAACTCTTTTAAGTACACTGAAGACATGTAAGCTTACTGGGCTTTTGCTAACTGGGCACATAGCCTCCTTTTGATTTCTTGGAGAGAGAAGGAAGCATTTCAAAATATGCATGTACTGGGAGGAACAGAACCTTCTCAAAAAGGGCAAAACCAAAGCAGGGTGTTCAGTGGGAAGACACATGTTCACTTATGAAGTTGAAATCCCCCCCCTAAGAATAAATGGAAAAGGAGCTTGAAATTGTTTAGTTCTGCTATTCTTCATCCAAGGAAGAAGTCTACAGCGATACGTTCCTCTTTCCTGTAGGGAATGTGCCCTGTATTACCTCTCCCTTTCTGTCTGCAGCGGATCAGCCTGCTGATGCCATCTGCCATCACAATGATTTGTCTTGTTTTTATGAAAGAGAAAAGCAGAGACTTCTTTAACAGCCAATATGCTACGTGAGTTAAGAGTCAGAAGATTAAACTTGAATCCTACAAGCAAGTTAAACACCACCAGACCAGAATCCCTGGAGAAACAGATGCAGATTATCATGATAATGTCAGTTTTAGGTTTAGCTTCAAATGTTAAGAGTTGAAGATGCGTCAGTATAAGTTAGTGCTAAAAACTTCAGCATCCTGTGTAAAAAGTGTATGCAAATAACTCAGAGTAGTATTAATTATATATGCAAGTGACCAGTTAAATAATAGTTGGCACATGCAATAGCTGTAATATGCCACGTGCTAAATATACACCAGTGCTCTCATAACACAAGCATCAAATTCAAGGGTTGCTTTGCAATTTCCTGCCCCCTCAAGTGCAGTGGTACACTTAATATGGCACTTGTGTCTTTCAAAGCATGCTCTTTTTAAGTTGCTTTTAAGAGTGTTTCAGACACAGAGTTCCTACATGTATCTTTTGTGCCAATAAGCTGTTTCTCCTGTGAAATCTGATATGCACCCACAGGCCTAACACTGTAAAGATTTCAGTTGACATAAAACTTGTATTTCTCCATTCCTTCACTGCATATGTTAACAGACATTAGTAATCAGGGCATTGGTGTTATGTGATCTCTGTGGACAGAGTCAACACTGTTGAATGATGGGCTCACTCGTTGCTTTAAAGCTCTCTAATCGGATTCTGCTGGCTCTGTTGAAACCTCTTTAAGTTGGATGTGCTACAGAATAAGAAAAGCCATTTGAACATCCCATCAAGAAAGCTTCCACATTACCTTACCATGGATAGCAGTAGAGAGGAAGACACAGCACTGGGGCAGTGTTCCTTCAGATACAGGTGTCAAAGGTCTCCTGGGTGGTAACCAATTTATACCAAAGACAGGGTAGGGGCTCATCAGAGCCCACTCAAAGCCAAGCATCAGCATGGCAGAATGACCAGCCCAACACAGGGTCACACAGCAGGTTGGCAGAAGGGCTAGCAATAGAGTCTGATTTCTTAGGCTACACGTCCCTTCAGTGAAAAGCAGCAAGTGACCTTTGGCTCAGGCACTAGTAGGAAGTAGTTGGGCCAGTTTTTCTTATTCCTTGTTCAACTTGCAAACAATTTTCTGTAGAAACAGTGTGAGAACAGGAATGAGAGAGTAAAGCAAGATAGCATGATAACATTTTTCATCTCCTTGCTTATGGACAGGATTTTATAAGACAGGGATGTACGAGGTAGAATATGTAATAGTTTCCACTATCTTCCATTTAAGTTTTGTTTCACTGGAGTTGGTTTTGTGTCTGAAGAGGCACACCAGACTCTCTTTGATCAGTACTTTAAACACAGAGGCCTACAGCACTGCAAACTGGTCTAAGGAGAACAGTGGTTCTTTCATCCTAGACAGCTGCAGGTTTGTGCTTCAAGCCCAACAAACCTTGTCTTACTATGGCTTCATTTGCCCCTCCAAATTGCTACATGGACTCAACATCTGTTTTTCTGCAGTGTAATGTGTACACTTCCTTCTGAAGTACAGATAATTAAAGGGAAATTTGGGTTACTGTGTTCTGTGAGATAATTTATTGAACAGGCAAGCTGAATCTATTCAGTAACAAGGTTTAAGCAATACACTCCTATCAGACTTCTATATTTTTATCTTTATTCAAGGTGTCAAGATCAAGATGTTATTCTTACCCATTTACTTGGTTTATCAGTTTTTACCTAAATTATTTTGAAAACATGAAAATGTTAAGTCCTTACCCAGACAAAAAAGCCAAGGTCACTTGAAGCCAACATTTTCAACAATGGGACTATATGTCATTCTCCCTTAGAAATAGCTATCATGCACAAACATGCAAGAAGAATCTTGCTACATGCAGGTTTTACTGATTCTTTTTGAATAGAATCATCCGGTAACTGTGCAAGTGTCTTTTATGAAGGAAAACCATGGAGAACTTGGAAAAAACCCCATATTTTATAAAATGTTAAACTAGTCCTCCCAATTCTGCAACAGGGCTTTCTATCTATGGTGTACAGATGATAGGACTCTGATTCTGCACAACAGCTTAAGAGTAGTTTCTGTAGACTGGTGATGGGCGTGTTCTCAATTTCATTTTAAATGATAAAGCTTTTTTTTTTTTTTTTTTTCCCCGCAAGGCCAGAGAGAATTAAACTGATTTTGACTTTTCATCTACTGCAGGTTGAATATATTTGCATACACCCCCTAGGCCTGCAAACAGATTTCAGTTGGTTACTTCAAATACAGTTTTTCCACTTCCTTTTATAGCCCTTCCCATTACATACTTTACATTATGTAACCCTTCCCTTTAGTAGCCCTTCTCTTTATATTAATTTAAACTTTAATTTAAACTTTATTTCACTTTTGAATTACTCAGTCACCTGTAGGTTTCAAGTTCAAGTTCTTACCAATTCTAGCATCCCTTCTCTTTAAGAGCTGACAATAGCAGCATAAAATGCAAATGGAGCAGCATTTGGTATGCTGTGATGTTATTTTTAAAGAATAAGTTTAGGTGGTGTAGCAGTTAGTATTTTAAGGAGGTTCTTCACTCTTGTGAATAGTGTAATAGATTCACTATTGAGAATGCAGCTTTTTGCAGAGAACATGCAATAAACATGACCTTATTTGGAGAACAAAGAACAGCTATAATCAAAATGTTACTAATTGGAAGTAGCTATGGTAAAACAGTTAAAGGCAATGGTAATGTGGGTTTACTGTTAGGAAGTCTGTATCCGAAGCTCTGACAGATTAAGTGGTTTACACAGCAAGCAGTGGGTTGTTGGCAAAACCAGGATGACCGTTACAGCCTCATATCTAGTCTAGCATCCTGCCTACTTACCCAGACTGTGCAGGAAGGGAATTTAGCGTATCAAGTGATTCTCTGCAAGCACTAGTAAGTGTAAAGGTTTTAAAAAGGTACCATATATTTACAATTTTCACAGTTGTGTGTAAACAGGTGTGATAATGTCTGTAGCTGCATCTCTTCATGAGTGCAGTGAAAGCGTAGGTCAGCATTTCAGATGTAACTATGAAATCTGTGTTTCAGTTTGTTCTGTATTACCTAGTTACTCCCTGACTGGAAAAAAAAATTCAAGCAGGACAGGAGACACCTGCCTTTGAGGGTTGTCTGATGGTCCTGTTCTGTTGCTGTCTTAATTTTTCACCACTTACCATGCATTGCAGGGGGAGTTTAATTCCCACTGCTTAGAAGTACAAAGAGGGTTTTCATTTTTGTCTTCAGAGATGCAAGAACAAATCAACTCCCACTGTAGTGATGATGGAATGGATCTAGGTACTGACGAGTCTGAGCAACACGACAGAGCCAAGGAAATAACATTGGGCAGGTGCCCCTCTGTGGTTTGCATGGGTGGATTTCTGTAGAAGATACCCTTCAGAGAGTCTAAACTATTCAGATGATGCATGTTAGAAATATTTCTCTAGTTTTACTGGTATGGGAGAGTCATTTATAGCATCTGATTGTTTTCTCATGTGGGTGTGGCCTGAGTCCTGCCCCCTTCCAAGGAAAACCCCTTACAGGAAGTGTCACACAGATTTTGGGGGGTTATTAGCTCTTATGTCTCTTAAATTTTACGAAAATGTAAAGTTAACCATTCCACAAACTGGCAGCTACTGCCAGTTATTTTCTAAGACCATCTTAGAAATGACTCCTCTTTTTCTCTCCAGGAACCTTAATTGTCTTGAAGCATCCCTACCCACGGGAAGTGGAAGAACCTTCCATTTATGAGTCTGTCCGAGTTCACACAGCGATGCAGACAGGAAGGACAGAAAGTGATCTTGTTCCAAATGCTCCCTCAGTAAGTTGTGTTCTGGTGGAAGGGGTGCTTCTCTTGGCCTGAGTGTAGTATAATTGCTGGAGTGAGCTGTGGAATAACACCAGTAATTCCTCCCTTTGTGGGCTTGTAAATACAGGAAGCCTTTGCCAACCAAGGCAAAACAAACACAGACTTGCTAAATACAATCCCATGACAAATAAAGCCTTTTACAGTTGTCACTGAGACCTTCAATGTTGTCACTGGGAAAACATTGTCTGCAGCTGGCCTAGGTGAGTCTGACCATCCAAACGAAGAATATATGAAAAGTTTTCATTCTTCCGTAATCTTCCTTTCAGAATGCCATTTTAGCAGGAACATTATCAGGAATTAAAAAAACAAACCAAAAAAGGCCACACCACACAAAAACAACACTTCTCACATCTTTCTGACAACGCTGATCAGGCTGTATGCAACAATACGTGTGTCAGGTTGCACAGTAAGCCCTTGTTTGGCCAAATTCCTTTACAGCCAGTGAGAAGTCTCTCCCTCTGTTTCTCCCAACAGGTGAAGAGAGGAATACACGAAGTAGCAAACCCAAGTAACAGCTACAGGATTTACTGCATTTTGTTTCACTCAGTGAATATGAGGGTTAGATGACAAGAAACAGATAGTAGTCCTGGCAGACATAAACTACTTATTTTTTCAGTCTTCTTTCTTTGTTAGAATTATTTTGCCCAGTTGGCAATATACAACCTCCTTCCTAACTGGAAGGAAAGAGCATCTCTGACTAAGTCGGTTAAAAAGGGACCTTTTGAAGAAAATATTCAAAGATGTGCAAGACAGGCAGGGCTGAATTTGGAAAAGGAAACCCCAGCCTGAAGCGCTGTAAAACCTAGTTAATAAGAGTATCTATAATCTGATAGGTACATCACTCAGAAGCATTTTTTGGCATTTTCACACTTGGATTTTATTATTTTAGAATCACCCTGTTCTAAAGCAGAAAGACAGCTTGCTGTATTCTGACAGACTTAAACCCAAAATAGAGCAATATGACAGAAGAGCCTCCACCCTTTTAGCCCTAGTATTTTTGAGCACAGTAAAAAGCTGTGTCATGTTAAAAGCTGTACCTTACTGGTATGAGAAACAAGATAACATCTTCATATTCATTTGGTCACCTGCTCTGTGACTCACTTGGACAGTAATTAGAGGCTTTAAATCCCTAGTTAATCATACCTAAGTGAGACAGGTGGTTTCTCCAGAACAGTATTGCTCTGTATTGAGAGGAAAATACTTTAATTAGATACCATATTTTTTTGAGAAAGAGGAAGAGTTAGCATTAATACAGGTTAACTGAGTTGATAAAAGAACCACTTCTGCTGTCTCACAATCAACCCTTCATGGCTGAGTTCCACTTTAACGTTCAGAGAAACTTGACTTCCACATAAAACCAATAAAAAGGCATTATTTTTTTCAAGAGCAAGTAGTAATTAACTTAGCAAGAATTTGGTTTTCAGTGGTCTGCAGTCTCACAACTAAGTCCCTACACAGAGTTTCAGTATCGAAGAAGTCATAAAGTCCCAGCATCGCTCATGGTGGCAGAGAAACTGTTCAAAAAACGTTTTTTCAATAAGCTTATTGAATGTAGAAGGTTTTTTTCTCTCAAGCATGTGACAGAGAGAGAATGCTAAAGTAAAACAACACTTTCTTCACCACTTGCATTTCAAGAACAGTTTCTGTGGATAATTCTACCGTCAGGTGCTTCTGGTTACATACACAGAGGCAACCATCTAACTTTACTAAATAAACCATAACTGCAACTATTTTGCTGTGTTTGGTTAAGATACAGGCCAGAAGCTTGCTGAGGGAGGTACAGTCTAAGAGTTTGCCTTTAGAGCCAGCACAGGTCCGTGTTTATCCTGGTGCTGGATCCAGCTGTGTGAGGGGAGCACAGGAGTGAGGACAGGGCAAGTGGCCACAGTAAGTTTCCACAAGAACAGGCTGCTCTTCCATCTTTTGGATGTAGGCAAAGAGGGGGATGTGGGAAATAGAAGCAGAGCTCAGTGTCTAACCCCTATCTCTTTCCTTGTTACTTTGCAGCTTGGTACAAAAGAAGGATATTTGATAAAACAAGGCAAAATAGTCAAGGTAAGGAAAACTTACTCCTTGCTTCCACTCTGCAGTCACCCACAGAAGCTAGAGACAATGGGGAGCTGAAACAGCTCCACCTACATTCCCCTGCAGAGAGGAACAGTTTGTGTTTTAAGCAACAACAAAGCACAACTGTAAACCAGAGCAAGTCAACAGTTTTAAATGTTTTGCTTTCCTAAGAAACATTACACTAAATTCTCACAAGACAATTACCTTTGGTTCTTGATCTTTCAGAATTGGAAGACAAGGTGGTTTACACTGCATAGGAATGAACTTAAGTATTTCAAAGACCAGACAGTAAGTAGCAAACACCAGTTCTGCTCTTTAAACCTCTAGAGAGGCAGCTGCAGCCTCTTCATACTTCTGGCTTCTTGTATCTATATCACAGCTTCCCAAGCTAAAGCCTCCCATACTGTCAGAGGGGTCAGACCTTTCATATAAAGTCAGAATTGCTGATGATTTCAACCAAGAGAAAGTAAGTTTTGCAGCTGAAAACATTTACTGTGCTCCGTCAGTCTTAACTACTAGATAGAGTTGTTTACGGTGCATTTTTTGGTTGCTTTGTTCAGTGAATTTTAAGCTACCACTACAACACAGCCTAACAGACAGAGGTGCTATTAAAGTATTTCTGCAAATACTAGTAGTATATTTTGCATTCCTTGATTTCATCTTTTTGTTTTCAGTGGTCACACAGTATACATAGCAGACCATTCATTTTAAAATGTCTTCCTAGCACTCTGAGGCAGCTTAACCTGCCGCATCTGGAACAAACTGTGTCCTTGCAGTTGCTCTTCCATTTCTATCTTAAACTGAGTCAAAATAAGAAGTACCTCTAGAGTTTCTTCACCCTTACAATACCTCCAGTTCAGGTTCCTTCATAAACACAGCCAACCTGTTTACTTCCTCACCTCTGCCAAACCCTATTTCAAACATCTTAATGCATGTTAATGCAATAGCAGACACAACTGCCCTCTCTCACCAAACATTACCATTTATAAATGGTTGTGCATTTACGGGACCTTCCATCAGTTTTCATTTCAGTTCAAGCCAACATGAATGGAGTTTCCAGGATAATACTTCAAAGGGCAGCACTCCAAACATTTGAGTAGCATTTATGACTTACCAGGTGAGAAGGCGTCTTTGTCAGGAGTATGGTTTGCTCCTGGACAGCAGCTCAGTCATCTCCTGGCACTCCCTTTGCTGCTGTGGGGGCACAGATACCTACAGGTGAGCAACATGCTGCTGGCCCTGGGGCAGTATTCACTAGCACGCCTCAGCAGGAGGGGATTTCTTCTAGCATGGCATGTAACACCCACTGAGCTAGAGGAAAACATAAGGAGAGGTGAGAAAGAACATACACTTCTGTACACCTGATGAAGGACCATGGGAAGAGCTAAGGCTGTTTGGGCAGAGAACAAGCTGTTTTGCTTCATCTTTCTCTTCTGAGGTGCTTCACAGTGTGAGGCTGAAACAAATGAAAGAGCTCCAACACCTAGAGAGAGTGAAACTCTTAAGGGAGATGGGTTGTAGTTACACACAGTCTGTTCCCCTACACCTGAGCCTGTCCTAAGAAACTTGAGACATGCTCACACAGCCAGACTCATTGCTTCTGCTACAAGTACTACTTTACTTCTGCATTTCTCCCTACCCAGCTTCATCTTTTTTAAAGCACTTAGGAATTAATTAAATCTCCAACAGCTGGCTAGGCCTGATAAGACCTATAACCATCTCCTTGTCTTAGTAAGCCTTAGCTGGAAGTGATACTAGATTTGCTGTTGTGTCAGTTATGTTCTAGTGCATCAACCAAACCCTCAGCAGTCTGCATCTAGCTCAAACTTTCCTGCAGTAGAAATCTCCTCTGTCTTTCTGGATCTGAACTGACCTGTTTTTTTATATTCATGTTAGCACTGATGTTATGCTTGCTAGTTTGGGTTTATGGTGTTACAGGTATTGATTGTACTTATACCTGGAAAAACCTAGTGTGCCTGTAAAAGGCTAGATACACTGAAGATGAACCAAGTTAGTCTTCTTTTTTCACATGTTCCCATTTTAAATCCATTTTATTTTCAAGGCCACAGAACCAATTAGGGCACTGGACTTAACTGAATGCTCTGCTGTGCAATTTGACTATTCCCAGGAAAGAGTCAATTGTTTCTGGTAAGTTGCTGTTCTTTCTCCATCTTGCTGGGAAGGTCAGAATAGCCAGGAAAGTCTGAAATGTAACCACTGGGTGCTTCTGAAAGCTCCCCTGCTGGCTGTGATGCTACTCTAACTCACAAGTCTTTCTGTCAGCTAACCTCTGTCAGTCCTTTATGGCTTTGCCAAACTGCCACTGGCTAGAGGGTTTTTTCTTGTTGAGGGGGAAGGGTGTAGGCCTCTGTGTAGTGGGCATTTCTTTTCCTAATTCTGTAAGCATGTATAATCATCACCTAGGCCCATGGAGCTTAGGTATGGTCCAGTTCAGACATTGCTACAGGTCACACAGGAACTGCTTCTGTGCCCAAATGTGGGTCTTTGTCCTTAAGGGTCTGGGACAACGTCTTCCCTGAGAGCTGCAAACAACTGTAAACTGTTCTTGCCTAACCTCCCTCCTGGTGACTGAATGGGAGCATGGCCTCCCTGCCCTGCTCTGTTTAAACAACCATTGGTGGAAGCCATCTGGGTTCAGTTTTAGGAAGAAGTACCAGTTCTAGCAATTAAAGAAGTAGTTTCAATTGTTTACTTACAGTTTAGTGTTCCCACTAAGGACATACTACCTGTGTGCGAAAACTGGAATAGAAGCTGATGAGTGGATTAAAATACTGCGATGGAAACTGGTAAGTTAATGTGCCGTGTTAATGGCAGTACGCCTCAGGCAGCAGTACCCTT
Source organism: Athene cunicularia (assembly GCF_003259725.1). Lineage (NCBI taxonomy): Eukaryota > Metazoa > Chordata > Aves > Strigiformes > Strigidae > Athene > Athene cunicularia. Next base: position 18,961,215 of record NW_020799099.1, on the reverse strand, counting down.
GGTGCTGCCATCACAAAACCCACAGCATTGCAGCACCGAGGTGCAACAGTTCTCAGTATCTGCAAGAAGGGAGTACTTGTTCTGGCTTCCAGGTCAATTAGACTGGAATATGTAATTTTTTGCATAATGTATATACCTGCAAACCCACTTTAGCATGTTTGGGATGTGCTGTTAATGCACCTACTCATTAGGAAGAAGAAACTTCTTCCATCTTGAGGATGTCATTGTGTAGATAGTAAAAAATGTGGAGCATTGGCACAGACCACATGTGTTGGGTTACAAAGGAAGCAATGAGAAGACAATGCAAAGGCTTGAAAGCATTTACCTCCTTAGAAATACCAGCATTTGGGTTGGTTGTACTTGCCCACATCCACATGCATGCAAACAGTAATGGGTTGTCTTTCTGTTCTAGTCGCAAATACGGAAGCAACTGGAGCAACGCAACTCCACCCTCAGTTCCTAGCTGCACCTCCGGTACTTCTGCTCCATTGGCAGGGGTCGCCTCTTTGCCAGGGGAAGGCATCTCTTACAAGAGGACGGTTTCACACGTCTCCATTACTCACAGTGGGCACACCTGTGCATGTATACCCACATGCAGACGTTTGCATCCAGCTCTGCACACAAAGGATATGTACAGCTGAGTGCTCTCAGGCTGTTGAGTCGCATGTGGAGAGGGCTGCAAAATCAGTGTTGGTTTGATAGACATGGTGTATGCCTCTAATGCACTTCATTCAGACATCTGTTAACTAATCACAGTAGTTAGTCACTGTTTAAAACTTCTGTGGTTATTTGGAGCACTCTCGATAATTCATTTATTGCAAGCTCCATCACAACTAACCATTAGCAGCACATTCTGTAACCTTGAGCCTGTTATTTAAAACCACTCCTGTCTGGAAATGGTAAATATTTCTTTCATATTACCTGTTTAGGCTCTAAACCAAAACAAAAATGACAGAGGTAATTACATTTTTGTAAATAGTATCTACATTACAACCCAGAGAATATTTCAAGGCCCTTTTCAAGGTGATGGGATGAGTAACACTTAGTTCTGGTCAAATACGGTTTTGTAGAGTTTAGATTTATACTGTAGTGATGGCTACAAGTGAACGTTTGTTTCAAACGGCATCTCTAGGTGATGGTGAGCAGCACGCAAGCACGCTTGTTTCTAAAGTAGGATTGTGAGAGAGGCAGCTGGTTCCTGGTGCATATGACAGAGCCACCATGTGACCCTGTGGGTGGGTGACGGGGCTCTGCAGAAAGCCTTGCCTGGGGCAGCCTCCAGCATCGTGGGTAGCACATGTTGGGCCTGTACAGTTAGTTCCCCTTGAAAATGGGCTGGTTTTATGATATTTTTTTTCTTCCTCACGCAGAGAACTCAAAACGAGGTTTTGTCCAGAACTGTGTTTAGAATTAAGGGTTGCTTGCTTTGTATCAAAAAGCATCATGTACACTAAAAATATGAATTTGAAAGAATACATTTTCTACATAACCTGATGTAAATGTCCATCTGTATTTTGGAAGACTCATACACATTTAACAGTGCTGTGGCTTGCTACAGAGTTGAGAAGTGGAAGCCCAGTACCTTGGTGCTGTAGCCAACATAGAGGTGACATTTTGAAGTAAGGTTTGACACACTGGAGGGTCCCAAGACCAGCTTGGCCTGACCTCATGGCTGACCCAGCTGCAAGACCCCCCAGCAATCCTGCTCCTCCTGCAGGGGAAGGGAAAGAGGGAGCACCCCCATCTCCCCACGTAACAGTCAAGTTTCTGCTGAAACAGTGTATGCAAAACCTCTACCACTACGCAAATGCCGCAGCACAGGGATTAGTATTGCTCACACAGCAGGTCAGTGTTCAATAGGTGCCTTTACTGGGAGAAGACTGAGGACGAGGTGGGGAAAAACAGAATGGAAGAAGAAAATGTAGATTTGAACATAGGAATAACATTTTATTTCAACTTTGAAAAATCAAAATATTTGTACATATTTTTATACAGACTGTTTTCTGAATAAAATGTCATTATAAAACTACCAAATGTTTCCTGTATTCCTGTACTGTTAAAGCTTTTTCCTCCTTTTTCCCTTGAAGAAGTAGTTTCACAAACTGACATCTCCCATTCAGTTAAAAAGCTTTGAAGAGTTTGTGAGAGAGGAGCAGTGTAAGGGGAAGAATGAGAGAAAGGCTGCTCACCAGCAGCATCACTTCTCTGTGAAAAGGGCCTGGAAATAAAGCCTGAAGTGTAACCACAGAAGCAGCCTTCCCTTTTTCACACAAAGAGGCTGCATTACAAAATGTTAGAAGTGAGTTCAGCACATGGTGCCATGAACTGAAGCCAATAAAAGAAGAGGCGCTTAGCTGGCCTGGGGAGCAGTCTCAGATGAGTTGAACAGAAGTGAACAGCAAGAGCAGGCCTGAGGCTGAACACAAATGGTTTTGGCCAGAAATACACAGACGCACCTGGGGCTGTTTTCCAGCTGCTTGTGTAGTGACCAGCAACAGAATGCTTATGCCAGGAGCTGTTTGAATAGAAAAGGCTTGACTGACAACTTTTAAATCTCCCAAGAGAGGTTCCAAGCCAAGACTTCCCTGTCCTCATCTCCAGCACCATCCTCTCCCCCCATCCTGCCTGGTGCTGAAGCTGGGGGAGGCATAAATGGGGGAGCAGCAGCACCCCCTTCCCAGAGTTGTCAGGAGTTCTTCCTTAGGCCAGCGGTGCTGGGTTTTAGTGTGGGAAGTCCACACCGCAGTCATCACAGCAGGGAGGGAACAAGGTGGGGCAAAGAGCGAGGGACTGACCCCCAGCCACAGGGAGCCCATCAGCACAAACTTCTGCATCCCTGCCCTGGCACAGGGCTCAGTATCTTTATCACCCAGCTGGGACACACACTGCTTAGTTTTCAGTCTATAAACTCCTGGATTTTGTCCATTTACAAACAATTAAGAGACCTGTTCTCTCTACAGAAAAGCCGATGTGCTGTGGAGTATTACAGTGCAACAGAAGAGTGGACCAGGCTCTGTCATTTAAAAATACTGTATTTTATTTATATTTATTTACTTAGGAAAACCTAAGGGTAAATGAGCTGAGAGTGTCACCAGTGATGAACCCACACCAAGACTATGAGACATGAGATCTTCACAACCATGTTACACAAAAAAACCCCATGAAGAAGTGAGAAATTGTTCAGGTGCTTTTATCTGGGCATCAGGAAAACCCCTAAAGCAACAGCTTTCATAGAAATTGCTTTCTTCTTAGTGGCAGCAGGATGCAGTGAGCATCCAGATTAGTAGCACTCCCTTGCCAAAGTGTCACCCAGGTAAGGTGGCTGGGATGTTGACTGATTGTACCAATACATCACTGCTAGTGAAATTGCTCTCACAATACTCTTTCAACCACATCTTTGATAGCACTATACAACCGACCTGCTTTCCAGCAGGCAGTGGTAGCTGGCCTGAGGAGAGACCCCACCCCGTGCACAGTTCCCTGTAAAGCAAGAGATCTGTGGGTTGCTCGCTTGAGCCGACAGCACGATGCCGATCTGGCTCAGGCAGGCTGAGCTGAACTCCATGGGAGCTATTTTGGTGGTCTCTCCAGTAATGCACAATACAAGAAGCATGGCCTAAAGTAACATCCACCTACAACACACTAGTAGATCGTTTCAGATTCAGTACTATGTACAATTTACTCTTACTTAGTATACTAAGGAGCTGTGGTATTTCTTCTGAGACATGTTATTTGACTGAGGATTATTGAATCTTTCTGTCCACTGGGCTGCAGAGGGATGCTGCACTCCGGCTATACCATCAGGTTAAGACACTTCGACAACCTGCCTCAGTTCTTCAAACAGGGGCGTGAGCTCCTTCTCTAAACTTACAATCAGCCCTGGAAAGAAAGGAGAGACAGAACACCCCATCAAATGACATAACTGAGAAGCCTCTCTCCAAACCCTGCAGCTCCCTCCCAAGTCATAGGCAGCGTTTCCCAAAACACATTGGGTTTCACTTGAGCTGCTCACTCTCCACGGGAGCAGTGGCAGCACCCCCAGGAGCACAGCTCTGCCCCACACTGCAGCTCACCTCCACTGTCACCTTGCACTTCCCACAGCTACCTAGGCCCAAGCAGCTGTGTGGGAGTTAAATTCCCTCATTAGCCAACACCCTCACAAGCAAGGCCAGGTGCCCTGCCAAAGGATTTCCCCACCCCACAGAAGTGAGAAGATGAAGCTGCACGTGTTACTGCAGAATATAACTTGAAAATGACGGTTTGGACAGTACAATCTCTGCCGGTGCAGTGAATGCTCTCACATAGCAAGGGTAAGGTCTATCACAGGAGAAGTGTGCTTCTAACAGAGTAACTTCAAGTTACCTAAAAATCTGTAAGTTTTTACTCACACCTTTCCCTTCTCCCCTTGACAATACACTAGCAAAATTCAAAGTAGGAGCAAAGTTAATATACCTTGAAGTAAATTTGTGTATTTTACTCTCAATTATTTAACCATCCGGACCTTAAAATACTGCAACCTTTAAAATTTGTGTGAAGACATACCAGTATTTGCATTGCTGCTAGCAATGAAACTCACTACCAAAGGTAAGCGATTGAACTGCACCACCTGCAAGGAGAGAGAACAGTGTTCAGCCAGCAGTTAAACCATACTGGATGCCAGAGCTCTGCCACATAAAGTCTTTCTGAACCAAGCAGCCTCCTCAGTTTACAGGACAAGCAGGAGCAAGAGCCACAGAGCTGACATTTCAGTGCATCTATTTCATAAGATTCATGGTTAAAAACACCAACAGAACTTACACCACAGTACAGGGAGCTGCACGTGGAAAGCCTGGCCTTTCTCTCCCTCCCTCCCTCCCGTGTTTTGCAGCATTAGCCACCAGAAATCTAACCCAGCTGCAAACACTGCAGAGTACACTATGGAGACCACACTCTCCATGGGTAACAAGAGGGCAGGAATGTTTTTTGTTTTAAAATACCATTCTGTGTACAGCAGTATCTCTTCTTCCATTAACAGGGAACAAGCTATTCAAGAGAATGAAAGTGATGTACTCAACATGCGTAAACTAATGCATTCACACATTTATTTTCCCAACAAAGCTGGATACTGTAGGCTAAACAGCTGGCCAGTTTACTGCAGTCATAATAAAAAGTTCTCAAGACTACTGGAACTCGGGAAGGAGCAGAAACTTAATAGGTGAGGGATTTCAGGACACAACCAGTTTGTAAGAAATGTGAGTGGTATTTCAAGGCTTTCTTACATCAAAGTCATACTGTCAGCAAAATCAGCTATGAAGTAGGCTGCGTGTGCTTGTTTAACTTTAGGTGTCACTGATTATAAAAAAATATTATTTGTAAAACAGAACATAAACCCTTCATAACAGATTCTGAAGGCCATATGAGCAGCAAATTGTTGCAAATTCCCAACTACCACCTGTTTAGAAAAATTAATCACTTTAAACCAGTTTTGAGAAAGATAAGAGAAACTTTACAAATAGTGCAAAAGTTTAGCTTAGCAATTTAAACAGTGTGAGAAATAAACCACAAATACTTCAACAGCAGCCAACAGGAAATCTAGCAGAGTTTAAACCACCTCTCCTTTGTCCAGGAACAGCTCAGGTCACCGAGAGCAGGCCATACTGAGGTTACCCACCTGGTAGGTATTGTAATAGCAGATGATACTCTTGTTCTTAGAAAGCCCTAGTTTACTGCCCTGATCTGTGGCAAGGGCAAAGGTGGACAGAAAGCCAGGTCGCAGTGCATGTTCTGGAGCATTATCATTGGCAACTGGAAGGAAACAAGATGATTCTTATTTTTACATGGTATCTGTCACTGCATTGCAACACATTATCCAGCTTAGTGCTGTGCCAAAAGCAGAACTGCTGCTGGGGAACACGTAACACATCTTAAATGCTTCCGCAATGAGTACAGGACAATCGTTGTGAGTAGTACCTCATTTAACGTTCTGTACGTGATCAGTGCTCAGGACACCAGCGTCCTTCCCAGTATACCTAAGAAAAGTTTTTTCCCTTACAATGCTCAGCCTGTGCTGCTGATGTCACTTCGGTTTTGTACCCCTCATCGTTTGCACCGATTCCAGCCTTTGAAATGATCACTGGCACATAACCACTTGAATGAAAACAGGTGAAGATGTGCAAGTTCCACTACACATTTAAAATACTTTGGGATATTAAAAAAAAAAAAATCTGCAGTACTTGAACCCCTGTATTATTAAATTAGTGTATTTACAATGTAAAAACATATTAAAGAAGGGCTGCAGAGATATGATAGAAACTACAGTACCAAAAATCAAACTAAGTGCAATGTGTGTAAAAGTTGGGTACAATTGCTTCTGAGCAGACCAGCCAAGTCAACAAAATCCTGATAAGCTTTCTCTAGCATTTTGTATCAATCAGCCTGTGAGTGACTTGAAGATACAAGGACCTTACTGCACTCCAGCCCTTTTCACTGAGAAAAATTTCTGTGGCCTACAATTATTGAGGACACAGACAAAGGGATAAATTTAAAGAGGTACATAATCAACTATTGAACTTGAGGTAGAAGTCTAATTTAAGTCTCCAGTTTTGTATATTCAGCTATCAGGCATAACCAAAGATGCTGCTGCTGTACTTTCCCACCCCCTGCTGTTCAATCAGGAATTCGGTTGCAGTGCAGTGAGAAGCTGAAGTTACCTTTGATAACAGGCACACCATCTCTGTCTGAGACTACAATAGCATGAAGACCTTCAACGCTGCAAAAAAGTGAAGAGACACCATGTTAAAAGCAGAGTAATCAGCAGCAAAGATATTTTTTCCTGCACAAATGTGAAAGGAAGGGGAAAACATGGAAAAAAATCGATGCCTTCGCTAATTTAGTATTTCACTGAAAGGGACTTGTTCTGTAAAGGCGGTCTCTTGGAGCAGTAGAGACACACACAAACCAGAACTACCGCAAACTGCATGCAACTTTTAGCTTCAGAAAGAGGACTGATGATACCAATCAAATTTCATTAGTCAGGCAAGAGCCTTTGTCATGTTGCCCTCGCTCAACGAGTGCCAGTTTCGCTGTATTTGCATGCTGTCTCCAACTGTAGCTATTGAACACTGCTAGTAACCGGCAATTACCAAAAAGGGAATTATCAAGGATTAGGCAACCCAATCAGGAGGAACGTTTTTTCCACTCCTCATGACGCCACAGTGCGCACCCTTCCCTTCTCTTGACGCGAGCGAGGGAAGGCTTCAGCCGTCCTCACCTCGAGGCCCTTCCAGCTCACTTAAAACAACCAGACGCGCGTACCGGTTAGCCGACTACTCCCTCCAACAGCGAAAGGGGCTGGCAATTACCAGCTCCCTGCGGTCAGGAGGGTTCGGGTAATCGCCTTGGCAGTCTGAAAACGACTTCACCGCCGGCCCCACCGCCCGGGCAGCCCGGCCGCCAGCCGCTGCGGGCTCCG
>NW_020799099.1:18924015-18953715 GCF_003259725.1 Athene cunicularia | reverse complement strand
GTGAAAGGAAGGGGAGCCCAGTCCTGCCCCGCCGCCCCCGCCGGGCTGACAAACGCGCGTCAGCGGCCCAAGCAGGAGGAGCCGTGTGTGGCTTTTGGTGACCCCACGCAGCTACACGAGCCCCTCGGGCTTTTCCCCGCTGACAGGTGAGGTTTTGGCTGATTCAGTTTTAGGCACCACTGGCAACGGCTGCACAACCTGGGAGGAGAAAAACCACCACAGAATTTAAGTTAAAAAAATAACAACAGAAACAAAACGTCCATTTCTGCTGAGTAGTTACACCTGGTTTTACTCCAGTAATGCTTATTTCCCATACGTTTGGATCTAGTCAATCGAGCCACAGACCTGCAGGTTAATAGTTTAACAGCTAAGGTAAAGAAATAAAACAGGTTAATCTAGTAGATGCCCACAGTGTAACAGCGTACCTGTTTTTAAAGTCTTGTATCAGAACTAGGACCCTAGTGGTAGATCTAAAAAACAACCAACAACCTGCTCGCAGCCCGTAGCAGTGCTTTTTCTCTATAAAGAGCTGCTACATGCTCAGCACTGTTGATAGCCCGAGGATTTTGCTTAGGTGCCAATACTGGGAGCTTAAATTAAAATAAAAAATGCTCACCTGAAAATTGCTAATGTTTCTGAATGTATATGTCTGGTGAAGTTTTAAAAATCCTGAAACAGAGATAAGCCACCTTTTGCAAGTAACAGAGAAAAAGCTCATCTAAAAGGGGCAAATTTATTTGCTGAGAGTCTGTCACTCCTCAATCCAAGCCAAGTAGATACGACAATTTGTAAGGACTTGATCAAACTAGAGAGACACTTAAAGAGATGCCCATAAAATTCTCATGTGTGAGCTGGTAGTACTTTGAAAATTTTACCTGGGACAACCTCACTCCACTCATTTATTAAAATATCTGCTACCACACACTAAAAATGTATAAAAATGCAACTGGCTTTTTATGGTTTGTAGGCATGACTCTCAGTGATGGGTGTTACTTGTTTCCCTGTCACACTGGGTATGACTGAAAGCTATGCAAAAGCATCTATGAGATGGCTCCTGTATTGCTAATATTAATGGGAGTTTTGTCTCCTGTTCCAGTGACGGCCTTTCTGTACACAGAACAAACCAGTACTGATGGGAGAAGTGCATTCTGCATGAAGGATAACATCGTAACTAAACATTGTATTTGAGTATTATTTCTAATAATCCTGAGAAATCTCAAACTCAGACCTAGTTCCTGCCAGACTAAGTCTCATGATTATGCTGGAGAAGTATGGGGAGGATAGGTTATAATGGCATGTTTCTTTCCTATATTTATTACATACATACCATTTGCTCCCAAAAGTATCTTCTGCCAAATATGGCACAAAATTTTACAGTTGTTACATGGTACCTTTTCTCCAGGTTCTACTCAGTGGTTTTCAAAGGAGCACGGGGAAAGCAACACAGCGATCGGGGGGGCGCTTGTAAGGGTATAATGAATTGTTAGTAGAGGGGGGACACAGCATCAGGGCTCCTGACTGCCAGTCGCCATGAATCACTATGACTAAGCTCCCTCTGGTAAAACTGACTGCACTCTATTAACCCGATTTAGAGAACTGGGAAGACAGTACTTTTTAAAGTTGTAGCTTCAGTAATGTTAACTGATTTTTTAAAAACAAAATGTTTGCTCTTACTATTACATACTCCTTCTGCTTTTTTTGACAGATCTACAAGAAAGAGTAACAACTGTTTAGGGGATGAATGAAATTTATGGAATGAACAAACTTAAAAACATATTCCTGCCCTCTCATTTTAATTATTTTCCAGCATTCATTACAAAATTATATTACAAATGTATATAAAGTCGTCTCTGTTGCCTATTTAAATGCATCTGTTACGTTTTAGTGACAATAATGTTCTACCTTTTGTTGGAAACTTATAAAAGAATCAAGACTGTTTGAAAAAAGTAAGAAATTGAAATTTAATCTTGTTTTACCTAAACAGTTAGAGAACTTGTAGGGAAATGTTCATCAGATGTGAACACTGATCTCGCTCGTGACTCAGTATGCTCCATAAATAGAACACATACTGACGTTATATTTCAGCAGATGCAAATCATCTCCCTTTTTCATTATGCTGTGTGTCAAAGGGTCATGCCAAGATTTTTCACTTTTTGCAGGACATTTCTGCTTATCCTTTTAAAGGTGAAATCAAGAACCCATGTTTGTGCTATCTTTAATTCTAGATTAAATACAGGTAATGATTAAATAAAAACTGTAAGGAGTTAATTCTAGGTAGCTAGAAAAGTTGAGGGATTTTTAGTCAGGCTGTTCAAAATCAGTTTTGGTTTTCTCTTTCCAGTATCTTATTTTAATGAGAACTTCACCATCTGAAGAAAGGTCATCTGAAAAGTTTCAAGTACTCCACCTTCTTCGATTAGCATCTTGCTCATAAGAATTCGTTCTGAACTTTCCAGCAGATTCATTCAACAAAACTAGGGAAGATAATGACACCTCTGAAGAAAAAACCCCTTCAGACTTGAGAAAAAAGTAACAGTCATAAGGAGAGAAATGCCCACTTGGAATATTAAAAGAATGTCTGCAAGCCATATTTAGAGCAGGTTAATTTTTATGCCATAGGAAGTAATAGCATCTTTCTGCATATTACTGCATATTTCAAAGTATGCAACTATTTAATCTGTTAAATGCTAAGTTGCATTTTACAACAAGTATAAACATATTGTTTCTTTCTTTGAAAATGGCAATTGCAATAGATAATCCAATTAACTGCAGCAGCCTAGGTCTCATTTTTAAACAACTGGGACGTCTGTGTTGCCACAGGACACAGCCACTACATTATTCCAGTTTGCTGAGGTACTGATAGCAATCTAACCAACCTAACAGAGCTCAACGTATGTCCATTTACCTGCTTCTCAGCTGCAGCAGAAGTAACTGCAGGGCAGATGTAACCCCTCTGACTATGATAAGCAGCTTTGCTAAGATCATCTCTTCACTCTGACTTCACTGTTCTCATATTTGATAAATCTGTTATATGTCCTTTTTCCTCTTAACTAAAAGATCACTTACAAGCTCAGACTCATTTGTGACTATGAAGGCCCGAGTACTTGTTAAAGCCTTTGGAACATTTTTCTTCTATTAAGAAGACACAGGAGTACCAATATGTACTTGATACTTTGTTTTCATTAGTATAATTACAATACATTCTGGACAGTTACAAAATCTAAGGAATCACGTTTTCTCCATAAATTTCTATTGCAAACTTCAAACATTTGGGTGCCTTTCCATTACTTCTGCACACTTTTCCTACAATCTTAGTAAGGAGTACAGCAACCCTGTTTGTTTTTTTTGTTTTTTTGTTTTTTTTTTCATCAGCTTTTAGTTCTGCTTTGTGACTCAGGCTTTGATGTCCACCTTGAATGCTGGTTCAGCTGCTTAGTTAAAAGCCTGCAGCTAGTCTCTCCATGTTACACCAATTCAACAGAGGATATTTCCACTGGGACAGTTTAGAAAAGGTACATATGCAAAATGATTTCTGGGTCACTTAGAGCAGTAGCATTTAGCATATCTCTAAAGTCAAATCCTGCTCTAGATCAGAACAAATCCAATGAAGTCAGTCAAGTATTTAAACATTCCATTTAGGAGGAGAATTTAGCTCCACATAAACTGGCAGCATTGTTCAAAGATAGATGTTTTCTCAAACAGAAAATGCTGCCCTTATTACGAGCCACCTGGCATTCTCAAATACAAGAAACATTCTTCTGCATAGCACTGTTAAAATGTAAAAACATCAGCTACTGAACCTAAAAACATTTTCAACCCACTTTTGATAAACTTTAAGTACATTGTACTTAGCTGCTTCAAAACACCTCTTTGCATCAGCAGGTGTGGCTACATATGGTTTCCACCTACAGGCCACTGAGTTACGTGACCTTGAATGTAGGAGCTCAACAGTACATTTGCTCATTTCTAGAAAGTACAGTCCAGTGACATTCTGGTCCAGAAAAATACATGCTCTACCCCTTTTGCCCTGGGACAAGTGATACGTCTCTGACCATCAGAACATACTGCAAAGTAGCAAAGCATTTAAATAGTTGGCAAAAGTGTTGAAAGGCACATAGCTTGTCCTTAGCAATATTTCCCTGTTCCACTTGTGGTGCCCATTGAGGAATCACTGTTGGGACCTAGCTTGAAATAAAAAAATAGCAAGAAAATGGAAGCCTGCCAGGAAAAAAAATTAGGTTGCTTTTTTTTTTTTTTTTTTTTTTTTCCCCTTTAGCTTTAATATCATACTATTGCATGTTTTCCTCTACCTTTCCAGTGAAAATTAAGGATGCATGTTAATCATACACATGGACTTACTACTACTGGAATACCAAATGGTAGAGTTGCTGTAAACTTTTTCAAGTACTAAAAGCAATGCTTATAATGGTCTGTACAGCATTTGCAAATAATTACTTTGAAAAGAAATTAGTGTAGTTCTTTGTTTTCTCAGCATTGCTTAGAAATGCTAAAAAACTATAACAGCTAACTGCTACTCTACACAAGATCAATATACCCCAACAGATATTTAGGAATATATGCCATTATATTTAAAAATACCAAGTTCCTCTAAACTGGTAAACCTAGAAGATTTTACATAGAGATAAAATATTAAAAATTCTTGTTTAAACTCCACACACTTGACATCTGAATAAGAGTGATGTAATCATACTATTTATTCCATCAGTGAGACAAAATGTTGTATGGAACTAAATTTCTGAGATTTTTAAATAGAAAGTCATTTAACTCGTATATACACAAAGTGTTCTTTCCACAGATATTTACATGGCAAATATGTTAGAGGAGAACCACTATGACTAAGTCTCTACAAGTATCGCATCCTTTCTGAGTTATTCTCTCTGCTGAAAGAATTCACAGAAGCTTTGAAGTAAAATCTAGACAATTAAAGTTACCTATATTTCACAGTAGGTAAAGAAGCCATTAAATGATATTTCAGCATAAGGTTTCTGGAAACAGCTACACAGTAGAGTTTTACATCCACCCTTCTTTTCCAGCATTCATGGTGAAACTAAATCTCTTCTTAATTTACAAGAGAGATAACGGCATACGTAAAGATGTATGTGTATAAGTGTAGTTCATCCTCCTCGATAGAGGCTGGTCAGCCGTTCTAGTTCTTTGCAGTTGTCCATGGGCATGGAGTCTGCTTTCTTTCGGAGACGGTCATCTCGATATACTTTTGCTACATAAAGTAAGTCTGTTTCTTTAAGGAAAAAAGAGAAAAGATTTTTCAGGTTAAAACCAGAATACTTTGCACACAATACCTTCCTTCTCAGAGATGTACAAAACACCGCAGGTTTAATCCTCACCCATTTTTCCTTCTGTTCATTCTAATTACCCACAGACACCACCTAAAGAGTACTGCTACAGTTTCCCTTTGCTGGATCTTCACAAGCATTTCATCGTTTTGAGCAGGGAAAGTTCTAAGTCTTCCAGCACCCTCATATTTCATACAGCAGTACCTGATTAAAAAATACCAAACAAAAATCCCGTACTACTTCTGTCAGACTTCATTAAACAATACAAATATAGGTCACACTCAGTGATCCCGCACATAACTAACAGCTCCAGTGTCTTGTCTGTGCCCAAAAATCAATTCTGAATGTGAAGCCCATCACTTCAACTGATGCTGCTTCAGAGTGCCAGTGTTCAGAGGTATTAATAAAAGAGCTCTCTGTTTTATACTGGTGTTCAATAGCTTGACATTGCTGAGCATTTTAATTCTATAAAATCTTTTCCATCCCTTCAACTCAAAATGGATTAGTGAGGCATTCTTAAATGTCAATCAACGCTGGAAAGATTTTAACTGTCAAGGAGATAGAACACACAACAGGTATTTTACGTAAAATCACAAAATCAGCCATTTCTATAAATAGAGAAATTCTATTAGGGGCTGCTTACTCAAAATCAATTTGGGTAGTTTTCACAGCCTGATAAATTGCAAACAGCAAACAACATGACAGTCACCACCTTCAGGTTATTTTTCTTTTTTATACTAGGGTCATATATTTCTGTAGTCATCACATTTTCCCCAGTAAACATGTACATACAGAACCATGGGCCTCTGTGTGGTCCAGGACTCTCTTCATGCTTAAAAAGTAAGCATGTCAAGAATAAATGCTGAAAAATGGGAAAGGTATTCTTTCTTCCCTCCCCAGGTGGAAACTGCATATCAACTATACCATTTCAAAGATGTTTATAGACAGTAAATACATTACAGGAAGCACAAATATAACATGCTAGGAAATCTACATGTAATGACTAAGTCAATAAAAGCAAACTATCCTTCCAGATCTACACTCTGTTGAAAAAATGTACAAATAATATGTCCTTTTTTACTGTGCTGGATTATATCTTGTCTTTAATTTTTTTGTTAACAACCACCTCTCTTTTTTGTAAACTATTTTATTATAAGATTACTCATCATTCATCTAGCAACCACTCGTAGATGAAAAATCAGGTATTCATTTCACAATGAGTAAACATATTCAAACATTTCAAGATCATCAAAGAACACTCTACTTGGAAAAATATCAAAAAGTTTTTGATATTTGCTTATGAATTATAACCAGAAGTTCTCTCATGATTTCCTGTGTTTGAAAAACCTGGAAAAAAACCCCGTTCTGATAAAATCTAGTAGTCTGAGCAACAATCCGAGTCTTCCCCCAAAGCACTGGTGTTTTTCTTGTATACATGTGACCCATCAGCAGAGTTTTCTGCCCACAAGTCTTTCCTGTGGGCAATCTGTAAAACTGTAGAGATTTACTTGTGCATAAGCAATGTTTACTCACAAATAAGGAGCATAAAGCCTCCAGGAAGCATTGGATCTGCTACACATGGGCAATGCCATTTGTATACATACAAGCCAACTGTAATAAATCCCTGCAGTCTTGTTCAGACATTTGACTAGCTGTAATGCTGGACTGTCTTTTACAACTGGGAGAAACTAAGGGGCCATCTCAGCTGAAAGGCTTGGCATCACTGGGCTGCAGAGAGTAAAGCTGTGCAGGAACACATGATTTCACTCAAAGAAGAGCACTCTGTTTGCTTCTGGTCAGTTTACTGAAAATTCATGAACAAATTATTTATCCAGTAAGCTCTTACTGAAGTTTGCCAGCTGAAAAGTTTCAACACTGATGTTATTTTAGCACTGCTGTTCTCACAGAGCATGAAAGGCCAATGAACTGGTCATGGAAAAGAGTAACAGGTTCAAATTGGTGATGATTTGGAGATGGCTGATGCTATTCAGTATTCTTATGCTTTAACATTAAATTCTAGGCTTCTGAAAGAAAACAGCTCCTTGTATAATATTAAATTAGATTGGAAAAATAGAGAGTGAACTAAAAAACCCCCCCTGTTTTTAAGGTCTGATATAGCCAAGGTATCAAGTCCAGGAAGAAAAAACATTCAGCACTGGCAAAAGATTAAGCAATGATTTAGAGCTTATGATGTTTTACAGGACATGCTGCATGTCCTTGGTTGCCCGGAAAAGCAGTGTTTGTATGTACCGTGGTCTGAGGCAGATTATTTTCTCCCTTCTCTGGAAACATCTATGTAAGCTTTTGTTTTATTTATTTATTTATATAAAAGCACCTACAGAAATGAGATATTGCCATGATAAAATAATGTGGAAGAGATTTCTTAGCTTTGATCCTTAACTTAGAGCAATTTTTTTCTCATTATCAATTCATGTAGTCTTTAATTTTCTGATAAATGGTCACAGATAAAAATTGCAGATTTGCAGATGATTGTTAGGTCACTGAGTAAAACACAGAAATTAAGTGATGCTGGGGACACTTTTAGAAGCCACTATAGAACCTTACACTTGCTTTCTCATTCAGCTATTTTAATAATACAAGCACTTAGTTCTTGCCTGAGGCAATCTTTTTTCATAGTAATGCATGTTTTCATGAAATTACATGTATTACCAAACTTACTTTGTTGCCTCTCCTTCCAACAGTTATTACGAATGTTGGACACATAATCCTCTTCCACACTCTTTTCCACTTTCTGTAGTGACACTCCTTTGTATTCATTTCTAAAGTCCTTGTTGACATAATAAACAACATGCAAGTTTTCTGTCTGCATTTTTATGGTTTGCCCTGTACTTCTGCAAAAAAGAGAAGAGAGATACTAGGTGCTTTTTTGATTTTTTTTACGTCACAAATACACTTTTTAAAATTTTGCTATTACAGAAGTACAGCACCTTACTGAATTTGCTATTTCAAGACAAATAATGAAATGAATGGCTATATAATCTTCCAGTGAATAAAACTACTACATTTACCTGAACATTAAACTTCTGATGCTTAAATCCTTGATCTCAAAAAAGCCCCCACTTTATTAAGACACTTGTTTCACACCTCTTTAGGCAAATATAAGCTTTGGTAGTAGAAAATTACATTAAAACTCAACAGAAAGAAAAACAGGTCACTATTCTGTAGCAACCCAGTACAGGCATCTCCATTATAAGTGTTTTCTGCCAGCCCTGACAAATGCATTTTCCTGCTGGTGTTCTGCAGATTAAAAACCAAAGATTGGGTGCAAACTTTCTGGCAGAGAAGTGCTTATAAGCATCACAACAGCTTAGTTGCAGAAGGGAAAAACACAGGAAATAAAGAACTCCGAAAAATAAGAGAGGAGAAAATAAACCTTTCTATTGTGGGGCTGAGAGCTCTGCAAGGAACTAAAGACCTTTAAACCAGTTGTGAGTGAGCTGAGTCTACTAGCTAGTTGCATGCTTGAGTGAAGTTATTTATTTCCTTCAAGAAAAAAGCTTTATATATCCTACTGTACAAAACAGGTAAGTTTCCAAGTAGAATTCTTCGCAAAAAAAATAAGATAAACTATTTTACCATCATGCAGAATGAAGCAGAGAATTTCCCCAGCCCCCATCTAGTTCAAAACTTAAATAAGGATGAGAAAGTTGCTTTCAAGTAGTTTACTTGCTACAAGCACAGATGATGCCTAAATATAATATAAATAATGAGCCTTAACAGGTTTCAGGATTCTATTAGGTATGTTGGAGCTGCAAAAGCTTTTTAAAGACGCTACATTGCATGGACCCACTGTCTTGTATTAGAAGACCTCCAAAACTCCAGATACTGCTGATCTCTTTCCTCCGTTACATTCTCACAGCATGTTCTTACTACCCAATTTCCAAGTTTTGTCCTGGTTCGTCTATACCTTCCCTCCCTTTCCTCACTGTGGGAAATCAAGGACCAACTAATGGAAGGCTCTCTAAAATGCTTCTAAGTGGGAGAGGGTGATTACAATACCCTCCCCTTTGTTTTAAGCTAATGTAAGTCAGCATTACTTACGATCTTGGGTATAAGGCATAAGGAGGGTTAGATACCATCAACTGGCTCAACAAAGAGACAACGATCAACACAATAATAGGCATCAGCTGAATGAACATAGAGAAACCTCCCTAAGGAAGAAAACAGATTGAGGTATTTCATAAAACAGCATCAAGTAAACAGGTAAATCTGACAAGACTTAATGCTAAGCATGACTTTGCTAAAGTGGCTAGGAAAACTAAGTACAAACCTGCAAACACTGTAGTGTTATCTTAACTTTCCAATGCATATACAGTATGCATAGCATGCTCAAGCTGCAAGAGTCTGTGGGTTACCATACAGCCACAAGCAATTACCCAATGAATGGATTCAGTTAACACTGTATGCCACGATTTGGTCTCATCTATACAGTGATATGTGATTATACAGGACTATACATAATTCATATAGATTAATACTGAGCCTTAAATTCAATTCTTACCTCCGCCCAAATAAAATTTTAAATGTAGACAAGGATTAGCGACCAGAATGAGTGACATTTAGGCTAATACTACTGGTCACTAGTAGAATAGTGACATACAACAATAGATGTATAAAACCAAGCTATGATCTTCTCAAATTTGCATGTATATTTACCAATCAGTAAGACTACTACCTGCCAAAGTTTTAAAATATGTAACTGGCAAGTACAAATCCACCTCTACAGTACAGAGTTCCTGTACAATCACATCAGTGAAAGTGACTACCAGCAAATTTCACAATCCATAAAGTCAGTGATGCTTAAACATACATCACCCCTCTCTTCCTCCCTCTCATGTCCACTCTGACGGTGCTGATTAGGGTGACTGTAGCCAGCACGACCATTAGAAAATGAATGTACACTACCTAAGGAAAGAAATATCCATGTTTAAATCATGTAAAAAACCCAACTGTTTAGAGGTCAATACAGAAGCAACAACATAAGCATTTAACATTACTGCACAATGATACCTAACTTTAAGATATCAAGCTCTAAGACAACTGATTTGTTATTTCATGTACCACAGAATCACCATAATAACCCCACAGAACTGAATTCACATTTAGGGGATTTAGCAAGACTTAGGAGAACAATAAACTGTGATGCAGATTGAAGAGTTGGGGTTGGAGGCAGGTTGGAGTAATTTTACTCTTTTATAATGCCATAAACTCTAATGCAGCTCTGGGCAGTACCACTGTATCCTGATGATTACTGATGTATACAAATACCTGTTGGAAAGGCCCCTCCAAAAAACATGTTGAACAGATCCTCTGGAGTAATATCTGCCTCACAACCTCTACGGAAGTTGAATCTACCGTTGCTAGGGTGATTGCATGTTTGCTCTTCACTGCCTGTAAGGTCATACTGCTTTCGTTTCTCTGGATTACTCAACACAGCATATGCATTTCCAATTTCTGAAGCAAGAAATAGAAGACAACTTCCATAAATGAAAGATAAGAGCTATTCTAGCACAAAAATTGCAATTTCAAAGTCAGTAATAGGCAGCAAATGATGTCCTTTATGTTAGAAATCAACTATAGTAGAACAAGGTCCAGAACCATCTCTACTTTTCTTAGCAAAGCTTCCACAAAGTTTCCCACCAACGCTAATCAAGACTTTTTATCTTGTTAAACTAGGCAGAAGTCAGGAGAGCTTTTTTTTCTTTTTCCAGGGGAACACCTACACAGTGGTCTCTCTCACTGCAATTACAAAAAGGGCATCAAGCATTACAATGAAAGCTTTGAAGCTGAGGAATTGCAAAATTCAGTTTACTCTAGCAGCCTAGCTTAAAAACATTGTAGATTGTTAATTTTCTTTGGTTTCATTTGATAAGTGGCAACTTCTCTGAATGCATCAACTTTATTGTAAAAGAGCATGATATTATTTTTCTATATGCTGCTTAAGATATTTTATGGATTACATTAATAACACAAAGTTTTGCATGACATAACATGAAGAGTACAACATGTGTGCGTGACAGGAACATGTGTGTTCCTAAGGCTGTCAATATGTATGACCTCAGTCTTTGGAGTGCCTAGCCTAGATGGTTGTCCCTGTTCACACTACATTATCACAAATGAACAACTTCAATTTTGACAGTAGAAAGGGAAAACTGAGTTAGGTGAGCATGGAAAGAATCAGTGTGAAAAACCACAAGGTCTGCTGACTTCACAAGCTTTAACCCTAGTTGCTGTGCACAGGCATACAGCTCTTGCAGACTGAAGGAAAATTTCTGTTGGCACTCAATGAACAATCTTCGCTCAGTCCTATCTTCCTTAAACCCTTTCTGCTTTCCTTTCTCCTCTCTCCTCCAGGCCTCTCCAACAAAAGGCTTCTTTTGCAGCCAACCAACACAAGGCACAGTGATTATGCTTTTCAGTGTCAGAAAGCCATCAGTCATCAAAAGTTCATGAAAGGTGCAACACTATAACCTCAACACAGGCAAATAAGACTATGGCTTTGCATAATTAATGTTTTCAACATTATCCAATCTAAAAGAAGTTAATGAGTCTTAGCTATGTGCCTTTTAAGATGCCCTTAGAAATAAGTAATTAGTTATTAGTAATTCCTTTAAGTGGAGGAGAAAACGCAAAGAAACGAAGCCTGGCGATTTGCACTGAGAGCATAAATGCACTACTGGCACCAAATATTGCTACAAGGTTCCTCTGTTACTCAGCATGAGGATAAAATTGGTAGCAAAAATTTAGATTTTCCCAACACTTAAGAATGTAGGGAGACATAATTCAGGTGACTGCACTTAAAATGAAGACGCCATACTTTCATATATGGTCAGCGATCTTTTCTGACTATTTGTTATTTGCTCTTGATTATTTGATGCTAATTCAGAACAGATTTGAGTCAAATACAATTTTAATTTTAAAAAATACATAAAAAATGAAAAAAATTGCTCAAAACTTTCAAAGGAAAGATTTTTTTAATGAAGTTGGTAAAAGAGATTCCAAGAGATTAAAAGTGATTATATTTGCACAGACTTTTAAATCTAAATTATAACCTCAGGGAGACTGCTAAATTAGTACTAGGCAGCTCAAGATCTGAGTACCTTGCCTAACATCAAACTCACTTCTGTTTTCTAATGTGACCTTTCCTTAAAATAAATCATTTAATGAAATAATAGCTATTATTATAATAGTCTTTTTCTCAGCTGAAAGTTAGAAACTCATCAGACACTTTAAAAGGCAAAACTCAGCCATACAAACTTTTGTATTCAGCCATACAAAAAGATTACAACAATTTCAATACAAGAAAAATGCTAGATATCATTAAATAATTTTTTGTCAACAGGATTTCCCTTTTCATTTACTCATCTAGTTAAGAACCAGAAAGTGAAATTAAGCTGAAGAAATCAAACTTGTACAAAGTGCTGATGTTAAATAAGAGATTAAATAATAAACTGATTTCTAACATTTTAAAGATTACTTAAAATGCTATTAACAAGGAAGAATTATTTTATTCATAGGGCTGGAGACAATTTTATAAGAATAATATCTCTTAGCTAAAGCCATCACATAGCTGTATTAAAATAATCATTAGCAATCAACTGTCCTGCTATGTTCTATCTACTTTTTATCTGGAATTATTAATACATTATAATTACCCCTTAAATTCTGCATCAGAAGTCTTGCTTGGGACTTTTTTTCCCCCCTCCCAAGTTAAGAGTTTTATCTGATTGATTTTTCAAATGTCTGCATGTAAACCTCACACTGGAAAAAAATGAAAAAGATGTACCGCAGTCAGATTGTTTACTTATGCATGATCATTTCTTACAGATTCGCATATTTCTTAATCTGTTTCTGAGATGAAGGTGTAGTTTTCTTTAAAAAGCCTTTCCTTAACAATTTCCCTTGTGCAGGGCTAAGCTTGGCAGCCTTAGATCAGGTCAAGTCAGACTATAAATTTTACGTAAGAAACTGTCAAAAGCCACTAATAATAAGGCCATGTTTGAACCCAAGTGTTTTTGTGTGGAAAATGTAGTAAAACTATGCAAATACAAGGAATTATAAGGAAAAGATAACTTAGCATGGCACGTGATTCAGTAAAAAAATGCGAAGTATCACTTTGTTTTTTTCCAACCTCAAGTATAGTATATTAAAGATTCAAGACAGTAAGATTTAATTGACTACACTGTCAACAACAGTAAAAAAGTGCAGGAAGGATTTCACAGATCGAGTATTCACTCCCTGTATGTGAAAATTACAGTCAATCCTCTGAAAACAAACCCTACTGCAAAAGTCCACATTATTTATACTTCTAGGTATATGTTAAGATAATAAAGGTCAAATATTTTATTGAATAAAAGTATCAGTTTAATATTAGCTAGAGAACACCATACTGATAATTCTGTAAAAAGACAAGTGACCAGAAAGACAAGATTGTTTTCTTTTAATCTGACAAAGTTTAATCATTATAAAAAAATTAAGTAAAAATAGTATTTTACTTTTAAAAGCCTCTGTTGCTCCAGGTGCATGGTTTTTGTCTGGGTGGAATTTTAAAGCTAGTTTTCTATAAGCCTTCTTTAGGTCTTCTTCACCTGCATCCTTTGACACCCCAAGGACTTCGTAATAGTTTTTACATTTCTTTATACTGCAAAAGAAAATGAAGTACATGTTGTAAACAAAAAGATGTAAAAATAGTATGTTAAAACATAGCTGCAAATGAGGTAATACATTGCACTGATGCAATACATCTCTTGCTTTCAACATATAAAACAAATCCACTCTAGAAACAACGAATGTAATTTTTCATAACTCACTAGGTAAACTACTGTCCTCAAAATTACTTACTACATGCATCTATTTTACTACTGCTACAGAACTACTACAGTTATAAGAAAAGGTTTCAGTTTGCAATTACTGTAGCATTTCCTTATCCCCAATTATATGAATATTACTGTTAATAATACATAAAATGAAGATACCAAATTTACTTCACAGAGCTAGTGGGTAGGAAGGCCTGTTTTGACTGTCAACAGCAAATGCACTTTGGTATGCATGATATATGACAAAACAAACTATACCTCCCTTTCTCCAGACAAAAGTCAAGTTATAACATCATTCAAGCATTCACTTTTCAGGGAAATAAGGCATACCTCTGCTGCTCAGAATCTTAACAAACCTTCTGTAAGTGTTTTAATTCAAAGAAACAGTAACAGATCCAGCAATTACAGATTCAGTTCAACTCATATGTTCAATGTAGCATTTTTTTTAAATGCTGAAAACTCAGAAATATTCCTCCTGTAGGCCATCTCACCCAGACAGGAAAAGCAAAATCTGGAAATGATGTAATGATTTGGTATGCTTTATAATATACAGAATTGAGAAATAGCAGTTACAGAGGACAGAGAGAACATTAATTCTATCTGGGCAGGAAAAACTGACCAAACCAATAAATACACCTTAAAATTAAGTTCAGAAACTTAGAAAAATAAGGCTGAATCACAAACTTGTACTGCAGAAATTAGGCACGCTGACATTTGGTGCATATGAAAAGGGCTGGTTTGAGCAAGAAACAGAAATTACATCCACAAATATTTTAAAAGCTTTGTGTGAGTTCCTTCACACACTTGGAACTGCGTCCCCATTCTCTTAAATGCACAGATTTCTACGGAAATATGGCTTTAGTGTTGCAAAGACTATACATAGGGCAGCCAAGCAGAAAAAAAACAGGGGCTAAGCAAGCCTTTGGCATTTTCATGAAAGAAGAATGGGTACCCTGTAATTAAGGGAATGCCAGCATCTGAAGTACAACCATACCATCATGTGTGGTCCATCGTTCACAGATTGATCAAATCAAGATTCATTTGAGGGATCCCTTTTCCTGTGTTCAAGTAACACAAGCTTTTATGGAAGTCTTGGTGTAATGCTCACAAGGGCACTGAATTGAATGCATGCAGGCAACTGCCAACACAAACATCCTGTGAAATAAATATAGCTCATTATATTGAAGTAACATTCAATAAGCTCCAGTTAGGAAGCTGATAAAGCTAACTAAAAAGAGCATCATCAAGAAAGAATGGAAAGAAAATACACTGAGAGCATGGTATACACTACTGACACCAAATATTGCTGCAAGGTTCCTCTGTTATTCAGCACAAGCCCTGGAAACTTTTGTTTGTTAATCTGTACAAGAAAAAATTTTGGTAGTGTACAGATCCCTTCATCCTTAGCTTTAACACCTGGATTACTTATGAACTGTATCAAGAACAGATAGGTTTATTTAAAAGTGTAACAGTATCAAATTTAGCTTTTATTTCAAGAAATTGCTATTTCAGCATCCAACCTAAGTCTTCAGTAATTCAATATTCAAAAAAAAGAACAACCCAAGAAATGCCAACATGATCTTCTAAGCCCCGAAAACTCACTGCAGAGTTTCCTCCCATTCACAACCAGTGGAAGTCCCACAGTGGGCAACCCTCACAGGAAAAGCAGGAGTGGTGGGTATCAATCAAAAGACGTTCAGGTCAGCACATGAGCCACCAGCTTCCAACATCACAACCTGCTTAGAGCCAGTGCATCAAACCAGAGCTACTTCTTGATGAGACAATGCAGGGAGAAACCAGCCTCACAGGTCATAAAGCACTTGCCCTCCAAGGGCATGAAAGCAATCACCCTCCATGCAAGAGCTATCCTGAGCCTGGTCCACAGCTATTGTTATTTACCAACAAGTGTTCAGCCAAGGTATAGCACATTTCAATTAGCAAGTCTTTGCTGGTGATTGCTTTGTTAAATGAAGTCTACAAATACACAAACATCTCTATTCCAACACTCCTAACTTTGTATGAAGCTACAATTTACTGTTTCAAGCACATCTTAGATCACTCTCATACCCTGACCTTAGGCTAAATGGCCAGTCTCAAACAAAGAAGCCTTTGTGAATTTGTGACAGCCACCCCTGACTTATATTCTCCCTTGGTGTTCTTGTCAGGATGGCCACACTCACAGCAACACTGCCTGCAACAGACTTGTAACTGATCCTACAGATCATTTATACTGCTCTCCTTTCTACTGCACAGGATCAACACTGAGATACAAAACCCCTGTTCACTGTTCAGCCCACTGTGATCTTCAGATCTCAACCAAGTCAGTACTGGCTCTTCCAAACCTCAGCAGCAAATATAGGCTTCAAGTACTCCACTGGATAGCCTGAAGAGCACTGTGGCATGTGCCTTCATGGAGAATCATGTGGAATATGCGTATTACATATGGCAATTCTGCAGATTTTAGCACGACTTTGGATTAGGCAGATCAAGCTTTAAAGCTAAAATACATTAAATGATTGTACAAATGCACAGGGGCCAAAACCCATACCTGTCTGGAATTCTCAGCAATGACCTTGTGCTATGAAGCTGTTGCTACACCCTGCCATTACACAACAGTTTTATACCACTGCTTTGCCAGTTCAAAGCAAAAAGCATCTGGTCTGTAAGTAGCTAGCATCTAGTTAATTTAAGTTTCCTACAGGGAGGGAGTTAGTGACTTCTGCCAGAGGTCCCTTACTGAGCACAATCCAGAGCATTACAGGGATTACCCTGAGGGGGAAAAAACAGGCTCAGTCATGTGAGTTTTGCACCAAAACTTGTACTGCAGCAGCTCTGCGCTGGGGACGATGGAACACGCAAAGATGATTAGGTGCTTTCCAATTAAACACAATTATCAGTATTTGTGGTGCACTCCTGAGAGGCAGTGCTGTAATTCATCACAAACTCAACCTCATAAGTCAGTTTATAGCCAGACAAACTGTACAGGATCACCAGTACGATCCACTGAATCCTCAGATCATACACAACCCTGTGCAGTCAACGAGGCTTCTCACTGTTGGGAGTACACAGCCTACCCCCCCAGGGCCTGACACACCACATCCCTCCTCTACCTTAAAGAGGTGGGGATCATGTGCTTTGCACAGGGACTCTCCAACTCTTAAGCCCTCTTCCCTCAAACTGCCACTGTTCTGAGGAGAAATTTCTCTCCAGCTTGCCGGGAGCTGTTGGAAGCCATGGCCAACCTGATCCTTGTCCCTCAGCAGCAGCAGGCCTTTTGGGTCATATTCCTCACTCCTTGTCACTACTAGACTGACGCCTGACAATCCTCACTCTGCCTGAATCCTTCACCTGGAGCCTTGAATTGTCCTGTGGAGATCTGTCTTGGGAGGGCAGATGGACAGAAGGAACCATCCCCTTCCCACTTGTCTCCTATTGCAGGCCACACAACACTGGCCAGCAGAAGCTAGGAAAAAATAAGAGTAAAGCCAGTGGTTTTGGAAAAGACCGATCTCTGATGCTACTTACGGCTTTTAACCACATCTGAAACCCCTGTCCTGCAGCACTCTCAGTATGAACAACTAACTTTCCGAAAGCTGCAATTCAAATAGTTTGGTTGGTTTTGCTACACTTAAGGCACTGTAGTCCCTAGAAACAATTTTCTTGCATACATAAACTCCACACAGATGTTGCTTTTTAAAATTGCAATTAATATATCACTTGCTTATGGACTGCCTCTTTTGTATTGAATTGAGAGTTTTTAATTGCTTATTTCTGGCTTATTTAGAATTCAGTGCTTTCAATGTTAATTTGTTTGGCATTTAGGATTTTTTGAATTGCTTTTTCTGTTTTTTGGTTGGATCACTTCTGCATCTGAATTACTATCAAATTATTTCTGTTGATTAGCTAATTATTGTCCTTGCTGAATTGTTAGTCCCCTGCTAGCACCTGGCACTATCCTTTATTAATAGATTTGCGGGCTGTTTTAGGAGGGCACATTGCTGGATGTTCCTGAAATAATGTGTCTTTTAGAGAATAGACTTCTCAAACACTCCGAGGGCAAGTGATGGCCTACATTCATCCACAATCTGTTGACAGAGGTATCTCATCATGACTTGCAAAGCTCCACCATCCCAGCTTGCAGCTGACAAGCTACCCGCAGTAGAACTGGTCAGGCTGCTTCAAACTGCAGCAACAGCCAATCTGCCTGACACTGGACTCCCCTCTGTACTTGGATGGCTGCAGGCAAAGGAAGCCCTTCAGATCCTGAAATGTCTGCTCTCCCCTGCAGAAACTCTGGGGCTACCACCACCAGTTCTCCTGTGACTACAAAATGATGTGATCCTACTGCTGTGCTTCTTGTTTCACTTTTCAAATCTACAATTCAGATTAGGGCAGCATGGACAGCTTTTATGAGGTTAACAAAACCTGTCAGAGATGCTTCCATTTCTGTATCAAATACCTGCAGTGATCCATAATCATGAAGTTTTGAGTACAACTAGGTAATTCAAAGGGTCTTCCAAAGCCTCTGTCTACATGCACAGGGACAGCTCAAAAGAAAAATAATTTGACCGCAATCTCCAAAAGCTTGCAATAGGAGCCACAATTATTGCTCCCCATGGTAATTTGAACTGAGCTGCATAGTGAGCAGCAACGTGAATGTTAGCAACAAAGAACTGAGCAAGAAGCTATACTGACTTCTGATCCCAGAGCTGAGCAGAAAAGCACAGTAAAATGTAGACCAATTTCTACATAGGTGAAGTTTCCAATGATGCCAGAGGGCCTGATGCAAATGGCACCTTGCAGCTGAACTGAGAATGTGCCAGTCACAGTTTGGATGACATAAGTGTGGTCTGCAAAAAGTGCTCTAGATTGGGAATAGAAGGTCACAGTATTGTTGATGAACTCAACCTAGTACCAGCATACTCCTAGTTTCTGAAATGGATGCACCAGAAGTTTCAGATCTCTGGTCTACTGATAGATTCAAGAACACATTAGGGAGCTTGTCTTAGTACCTTGCTTTTGGATGTACCTGTCAGTTTGTTTCTCCTGTATTACATGAAATATTCAAGGCTGTGTTTACATCAGCATACTTTTCTCCAGATTTTGTTTAAGTTTTTATTTTAGCTATAAAAAGTACAGATTAAAGGCAGAAGCTTTCTGACAAAGTCCACCATATCTTCTGTGCCATTTTTCCATGACAGGCTTTGTGACTCTGATTTCCACCTTGACGTTTTCAACCATTCAGCTAGATATTTCAACAGTTCACAGTAGTTCTAGCAGCCTAATTAAAAGCATGCCCTGATTTCTTTGCTTTGGGTTTTGTTTTGTTTTTGTTTTGTTTTTTTTTTCTTTCCACTTTAGCACATGTTGATAGCTCTTATTATTCCACTTTCAGTTAATTATCATCTTGACCCCGTGTTAGAAAAGTAATGATATATCTCTTTTTTGCTGAATTTGCAGAAGTCTCAGCAGAAAGCCTCGAAAAAGACAGACAACTTACATTCATTCTAACTTGATCCATGAAATGTGTAAGAGCAATTTTTTTGATTCATTCCATGAATTCAAATCAAGTCACTGATCATTCTCAACCACTACTGGATGACTTTTAATCCTGCCTTACAAGATTCCTACAGAACTCATGCCTCTATTGGTTTATTTTGGTTCTAGTTCAAAGATCCAAATACAAAATTTCATTATTGTGCTCTCTTCCAAGGGACATGCGCTGGCAGGGCAGGAAAAGCAGTATTCCACCACAGTTTTCACATGGCAACAACCCAACTTTAGCATACTACTAATCATAGAAGTTATCTTTCAGAGGTCAAAAAGATAATATGGAACATATGGTATGGCTTACTTACTAAAAAAAAAGACACATCAAACACCATATGAATTTTAAGATCATTTAAAGGGAGTTTTTTTTTTTTTTTTTAAATCATGTAGCAGACAACAGGTAATACAAATTTCACAGCACAAAAAGAAATGTGAAAGATTAACACAAAGCAGATATGATATATATATATTTTTTTTTTAATTTCACACTAGTCCATAAAACCTTTCAAAAAGGTCTGTACACTTGGTATGATTAGGCAGATATGATGAATGGAATTTCTTTGAAAGTAATTAAGAAGTCTTTGGTAATGGTAATCCTGATCAGCACTTCTTCAGTTGTTTCTAGTGAACTAGAAGAGAAAACGGTTGAAACTTTTTTTCTTACATTAACATTTAATTTGTCTATTGCAGAAAAAAATACCAATAACTGAAATTAAACAGTGAAAGAATTTCTTTAAAGCAAAGACCACAGAATTCAAAAGCAAATTTTCACTTTATCACACACACGATTCTCATGCATTTATATCAAACTGACATTGTTCAGACAGTTTTCAATTGCCTAGAGACTTCTAGGGCACTTGCTCTAAAAAGACATAAGTCTACTGTGGGTCCTAACATACTTCTACTAGTCTCCTGTCAATCTCTCTGATATGCAGGTCACCTGAAGCATTAAGGCAACTTGATCCAGTCCTCAATGACAAGATAAGCATCATTAAGAAAAAGGTGCATGTACTACAGATGGTATTTTCAAAGCATTTCAATTCAAAAGTAACAAAGTGCTTTTGGATATCTCAAGCTTCAAACTGTCATGCTGAAATAGGGAACACCATTCCAACAAAGCACAGAGCATCACCCAGTGCTTATGCAATCAGTGGAAAGATACTGTATCTTATGCTTCTCCCTGTTTAGCAACATGTTTGCAAGCTCATGTAATGCTCTACAGAAGTGTTACGGGAGCTTGCTAGTGATCAGTGTCCCCTGTGTATGTGGAAAAAATAAAATCAGCAGAAAGGTGCTTGTTTGTACTCATACCTATTCACATTACTGGAGTAACCCTGATGAAAACTAATGCAGTTAAATTAGTTATACTGCTCCAAGCATGTTTTCACTGTGCTTCTTACATCTACTGTCACAAGAAAGTTCAAGACAGCTGGACAATTCCAGGAACACTAAGCAGTGATCCAACTCAAGAGAGCTCAGTCAGTCCCCCTGTTCAACAGTTCACTAGAGCTTATAATGAAAGCATTGGAAATATCATGTCTAGTTAGATCAGGAATGCTTTCTCTCAGTCTACATTCATTTGCTAACACAAAAGAAGAAACTCCTAGAGAGAAAGAGTACTTGAGGATAATGACCACCTTTCAAGTCATAAGCATATAAAAAAAAATTAGTTTGGCAGAGTCAAATTCATGGTAAGATTCAGAATTTGTTAAAAATTGAAGGTTTTGCTACCTTGCTACCTAAAAGTTTCCTTACAGGAGAAAAAAAAAAAAAAGAAAAAAAAAAAAGAAATCCAGCATGAAACACTATTTAAAACCACCTCTTTTCACACTGCATTTCTTTAACCAATTCAAAGGTCTGAAAACCATTCCACTGTGGTATGGCAGAAGTATATGGTGGTGACAAGCTCCACGCTCTGAAGAATACCCTCCCCAGAGGGGCACGTTTCATTTAATTGGAAAAGTCTGGGCCCTGACAGAAGCAATAACATATGCAGCCTGTCATGTTTCCAACCTGAAAGATCATTCTCACTGTGGTCTAAACATGAACTCTCCCTCAGCTAGCATCATTGAATGTGTTGCATTTTTCCATTAAGTTTTAGCCCACTGTGTTTAATCCTGTTCTTCTTGGCAAGGCATGCACATTTTTTAATTCTTAACCACAAATTTTCTAAGTGATGTGTTGATGTCACTAACTGACAACATGACAAACTTTTCAAAACTTCTAACAAGAACTGGAGACTTGTTCTGTTGATCACAGCCCATGTAAACCAAAATTCAGTCTCTCTCCAAAGGTTTATAAACTACTACACTGAAGGATAGTAGCATCATTCAAGCTAAGGTCAAGTTAAGAGTAACAGCTGATTTTTTTACAAACAAACATAAATTGTTCTGAAAGCTATTACAATTACTTATTTGCAAATATCTGGGTAGGCTTTAAAAACAAAAATTTAATATTCATAAAACAGATTGTTGAAATAGGTACTAAGAAACAGTGCTGCACCAAGATTATCCTCAATGTACAACTTCCATGAATGCCCCTAAGGCTGGTTCTGATCTCAACAAACTGAATATGTTTTATCTGGTATCTAGAGAATCCCTTCAGGCAAGCAATACCCAATCCCATGAAAGCATGCCAGGGAGAAAATTGGCTCTACAACATTATTCTACTCAAGACAAAGTAGGCAACATTCTTTCTGGTAAAACAAACAAACAAAAAGAACTCATAGGGAGCCTGATGTCAAAGCAGACTGCAGCTCAGAATGGCACGTCACGAGTGAGTGAATACTGGCAGTAACACAGCCTTCCTTGTAGGAGCTTTCTGAGGATGTGCTATATGTCTTAATTTGATCTAAGCCTCATTTTACAGAGGACTTCTTTATGGATATTTTGTCTCATGCACGTGTGCATGCACACACACATTTTACATTAATTTTAACAGCTAATACTTGACCACAAGGTGGTCAAAAATGTACACACTCATTCAGGTTTTACTTTAGAAGGCAATAACATTAATTAAGCAGAGATGATAGTAAATGAAAAGCACTACTAAATAGCAACACCAAGAGGATAACCATGCCAGAGATGCTGCTGTCTACCTGCCTGAATGCAGAGCTGCTGTATCAACAAAGAAAAGCCACTTTTTCCTCACTGTTAGCACAGCTGAACAGATTACTGAACTTCAGGAAAAGATCCCAAGATAATATCAACAGCAACATACATTTCACACACACCCTCAAAACAAACAAAAAAAACCAACCAAGAAAATCACACACAGATTTCTGTTTTGCACAACAGTTCATCCAATCTACACAAACTAGCAAACAAGGGCCCCTTGATTTCTCTGATTTGAGCTCCTTCAAAAACCCACCTCTATTTTCAGGTAAGCCTAGCCCAGGTATTTTTGAAGTGTGTAATTTTAGAGTGGCTGTATCCATATTTCTTTAGCAGAAGTCAGAGCACATATTAAACAGTGTTTTTCTCACTCCTACAGTGAAGTGTGTAATTATAACCTGACTTAAGCATTACTCGCCTCAAAAGGACATTTTTATTGATCTTTCTTTTTGCACAACCCCCTTTCCTAGTGTCACCCCATCTTAATACTATCATGCTGCACAATGTCCAGAAAGAGTTTATTATGCAACTATGTGCTTCAGTGCTTCTCAGATACCTGTATTTCCAGAACAAAACAGTTTTAACACTGGCCTAAGACCAGTCTCTACAGCAAGATTAGCTTGAAAATAAACTTCAGGAGTGAGAATATATTTAAGAATAGAAACACTGTCCTCCAAGTTGTACTATAGAATTTTCATCACCTCCTCCATTTACTATGAGATCTACCTAACTGTTTTGAGTATTATTTCCACATAAAGTAACCTTGATGGTTTAAAAAGACTATCATCTTTCTCACAGAAAGTGACAGCATCTCATACTGTGATTAAACACAGCAAAACTCTCCTCTTCCTTTTAGTCACAGTTCAGTACAAGTAACCCCTCTCAGCTAACCCTGAATTTTCTGTTGCTTCTTTACATGCTAGAGCTGAAAGCGTAAGTACAGAATACAGAGAATGAAAAGCAGTAACATTTTTAAGTAAGGCCATACCTGAATACTCCTTCCATTTGCTCTTTGGTGTAGCCTTTTCCACTTTCACCTGCAGCAGATGCATTGCTCTCCTTTGTGCTATTGGGCTTACTTTGATCATTGCTACTAGTTGATTTTCTGCAGTAAGCGCCTCCCCCAGCAGTACTTCCATTCTTCATAATAGCTTCCAACAAAACTATAAAACAACAGTATATCATAGTATCATTACAGGCATTAGCAAGTAAATTGGGCCTCTCAAGTATCTTAAACGTGAGCACCACATTATAAAAGACTAGATCTATATCCTCCTTCCTTATCGATCATCAGTTTGTACCACAAACGCTTCTGAAGTCAGTCTGGCAACTCCTTTTTGTGGCAAAACTATGGAAAAGTGTTTCTGAATTAGTGACTGGACCCCCCTCCACTTTTGCCAAGGTAATTTAATACAGGAGAGAATTTGTCCAGGTCCTTCTGGAGGCTTTTTAGAGGCACTGAACCCATGCTTTGGGGTGAAATACCAGAATGCCTGAATAAGCAACTGTAAATCAAAAAGAAGAACTAACCTAACACTCTAGAGAACCTGCAGATTATTCCATACAGAGACCAAGCCCATCTCCGCACATTTCAGTGGTACAGCACAAACTGATGCTCTGTACCCCTTCCAGGTAATGCCAGCTGAAATTCAAACTACCGTTAAAATGCCACAAATAAATCAGGACCAGACCACTACATCCAACTCTTGAGACCTGAATCCTGAAAACCAGCACTTCTGCTAGATTTTGAAACCCTCTTTCCTTCCATGTTCCAACAGATCTCAAATTGAGCAGTTTTAATAAGTCAACACCAAGTCTTCTTTTGCTTTCTGGATATAAGCCTGTATTTTGGGGGTATTTGTATTAACAATA
Source organism: Athene cunicularia (assembly GCF_003259725.1). Lineage (NCBI taxonomy): Eukaryota > Metazoa > Chordata > Aves > Strigiformes > Strigidae > Athene > Athene cunicularia. Next base: position 18,929,028 of record NW_020799099.1, on the reverse strand, counting down.
AATCAGAAACAGAACCGTAATAACTTAAGGGACTGCACACAAAGCATAATGTAGATCAAAGATTATTAAATAGTCTATCTTTCTTGAAAAGAGATTCCTTCAGAGCAAGATATCAAACTACACAGACCAAATTTGTTACATAAACAACTGAGAGTTCATATCTGCATAAAAAATTACCTCATAAAAATTCCTAAAGAAAAATGCCCCACTCACTGTGAAAGCACGTTATAGCTTCTACAAGCTAGTGAGAATAATCTTGAAGGATTTTCTCCTAAATATAATTTTAAAATTTCTCTGACTAGCATGGTCTCTCTTAGAGCAGCAGAAAACTGGGATCCTACACATCACAGCTTGCATCTCACAGAAGCACAGGAAAAAAAACCAAAACACGGAGCTACAACCGCTTCCCCAAGATGTGCTTCTTAAAAATCTCCAGTATTTGCTTTTACTTATTAATTCACATATTACCCATTGGCCACAGCAGTGTGAAGTACTGCAGATGAATAGCTACACTCAGCCTGAACAAGAGTCAGCTGACTTGAGTGCCAGTCCTTCGCTCGTGCCTGCCTCAGCAAGACTCAGCAGTTGATCAGATCAGGCTTTTTACTGCACAAATAATGAAATGACTAAATTTTAACGGCTGGACTCAATGATCTTAAAGGTCCTTTCCAACCTAATTGATTCTATGATTTAGATGATGAGTTGTATACTGTGGGGATGTTTTCACTACAAATGAAAATGAGGTTCTTGAACAGAGGAGACCTATAGTTGCATTTTGGATTGTAACTGAAGCACATAACCAAATATTTGCAATAGTTTATCCTAATATCATCCATTACGGCATTTAAAGTTCTACAGTAAAGAAGTAGTAACAACTCCAATGAGGTGACTGTGTCTGCAGGCTAGGAACTAATCAAGAATAGAGATTTGAATAGACAGTGCTCTCAGAATGAAGCCTTTCAGTCCAAATGTGCTCCAGGCGAGTGGTAACAGAAAACAAAATTATCCTTTTTCTAACCTGTGACATTTGATATTTACTAACAGTATCATGTAGAATTCTATCAAACATGTGACCCTGACTTACCCTCTAGAAATAATGCTTACTCAACAGTTTTCCAAATCCTACCTTTATATTGGTATTCCTCATCCTTGCACTAATTTTCGCTTGTGCAAAATCAGTGATAGCAATAATGGTAGAAACGCAGGTATTCACAACAGTTGGCATTTGTAACACCCAGTGTCTCTTCACAGCAAGTTTAGCTGGTAAGTTTTTTCATTAATTGGTTTAGCTGCACTGTACTTTCAACATTACTCCTTGCTAATCACCTTCTCAGACCTCCCATCCCCATAATGAAGTTGCATTGCTGAGAAGACAATGCAGGACACTTGCGAAGGAAAAAGATAAAAATCCAAATCCATAAGTGTTAACTCCTTAGAATAGCAAGACACAACATATACAAATATGCTATTGTTCTACGTTGAAAAAGAAAACTGTACAAAGGGTCTGGGGCCACTGTTTTCTTCGAATAAAATATACAGTTCAGATATTCAGAAACAACTTTGATTCTTCCATCAACTGCTGGTGGTAAAACTGGCTGTCAGAACTGTAGTACTAATAGTGTATTAAAGAAAACTTTCACTGTGCATCTAGATATTCTGAAACAGGACATACAAGGAACCAAAGACTTATTTCGTTAGTAGGTAAAAAAATTAGTCTTATCTCCAAATGTGTCTGAAGGTTCTCTTGTGTGTACTTGCAGTGTTACCTGCTGCTGAATGAAAGATCCTTGCACCGCATTTGATTCCATTATGCACTGAACATGACCCACACTTTCACTAAAGGAAGAACTGTTTAATTCAGAATTTATACTAATGCAACAGCCTAAAAAACTAAGCTCACATACTCCTGAAAAGTTTGTCTTTAAAGGCAGCATCAGAAATAGTGCAAGAAAATCTTAAGAAGCACTGAAAAATAAAGTTGCCCTTAAAATAATTTTCTGCCTTCAAACAGAATGGCACCTAAGTTTGAAAAGGAGATCTTGTCTTTTGTTATCTTTAAATCCACTATTACAAATCTTTTCCAGACAAGCAATTAGTTTCCATTCAGTTGCAAGATGAATCATTAGCAAAAATCATAATCAAACGATATTTTAAACAGCTGAATTGTAAAACAATTTTCTAACAAGTGACGTGAACATGAACACTGCTACTATGAAGTCATTAGCTAAGTATCATTAAATAAGCACTGATCTTACATTTATCACTAGTAAAGCCTTAAAATAGCACTGCTGCAGTCAGTGAATTTCAGGCAGAAGCTTTGTTTAACAAACTAAACTTCACCGATAACTGAACTAGTGCTGAATGCACTTTAAATGCAAATGTTGCCAAAACCAAACCACACACAGTATTGTTTTAGAGACAATAGTTAAAACCTATTCTCTGTCCTTTTACAATCTGTAACATCTGTAGGATGTAACATCAGGAGGAGGGAGCTCCCATCAGTAAAAGATTCATCGCTACCATTCTCATTGCTTTTATCACTGACAGAACATCATTTGTGAAATGGTGGGCAATTGTTCTCAAAGTGATACCAAAGATACCACCTATGAAGAATCCATGACTTCTGTAAGAAATGGGTACAAACTACCTTCTAATACATACCTGAAGAGAAAATAAGTGAGCACAATGATAAGTGGGGCTTCACCATACTGTCCTATCACTATATAAACCCAACACATTATGACTGTAAAATAAGAGTTCGTGTTAGAACTAAGAGAACAAAACCTTAACCATTTCCTTCTCTTCAGTATGTGCTATGACACATTTCTAATTATCTAATGAATTACCATCTATTTTTTCCAAGTGGACCCCCCCGCTTAATTTATTTAAAAGATGAGATTGAGATGACAAATCATTTATTTTGTTTGTTCTTAGTCAGTGAAAAATGCCAGTTGTAATTTACTGCACACCTTCCAGTTCCTGTCCTGAAAAAAAGGACATTCTGTGTCCTTGCAGCTTACTGCACTTTTAACAGGGCTATTTAAGTGCCTCAAAAACTTAAAAAAACACCCCCAAACAGACAAAAATTCAATAAGTTGGTGTTGTCTTGGGAGGAAATGAGATGAGTTGAAAAGAATTACCAACCTCTACAGCTAGAAAACTGAAGCACAGAGGTATTAGAAGTTTACAGAGTCCCCTAATTTCTAAGTACCTAGTTCAAATCAGGCCTAGGGCCTGATTTTTTTTCAGTAGTATTAGGGCATCTGCAATTCTCATTAGCTTCAGATGGAGCTTTAACTGCCCACCAGTTCCACAAATCAGGCCCTTGTTTCAAGCTGAATACCTGAAAAATGAAGCACAAACAATTAGCCATCACTAATGGAAACAGAGTGATTTATTTAACATCACAGAGAAATTCTGTGAAGCATTTCAACACACAATTCCCCAAATTACAGTCCACTACCATCACAAGACCATCATCTTTTCACCAGATCTGTACCTCATTTTTGACACACTTTGCTAATTTCCACAGTGAATAAAACAAGTGTCCTACAGACAATAGCCTAATTAGCCATCTATTTCTTGCACTGAATATTTTACAATGGTGATTTTGTAGCAGCAGTCCTACTTAAAAGAAAAACCCAACCCAAACACTCAAAATACAAGTCAGATGGAGATACTTTTTTTTTTTTTTCCTGAAAGCTACTGTAACTCTTATCTTGGAGGTATAAGACTATGTAATAAGCTATGTGAAGCAGACAAAACTATTCACTCTCTTTGGTGGACCAACAGAGCTTCCAGAAACCGAAAGCATTTTCATGCATGTCATCTTCTCAAGCCACGGAAATTTAGGGGAATATGGCAAACTTCTGCTTGTTTTTATTTGAGAGGTATATAACGCGACAAGAATATAAACAGTGACATGTTCTTGATCCAAAGCAATGGTTACCTTCTTTCAGGTGATTTGCCAACAACATCCATCCTGTCTTGCAGGAGGAAAAATAAACACACCCCCAAAAATATATATACTATAAAAAAAGCAAAGCACTGATGAGACCTTTGCTTATTGTTTACATGTAAAAAGTAGTCAGGAGTTAAGAGAGGCCAGAAAATGTTCACTGAATCCGCTCACCTGACTTAAAGGCTTCACTGCAGATTAAAATACAGTACAGAACACTTCCAGTCAGGATTTCAATCCAAAGTCATGTTCCAAAGATGGTAAATGCTGAGGCCTTTAGGTCAGTACGGATCACTGAAGTATTCCCTATTCCTTCCATGGCATAGACAACGTAAAGGAGAACCAGAGGAACGCAACAAGTCACTGCTGCATTCGAAGGTATTTCTTCTGACACCATGCGACAGAAGGACTCCAAGACAGGTAACAGCTCTGCATACACTGAAACCTTACTGTTGTTCCTTTTACAAAATAATTTCTAAACGCCTTTTGCTAGGAAGATGCTAATTATTTTCCAAGTTTTAGCACAGAAGCATCTGAAGAGCCGGTTTAGACATAGGGGGAGCCACCTATCCCGTTTTCTCTGGGAAAGTTAAACCCCTGTGCAATTCCTACGTAGCTACTACACCATCAGAAGGCAAACGAAACCGAGAACACCCAAACCACAGTTAGAGGATGGAGGCACTGCCCAGTCTGGAGCACCAGCTCTTATTGCAAACTGTTAGAAAGGGGTAATTCACAGTGACAGGAGAGGAGCCAACCCAGCCTGTCTCGGCCTGGGGCCTGAGATACCCTGCTGTTAAGCAGGTCTAAGCCTAGTGCCTATGGCTGCGCTAACACCGATGGCTAACGGGCGGGGACGAAATGCAGCCGAGGAGCCGGGCTGGCCCGGAGCGAACCCCTTTGGCGAGGTATCCCCCCCTCCCCCGCCTGACGCCAGCGGCACGCACTGACGGTGGAAATCCACCTGCCTCAACGCTCCTCCCGGCTGCTTCCACCATCGCTCCGGCCTTTTTTCCCAGCCGGGCCCCGCACACCGCCAGAGCCGCCGGCCCGGG
>NW_020799099.1:18921049-18923965 GCF_003259725.1 Athene cunicularia | reverse complement strand
CCCCGCCGCTGCCCGAGGCAGCCGGCTGCCAGGGAAATGTACCGGGCGGGCGGCTGCGTGTTCTCGCTGCCCTGCGGCCCCGCCCGGCCTCTCTGGAGCCGAGGCGGCAGCCAGAGCAACCCAGGCATCGTCATTAACACAGCGCATTAACTATGCTTCGAGGTAGGTATTAGCACCTTAAACTGCTGGCTGTAATTAGTGACACCAGCTCCCTCTTGCCCAGGACTGTTTTGCTGGGAAGAAAGAGTTCACTGCTGGCAGAACAGTTGCTGCCCCCAGCCACAGGAACTTGGCAGCACCTTTTGCCTCACCCAGGATGAGGTTTCCCCTCTCACAGCACAGGATCTTTGCTTGGAGCAATGCTGGAGGAGCACAGCTGAAAACATGGCCAGAACCTCCTGTAATTTGCAGATATTAAAACTGTGCCTTTAACACCCCATAAACACCAGTTGCATTGTTTGGACCCTCATCGCTCAAGGCTAACAGAAAGCAGTTCAGGTCTCTGGCTGGTAGAGGTGAAGCCCACCCCTGAAAAAGCCACTGCAAGGCAGAGCTATTGGAGTGCTAACTCAAAAGCAGGGTTTAGAGTCTTCCATGGACACTGTGAGGCCATGCAAGCAGCTGCAAGGACAGCCCCTGCTTACAAACATCTCTCCAGTCTTTCACAAGAAACAGTGAGTGGTCAGGCTCTATCACAACAAAATTCAAGAGAGGTTGGGGATTTTCAACATCTATTCAGCTTACCTTTCTCTTCAGTGACAGACCCCCTCCTCCTTCTATGAAGGCCAGCATCAAGCAAAACTAGCCTTAACGCCCCCCTGCTAAAGGCAGCAGGCTCAGATAGTGAGAAAGTGACTTCGCAGGATAAAACCTGCATGCCATGTCACTTGGTGGCATTTACCAAGTGCAGTACACTGGGGCACTGTTTCCACATCCCCCAAGCCCAGTTGGTGGGATTGTCAGTCATACGTTCTTGGAACTTGAGAGCTGTGCAGTCAAGACTCAAGTATTTTTCCATTAAGTGGACAAGAGACAATCAGTCTTGATAGAACATTTATTGAATATTTCCACTCTAGTGGATGAAAAGTCTGTACAAAACCAAACATTTCCTTTACTTAAACCAATCTAAAAACAGTCAGCTCAATCAAAACCCACTACAAATACAATAGCTTCTTTGAAGCCATGGTAACACTTAAATACAGTTAAGACTTCAATGCAGAAATTTGGTTTGTTAGAAAGCTCAAGGGAGCTTTAGCTTCTCAAAGTTACAAAAAGGCAAAATTGTGTTTCACAGATACAGTCCACTGGAATCACCAACACTGGACAATTAAGTACTTAGAGTCCTGAGATAACGAGGAATCCTGGTATCCTTTAGACAGTTTTCTGTTGTCCTTTCTTGCCAATGAGAGACTTGTGGATGTGCGGTATTACACCTAAGAAAGACCAACAATTAAAGAACATGTTACTTCTCTAACAAATTTTCCTCAACTTCAAATAGGATGACAGCATTAAGCAGCCCCTAGTTTGCCAGAGTTCTGGCCCCTCAACTCATCACAAACCATTTACAAGCAATTCACATACCACCACCAGCAATTGTTGCCTTAATAAGAGAATCCAATTCTTCATCTCCTCTAATTGCAAGCTGCAAGTGACGGGGAGTGATACGTTTCACCTTCAAGTCCTTGGATGCATTTCCTGCCAGCTCAAGTACCTGAGGACAAGAACATTTTTAAACTGAGTTACACAAGTCACACGAGACCAACTGCATAGACTTTGCTCTCCTATTCTCTATGGCCAACACAGCATAAGTGGCACCAAGACCACAAACACCACCTCTTTTGGAAGGGTTCCTCCTTTGGAGCTCCACATTTAGTTTCCCCCAAGACCAGAGTAAGTGTTTTACAGCAGATAAGATTTGCTGTAATGGCACATTTTGTAAAATACTTCACAATTCCATCTTTCCTGTAAGTCATAGCAATTTGATCTGCACAAAATGCAGAGCAAGAAACCCCATGCATATTTCATGGTCTCCTGATGATGCATGCACTTAGAATAGGCTCAAAGAAAGTAAAGAGTTCACAGCCCAGTGCAAACTGGCAAAATACAACAGGCTCTGGTCATTATACCATTTTGAAGCTGACCAACTTGCTCCACCCCTTGCAGGAACTTTACCTCAGCTGTCAAGTACTCCAGGATTGCAGCGCTATACACAGCAGCTGTGGCTCCTACACGCCCATGGCTGGTAGTCCTAGACTTCAGGTGCCTGTGGATGCGGCCAACAGGAAACTGGAAAATAACAGAAGTATGAATATGCTGTGATGACAGAGACAGGAAAAAAAAAAGTCAGTACTCTAAACCACATGTTGACAACAGAATCCCAGCATGGACTACATTTCAACACTTTAGAATGCAGCTAAGGATATTGTATGCCAAGTGCACGTCAGCAACTGCACAATTCTAACCACAAGCAGTAGCAACAGCCACAAGGGAATTCTCTTCCCTTCTGCACACATATGCAAAAGGTCTAAAATTAGTCAAACCAGACATTAACAAACTCAAGGATCAAACAGATCTTTACACCATTCTGGACAACACACAGCAGACTCTACAGGCTTCACAACGTACAACCAACCAAGAGATGGAAAGCCAACCTGACTTTCACCCACCCGTGTCCCAGTCCCTGCTCACCTGCAATCCAGCCCGCTGAGAACGGGACACTGCTTTGGTCTTGGTCTTTCCAGAGTCCTTCCCAGCTTTGCCGCCAGCCTAGCAATGAGAAGAGGTGTGCAAGAGCTGACGCGCCCGCCACCCCCCATCAGAGCCGCCGTACTTGCGAGGGGCGGCCGGCGCCCACGGGCAGCGCGGGCACAGCTCCGCGGCAGCGCCTCACCCGCGCATGCGCCCCTCCCGCCGGGC
>NW_020799099.1:18917126-18920999 GCF_003259725.1 Athene cunicularia | reverse complement strand
GTGTCGGCCCTCCGACAGCCGCAGGCCCCTGCGCGCCCACGGCCGCTCTGCCCCGGAGTCTCCCGGGTCCCGCTCGTCTCCCCTAAACCGAGACACGAAGGCCGGGTCCTGCCGGCCTACCCACCCCCTCCCCCCGGGGCCTTCTGGAGGGGGAAGGCCCGGCTGTCGCTTGAGGGAAACACAGCGGCAGCCGAGGCCGCGCAGGCGGGGGCTGGGGTGTCGGGGCTGGGTGGGATCACCGCCAGGAGAGGTGGTTGCCTGGAGTCACCGAGCTCCCCAACTCATTGATGAGGGATTATTTATTGCCGGGTCCCATTCTGAGCCTTCGACCTCCTCCCTGTACCGAGCCCAGCTCTGCTTCGCCTTTCACTCAAGTTGTTCTAGACTGCCGCACTGCCGGCTGAAGCCTTCCCCATTAAAGTTAATTGACTTAGTGTACAAAGCACCTCAGGAGCAGCCTGAAGGAGATTACATCCTGCGCGGGGGATGAGGAGCTATTACACTGCATTAGCAAAGACACGAGGCTGCCCACTGTGACTTGAATGAGGATGAAGTGGTATCTACTATTCATGATGCTGGGGGCAGCTGACAACTCCACACACACACACACACACACACACACACACACACAGGTTTTTATTTTTACTTCCATTTTTCATAAGACATGTGATTACCAAGGGCAACCCTGCCTCAGACCCATTTGTCTCACTAGATATTTCACAAACTGTAGTTAAAAACTTCATCATGAATTGGGTTCCATTTAATTAATGCAATGCAGATATCCTCAGCTTGGGCACTTCAAATCTTTGCCTGTATTTCCCTGAAATGAAGTCTTAGCTCCCCCCACACACACCCCCCCTTTTTTTTTTATTATTTTTTTTTTTTTTAGGTGCTGGGGTGTTCTCAGTTAATTCATGTCCTTCAACTCCAAAAAAGTAACAATTCTTTGTGCTCTTCCAGAACACCATAAATCCGTTATCTGAGAGATTCCCTGTTCATTTGTGAGTATGCCATTTGCTCAGGGAGAAACCCTGGCCCTTCAGTGGTTGAATAGCTCTTTAGAGGGAAGACTGGTTCAGTCTGTCATGGGCTTTACCAGTCTAATCACAAAACCACCACTTTAGTAGGCATTAATGTGTGTATTTCCTCTACCTTGATAACCAAGGGTCCCAAGCATGCTGAGTACTCTTACAGACAGCTGTTTAATGGGAGATAGAGCCGAAGGCATAAAGCTGTCGTGAGGATACTCTCCTTACCATCACTTTTCCACTTTCTTTGGGTCTACAACAAGCAAAATACTCAAAGCTCTAAGGTAGAAAGGTACATGCTGATCCCTAGAGCTCAAGGTCTTTCCAGCTGTTCACTGAAATAGTAAAGATTTAAAATGTTGTAGCTCTTCTGCTCCTATGGCTGACCCCAAATACTTGGTCTGCTAGTTACAAAGGACACTTTGCTTGAGCCTCCAGACAGCCTAAAGGCCACGTCGTCAATGCCTTCAACACCCAAGTTTCAGTCCGAGCATTTTGTGCTAGCTGCTACCACTTCAGGGTGGGGAGACCTACTTCCAGGCACACACACAGAGATGCAGGACGGAATTGAGAGCAGACACTCCTACATGCAGGAATCTGACGGTTTGTTCTTATATAACTGTCTGGTGCCTCTGTCTATTTGAATCATTAGTTGTTTATGCTCTCCTTCAGCAAGCAAGAAGAGAGTTTGGGTTTTTTTTAATATTAAAAACAAACCTCAAGATTTTACAGAAGCCTGTAGAAGTTAAGATTTCATTCAGTTTGCTATTTAAAAAATTATTTCTGTCCAGAGTGCCTACAGCAAGGATCCATTTGTGCTTTTCCTTACGGGGAAGAGAAGCCAAGTTGCAGGCCATAAGACCCTCTGGGAACAGCATTTGAGATGTAGGAGGAGAAAAATTGTTTTTTGTCCCTGGTTTCTGTCCTGGTTTTCTGTCTGTGCTAGGAAGTGGAACAAAAAGGCCTCATACCAGATGGAGATAATCCCTGCCACAGACGTTCCCTGCTTCCCACGTGAGCTTCCCCAACAGCTCGCTTTGGCTGCACGCTTTCAGCTGCTCAGGGCTCCTTACGTCTGGGATTACGCAGGCAAGGCAGCCTAACACAGAAGGTTAAGATAACACAAGGATGTATATTTACCAAACAGATCAGGTTAGGGACATGTCAGGTAGAGTACATGAAATTAGCCCCAGATCACCCTATGCTAGCTAACAAGCCTCTCTAACAAGCACAACCTGAACTTCTCCCGCCTCTTTAAATAGAAACATAAAAACTTAGGTAGACCAGGAACAACCCCAAAGCACCTTCAGACCCAGTTGTGAGCACAAATATCTCAACCTCAGTCCCACAAAATGAGCACTTACCACCTTCACCTTCCTAATGAAACCAGTACCCCAAGCCTACCCCCCAAGTGTCTTATCCAGTTTTTATAATGTAAGCATCTCGCAGGAAGAAAGAAGATACGTTTCAAGGGGGCAGAGCAGAGTAATTGGCTTTTATTGGTCCCACTGGCTTTTATTGGTCCCATTAACATTAATAAGTCCCTTTAAGAATGTGAAAGATGCCTCTAAAAGAAAAGATTATGGGAAACCTGTGAGGAAAGATGCAGTTATGCAGTGGGTTTAGAAAGGGAATTGCTGATAGTTGGATTTGTGTAATGGTATTCATGCCCTGTGGTCTCAGTTGTAAGGTGCACTGGGGTATCTTTTTATTAACTGAAGGCCACAGCAGTGAAGGGCTTTGCATCATTTACCCAGCCCTTGTGCCACTGCTTTGTTAGTATTTTTTCTGATGCTTCTCATTACAAGGTATTGTATTTGTACTAAACTGTTGCTGTGTTGTGTATCCTGTGACTGACCTTTTGTTGTGGTGCGGTACATGCAATCCAACAGACAGGCATGATGTTCTGGACCACAGGCGCTTCACACCTATGCAGTGAAGCCAGGCGGCTTTGCTGGTAGTACACCTGCCACTCTGATCAAGTGCTCTGCCCTGCTCGGTGGGCTTTGTGCAGGTCCTTGCTAAGGGGCAGTCAGCCTTACAGTGTGAGCTACTGGGTAAAGGCTACCTGCCCTTTGGAGACATAGTGCTGTAGCTGAGGGACATTCAGTTACCTGGCTACGTTCTTAGAGCATGTTTTTCAACATGTCTTAGGAAAATTGGGGTGTAGTGCTGCTCACCTTTCTACACTGTGTACTACTTAATGATTTCCTTGGAGACTAACACTACTTTTCACTTGCTTTCACAATACAGACATATTCTCTAAAGCAGGGACCACTTCTCACCCCTCACTAATTACTAGCTTATGAACACAGTATTATCTTGGATTTGTTTCTTGCAGGGTTTTAGTTTCTGCAGAAGTGGTGGAGATCATCTTCATTAGTAGACTAATGGATGAAGTGTTCCCAGAAGGCTCTTTTTATCACATCCTTTGAGGAACTTTGCAGTTTCTGGATTCTGAATGAGTTTATGTGAGAGATACACACGTAGGTACTCAGCCCTGCCGTGGTATTCCTGGGATATGAATTTGAATATCTGGGGAACTTCAAAGCCACACAGGAGAAGGCATTTGAGGAATTAATTTTTTAGGTGACAGCTAAGCAGGCAGCTTAGTTTTTAGTATACAGTTTTTAGTCAGAGGTTTTAGTACGCCTAACTTTGACCTATCTCCTTCTTAGGTGAGTAATTTAGTTTGTTGGGGGTTTAGGTTGTTTTTTTTTTTTGTTGGTTGGTTTTGGTTTTTAAGTCTCTGTAACCACTACTTACATTCATTTAGGCTCTATTTTTGTGGTGAGATCAATTACAGTATAGCTTATACTTGCTCCTGCCCCCCCCCCCCCCCCCC
>NW_020799099.1:18875876-18917076 GCF_003259725.1 Athene cunicularia | reverse complement strand
CCCCCCCCCCCCCCCCCTCACAGAGGGCTTCCATGCTGCAGTTTTGCAGGAACTCTATCAAATAACAGATTTCTGCTCAGTTGGATCTCTCTGCCAGCTGCTGTATTTGGGTTCAGGAAAATCACATCCTGTTCAGTTGCACTGCTGTGCTGTGTGTAGTGATGAATGCATGCAACTGTTCAGTTTGATACATTTATTAATCTGCTATCTGGAAACAGCTTCACAAAAGTCTCTGTAATAGATCTGCGGATAACACTTGCATACTGATTTCAGAGAGACTTGAACTGCCCTAATGTCTATGCTGGTGTTCATTGTATGCTCTTGTATCAGCTATTAATAGTGTCATAATAACTAGTCTGAATAGATTTTTATCTTGTTCTTGTTTAGCCAGCTGTGAAAGGAAGCTATAGCTGGTTAGGCGAAACGAAATGAGAGTCTGTCAGAGACAGTGCCAGCCAGAAGTCCTTACCCTCATCCTTCCCATTGTCTTAGATAGAAACTTATCCTCCCCCACTCCCTTGTTGTTGCCGAGTGCCTCAGTCCTCCCTGTTATGCATATTTGAGCTCCATTCAGTATAGTAACTGAAGTAATATTTATGTGACATTCTGTGTTGTGCTATATGCAAGTACCTACTGCAATTGTGTTCAGGTTCCAGTTGGGGAAGTCTCAGGGTGGATTTGCCCTGTGATACCTATGCCCATAAGACATTGTAATTAAATAAGCTTGTACCAGTTGTAGCATTTTGGTTATACCAATTTATTTTCTTAAGAAAGCAACCTGGAAATACCTTTTTGGGCTAATCATTTCTTGTTGTTTAATCTCCCATCACTACTAGACAAAGCCTAGATTGTAAACAGTCTGTGTCTGAGGTGGTGAAGTCACTGTGGTTGATTTGAATGGGCAATATGCTATGAGCATGTCTTATTTTGGTTTCATTCTTTCAATAATAGATATTATGTAAGTTTTTCAATAATTGTGTGTTTCTTCAGTCAGTCTGCTTACTAAAAGGTTTTAATTTGGAACAAAAATTATCAGATGTTAAAAAACAAATGAGAAAGGATGAAGATGAGAAAGGTTTTACATCTGGCTTCCAGTGCAATCCTTTGAAAAGAAAATCCTTTCTTCAGATGAGTCACCAGCTCTCCCAAACAGCGACTTTGGCCTATTAACTCTTTATACCCACAGCCACCCATTTTTCTTCCAGCACTTGACATCCACCTTTCAACTGAAATGGAGTACCTGAGCACTTCTAGCCCTGATCATGCCAGTGCAGCAAGGAGGGAAAGAGAAACTGTGTGATTAGAGAAATCCTTTATGAAAAAAGAAATGAGAAGAAAATTTGTTTTCCTGAACATGGCTGGTTCCAGGTTTTCAATCAAAATGCTCCTTTGCATTGTTGGAAATGGAGTTGGAAATGGTTCTTCACAACTTGTTCTATGAAGATTAAAGGGCAAATAGAAATGTCACCCACTCCTTGGAAGAGCAGAAAGAAAATTCACTGGAGGCCTTGATGTTTCCTTGCCAAAGTTGTTGCAGTTAGAAGGGATCCCATTCTTCTTTGTTGGTAGGAGGCAGCTACTACAGCCATCATTTGTTTCTAGATTGACAACCTGATTAACTTTCTTCCTCATGGTATAAGATGATTTTTGTAGAGAAGTAACTCAAGCTTGCAACTGGAATGAGACCCTGTACTGCACCTGTGTCACTATGCACACAGACAGCAGAGTCCTCACTGAATAATGCATAATTAATAACATGTTCTTAATTTTAGTCATCTGCCACAAAGAACTGCAAGTCCCAGGGTCTGTTTTATACTGACAAAAGTACCGATTTCACAGAGCTAGGCAAGATGTCAGTGCAAATATAATTATTACCAATATGCCTTTACAAACAACAATAAGAATAACATAGAGCTCACTTCTGCCAAAGTTTGGGATTGCAGCTATAGAGTGGCTCATTTCCAAGAAGACTGACTCCCTGAGAGGTTGGGGTTTTGTTCTTTATTTAAAAATTATAAAAAATGTATCTTCTTTTTTTTTTTTTTTTTTTTTTTTTTTTTAGACTTCTCGCCTTCTTTGATCTCTTCCTTACTCTTTGCTGCAGTGAAGGTCCATCTGCTCTGGGCCCATTTTAGAAATTTCTGAGTTATCTTAGTTTCCTTAATGTAGAGGTTTGCACTTGGAAGCAATTGATCCTGCTGGACTATTAATGTCCAATTAAATTTGATATACAGTGAATATGGTTCACACGTTGACCAGGGGCATAAAGATGAATCTCCATTCAACTGTAATGGAGCTGAGACTAAGCAGATGAAATTGGCCCAATGGTGGCAGCATAACATAAGAAATAAAATACAAAAATATGAAGGGTTTCCTCTTCAGTAAGGTTTTTAGTCTGAGTCATCACCACCAAAGAGATCTTGTTCTTTGGAGTGGGGTTGCCTTTAAAACCAAAGCATGGCACTTATCTTGCTGGAAAACTGGAAAAAAAACCCATTGTATTTTTTATTGTCAGGCAATCAAGCAAGGTCAGCAATTTGCATGAGATGGACCTTGTCTGACAACCATCTGCTAGGACTTCAGAGTGTGAGAGGTAACATGAATGAGGGATCTTGTGTTAAAAATAGATGTTTCCTTAGATGTGAAGGCAAAATGGAATTTCATGTCTGAAAGTCACTAGGTAGAGTTACTGTGGGTGAGACGAGACATAATTATACAGCTATAAAATGACTGCCTTTAACAAGTAAGCTCTTTTCTAGCTTAAAAAAACCCCATCCCATCCTGTCAAATTTTGTGGGGGTTTTGTATGTTCTGATAATTTTCTGATTATACATCATTGCATCTTTTCTATTTTTCTCACCTCGGGCTGGGCCTTCATGTTCTTGTATTTGTCCAAAATCTAACTCCTAAGACCCCATGTGCCTGTGGAGACCATACAATTGAAGTAACAAGAACATCTGCAGTGGTGGGTAGCAGTATCATTGCTTCTGAAGCGCTTTTCTTCTCATGCAAAAAGCAGAAAGAAAAAAAAAACTTCAAGTTTTTCAAATACAAGGATTTACTGGTGGGTGTTTGCAACATCGGGAACAGTCTGAAGGAAGATAAACATTCAGCACAGAAAGAGTTAACCATCAAGAGAGTTAAACATCAGTGGTTTGAAAGGTTTTTGGCAGGAGCATCTTCTCCTTTTCTATATCTCTGCAAGGGGATGTGTACCCATTCCTCCTATCTTAGTGAAGCAGCTGGGCTACTGCTACCATAAATCAGGAGCAAAACTAAGGAATGGTGATAGGGAAGACTTATGGCGGGGCAGGGGCAGTGTCTGGTGAGACAGGGAGCAGACCACGTTAAAAGAAGGTGCTCAGACCTCCTGCAGGAGGGAGTGATGGGAGACATGAAGCCTGCAGCGCGGCGGAGACGGGAGGGAAGGGGCAGTGCTGATACCTGCGGGGCAAATCCTTCTCCAGGGGGTGGGAATCCCCACCCCCCTGGCTCAGAATGGACCAGATGGGAGGTAAGTGTGGGGA
This sequence comes from Athene cunicularia, assembly GCF_003259725.1. Lineage (NCBI taxonomy): Eukaryota > Metazoa > Chordata > Aves > Strigiformes > Strigidae > Athene > Athene cunicularia. The sequence goes on along the minus strand of NW_020799099.1, from coordinate 18,913,549 downwards.
TGGGCTTGGGGGTGGGAGTGCTGGCACTGGGGCATTATGTGATGCTCTAGACCCTGCAGCCGGCTGGGCATGCCAGGAAGCAATGCCAGTCCTTGAAAGCCACTAATGCCAGGGTGGGTCAAAGCCACAGGGTGCCACTTGCACACAACAGCCTCTCAAATGTGAGCTTGGTGATGCTTTTCCCAGAGCAGTGGTCTTGCCCAGACCCGATTGCAGTGTCACCGAAGCCTCAGCAGAGTCCCTGGGGCTTTCTGCTCACTGGCATGGGGAACGCAACACAAGTTGCAAGACTTGTGATTGTTGCAATGCAGAGTTTGGGGAGCCGGTGCTTTTGCTAGCGCACAGTAACATGGCATCTTCCTGTGCAGTCATTATGGGTGGGATTTTTAGGCATTCCTCTTGATCACCTTTTTGATCCTGATCATCTGGCTTTGGCACATGGGTGACAGTGCAGGTGAGACATCAAAGCTTCCATAAGAATCAGGTTGCTTAAATGTGCATGCATTTGGCTCCCTCACAGCCCAGTTTGCCAGCGCAGCCTCACTGATACCACTCGGCTTCCTCTTTCTTTAGAGCAGCCCAAGCGATGCAAGGTCTGAAACATGCAAAGCAGTTTCCAAATGAGTCACCACAGAAGAAAGGGTGGGGTGAGCAACTGACAGCTCCCCCCAAGACTACGAAGGTGGTTTCAGGCCAGCAGTCCATTTCTCACCCCTGTGTGGGGCAATGCAACAAGCTCCCCACGTTCCTGCATTTGAGGTAGACTAATGCTCATTGTCTGGCTGGGTCTCCGAGGAGCTCCCAGTTTCAGTCCCTGATGCTGGCTGTGAGGGTGAGAGGCTGTGAACAACCAGCCTAGAGGAAGCCCAGGGGACTTATGACTCCCTCCTCCATCCCTCCTGAAGGGAGATCTCACTTCAGGGTGCTCCCCACTCCATCAGCAGCTACTTCTTGAGAAACGTATTACATTTCCCCTTTCTCTTGGGGACATTTAAAACAGCACATTTACCTGAACACAGACTTAGCCATAGCCATAGCAGAGGGCAAAGGAGTGGTTTTGCTAACTAATGATGAAAACGCATGTTAACATCTCTGCTTACTGTGGGACTAGCTGCACCCTTTTAGATGCCTTTCAGATGTTGGTGGGCAGCCAAGCAAGGACTGCTTGTGGTGCCAGCTCCCAGAGCTGAGATCAGCGCACTCCAGCACTTTATACATCTGCCTTCTGCCATGCATTGGTCTCAGTCTTCCTCACCCTTTAGGAAGTCTTAGGAAAAGAAAATAGAAAAGACCCCCACAAAAAAACCCCCAAAAATCAGATTAGGGATGCTCAGTGAGCTATTGCTAAAGGAACTGCCCAAGAAATGTCTCACCTGCCACATCTGACAAAGTCTACACAACTGCAGAAAGCTGAACACCTTCCTGCAAAGACCAGCCTGGGACAAAAAGTGGACATCCATCAGTTCCCAGGCCACCCACCTTGCAGGAGCCAGGCACACTGTCACCGCAGCAGCGAGGGTGGGAGCTGCCAGCAGTGGATGGCTGATCATCATGGACACCGTCACAGAGAGGTGGTATCCCACAGGGAGTGTTCATGCTGGGATGTATCCCTGTGGCAGTGGTGCATGGACACAGCCTGGCTGTAGAGGTTTCCCCTGTGACCTGCAGCACCTTTCCCACCATGGCCTTTCCCCTCTCATTTAGAAATAATCAGTCATTTGTTTGCTGTTATGTGTAGTTGATGATCCAGACTTTCAATAAAAACAGCTCCTCCCAAACACCACGTTTTCCACACCTTTCCTGAGTCTTCAGGCAGCTTTGCATGGAGCATAAAGGAGATGCCACAGCATCTCACAGCCCCCAGATTTGTACCCATAAAAGCACAGCCACTGCCTCTTTCAGGATTGTGCACCCTATCTCCTTGCAACCACCTGAAACATTTCCTGACATATTCCAGCCCCAGCAACATTGACAAAATACTACAGTGACAGCATTAGGCAGCACGTGGTCTCTGTGTGAAACCAGCCTATAACTCAACAGCCTTTGTTTTTCTTCAGAAACACTGCCCTTCCCTTCACTCAGCTTTGCCTGAGCTGGACCCTTAACATCAGCCGTGTCTCCAGCAAGGAACCCTTCTTACCATATTTCTAGCCACCATAATTTTTTTCAGAAGTATCATTTCCTCCTCTTAAACAAGAACAAAAGCATTCAGCAGTAACCAGATTAATCTATGACTTGAATTTCCACTTGGATTTGCCATTGCTTTACAGGGATTTACATACCCACGAGTGCTTTCAGGCCCCACAGGTCCTTATTGCATTGCAGGAGAGCTGTTTTTGTCAAAATGTCTGGGAATCATCCCTGTCTGGGCAACAGCATCACACGGGCTGAAGGAGGTAGGGGTGGGTGTGTGTGTGTGTGTGTGTGTGTGTGTGAAACAGAACAGCAAACTTCCCTATGCCCCTAAACTCATCAACCAGCAAAACAAATGTTGGGGCATTTGCATGTCATTATTGCTTACCTATTTTATCAATTTAGCCTAATTAGCTAACTAGGCTCATTTAATCCTCAACATTCACTAATCCCAGTTAGAGAGGGGTCTGAACCAGGACCTGGATCCCAGTTAGGAGATAACAAGCTCTTGGCAACTTGCTGCCTCCAGTGGTCACTGCAGCTCATCATGGTGTGTGGGAGTGCAGGAGCCCCCATGAAACAGCAAGGAAATGCCAAACCAACATCGCCATTTCCCTCAAGCTCTACAGCCAGCTGAGAGGCAGCAGGTTGGAACCTAAATGCACCGTTTGCTTTTCAATGGTCTGCATATACCTCATGTGCTGTACCCCACAAAAAATGAGGGGGAGTTGTTTTTTGTACCATTCTGTATCAGTTGCACCAAGCCTTCTGTAGTGGCCAGAGGAGCCCCCAGCTGTCAAAGCTGTTGCATCTGGTCATCCTTTCTAGTTGCTTCTTGTACCCTTGGCTCACTCTGAGCATGGCACAGTAACAAACCCACATATACATTGTAGCCACTATTTGCAAGTACCTGTAGCAACAAATTATGTCTAGATGAAAAAGCGTGCTTGCGACAGCTGTGGTTACTTGGACAGGCCTCAGAACCTATTTATGACTTGGCCATTGAAATGGGCTGCTCTGCTCCTATGTCTGCAAGAGAGGGACAGTAGCATGCAGGGAGCCATGAACATCAGATGCAAGAGTCCAGCATTGCTTGCACCAAAGCTGCAGAGCTGAAAGGTGAGATGTTAGCAGTCTCCTCTGGATCATGCATCACCAGCGTGGTTTCTCTCAGCACAGACTAGCATGGAGAAACCTGATCAGCACTTATTTTCGAAGACCCACATCTTCCACCTGGGACTGTATCTGGCCTCTGTCTCCCCATGTAGTAGAGAAGAGTTTTACCTTCTGCCATGCTGGCACCACTGGTGATACACACTGCTTTCCCCCATGGGGAGGCAAAGGGCTCCTAGAAAATTGTGTGGGCAGGGGGATGACATAGGGCTCCTACAGCCTTTTTCTAACCCCACTTTTCTTTCCCCAGCCAGGGATCTCTGACCCCACCAAGATGTGGCTGCTCCTCTCACTAGATGCTAATAGCTAGCTGACTGAACAAAGAAAATCCAATTTGGCATCAAAAAGCAAATAGCCCAGTTCTGGTCTCTCATCTTTTTTTTTTTTTTTTTTTTTTTTTTTTTTTGATACAAGAAGATTTTCAGACGCAAGGTTATTCTCCTGTCAGGTGTGGACGCTGACGACGTGTCCTCACTGTAACACAGGATGAAAGGGTTTGTGAACTGGGAATGTTCACAAAGGGAACATTCATGTCCATACAGCAGTGCTGCAGTCAGTGATGGGCAGCGGTGAGCTGAGGACCTGGCTGCCTAGGGAATGAGGCTCCTTCTGGCAAGCCTCCTTGATGAATTGCTTGCAAAAGTCTGATGCTGCCTTATGATTTCTTTTTCTTCTTTTCTTCAAGAGGACCTCTAGAAAATTTAATGTTTGTAGTTTCCTTTGCTGTAGCAGAACTTAAAGGGGATATTAACTCAGGAGCTGATCCACTGCTCGCTGAAGTCAGTGGTGCCTTTTCTGCCAGCTTCAGTGGGCGCTGGAACTGGCTCTCTATCAAAGGTGACTTTGATTTTCAGTGGTTGTGTGAGCCTTTCCTCCTGTTTCTCTGTGGGGAATAGCTTCGGGAGGCTTCAGAGCTCACATGAAATATCTGCTGTAGCTGGTCCTCAGCTTCTTTTTCTCCTTGCATCATGACTGGTCCTCTCTTTTACAGCTGGCATCTGTAATCACCGCTGGCCTCCTCCTGCTCTACATCCTGCTGTGCTATGAGGACTTCCATTTCCAAGTGGCTCACGTCTATGCTTGCCTGGGGTACCCCAATGCCCAGCACATCCTGGGACAGAGGTATTTGCAAGGTAACATTTCTCCAAGCCGTGGCTAACTTGCTGCCAGAGTATATACAATTATAAGGCAGAAGCACAAATGTGACACTGTGCTATGTGGTACACCACCACACTGCTGTATTTTGCACACTGTATTTTATATCCTAACTATGATTTTGATACTTTTTTCTCACACCCAGGAGCTGGAGTGGAAAAAAATGAGGACAGAGCCATGCACTGGTTCAGGTGAAGTGCAAAAAAAATCCCCTACTCCTGCTATGGGAAGTTGCCTTCTCCTGGGGAGAGGCTGCCGTGGTGAGGGATGAAGAAAAAGAGTCAAGAGTGCTTTGGCAGGAGAGCCAGGCTGAGCTGTCCTGTACTGGTGGGAGGGAGGTGCCCGGGGCAAAAGTGGAGAGACCAGGAGCTCCCAACTTCTTGCTGTGGGTCGGTTGCTTGGCTCCACTTTTCCCACCTGCTATTGCTACTTTTTAAATCAGTTCGAGGCAAGTAAGTATCTTGACAGTGAGAGTTCAGAGGGATGCTGGTGCTACTGTACAGCCTTTTGGAGAGGTTCAAGCCATGGTGGGCAGTGGGAAAAATGCACAGGAGGGGAGAGGGCCAGGGACTGCTGAGGCAACAGAAAATCAAGATACGGCAGCGTATTGATTCCCAGCTATTGGCACATGCTCCCAAGAAAGAGGTTTCTGCCACGTAAGAGAGGCAGCGGTGCCCGGTGTGCACATTTGCTGTGGTACCCGCAGTGGTTACACACATCTCCCAAAAATGGGGCCGCATCTCCCAAAACCTTCCCACTCCTGTGGAGAAACAGGAAGGATGTGGGATGGGGAGAGTAACTGTGCTAACCAAAGAGTGAGGGAAGAGGGGGGGGCACTTTGGATGTTTCCTCTGTGTCTGCTAAAGGCATAGAACAGCATCAGGCTGCAGGATTTTTAGGGCTGACATAACTGCCTGCGACAGCAGGGGTTGTGAACCAAGCAGGCATCTTTAAGGACATCTGTTCTTAGAGAAACAATGAAGTCTTAGTGCCTTTATTGAATAAGGCTGTTTCACAAATCAGGGCCTGAAAATTTTAAAGGGTTCACATTTCAGGACACTGATTTATACATACCTTTTCCCTTCTTTGCTCTTATATCACTTTATAACATTCAAACTCAGGTTTTCTTCTTCTGTATTTTCTCTTACCACTTTGCTTCTCTCTTCCCCCCTGTAGGCAGGCAGCGGGGCAGGGCCATCCCCATGCCTCCTTCAACCTGGCAGTGGGAGCACTTAGAAACATGACCGTGGCACTTGAAGAAGGGTAACCTGAGCTATTCCCCTTCCTTTCCATTACAGCTGCATTCCCAGCTCCTCCTGGGTAGAAGGGCAACCCAGTGCTGTAGATATTCCACTCATGAAGCTACTCCAGCATTTCAAATGCTCTCTCCTTGTATTGTCAGTAATGAAGCCCTACCTGCAGCAAGAAAACTAAAAAACCCAGTTAGCATGGAGAGATTTTAAAAATTAGGTGATACCGTACATAAAATAACCTGTGGTCTGATTACGTATGTATTTCCATTGGCAATTTCCCAGTCAAGGCAAGGGACAAGATCCGTACTTGTATAGAAGGAGCTATTGAAGCAACATGCGAATTTTCCACTACAAAGACCTGTCTTTCTTTTTGGCAGAGCCCCCTTTTCACTTTCCTTGCCATCCAGCAAGGTCAGTAAGAAGTTTCCTGTTGACCACCTGGAGGTTGGGTTGAAACCGTCCAGGACACATTTCTCTCCCCGACATGCCTGCGCACACTGCACACCAGCATTCCCACAGCCAAAGAAAAGTTTCCTTGTGCTTTGTACATTCACTGTGGTGATTTGTCCTGGGGCTAAGTGAAGCTAAAACAACTGATGAGTTCCCATCACAGTGAAATCCAGTCGGTTTGTGTGTGTGTGTGCATATTGTTTTGTTTTGAGTTTCTTACATTTACTCCATCTGAAAATTAAAATTGAGGTTGGAGACATCAGTTTTAAGCTAACTGAAACTAAAAAATCAATGTTTGAGCAAACCCTGTGTGTTGAAGCCAGTGCATGTCATTTCAATCTCTCCTCCATGTCATGTGATCAAGCAGACTTGCGTATTTAGTGGTAAAAGGTGTATGTATTCCAAGAGCTCCAAATCCATCTCTACTTCCATTCAACTAAGATGAGAAAATCACCAATCCCAAAACATACATGCTCAGACCACAGGGAAAAGCAGAGAGAAAACCAGATCATTTTCTTAATAGTGGAGAATTAACTTTACAGATGCTTTCAGATCCAGTAGCTCTGGTCCTCTTATAAAAGCCTGGGTAAATAAGATTTATCTAGGAATGAATCAAACCTCCTCCTAGACCTTCTTGATAAAGGTTTCATGTCCTTCAGGGAAGTGGAGAAACTCCTCACTGTGGCAGCAGCCCATGGACTCCAAGAAGCTCAGCAACTTTTGGAAAACATCCTAAAGAGCAGAAGCCTTCCCTGAACGACTACTGCAACACCGATGCTTGTTCAACCATGCCTTCTTCTGCACTTAGCAACCCTGCTTTCTCCTTGCTGAGTGTCTAGTCTTTAGGCATTTGAATCATTCACCTGATATTATATTTCGTTTGCACTGGATCTCCACCATCATATCTATGGCAGTGATGTGTTGCTGGTCCTTCTCCCTTTGACTCCTAGCTCACCACTTCTGAACCACTTCTGAACCACTTCTGAACTTCTAGAACACCACTTCTGTGGGGTGGAGAAGACAAACAGCCTTCAGGGTTACACTGATGATGGGCATATGAACATTATTGAAAAAGCGCCATTAGTGTTGCACCAAGAGATCTGCTAATACTAAAATTCAAATATTGATCTGGGCTTGATGCGGTGTTGCTTGTGCATTTGTGCTGTGTGTATTTCATGCTCTGCTTATGTATTGCAATAAATGATCACGGCTGAGACTTTATTACTGTAAATCAGCATGACAGGCATGCATGATGTCATTTGTAGTAGAAATGACAGTGATTTAATAGAAAATATAAACAATGGCCTCACTTAATAGCTATCATTCCTTATCAGTGTTACCATTGCCATGCCAGTTTCAGGGAAAAGTAATTCAATATAATGGAAACTGCCTTCATTGTCAGGGTGGTCTTGGTTTAAAATCACAGTGGGAGCAATTGCATTTCATGGGAAGTGCACTCACTAAACAAAGATCTGCAGCATTTTACTAGCAATAAAGTTGTTTCCCAGGGCTTCCTTTGTTGCTGTGCAAACTTTCGTTTTTTCCTACCATGATTATCCAGCTCACTTGTTGCATTACACAAGGTCCTGTGCTCCCCCTGAGTGCCTGAGGCCATGCTGGTGAGCCTAAGACCTGGGCTGCTGCTGGAGCAAATGGGAAAGCAAGGCCGTGGTGGAGGCCAGGCTTTGGCTTCCAAGAAGTGCTTTTGTGCTGTGGCTTGTAGGCAAAGGCATGAAGGATTTTGCCCAGGCTCCCATTTTCCTGTCCCCTCTCAGCCGTGATTCTCAGTATCTTTCTAGGGTGATGCTGGCAACATCTTGGGGGGCATCCCTCAGGCACAACATGCCAGCACTCAGTGCAGTGGGGGTGGCCACATGTTAAGCGAGGGATGTCCAGGCTTTACGTCTTCTCCTCCTGGCTGTCCCCAGGCTGGGCTCCTCAGGGCCAGCTCTGCCTTTTGCTCTCAAGAGGTGAGGACAGAGCAGAGGAGACCCGGGGCCTGGCCATCCTTCTCCCTCCCCCAGCTCATCCCTGGCAACACCTGCTGCAGACCAAGGCTCTCTGCAGTGCAGCTTCTTGCTCCCCCCACCCCTTTTACTCCTTTCTCTTTCCCTTCTGTACTTCTTCCCACATACCCCTTTGTTGAATCTGGTACCACAAAACCCACAGCAGAGCAGAGCAGAGCACCAGGTGAGTTACTCTTTTCCTTCCCCCTCAAGCAGAAAAGCAAGACCATGTTGCTGACTCAAAAAGGAAGGTATTTCCATGGCCTCTGCAGTAGCTGTGGGCTGAGGCCCCAAGCCAGGACCCTTCAAAGGCAAGAGAATATTTCCCTTGACATGAGGCTAGCACTGCATCATGTCTCATACCTGCTTTTTTTTTTTTTTTTTTTTTTTTTTTTTTTTTTTTTTTTTTTTTTTTTTCCTCATACAGTAAACACCCATGAGCTGTAGATCCTGATTTGGAAACTAGATCTATGCTATACATCTCCTATAGAGAGATGTACCAGTTAAGTGCACCAGGCATCTTTTTCAGGCCCGTGGTACCCTTGTTTTTGTGTCTGTGAGCAGGAAAACCTTGTGTTTGTCCCTGCAAAACAGCATCCACCAGGCAAATGGTGTGAGGAGCTGTGTTAAAAGCTCTGCTGAAACCCAGACCCATGGTGGCTGCTGCTGCTCCTCGACCCCCAAAGTCATCCTTGTTTTCTTCATCCTCCCTAACCACAGCAGCCAATGTCAGAGGGGCATTTGGACACGGTTGGGGAGAGTACACCTGCACCAGCCAGTGATGGCTGAATTCACATCCCTTTCCTATTGCCACCAGGTCTGGGATGATGCTGCCCATGTTCAGTGTACAACCTACCTCGGCGGGCACCAGGTGTCTTAACTTGGGTATTTGAATAGCAAATACATCGAGGGCCCAGTGGGTAGGGCCATTGCATTTCACAGGACTTAAGAAATCACCTTTTTCTGTCCCCCAGTCAAAGTGAGCAAGCAGGTATTTGTGCACTGATCAGTTTTCCCACCTAACTAGTGGGAAATAACACTAGTGTGTTATTGCCCAGCACCAAAATGGGCATTAACACTGACCGTGAGACTCTGCAGCTACTGGGCAACAAGTCAGCCTCAAGGTTCACGCTGCCTTCAGTTCAGTGACAAGGTGTAATATCAGCACATTACTCATTTGCAGGTTCTTTTGTTTACTTTCACAAGAAAGCTGTTTGGGATTGGCATTTTTTCCTTTATCTCAGCTGTAGTTTCCTTACTGGTAAACATGGTGAGTGATTTATCACCCAATGCTTTCCAGGTAACCTCTCTTTTAAAAAGGAGTAGTACGAGCTGGACAATAAATTATGAGCAACCTTACATACATTTCAACAGAAGAAAAGAATTGTTGATTTAATAAACCCAGTTATCAAACAGCAGCAGGAGGAGGCTACTGCAACTCAATGCAATGCCAAAACTTTGCCAGGAAGAGATGTTCACCAGTTTCACGTAATCTGCAGAATTAGTGTTTTCATTTTTACCCTTGCATCACCTCCCCTGAGACATGAGTGTCTCCCACCCTAATTGCTGTCTGTACGATTTCCCCCTGGATTTTCTTTCAGTCCAATCCCACAAAAACTGCTTTGCAGTCAATGGCTGTGGGTGTGCATATATACATTCCTCCTACTTTTTCCCTTTTTCTCCACTGACCTGCCTTGCCAGGGCTCTGCTGACTCCCAGTGGGTTCAGGTACCCTTTCCCCCATCCCCAAGGGAAAGGCCTCTGGTCATGGGGCACTTGTGCTGTGCAGCACTGGCTGGACCTCTTCAGCAGCTGCCAGCCCTCTCCTCCTTGGCACTGCCTGTACGCAAGCAATTAGAAGGATTTTCTTTCCCAAAACACAGCTCTAATTATAATCTAATTCAGCTTATTTGAAGTACATTTTGGTAGCATTTCCATTATGCAAATATCAATTTATTATCCTCACATTATGTTTTGACTACAGTGGTGTTGCTAATTAGAGGCAATTTAACTGTTTTAAAAAACCCCATCCTTTCCTCTCCATGCACCCTTACTTCCTTGCAAACCACATAGAACAGACATTTAGCATGGAATCAGTGATGAAAACCTGCAGTTATCAGCTCTATTTCCATTGCTCTAATTGACTTTCATTATGTTAGGAGCCACTTAAAAAGCATGGGTTTTTCTGGTTTACTTGTGTTTGGGGATGGAGATGCGAAAGAGGACTTACTCCAACTGCATTTCTAATGGTTTTCTGCCCAAACTTTAGGGTGATTTTGATGTGGCCGCCTACTCCCAGTAACTGGTCATGCTGTTGCCTTTGGCTGTGGGGGAAAAATTGTAATGACAATAATGCTGATCTGGGAAAGATGACACTTTTCTGCAATAAGAGGGAGGAAAGCTGACCCCAGGGATTTGGGATAAAACCCCCCTAAACCAGGATGTAGAGGAGGTATTTGTGTGTTTTGCTTGGCCCCGCCAACAGAGGCACTCGGAAACCGGGGCAGAACACCATGAAAGCAGCAATTCCCACCTGCCCTAGCTGAGCACAAAGGGGACTGTAGGTTTTGGTCATGGAGGCTGCCCAGCTGGGTGAAGGCCTTGGAAGGTGGGCACTGGAGAATTTTTTCTGGGGAAAAGTGAGCCAGCCATGGGGAGGTGTGTGGGAATAGGGACTAAGCAGTGGGAGTATATGGCGGCTGAGTGCCTGCCAATTTGTTACCAACGTCCTTAAAAATGCCCACAGGGTTATTCCTCCCAGTGCCTTTTACAACAGTCACGACTTTTAAACACTTTTCTTCCGCAGACTTTTCTGTTGGGCATGTTAGACGTGTCTGCTGCCACGGCTCAGAGAAGGAAAAGGATCCTTGATGCTACACGGGTGCCTGAAGGTTTCTGTCTCCCAAAGCATCTCCAGAACTTCCCTGTTTGATGAGGCTGGCATGTTTTCTGACTGTGGAAATGTTGTTTTACTGAACGTTTTGAGGAGCTCTCAGAGCTTCCCAGAAAGATGACTTCTGGTAGGGGGAAGGGAGTGTTATTGCCCGTAGTAAAAGCCCATCGGAATGATCAAAGAAGTTGTGCAGCTCTGGCTTTGAAGCGTGTGCTTCAGCAGCAGCTGAACATTAGGGGTCCCCAGTGGACTTTCAAAAGCTTTGTAGGGAGAAAAAAAAGACAAATAAAAGACGGAAGCCTGCTTGAATTTCTCTACAATATAAATCCCAATACCCCACCCACCTACCAGGCAAGCTCTGTTGATACCAGGGGCGAAACAACAGCATTAATGCTCTGACGTAAAGCGAAGACAGCAGCCGCCACGCTGTGCCTACAGAAACCTGGGGCTCTTGGGGAGGGCCTTTTCTTCCAGCCCGAAGTCAAGCTTCAGAGCTTTCTGCTACATTTTATTCTTAATTGCCAGTGCTATTGTGGTGCAAAGGGTTCTTTCTGTTTTGCTGCTTTCTTCCCATCCCCCCTTTTAATTTATTTTCCTCAGGAGACATTATCTTTCATTTGTGGAGAAAATTCAGTGTTCCTGTAATGGAGACTTAATGGCTGTGGGCAGGCACAGGGCAAGTTCTGCCACGACACTGCCATGCTGCACCAAAGTCCTCTGGTCGGTCAGCAAGGAGTTGGGCTTTTCCCATGGGAGAAGAGCCGGTGGCGAGATTAGGCAGCTCATTTGCACTTGTCGCATTCATCAGATGTCTTAAGTGTGTGGGACACCCCAGCCATCCCCCTGCCCTGCTCTCCTGCCCCATGAAATGCTGTGGGTCCTTCACTGGCTCTGCGACGGGAGCACGGATCGATCTCCAGGTTGTGGCCATGCAAAGGAGGGGTGGGCACAAGGAGAGACCAAGCGTTGGTGTCCATGTCTGGACAGGAGCTAGCAAGGCTCTTCCCAGCCCAGCTCAGCACTAGTGGCACTGGTGATGGTGTCCCCTCTTTCCTTATCACTCCAGTGAGTAATCAGTGAGTGTACCCGGCCAGCACCTTGCCAAGCACCAGGAGATCTCTCCACTGCCTGGGGCAGGCAAGGGGTGGGAAGCAGGGGACTTTGGCTGAGAGAAGGGAGATGCAGACTCAAGCAGGGCTGATGCAAGCTCGTTACACAGAGATCCCCCAAGACCAGCGTTTTCTGGAGGGCACAGAACCTGCAAAAGGCCTCTGGGCCTTGGGAACTGTGCTTAAAGCCCCTGGGTATGGTGTTGGTGTGTCTATGGCCACTGGGAGGGGAGGAGATTTTACCTGCAGCACATACAACTTCAAGAAAGCCATTTTGTTATGTATCCCACTGCTGGACAGCAGTACTTCAAATTAAGGAGCTCCCCAGAAATGGAAGACGTGGTGGATTTGTCTTCCTGAGGCTAAAATGAGTGTTTTCATACAAGCATCTAACAAGAGCCTGACAACACTTTAAAGGGTTGTCATTTCAGTGTCCCTGTCACGGTTTAACCCCAGGTGGCAACTAAGTACCATGCAGCTGCTTGCTCACTCTTCCTCATGCCCTCCCGCCCTGTGGGATGGGGAGGAGAATGAAAAAAGAAAAAAAAAAAAAAAAAAAAAAAAAAAAAAAAAAAATGAACAGTTTAATAACTGCAATAAAATAAAATATAACCATAATAATAATGAAGATAACAAAAAGAGAGAGGAATAAAATCCAAGAAAAACAAATGATGCACAATGCAATTACTCACCATCCATTGACCAGTGCCCAGCCAGTCCTCCAACAGCCAACTCCCCTCCAGTTTATGGACTGATCATGGTGTCCTATCATATGGAATATCCCTTTGGCTAGTTTGGGTCAGCTGTCCTCGCTATGCTCCCTCCCAGTTTCTTGTATACCTGGCAGGCTGGGAAACTGAAAAATCAACTTAGGATAAGTGCTACTCAGCAGCAACTAAAACATCAGTGTGTTATCAACATTATTCTCATACTAAATCTAAAACACAGCACTGTACCAGCTACTAGGAAAAAATCTAACCCTATCCCAGCCAAAACCAGGACAAGCCTGCAGCTGATAGCTCAGTAATTCAGCTTTCAGACATTATCATGTATGATAACCTGTATTGCTTCCACTCATAGATTAAAAAAGACAAATACCATAATATTGTATCTTTAGTGCATTAAGAATTTCTTAATGCAAGACAGAGGAAAGATAAGCATTACATTTCCTCTTGGTCAGTGTTCTGCGTGAGGTGCTTTCTGGCAGCTGCTCCCAGCAGGATTTAGGACCTTTTGCAAACACCGTCTCTGCCACACAGCCAGAACAGGGTTTAGCAATGCCCCCCTTTTCATTCACAAATCCTTTTTTTTAACAGTGAAAGTGGCAAAGCCCTGAAACTACTGAAGGTTATCCAAAGGCTGTATGGCCCAGTTTTAATTAAAGGTGGGGATCAGCCCTTGAGGCCTCTCTGGGAATAAGCCCTTGTCACAAGGATGAGGGGTGCTGTGGTGCAGAGGACGGTGGTGTTAGCCCCAGTGCAGCATCACATTCCTGAAACACAAGCCCAGTCTTACAGGGAGGCAAAAAGTTCTGTTTGGCCTCATCCCATGTGCAGAGAAAGAAAACAGTGCAATGCAAAAAACAGACTGCATGGAGATCTCCATCATAAAATAAAATCTAATTTTTTTCAGGTTGTGTTTCCCTGATGCTATCCAGATGTCTCTGAGGGAAGTTTTCTTCCATCCCCAAGTAACAGCAGGTTACCAGCTATTCCTCAGGATGGTTGATGCCTTCCTATATAGCCTCATGCGCAGCACGGAGCCCACCAGCTTTATGAGCTGAACTGTCTTTATATTGAATTGGGCTGCAGTTCTGCCTCACCAGAAAAAGATGTGGATCCACACCTGGGGGACAGAATTTATCACTGGAGAGGAGAATAAACAATGGATATTAATGCCAAATGCCGCTATCCTTGGGGTATTCCCAAAGGCTGTAAAGTATTTGCAATTCTCCAGATCTGTGAACCTTATCACTATCGGGTATGCCAATATGTACTCCTGAGCATTAAAAGACAAAACCTGTTTGGGCAATTGCTTAAGTGCAGGCAGAATAAGCATCTTCCAGTGCTCCATATTAACTGGAACTTACTGAAAACCTGAAAATATGACATCATCAAGGTTGATGTTTTGAACCTGTCATCACCTTTTCAAACCCATTTCTGAGTGGCTGCTTCCTTCAGCCACAAGCTGGGGATTGGGGTGGCCTTGCTAGCTGTGAGCTTTACCTTACCCAGTAAACAAGGATTCACTACTTTTTTTTCCCCACACATGAGGCATCTGGAAGGAAAGGCACAGCACCTTCCCACCCAAGCCTCCCTTAGCACTACAAATAATTGCTATCTGTTTTCCACTTTGCTCATCATTAGGTAGGTGGATTGGATAAAAACCCACTGCATGCTGCAGAAACCAGCTGGAAAACACGTACTTGTGGCAGGTCACAGATACTAATCAGCTGTGACTTACTTCGTCCTTTCCAGGAGGGGGTGAAGGTGACAGCTTTGCAGGTGCAGACCCCTGATTCACCCCTCTCTACTCTGTCAAGTGTCCTCCCCAGTGCACATCCTGTGGCTGGGTCTGGAAGGGGTCAATGGCCTTGGGAATAAATAAGCTGCAGCACAGGAAGAAGTTTCAAAGAGGGATTTTCAGGAGGTTTTTAGGAAATCCCCATCACTTTTAGGGAGGTCTGGGTCCAGACCCTCTCCGAAAGATTTCTGGGGCTTGCTTTGGGCACATGTTGCAGCAGAGTGCCAGGGAAGATGGACAGCTGTGGCTAGGAAATCTTAGGGAAAGCCACAGCTTGGAAGAAATGCAGTGATGAACAGGACAGTAGTTTGTAGGGTTAGTAGCCCCCCTTAAAAGTAGGTGATGCTAGCACCTAATTTGCCATTGGCTGCCATCCAAATATCCATACATCCTTGCTCAGAGGTGGTGATCCAGCCTCAAGGCTGGCAAGAAGGTGGAATGGGCAGGAGGGAACGGGAGGAGGTGGAGGAACCCCTGACAGGAACCATGTGGTGAAGACAGAATTGCAGACCCAGCCTCGGCATAGGACCACACGCAGCTGTCACAAAAACCCAAGGGAAAACTTTGACAGGCCACAAAGGTGGGACCCAAGCAAGCCATTAGATGCAGGAAAAAGGCAGAAAGCAAATGCTGAAGAAGGGAGTGTGTTGCAGCCATAGCAATGACTCCCCAAGAGTGACATGCCACCAAGGTTTTCTATAAGAGAAAGATTTATAAGCTACAAAGCTCTGAGTGATGTAATGACACAGTCAGTATAAAAGTGGTACCCTAAATTTTTCATGAGTGTTAATTTTCCATACTTCAGTCAATCAGAACTTACTACATAAAACAGAATCACATCCATCTAGTGGTTTCTAATTCCTGTGAAAATTTCCCCAATTATCCAAACCAATAATTGGGAAAATATTCCGTGCATATACAAGTCATTACCCAAATACATGTGAACCTGATCCTGGTCCTCCACTGAAAAGTAGTCAAAACCACCGATTTAACTGGCCAGGGAAGAACCAAAGAAATGCAACATGCGGTGTATTAAGAGGTGACCTGCAACGTGGGAAATGTCTCATAGATTGATCCAAATGTGTCCCTATCCCACTTTTCATGGAACTATGTCAGTATTTCATAGAATATAAATGTAATTCCTTATAGAGAGCCATGATTCTTCTCTTTGTTTTTCTGCCTTAAGCATAACAAAGAAGAGAGGCAGGAGCAGCTACGAAAATAAGAGATCCTACAAGATCCATGCAGCAGCAAGGCATGTCTGTAAAGCAAGGCCATGCCATCTCCTGCATCCAAAGCCTCCATTTTATGGTGCAAGACCCTGCAGAGCTCGAACAGAGGTGGAACCACAAGCATGGAAAGTAAGAGTAGTATAGAACACAATGGTTATGAGAAGCAAGCTGCTTCTTGCATTGTATCAATCACTGTTTTGGCAAGATGGCTCCAAGCAAGAGAGCACATTATCAGTAATGGAACGGAAGGTAAATGATATTTGAATCATTGAATGCAACATAGAATGGTTTGAGCTGGAGCAGACCTTAAAGACCACCTGGTTCCAACCCCCTGCCATGGGCAGGGACACCTTCCACTAGCCCAGGTTGCTCAAAGCCCCGTCCAGCCTGGCCTTGAACACTGCCAGGGAGGGGGCAGCCACAGCCTCTTCAGGCAACATGTTTCAGTGCCTCACCACCCTTGCAGTGGAGAAGTTTGTAATACCTCATTGTGCCAAGGGTTAACAGCATAGTAAAACATCAATGCGGCATTATTACCTCCAAGACATAACTATGTGACACATTGCACAGCACCTGATGAGGGTTAAGCATTTCAATAAAGTCATCCCCTGACACAAAGTTGCTGCAGCAGTCTTTACCCACCACACTTCCTAAAGGCAGCACAAAATATGGCACACTAAAGCAGTGGTATCACGGCTGCAGCTGGCCTGGGGGGAAAGGCTTTCCCCACTGCCAGCACCGGGCTCCTCACTGTGAGGACCTTTTATTTTTCTTGAGTTGCTCCAACATCTTGAGACGAGAGTCTGCAGCACTTTATAAAACTCCAAGACAAAATAAAGTCCATCCCTCAGGAGATGGTGTTATAAACCTAATAAGCCAGACAGTGCCATGTATGGGGTCAGGGGCCAGTGGCACTAGTCTTAAACAAGGAGGCAGTGGCTTGCAGGGAAGAACTTGATGGCATTTGGGGTGCTTCAAGCCAGTCGCCCTGTTGCAGAACAGCTGTAGGTGCTGGCTGGACAGATGTCCCTCCAAACTCACCAAAAACTGAGCCAGCTGCTCAGGGGTCAATAGTAAACAAAGCAATGATACTTTATTCATCTTTCTGGAAGCGGTATCTACCACATCAGATGTTTTGGCTGGGAGTAATGCAGCAACAAGGAGCCTGGGGCTGAGAAGATCCCATTCTAAAGAAATTAATCTCCTCTGCTGAGCCAGGATAACTGCTGAGGGCAGATGATGTTTTAGCTCAGGGGCCTTAGAAATAACAGGTCCAGTTCTTTCAGGCTTGGACAATTTTTCTCTCCTTGCCAAGGGTTTGTTGAATAAAACAAGCCACATACAAGGCACACAGCTCGTCCCAGGGAATATTGCAGCTGAGCCATCCTTGGCTGAGTGTCAGTCGTGTTGAAGAGATAACTATTTTAAGACAGAAGCCAAACGTGAGATCCAGAATAGCTCTGAGTGGTGTCCATACTCACACATCACTGCTGGCCCACCATTGTCAGGTACCCTCCTGATTCCAGCACCGGCTGGGTCCGCCATGGACTTTCTTGCAAATCTGGTTTTCCTTCCCCAAAATTGCTGACTGTCATCCAGATGTCAGCAAGAGACACCAGATACACACATCAGTGATTGCATCAGCTATGGTGATGAGGCAAACTGCTGAATTCCCTGCCTGCACATGCATCACATGCGTGCAGGTGGATGCATACACATATTGCTTGGAGTTTTGCCTGGACACGGATGTTTTTCCCCAGTGAGGAGTGACTTGCAGGAGAAACCTCAGCTTTCTATCACTGTCTTATGTGAGCCGATGGAAACAGCACTAGGGACCTGCAAAATCCAAACTGTGGAAAACCAATCCTACCCTTTGCTGCCACTGGTGATTCTGAGTTTGCTCTATGCCATTAAGGAGATCAGCTTCAAGGTTTTCCCATTGACCATTTTCCCTGGTAGCCCCATCCCAGTCCTGCCCTGTCAGTCATATTTTCACCACCAGCCAGAGAAACTATTTCCCAAAACATTGCTTTGAAGTTTTGTAGACCCAATGTTGCATCATAGCCATGCAAAGATATGAACAATCATATATCTTGTATGTCTGAGGTTTATATCAATCCTCTTGGAAGAGCACTGTGAGATGGAGGTGCTGCTGGGCTGAGACCTGGAGAAAGCCCTGGGCACAGGGAGAAAGAAACAAGACCTTCATCAAGGAAAAGAGTAAACTGTAGCTCTTTTTCCACATCTTTACTATGCTTGCCTTCAATACGGAGTTAATAAGAAGCATTGATATATAGCCACATTACAGCTCCAAATAAGTCCAAGAAAGGAATTAAGTTGTCCCTTAGGAAATGGCAACTGCCTGGGTGCTTTTTGAAAACTAGAGGCAAAATTACCCTCCATGATTGGAGTACAGCAGCGGGCAGTCGCAGCGGGAAGAGGGGGCACGCAGCAGGAAGAGGGGGCACTCCCAGAAAAAAAAAAATAGGTGAATTGGGATGGTAGCTTCCATCTTTCATAACTGTACAGCTGATACTTCTCCTACTCCCTGTAAAGTGACCATTTAATTAAGGAGTCAGCTCAACAAAATTAGAATAAACACTGCCAGAGCTTAACACTGACCAGATCCCTTTTACTGACAATTTTCCTCCAAAATGAATAGCCAGCCGTCATGATCTCTGCCATGGCTGGCTCTTGCCTGGCTCTTCTCCATTTGCCATTTACATCGGCATGACCGACTGCCTTAAAACCAGCAAAAGCTGTCAGTTTTTCCCCACTCCCCTATGACTCATCCAGCACAACGCTGGTTGATCCTCATTTCTTTCCCAAAATGCCTGTGTGCTGGTGTCCAAATTATCACCAACAGGATTTTAATGAAATACTTTAAGCAAAAAGTCAGTGGCTTTCCCCAAGCTCTGATGATATATATGAACCAAATCCAGCAGGTTTTGCCCCCAAGTCCCAATTCAGCAACACACTTAAGTCCACACTCAAATAATTTTATATTAAATTCTTTTATAAAGCAGGATGAACAACTGAGTCAGGGCCTTGGGTCTCTGGCATGATCAGCAGTTCTTAGGCTGTTTGCCTAAAGCTTGTTCACAAAACAGCACTAACAACTGTATTATAATTCACTTTTTCAGAGGTGGGAGGAAAAACCCAGGCACACACATTTTCCTTCTTACATGAGGTGGGGACCAGACCAGTATGTAGTTTCCTAAAGCCATTTGCAAGATATGATTTAGGATTTTTTTTTTTTTTTTAAATATATATAATGTCTGAAAAACTGTAGAATGAAAAACCTCTGGTGGATGCTCCAGCATTTAGAAAAAGCCAACTAAAATGTATTCCCATCACTCAAATGATGAGTGGCCAGCTTAAGGGAAAGCGCAGAGGGGTGGAGGACAGGGTCCATGGCCACCGAGGACCAGCGCAGCATTGCCAGCGCTGGCAGAGTCAGCCCACCTGGTTCTTTCCTGACCACCTTTACACCTGGCTGTATAAGGGGAGCAAGATCTGTGAACAAAACCTGTCAGGTGTGCAGTCCAGTGCTCCATAAGTCCCATTTAATAGCTAAAAAAATTCAAACTGAAGAGAAGATTCCTGTTGGTTTAAGTCAAGACTGAGCCGCTGCAATGTGTTTCCATGCAAACTTGGCTGGAGCAGTGACAAGTTGTCACTCAGACATGAGTACAAAGATCCCACAGAACCCTGGGTTTCTTGCTCATACATAGTGATAGCACCTGCCTTTGCTATCCTCATCTTCACTTATGGAAATGGCTTGCCCAGAAGTTGGCAAATACTCAGCTTACCCAGCAATATCAGCCCATTGCTACCTTATAAATGGGTAGCTCAGATTGTGCAAAATTTCTTTTCAGAAATTTCTTCCATGTTCATCTTGGCTTCTGAGCATGTAAATGCATCTCTCTATGCCTCACCATCACAGCTCTAGCACTCAGGTCACCTGGCCAAATAGCAGGACCACACTGCAGCAGATGAGCAGAGCTAAATCCATTCACTGTGGCATTTGGAGTAACGCCTGCTGGAAACTCATCTCAAAGCTTTCTCCATCTAACTTGCTGAGTCAAAACAACCATGGCAACCTCCCCCTCCCCGCCACTGGTTCTGATGCTAAATGGAGCCAATCCTTGCAAGCAGCAGGTCTGAGCAGTGACTTGCTCTGGGAAGGCCTGGAGATTTTGGAAACTGCCCTGATTCAAACAGGTGAAATAAAATAACCCTGGTGAGTTTTAAACATCTTAAAACCAGCACAGACACATAAACATCAGAGACCACCAATATATCCACTGACATCCTGTTGCCTCCTCCTAGATGACAGAAAAGGGCAATTTTCAACGTAATGGGAGCCCAGCGTGCAGACAGGGTGACAGCAGCATCCATGAACGAGATACACTTCCTCTACTGTATTACAGGAACTATTATTCTATTTCCTATTTCCCAGCTGCATACATCCCCCTGCACCCCTGTGGCTTCCCTCTCTGCCCTGGGAGGGCAAGTGGGTTGAGCAGCAGCCACTGGTGCCTCAGCCCTTGTACTGGGAGATTCACCTGATTTTCCAGTTTTCTCTGACCACCGTTCGCAGACTCATGGCAAAATGTGTCCATTTTTTTTCTGCTTGGTGCAGGAAAACACACTCCTGAAGGGTTTCACTTCCCTTTCCTGTTGCATTTGTTCAGCAAAGAGGCAGAAGGTACTTGTGTTGGTGGGAGCAGGGGGAAGCAAACTGAGGCAGAGGGGAAGACAGCAGGAGATTCTACATTTTCTAAGCCTCAGCAGAAGCATCACTAAGGTGATTACAATGATGTCTCCCATCACTAAATGCAACAGCACATCTGAAAAGTGGGAAGAGTCTTTTGACTATCTACCTTTGAATAAAAGGTGCTGCAAGAGGCCTGTGCTTGTGGCTTCTCCCTAAAATCCCAGCCTGAATGCGTAATTTAAATTGCAGGGTCACGGGGTACTGGCTTTCCCAGATGAGAGAATTTTATCAGCTAAAGAAATGCAATGAGGCCACCAGTGATCCCTCCAGGATCTCCGGTGCAAACCCTTCCTTTGAAAACGGATGAGCGAGTTACAGGCGCATTAATGCCCACAGCCATAAAGACAGGTCCTGGCTGCTCACAGCCCAGGCTTTCTGGCAGCAGAAATCCAGGCTGTGGCTGCAAAGCTGATACAGCAACTGCTGAAACTGCAAACGGGCTTTGGGCGCAGGCAGAGGACAGGGTACCGAAACACATTCTGCCCACTGCCGCTGCTGCTGCCAATCTTAAATCTGCCAGCCCCTGCCAATCAGATATGTCCTCGTGTGACCTCAATGGGTTTTGCCATGCAATGTCTTGGCATTGAAGATGTTGCTTGCAAACTTTGGCATCCCTCCCTGCTGAAAGCCAGCCCCCTGCTTCGTGTTCCTGCCCCACTGCCTGGGGAAGTGCAAGCTGGGGTGCAGTCGTGGCTCAACCCTGCTCATACTGTTGTCTTTCTTTGCTTTTGTGTTTGTTTGGTTTTTTTTTTTTTTTCTGACATACGTAGGCAAGGAAACATTTAACCTATGATAGATATCAAGCGAAACATTTCTTTAAGGCTGTAAGTCTAAAGAAGTAACGAGGAGGAAGGGAGAGAGAAGTGCAGACACACATCCTGTTAAAGTCACATTATTTAGACAGTACCAACCCCCCCCTGAAGTAATGTCAAGCTTTCTGTTGTCTCATATAAGGTTCCTGACCCTCAAGTGGGGCTAAGACCTGAATTGGGAATGCAAGAGTATGATGGCACCAAATTACCTCTGAGCGGTATTTACAGATTATGAAAGAGAAAAGACTTCAGTGCCTGCTGCTGCCCAAAGATCGGTGGAAATGTGGGGAGGTAGCCCAATGCTGGGGGGACAGAGAGCTTGCCTTCCCCCATGGTGTGGCTGCCTCTTTCCCACTCATCCCTCTTACTCTGTCCCCCATAGAAGTCAGGATGTCAAGTAGGCCATACAGATCCCTCTTTACACTCTTTTGTCTTCCTCAAAAATAGCTTGAGGAGTTTCTTTTCATCCTTGTCTCACTTTCAGGGCTAGATAATCAGTTCCCAGTTTGCACTTGAAATACTTAAAAAATTACCCCTACCTGTACAGGAGCCAGTAGTTGGTATCTCAGGTGTCTTATTCACTTGTTGGAGATGCCCCGGGGCCCCAGTGAGCCAAGAGGCTGCAGCACAGAAAACCCTTGCTGTTGGTGATGCGGTTATTACTTTTTGTGCATGTTGGACTGAGCTCCAGAAACCTTCTTTCACATTCATGATCCTTGAGTCAGGGAGAAATGGAGCCTACCAACCTGGGGTCTGACAGACAAGGATGGCATGGCTGCTCAAATGGCAGGAGCAGCAGGGAGGTGCAACTGAGAGGTCCCTTCTTTGCATGAGCATGTCCTCACCTTGCTCACCTCAACCGTGAGGCTCATGTAGAAAACGGGTAATGGGAGACAGGCACATGGGGTGAGACCTGCTGGCCCCACGCCTGCCTGCAGGGCTGAGTGCTTGGAAGGCTTGAGCACATCCCAGAGGGAATCTGGATCCAAACTTGCCTTGGAAAGCCAAGGTGAAGGAACTTGCAATTTAATATATTTGTCTTCTCTTTTTGAAAAGCTGCTGGATTTTTTTTTTCTTTTTTCCATGCACAAGAAGAATATTCTGTTGGATCTGGAAGGGAGGACACAACATTTCAGCTGGTGTTGCAGTGCAGTGCAGCCCCCTCCAGCACGTACAGTACCCGACACCTTTTTTAGTTCCTGGGATCTCTGCCTCATTAAATTCATGGGGTGACTTCACAGGGATGGAAGACTGAACTTGCCCAGAGAACTGTAAATGGCTGTTCTGATCATTCAGGTACTCACCTTTCAGTGGAAGTTATCTGTTCACACACAACATCTGTTGAAGGTATCAGCAGTCAACACATCCACACCTCCTTTCTCACCCGTGAGTAGGTTTGTTTGAAGGACCTCTGCTAGGAGGCAGGGGCCTTGTTGAGCTTGCACTTCATTACCTGGATCTCCTGGCCACCTCTTTCAGCCCAGTTTTCCTCTCCCCTGACCCCATTAACCAGCCCGCTGGCACATCTAGGGGAAGTTTCCAAAAAGTCACGTCATGGCAGGACGTTGCTTTGAGAAGTGAAGGCCCTGGCCCCTTGAGCTGCTCCACCAGCAGGTTGCAGAGCAGGTGTTCCTGCAGAGGAAAGCTCTTCAAAAACAACTCTTTGCTCCAACAGCTTTGGAGCAATGGGTAGAGGATGGGTGCAATGGGTGTTGGAATTCCAGGAGGGTTTTTCTCTGCTTGATGTTTTGCTTGCTGGAAGAGAGTTGATAGGTTGGTCCTACCTTGGCAACATGCTCTTTCTGTCTTGTGAGCAAATCTCTTTTGTTTCCTTCTTTCTGATGCCCCATGGGTGAGGACTATCATGTCCTGCTCTCTCCAGAGGACAAGGGAATGAATTCAAGCTGAGGAAGTAGATGGAAGGCTGTCTCATCCCAGTGGCCAGCTCAAACAACAAGATTTGTTTCTCACTTCACAACATGAGGGTACATCACACTTGTTCCTACTCTCCAGTACTGCACATACTAATGTACTTCAAACTGAAGCAGGCTCCTCCAAGCTTAGCATTGCTCTGATTGCTGTAGCCTCCACAATCCTGAGTAATTATCATCGCCAAGGGGTCCTCAGTGCTCAGCGTGAGAACTGCCAAAGCCATTGTGCTACACAGCAGTCATCTTCACCCCCAAACTCTCTCTGATGGGGTCTTGCAATTTTGACCTCTGAGCACTGCCAGGAGAGCAGGGAGGAGTAGGCTGGTTCCCAATACCCGGGCATGGTAAAGATCTTTGGCATCCTTTCCTCCATTTTGAGGCTGAGGCACTGAGGCACCGGTTTGTCCTGCTTGTTGCAGCATGTCTCAACTCCACTGTTCATGGAGCAGCTTGTTAAAGGAGGAGTTGTGGTCTCTGTCGTCTGGGACTATGATGCACATCCTTGGTGGTAAGCAGGATTTCACACTGCAGACACCCTATGTTGAAAACCAAAAATGCGGTCTTCAGTCTCAACAGACAAGCTCATTTCTTGTATCTAAGGGTAGGGCTATGCCAGCAAGCAACTGCCATCGTGAAACTAGAAACATGAAGGTGGTGGAGAAAGTTAACACCACATGGCAGCACAGGAGATCCAACCTCTGCAAGTGATATCACACTTAAAGACACTGCGTGACATTAAAGCCATCATGAGTGCAAAACCCACTTGCACTCAATGGGGGGAATAGGACATTTTCTCGTGGCTTGAACCACAGCTCAGCTGTGACTCTTTCCCAACAGCTCAATAAAAAGGGGAATTGCCAGATACTTCAAAAACTGAAGAGATTAAAAAAAGCAGCCATGAACTTTGTTTTTGGGGATTGACCATTAACTTGAGCTGCCAAAGAAGAGCAGAGAAATCCCCGGGGAGGCTCTGGGAAAAGGCTAAATTACTGCTGCTCCTGGGTGGAGTTGATGGATGGATGCCCAGGGTGAGGCCGCAGGCATGACTCAATGCCAGAGGGTTTAGCTCCCCTGCTTCAGGAGCTTCCTTGCACTTAGTCCTGCCCCTGAGCTGTGACAGGGCAAGCTGCAATGTCAGAAAACCTGCCCCGAGGGCAACCCTCTGATGCTACCCACTGCTGAGACCATCCTTCTGATGCTGCCCCCCAACACCAGGTCCCTCCATGCCTGTGAAGCACCACAGCACAGGTCTGCAGAATCCTCCCACTGCCAGCATCCTCCCTTGCCCCCCAGCATGGCACACTGGAGCTAACTGGCCTCTGAAATGTGCTCTGTTGAGCTGCGCTTCAACTGATTAAATTAATTATTACTCCAGGCTTAATGAAGTCATTTGCCACTTGACTTATTATAGCCATTATTAAGTATTTACCTTCTCTAGGTGGTAAAAGGTTCACCTGGAAGCCCACAGCATTAGCCTGTGTGAAGGAGACTGTAGCTGGGTGTTGAGAGCATCCCTGTGCCAGCCCAAAACACAGGCAGGAGCTGTGCTGCTGTGGGCAGTGCTGCACTGTCCTGGGTGCAGTGCTCAGACTTCACAGGCGTATTTGGGCTTTTCTGAGTGACTGAGGGCTGGGGTTTTTACAGGGTCTTTTCCCAAAAGCCTTCAGCTGGCTTGATGAATTACAACTCCTCCACTGACATCTGTTCGGGTGGCTGGAATGGCTCTGAAAGAATAAAAATTATTAGTCTGTGGCTCATTAACTTAACATTACTGCTCATCTGGAACACAGGAGTTTTCTCCTCCAGGCCAGGAAGAGCAAACTCCTCATTTTAGGCACTAAAAAGACTTTCCACAGCGTCCTGCTGGAAAAACTGTGGCCACTGAGCAGTAAATCCACTTCCAGGAGAAAACGTTCAAGAGTCTGTTGGGATTCACAATTGTATTATGGAGAGAAGAGCCCCCCTAAAACATTAGTGCTGAAAGTTAAGGGGTTTTGGGAAAATAAACATTTGTTCTGCCTCCCTCTTGGAAAGAGTGGAAAAAAAGAAATGTTTAGGCAAACAATTCTATTATTATTTACACAAAACACAGGCCAATATTTGCTCCATAATGCATTAGCTGAAGAATGAATAGGCTGCAGGCCCCCCCAAAAATGAAATACCAGCGGTGCGTGCCAAAAGTCCAGCTAAAAGTCTCCTGGCTCAGCACAGAGCCAGGCTGGGGAGGATGGGACAGGGCCACCCTGCCGCTATCCCCTTGGAGATGGTTCATGTTAGCAGTGGGGACTTCTCTCCTCCCTGAAGCCACCTGTGGGCAACTCCCATCAGGGCCAGTGGGAGTGGCTCCCCTCGTTGCAAGCCTAGGTTTGCCGATCTTGAAAACCAGCTTTGCCACCAGCTCGATTTGGGCCGTGCGGAGCATTATGCTCCTGTTACTTATGTTACAGGTTTTAAAGGCAGCACAGTGATTTACATGCAAATGCTCACCAAGTGCCAGCGATCTGCCAAGGTTTCCATGTGTGACCTGACCCTGGGTACAGAAGTGATGGGTACAAGTGCCCAAACAAGAAAAGCTGAGAGGTTCTCTGGTTCTCTCTTTCTCTCTTTCTCTCTTTCTCTCTTTCTCTCTTTCTCTCTTTCTCTCTTTCTCTCTCTCATTCTCTCTCTCTCTTTTTCTCTCTTTCTCTTTCTTTCTTTCTTTCTTTCTTTCTTTCTTTCTTTCTTTCTTTCTTTCTTTCTTGCTTTCTTTCTTTCTTTCTTTCTTTCTTTCTTTCTTTCTTTCTCTCTCTCTTTCTCTCTTTCTCTCTCTCTTTCTCTCTTTCTCTCTCTCTTTCTCTCTTTCTCTCTCTCTCTCTCTTTCAAAATAAAACTTCTGCTTAAACCAAAGGAAAATCTGAATTTGTGGCCAACACACCTGCTTACAACAGCAAACTTGGACCCCTCTCTGTGCATCACTGGGCTCAGGATATGTGGCTACCTGTGATGAAATGTGAGCTTCCAGGAGGCCTTGTTTATCTTATGCTTTCCCCTCTGTAAGAACAAAAAACATTCCTGGTGTTTCGCTGGAGTCTGCTGAAGTATTTAAAGTGTTGAAGTCATCGACCACAATTTTTGACAGTACATTCAAAACAGGTTATAGTCTGCCTCTATGAAGTGTTGCATTGCTGAATTATAACAAATGCTGATGCCTTTGGGGGCAATAAAAATAACTCCAGTACACGACAGAAAATGAATTATAATTGAGAATAATTCTTGGTAGAAAGCACACATTTTTTAATTACAATCATAACTGCTTTTTGATTCTGAGATAAAAAGTGGTTGCCATAGTGACCCAATCCTTAAAGATAATTTTTGCCCAACGCTGTATAAAATACTATGTGATACCTGCCTTCACAGAAAGCAATTTACGAAGATGAGTTTTCCAAGTGTTAGGCCTTGGGTATGAAAAAGCAACGTGGGCTATATGGAAAAATAATACCCTTTTGGTTACCGCCTGAAGAGCCTTATATGCACATTTCCCTGCAAATACACTCATAGACGTCTCAGATTTGGTGCAAGCTACAAATCTTGCTCAGCTTTCAAGCCTATGTAGACTCTGCAGAAGAATTTCAAACCCCTGTGGAGAAATCGGAAGAAACAGAGAGAAGAAAATCAGAGACACGTTTGTTCTGCAGAACAAACCACCCACTATTGCCTACCATCTGAGGGGGGTTAAGAAATGTTTTTACTTACTTTGAACAGTCTTACTACATATTTCTCCAGTAGACCATCTACCATCAGTTTCCTGGGAAAATTTTGGGAAACGTGTTCTGAGGTCACAACCATTGCTATAGTCAAGCAAAGCCATGTTTTGATGCATGAAGTGAAATGCAGTCCTCAGTGAGACTAGTACAAATTATGATTTGTCAGTAATATAATCTTTTTTGGCCCTCTTTTGGTAATTCTTGCCTGTCTCCCTGCATCCTTCTTGTGGATTTAGAGGGACTGCTCTGCAGGGTTGCACCAGGGATGATCCCTGTCCCAAACCATGTGGGGAGCCAGATGCCATGCTCCCTGCCATGGATAACCTGCCCTATGTCACTGGCAGCAACAAGGGTGATGCTGCCCTCTTTTTCTTGGGTTCCCCGGGTAGCAAAACCAGCTTACCTGTGGGCAGGCTCCCTGTGGACAACCACAGTCATGGTCATAGGGCTGAAGGACTGGATTAGTTGCTGGACCTCTGCCACCTCATGGCATCTAGTCACTTGCCTACGCACAGCTTGAAATCATTTTGGTTGTTAAAGATAGTCAAAGAGAGGGACACAGCACCAACCCAGATGGGGTGGCAAGTGGGTTTTCTCATGTCATTGTAGAGTTTGTCATCAGTGATAGCCCTGCAGCAGGTTACTTTGATATATGACATCCTATATTACATTTACCCTGCTTAAATTGCTTTCTGACACTTTCTCTGATCCCCAGGGTATCCCTGATTTGGGAGAGTACACAGTTGACAACCCCGGCCAGTGAACTGTGGGTTTCCCACTTTCTGAGGTGTCTTCTCCTGCTGAAAAACCCTGCTGAACTTAGCTATTGTGTGAAAATCCTGATGCTGTAGCTCCAGGTGATTAATATACCAAGCCAGCTCAATCTGGGCTTAGTTTAGGCTGTTGGCTTTAATTAACCTTTTATTTTTGGAAGTTAATAGATGCAAAATTCTTCCTTCTCAAAATGGCAAGGCAGGGGGTGTTTCTGAGTTTTGTTACACCTTGCTTCAAAGCTGACCCGCATGGGGAGGAGATAAAACAGGTATGTGGCCTTTTCAGCTTCCCTGTGATGTGCAGAGAAGGGGCAGGAGGTTTGTCTCCCTCCTATCAGTGAGCGATGAATATTTTCAATAGCGGCTTTAATTAAAAAGTGTTGGGCCTTGCAGTAAACATCTCCTAGTCCCCTGCTGCAATCATCTAGCAGCAGTGAGGAAGATAAAGCCTGATTGCCTTGAAGTGCCTGACTTACTAAAAGCTACCACTCCTTTTCTTCAGTGCTTCCTCCTCCCTCACCCCTGATAACACACTCCTGCTAAAAGCCACCCAGTCCTGCTCCAAAATACAAGCAGAGCTGAGTCTGCTTGACCAACCTCAGCTGTCCCTAGAGCATGCATGGACAGAGTCCCTGTTTAACACGTGCTTTAACACATTTCAAACTCCAGTAAATCCACTCATGCTTCATCTCAGCTTAAGTGCTTTTGCTTTTCAAAAATGTTAGGTCCAAAGAGCAGAGGTTTAGATAAGAAAAATCCTAAAGGAGATTTAATACTTGATATAAAAATGCTAAGGTGCTAGAACAATTCCAAATATATATTTAATATATGAACAATTAAATACCTCATACCAGTCTCCAGGCACTGAATATGAGAAATGAAGGATGCAAATACAACCACTAAAATAAGCCTTTGCTTCTGTTCCAAGACACTGGACTGAAGAAAATGGGAGAGTCATCTCCACCCATCCTTAAACATGGAGTGCTTTGCCAATTAACTAAAAGCAATGGTAGTTATAACAGAGAAATTTGTAAGAAAGAATCATCATGTAGAGCACGGGCTGAAAATATCCTCATGCTGTCCACAGCACTGGATGAATTTCCACCGTCCTCCCCACACCCAAGAGTGCCCATGGGACGAGGGGCTGAAGAGCATCCCCGCATCTGGCAGGGCTGAGACAGGGTCGCCACTGCTCTCAAGAGGCCCAGCTGATCCCTCTGCGTGCAGATCTGGTGGTGGACTGGTGGGAAAGTAAACTGAATTTCAGATTTACTCTTTTTCACCACGTCACCTCTTGATCCACACTGTATTTAATTTCAGAACAGGGCCTTGGGAGGAAGGAAAGGTGCTGTCCCTGGGAGCAGAGCAAACCTCCTCCCACCGTGTTGTGAAGCATGGGCAGAGGAATAGCTGAACAGCTGAAAACTTCAAGACTTCAGAGACTCAAAATAAGGATATAAATTGTTAGTTTTTCACCAGTTAGAACAAAAAAAATCCTTTGATTTAATTTTAATTGCTATTTACTACAGTTAAAATTAAAACAGTCTCTAAGAGTTTTCAGGAACAGACTAATAAATATTCAGGAATCAGGATAAGGAAGGGTTTCATTTTCAGGTTCAATAATTTTCTGGGTATTTTTAGCTACCAAACTAAAATCAGCATGTTTAGAAAGCACGAGCCCTTCCACGAGCCAAATCCTTACCTCAGGACCAACACCTCCAGCTCCCATGGAGCTCTTCCTCTTCTAAAAAGCCTGTAAGCTTAAGGGCAATCGCAAGAATATAGCAGTGTAAGCTGGTGTGTTCAACAGTTAGGCTGCAAAACAGAGGAAACTTTAATTAGTGGAGCAAAGACCTTAGGCAACCTGTCGGGGAGCACACCTTCACCATGATCGTTTACCATTGCTATCGTCTTCATCACCATGTACTTTTCCCACTGAAAAAGCAAATTGTCTCCAGAGGGGACAAGGAGTCAGCAGCAGCTCCCAGACCCCGGGTGCTTACGTGGGCTGGCAGCAAGCGTCCCTGTCAGTCACAGGGAAGTACACGGCACTTTGCCAGCAAGTGCCGATGGCATCTACCCATCTGTATTTTTGGAAGAAAGCATCGTGCTGAAAGCACAGGTCTTTTCTCTAATTGCCTGCAGAGCTAAGCGAGACCTACACATTTCCCAAGCTCTGGTTTCACTGCTTGCGAACATCGCCGTCTGCCAGCTGGTCGTGGTGCTTCACAGCTCAGGGGCTGTCGCTGCTGAAATCCTTCCCCATGTGGGAACCCTGCACAGGGGCATGTCTTGCATTTCTCCTTGTAAAATTTGTCTATTTCATCAACGGGGTTTTCAGTTTCTGGGTATGGAAACCCCAGGGAAAAATAAACCGTCATGGACATCAGGTGTCATTACCTACCCACTGCCACTGGATGCAGTGTGCCCAGGGTCGACCTAAAGGGCATTTGCAATCAGAATGTCAAATTTATTTCTCACCTGGGGAGAAACAAAAATGAAAGATGGTTGCATTGTTACACTGACATTTATGGTCTATTTAGATTAAAAGATAGAAGTTTACTGAAAGTTGTCCTATACTAAAAGCACTGCTTTCTTCTGTAAAGCAACTTTTTAGTAGGTATGGGAATTACCTAGTCCTCTATTGCAGTTTATGGATTTCATAGGATGTTTATTTGGTAACTTATATATTTATTTCTTCCAACAGATCTCAGATATGTTCTATCCAAACCGGTATTTCAATTTTTGTTTGCTTCTTTTACATTGCTCTATCAGTGGCCTGTCACGCAAACGGGCCTTTGCCAAACCTGTTAAACCAAACGTAAAGCCCATGTGAGCAGAAGTCACCTGGACAGGCAGAGACCGGCAGCCAAGGGGGGATATGTCCTCAGTCACGCACCAATGACCCCCCTTGGGGGCATCACCTCAGGACAGCCCATATGTCCCAGAGCTGGGGGAAGCTGCTGTCTCTTCAGAGCTGTTTTACCTGGCAAACTCCCACTGTGGCCCCAAAGCACCTATGGGCTTATGGGCCTCTTGGCCCAGGTGTGGGACAAGCCGGGGAGGTAGCCCCTGTACCTTCCCGCTCCAGCAGCATCTAAATGCTCTTTGGGAGGGCGAGAAACTCTTCACACCAGTTGTTCGAGCAGACAACACAGTTGGGGAAAAAAAAAAATATTGCAAATAGTCCCATCTCAGTAACGATCCTATTTGCAGAAGATAGCCAAAATTTTTTTTCCTTTTAAAGCAAGAGCCCAGCAAACACTTTAGCTAAAAAAAAACAAAAAACAAACCAAACCAAAAACAAAACACCAAAAAACCCCCACCCATGAAACTGCTGTGGTGTGAAATGCAGGTTGAGAGCTACTCCTGGGAGCATCTCTCAGGTGAAATGACATAAGAAAAAAATACCCTAAACCCCACTAACAAACAGTGGGGAGGAAACAAGACACCAAACTGCCTTAAGGAAGGAGAGCAAAAGCTGAAAAGCATTATGGTTTAGGTTGGCATCTTATTGTGAATACAAATAGCTGCTACCTAGCTTGTTTCACATCTGTGTTATGAGGTAACTATGGTAAAATATATGGATATAACATTTTAGTCAAGCCCAGTTGTCTTTGGGAAGATTATCTGCACAGCAGTAGGTTTATAAATGGCTGTTAGGGAACAGAAATGCTTTCTTTGCGTACAAAAGAAGCTCAGTGTGCCTGGTTGCAATTCTCAGTGAAGGGACTTCAGCTCTTATAATCATGCATTTGCTCCCTCTGTCTCTGCCCCAGGGCTGAACTTCATTAACACTTTGGGCTGTTTCCCTTCTCCTGCATCAAGATGTCAAATTCCTCTGGAAAAATCTGAGACCTCTTGACAAGTCTTTTCACCGTCGTCTTTGTATCCAGAACTAACTGAAAGCAAATTCAAAGTGCTCCCTCCCCTCCTCCACACCTGATGAATAAATGACCTGAAAAGGTAACGTCTCCATCCTGCTTCAGTAGTATTTTTTCAGGCAGGTATGCACTTTTTTCTAAGGAAAGTGGAGATGCAGAGTGAGGGTTCTGCTTGCAGAGCTGGAGGCTCTGAGCACCAACATGCAGCTCAGGAGCCAGCTGAAGTCCCAGGTAAAGACAGGGGACAGACATCTCTTCTGATGGGATGGATATCTCTTCTTTTTTCCTTTCCTTACAAGCATGTCTAGAGAGATGTCTTAAGAGAATGTATTCTGGCTACTGTTATTTCTAATTGCAGATCCAAAGCAATGGACCTGCTTGCAAATAAATAGCCCCCTGAGCAAGACACTAACACTGGAGTTTTGTTGTAAATCACGTTAGAAGAAAATTTTCATTCCTTTTCAGCTTTGCTGGTTTCTCCCTAAACTTGAGTCTTTGATGCAAGTGAATGTGCCTAAGGAAAAATTGCACAGAAATTTCATTTTGTGTATACAAAAATACAGCCATCAGCATCTTCCTCCCCAGAAGGATGACTGGCGGCGGAGTAGCTGTGCTGGCATAGCAGGTCCCAGGCTCATTGCGTGGCTTTGCAGCACACTGCCAGCACAGCAAAAGGTTTTCCTGTTTTGAAGCCGGGTCAGGTATGGCAGCGTGGTGCTGGGCGCTGCTCAGTACAGAAACCAGGCCTAGGAAATCAGCTGCTGTCACCTGAGTGTTCATCAGTGCACTGGGCTGGGCTGCTTTGTGCTGCTGCACCGCTTTGTGCTGCCTGTTGGAAACCGTGCTTGATCTTTGCACCCCGGCATCACGCCAGCTTTTGGGGTGGTAAACCAGGGAGGGTTGTGCTGCTTTGCTCCTCTTGCAAAGGCTGGTGAAACTCCTTGTTGATGTTTCTCACAATTAGACAGCATGTGCTGGGCATCCCCATCATTCATACTGCAGAGCCTTTTCTAGTGTCCTGCTGGAGCAGCTCAGGAGCTGGGAAACCCCAAATCCACCTGCTGCAACACCTGTTTCCTACAGGCAAACCAAACAACACTGGTTTTACAGCCCAGCACAACCTGACAGCATGTTGATACAGTGATGGCTGCCAAACTCCTGGTGGGCTCTGCCTGCAAAGATGAAGTACTGCCTGGCAGCAAAGGCTGAGTGTACAAAAGGCGAAGATTATTATTCTTTTCTTTAAGATCACACAAAGTAATAAAATAAGAAGGATGGGAGACCATTGAAGCCGTTCAGCTGTCACCCATGCCTTGAAGCCGTTTCAGGGCTGCTGTACAGCAGGTAGCGGGAAGCCGTGCTGGTTAAAGTCAAAGCACCAGCTGTTGTTCCCTGCAGTGCAGTGAAACAAAGGCAAAGAAATTGTGGGCTTGTTGAGCATCTAGAAATCTGCTTGAGAGATTGGTACAGAAAAGAGACCCCAGCATAACCAGAGGTGATGTTCTTACGAAGAACATTACCTTTCTATCCAGGTATTAAAATGCATTGGCTTGCCAAACCAGCTTTTTCTTCCTAACGTGCTGCTGCGCTCCACGTGAGCTCAGCCCTCCCCGCCTGGACCCTGAGCTGCTGTGGTGCGCTGCTCCCTCCACAAGAGAAGTTCATGCTCATTCTGCACAGCACAAAGCTAAGCTGCCTCCAGTTTCCTAATGATCTGACTCCCCTGCTGCACTGGCTTCAGGGCCAGTACCCGAGCTTGTGCCCTGCCACCAGCATGACGTGAGAAACATTGCTGGCAGCCAGTTTGATCTGCAATAAAACCAGTCTGGTGCTGTGTCTTTCCTCCGCACTGTCTGCCGGAAAACAGAGGGTGGCTGCTTTTGCAGCTTGCTCATATAAAAGCAGAGGTTGTTGAACCCAAATCCTGTACGGTGTGATTTGGAGGCTGGGCAGAGGAACTGCTAACACTGCAGGACCAAGACAGCCTTAAGACAACTTCTGTTTGAGGAGAAAAGGGGACAGAAGGGGCAGGTAGGCACAGTATCCATTTAACCCAGACCATTACCACCCATCCCGGTCTGACACGGCTCAGCATCAAAGAACAGTAGATTAGAAAAAAATAACAGAAATATATCCTAGCCTTTGGTGGCTTTGCTTAAGGTTCTCCTGTTTCTAACAACTTCCCACACATTTGCAGAAGCAAAGACAATGCCCCACCAAAGTTACATCAGAACCTGCACAGCACAAAAAATACCAGCAGCTTGACCCACATACATATAGCAAATAAATAAATACCAGAGTCCCCTGGTATTAAATTCCAGGGTAAAATACCAGACTGCTGCCCTGTGGGGCCAATATTCTCCCCACGGTGCCCCTTTGAAGTCAGGCTGGTTTTAGCAGGGAAGACAATTCCAGATTTTGCAGATAAGTCACTCCAGGATCATCTAATGTTCCAGTAACCTTTTTATTTGTATGAAGTGACTGAGGTTAATTTTCTTAGTTATGTATCTGGTATTTTGTGTTGCTTCAGAGTATTGCATAACGCAACATCCATAATTATAAAAATTAACCTGACTGAGAGCCCAGACCTGACTTGCTGTAGGCTCACCTGTCAGGGGTTTTGGACCATCGTTATCAGATGCCAAAGGGGATGTGTTTCTTCCATGCAAGCGCACAGAAGCGGTCAGAGACTGCTTCCTATCAGCTCTCTTGAAGAAGGGGAAGGATTCGCACCAGAAGGTTTCACTGTTTCTCTGGCACTTTGTTATGGTGTGCTGGAAATTGCAAGTCAGCTTAACTAAAAATAGACTGATTTTAATTAATTTGGGAAATGAATGCAAATGGCACAAGAGCTTCATGGCACTGGTCTCATCTCACACTGGCTCTTGCCCCAGTAAATGGGGCAGTGATGCTCAGAGGTGGCGAGGGGCAGTTTTGGAGGGTGATGCAACAAGTTTGTTTGCCAAATATTTCTGCTAAGTCATCTGCTGGCAAATAGCATCAAGGGCCCTGCAAACACCATGTCGAGGGGGGAACAATTTGGAGGGGAAAAAATAAAAATAAAGAGGGTGCCGTTATCATTAACTTAATGTTATCCTCTAAGAAGATGACAGCAGTTCTCACGTTCCTTGATTTCTGTTTCACTTGCAGGACTTCAGGCCTGGAATGTGTTTTCCTGAGCATTAAACCTGCAGAGCAAAGCAGTAGCAGGGCCTATGTGAGCCTTGGTGAGCTGCTGTCCCTGTACCCACCACAGACACATGCCATACCTTGGCAACAGGATGCACTTTTGCCATCATTTTTAACCCTCAGTAACATGGGGGTAATGTTACTAATTTTTGATTAGCTCAATTTGAAAGGGGTCTCTGAAAGCCAAGAAATTATTTTATCCAGACAGTTAGAGTTTCTTCTCCCCTGAACACCACCCTGAATACCTGGAACCATCACTCCAATTACATCCATTAACTTTTCCTTATTTTGCTTCGTCAGGTATGCTGTTTACACTAATTCCTGCTGCTTCCAATACACAGGGACAAAATAACTAATTTTATGTCAGACCCAGCTATGGGAAAATAAAAAACATATGTGCCTAATGACTGAGGCAACTTAAGTTAGTGCACTGCAGCTGAATCCTAATGATCATGTTCCTAAAACTAGCACAGTAAACCAGCTGGTTAGGTGCCCTCATTTAATTAAAAAAAAAAAAAAAAGAGTCTGGAATATTTAAAATCAATTATTTCTGGATCTAAAAGTCATCTTCATGCTGCAATCCATGGCAAGCCTCTGAAATCTGCATTTTTTCAGACAAGTTTTTTGCAAGTGCAAGAAAACAAAGATCCTTCTCTCCTCTTTCCAAATCACACCTCTGCCTTCCAATGGTATCTGTCCTGTCCCTCAGAGAGGGCTGTGATCATCCAGTGTGTTTCAAGAAAATATATAGGGCCACATGCTTTAATTTTATTCTACCAGAGGATGAATGGGCACATAAATGCATACTTGCTTGCCCCAAGGACACAGCAACCCCACTGGCTTTCTTGGTGTCAGGATTTCTCCTCATACTTTGGGTTTAATTTGCAACCTGCATGTGGGCAGAAAACTGAGCATGTGGACAAAACATCAGAGTACCAGACCCAGTCTTACTGTGTTGAGATGGCCAGTGGTGAGCACTGGCAGAGAAAGGCAGGGCTGTGTTTCCTAGCCTACAGATGTCACGGGGATGACTTCAGTGCAAGTTCCTGCATCCTCCAAACAGTGTACGGCACACATGCAACCAAGGGCACAGTCCCCAAACAGCTCATGCCATCCATGATCTGTAGGCACGGAATTGCTTCTTTGAAACTCTGAAAGCCCAGACCAGAGACAGCATATTTGCACTGTTTGTTCATCAAAAGCCATCCCTTACCTTTGCTCCCAAGACACTGCCTGAAGCAGCAGACTGAACCCCTCCCTGCCTGCCCCACTCTCACTTCTGCTGTTCCATCCACATCACTCCACCTGGAGGAGAGAAATCCACCACCTTTGCTGTGTCTTGCTCCTGCACATGCTACTGCTTCAGGACAGCAAAGTTGCAAAGAACTTCAGAAATGGTTTTTAAGAGAAGTTTAAAAAACAATGATGAGCTTTGATAAACCATTTGAAGGGGGCAAGCATCATTCCAGATCACATCTTTTACAGGTTTTGAGACAGGGGACAGCAAGCAGAGAGCTGGGCTCCAAACTTTAATGTTGAGTTTAAAATGGAGCTTGTAACTGTATTTTTTTTTAGGTACACAACTCGATGGTGCCTGTGCAGAGAGGGCCAGGTGATGCCTGTCACAAATAGTTCTTCTCAGTATGCAGATGCTTTCATGGCTCTGTGAGGGCAGTGGGTGCAGCTCAGAGAGATGTGGGTGCCTTCCCCCTGGTAATGTCATTATTTTTCAGAAAAGGACAAAAGCAGGCTACCTGAGGGAGCAGCCAAAAGCAGCATCTCTCAAAAGAGAAGAAACATGGGTATAGGGTAACAATTTTTCTCCTTACCTGCTGTAGTTACTTAGCGAGACACATCATCACTGTGCACCAGGGACTGAGGTGTACTTAAATACTACAGCACAGACCCCCAGCAAATCCCTCTTCCCAGTGCTCAGCCTTCCTGCTCCTAAGCTAGCAAGCCAAGCCTGGGCAGCTGAGGGGGGCCTGAGTGCATCCAGGGTTTGGGGAGGATGGAAGATGCCCCAAAGCCTCCATACTTTGCAAACAGCAGCACTCACTGCTACAGAGGAGGGCGCAAAGCCATCCCAGAAATGAGAAACCTACCTGGGAGGGAAGAAGGGAGGTGCATGGGGCCCAGCTTCCCTGGTGATCACACAGTGGTGGCACCTGAAGGAAATGATTGGATGATGGGACCTCACACATGTGCCTCAGGACCAGCTCTCTGGCATCATTCCTAGCCCCTTGGCCAAGCACAGTAAGGCACAAAAACATGAAAGGTTGCCAGTGTCACGTCCCACTCCGACGAGGGGGACGACTCAGATTTGCAAATCCCCAATTGGAGCGGACAACAAGTCTCCAAGTTCAAGCATTTATTAACTACCTACAATGTACTAATTGAACACATGATAATTGGCTAAGTACAGAGCAAGCTGTGGCGAGCAATATAATATGCTTTGCATTTCTTAATAGAAAAAGGAAAAGAGGGAGATAGAGGGAATGGGGGAATACAGATCACCGGTCTGGGTTCCTGCGCTGATCCTGCCGGCGAGGGTTCCAGGAGACGGCCATCTTCTTTTTGCTGGCATCCGTCCTCTTCACTGCACTGCTCTCTCCCTGTCTCTTATACACATAG
>NW_020799099.1:18818439-18875826 GCF_003259725.1 Athene cunicularia | reverse complement strand
AGAGAGAGAGAGAGAGAGAGAGAGAGAGAGAGAGAGAGAGAGAGAGAGAGAGCGCGCGCGCCCTTTCTTCTCCCCTTTGATTTATACCCACTTTCCTTGGGTTCGTCCCCTAGGTCGACCCACAGACCTACGTATCCCATGTACGGGGAGGGGTAAGGTGTTCCATGGGATGATGTCACTAGCATGATCAGGACAGCCCTCGTTAGCATATTGAGGGGTGTCAACTTTAATATGCATTTCGTGGATAATGAAGCAAAGTTAATTCACCGGACACATGGCCCTTGAAATTTGCCCAGGTGCCCCAGAGAAGAGCCGTCCTGTCTCCACAGGGCTCTCTCCCCCAGATACATCGGGCAGCGTTATCAGCTTTAGCCTCCACAGCATGCACCCTGTGACTCATGGTTTTGTCTTTCGAGTGTTTGAGGCATTTCTTCAATCAGCCTCAACTTTTGCTTTCCCAGGCTGTTTGTCTTAGTTTCTCACAGGCCTGGTTTCTTGTCTCTCACAGCCAGGACCTGTAAAGCACCCAGCTCCATCAGCACAAAGACATGACCAATCCAGGTCCCATTTTACCTCCATCTCCTGGAGGTCCAGACCAGGCCCCTCATGCAGAGCGTTGAGCAGAGATTAAGTTACTGTAGTGCAACAGAATTAAGTCATTGCTGTCCATGTCTGCCCACAGATTTTGGGATGTGAGGGAGGGACCAAGGAAGGATGTGGGAAGCAAGCCCAGCAAGTCTGGGGGAGAGGAGCTGCCCTGGGCAGCCATGCAGGGTTTGTACCTGGCAGGTGCTTTCCTTCCCAATCCCACCTCTTTGCTCTGTGCTGTGAGCAGGTGCTTTGGCTAAGCAGGGGGGAGCATTTAGAGTTTTCCGTAGCTCACCTTTGGGATTTGACCTGCAAGTCCAAGCAGCCCTGACACTCTCTGTGCAGAGAGGCTGCAGCTACCTGCAATCAGCTCCTCTCTGCTCTTTGCATTGGGTGTGTGCTTTGTGGAGGAAAGCTGTTAAATCCCAGGTGAAACATCTCCCTCCAATTACTTTTTTGATAGTAGTGGCTCTTTGCTGAACTCTCTGATACTAAGTCTTCTTTGGAGGGATATGCATGGGGTTCATGAAAATTGGACTGAAAGTATCTACGTGTGATCAAACTGGATGGTGAAGGGCACCTACAGCCGCATCCTGACCCGCAGCAAACAGCACTTACTGTAATCTGAGGGCTGAAGGTCAGAGATGGTTTTGTCTCTCCGGTGGGTTTTCCCTGGGGTGGATATGAGCTGCAAGTTCAGCTCTGGCTCATCTCCCACTAGCTATGCGGTTTCATTTGGCATGGTCTTTCTCACCCTTCCTCCCTCACTTCACCAGCTAAATTCAGACAAGGCACTCGTATGCATAAAAGCTGTCAAAAGAATAACTTATAAGTACAGAAGCTAGAAAAGGCTTGAAGTCTAAAGCTGGCAGCCCCCAAAGAGCTGCGGGGACTATCCAATCCATCTAGTGCTCCTGGGTGCACAGCAAACAGGCTTTTGACTAGCTCATAACCGTGGCACGTGCAAAAGGCTCAATTATTGCTTCTTAGAAAAACCAAATTATCTCCTGGAGTTGGAGACTGACAGCCACACAGACTCTGCAGCGTTATGCACGGCTGAATTTTTGCTGGCTTATTCTCCGCTGTTCTGTACTGCCTGTAATTGCATTGCATTTTAATTGTTTAGCATCGTCAGAACTTCAGCCCTGGGGGCAGCGGGGGTGGTGAGAGCTCAACACATCAAATTACTACCCAAAGAGCAAGTAGACAAAAAGTAGAGTGGGAAGGGAAGGAGGGAGGGAGACAGACAAATGAGCCACGTTCATTAGAAGAACAGCAATCCTGACCAGAGAAGTGTCCTACTGATGTAATAAGAAAGCTGAAAGTTGTTTATAATAATAAAGAGCACAATAAAACAGTTCTCTTCTAGAAAGCACCACATCTGGAAAAAATTAATGCACCCTGGAAAGCAGAGAAAACCAACAAAATGCTTCTTGCCCACATAGCTCTGTCTTCCCTCCCAGTTTTATTTAGTGGGTTTTTTTTGTAGGGGTGAGTTCTGTAGTTGCACTGTTTAGTGCTGTTCCCTTGAGTGCTATGATATAGTTGGCATCTCTGCTACAGAAGCGAGGCAGTGAGGCACGCTTTCCCACAGGCAGACTTACATTTTGCTCTTGACCAGCCAGAGGTCCTGAGAACTGCTCCTTTTGCTACCCCAAAAGAGGCTGCAGGTTTAAACCCCTAAGGTTTTGAAGGAAAGGGCCATTTGCAGGCTGTCCCATGGCACAGGGAACAATGGCAGTGGTGGGACAGGTATGACACGGTCCCCCATGCTTGCACAAGGTGAGCAGAAAGTGCATCTTTTTTGTCTCCTCTGGAAGGTCTGACCATGGGGACCAAAAGGGGTAGATGAAAAGGCTGGATCATGTGCTGTTGATAAAAGAAATGATTTTTGCCACCAGTGAGTGTCCTGAAGCACATCAGAGCCCATGCTGGGGCTGCCCTGCTGAGGCACCGCAGTAGCTTCAACCTCAAATATTGGACTAAACTGTGCAGCAGCTGGAGCTGCTTAATACCCTCAAGTTACAGGAAATCCTCCCAGCGAACAGGCAGAGCACAACATGGCAGCCACAGTGTGAAGGCCACAGGATGAAGGGTTACCTGTAGCTGCCTGAAGGACAGCCCCAGAGTTGCCCACCATGTCGTGAGGTCCCCACTCCCCAGCAGGACCCTTGCAGACCAACCAGCAGGCTGCTCATGGGTTTTCTACTGGCTACCTGCAAAGCCATGGGCAGATAAGATCACAGAATCATAGAATGGTTTGGGTTGGAAGGGAACTTCAAAGTTCATCTAGTCCAACCCTGACATGAAGACAGACGGGCACGTCAACAGGCAAAGCCAGCACTTCCAGTAAGGAAGATGCTGGCGGTAGCAGGTTTCTGGCCCTGGTGCAGCCCAGGGGGGAAGTGCCTCTGCTGCAGCTTTTCACCCTGGGGAGCATACAAGGTGGGTATGAGAGAGATGAAAGATCCTTCAGCTCTCTGTGCTGAATATTTTGAGGGTATTGGCATTTCGTGTCAACTGCATTCACTGGGGTTAATTATAGCCTGTGTTTTATAGATTGTCCTTGGCCATAAACTGAAAAGCTGCCTCAATTGGGAATCAATATAGTATTCTTTAAGCTCATTTATTTTATTAGATAGAGAGTCCTAATTTGAGGAAATTGAGGAGCCATAATTAATGGTGCCAGAGTGGCCCTGAGATGTATGTTTAAAGCTTCCTGAGGAGAGCACTTTGCCCATAGGTGCAGTGTGCTGGCACACGGGAGCGCAGCAGCAGGGCCAGGGAATGCTCTGGCAGGCAGGCCCCGGAGAAGGCTCTGGCACTACAGAAACCCAACAGAGTCAATAGCCGGTGCCCTGTGCTGCTTTCTTACCCAAAAATTGCAGGCTGCAAACAGCAGTGTTGCCACCACAGGGCACAGCAGAAAAAACATATCATGGGATCAGCAGAGAGCTGCTGGCAACTGAGGTGTCCCAGAGATGCTGCAAACACCCTCCCGGTCCCAAGCCAGCGAGACTGACATAAGGTCCTTATGCCCTTCTCTAAGTCTACTGCATGCTGCATGTTGGCATGCAGTTAAATGGTTCACCCATCTTCAGTGGGGTGAAGTCGCACGGAAGACTCTGGGCATTTTGGAGGGTGAAGTATCTGGATGGCGTTGCTGCTTCCCCTTGCAACAGCCTCAGAGGGGGCAGTTCAGCTTTCCCACACCGAACAGAGGGCCCCTGAGGAATATTTTTTATTTAACTGTCTTTCTGAGCAGTGCCATAAGCAGCCTGTAAATAGTTCTGTCCACAGACCCTGGGGTGTCAAGAGCCAGAATGATTCCTGTGACCCAATAAGCAGAATAATGAACAAAAGACTGATGTGTTCATGACCAGCTCACATGAGAATCTCGGCCAAACATGCAAAAATAAATATTTAAGTACTTAGAAGGCTAATAAGCTGCTCGTGGGATTTTTAAAAGCACCTAATGACTACCTCTTCAGTCCCTACTTTTTAGAAATAATTATTTTAATTTTTCTATGCTGTTTTCTCATTTCTCGACCTTTTTCCTGTAAACAATGATCTCCTAAAGCCTTTTTCTTTCTGGTATTATTCCTCTTATGTGAGTCAAGTAAGTTGTTTGATACAGCATCTTAGAGTAGAAAGCCAATAGTCAATACACTGTACCACACCTTGTTTGTTTGTTTGTTTGTCTTCTTTAGTGCCCACCTGTCTTATTTGAGACTGGACCCAAAATCCCAGTGTGCTGCAGTTGGTCACTCCCAAAATATATCAAGTCTTTTAGCTGAACAGGGTTAGGACTTTGGGAAGGGCTCAGAGATACTTTTCAATCCTTGAAGACAGTGACTCGCCTTCCCAAGTTGCGCCCGAGATGCGTGGTGCCAAAAATACCCTCCTCCTGGCAAACCTGAGCCACACCAGTTTTATGGACAGTGACTAACAATACTCCAGACAAAGTCTTTGCCAGTCAATTATGTTCTTTAGTCTTGCATTGTAACATGTAGATCAGAGTCATATGCTTGATGTAAAAACTTGTTTAACTAGTAACTCATGAGCTGAACCATTTTGAAATAGATCCAATTCAATCACATTCACATGGGCATGTTCATTCCACACTGAAGTGGATGTCATTCACATCTGTAGAAATTTATAATAAGAAGCTGAAGAACACTTGATTTAGGAGGGAGTGTCTGTAGAAGATATAGTCAAGCTTCAGTGGAGAACATTTTACAAATGTAGATCCACTTTCCTAGGCATCCTTATATAGACAAACCTCGCATGTGGAGGACCAGCTTTTATTGTTGGGGTTTTTTCTGGCCACACTAGTGAGTAGAAAAACTGAGGTGGATTTTTTAGACATGTATTACACTAGAGATGTTAAGCCAGAATACGGGAATTTATCTTTCATTTCTCTTTCATCTACCTGAGCCACTGTGTGTAACTCTTCTTTAGTGACTGAGTTCTCTCTGCAGCTTTGCAGAAGACAGACCCCCAAATATTCTTCCAAATCCTTTCTGTGCTTTACAGATATCTTCCAAGCAAATCTGTCTTCTTCATATAAACATCAGCTCCTGATCCTTCACAAGGATGGAAGTTCATATATATCCCTTTACCACAAGCTCTGTTGCCTTAGGGGTTAAAAGGATCACAGATTCTTCAATTCTGCTCTCTACTAAACCCAATTTGTTTGCTTCACACACACTCAAAAAGCCAGTCACTTTGAGATACGTTTCCCAGCCTTCTGATGAGAACTTGGTTGCCTGCCATGTCCCTTATCATGAAAAGCCCAAACATCTTCCCATGTTTTGGTGTTTCTTGCTTTTCCAGTACCAAGATTTGCAGCAGCAAGCCCTGCTCTCTCACATCAACTCTTGTAATGAGGAGGAGTTTTCTTCCACTTGCCCCCCCCAGCATTCCTTCTGTGAGGTCTCATGCTCCCCTTGCTATCCCCACACCCCGAAAATCTATTGTCTGCTCTCTAGGCTCACCGTAAAGCATTCAGCTCACTCTGCTACAGGAATGCAGAGTAATGAACAATAGTTGCATTAGGTATGGGTAATGAATTGTGTTTCTGCAAAGTGAAAAAGAAGAGCCTCTTAATAAAGAGAATAACTTTTAATAGGCAGTTAAATTTTTTTTTTCTTGACACACCATGGTAATTTCTGAGCAAATTTTGCACAAACATATATATATATATATATATATATATATTTCACAATCTTTCTCTGCTTTCTTATACTGTCCTTTCGGTACGCTACAAAATGATTATTTTTTTTTTTTTAAATCAACATGAAAATTCACAATGATTGCTTTTTTCATAGGAAACCTCAGCAGTCAGGAACCTGAAAACTTGCAGATGCCAAATAGCATATTTTATATGTCCTGACCTTTCCAAAGTAGGCATCCAAGACTCCTCTGCTCCTGAGAAACCCAAGTGATCCAGCTGCAGCATAGAGGACACTTGTTGGTTCCCCATCTTTTACAGAGCTTCATCAAAAGTTTCTCCTGGTGCCACTAAGACAGAGGATTATTAGATCCATCAAAGTGGAAATAAGAGCAACAGTCAAGCACAGGGAAACGAACACCTTTCAGCTTCCTTTTATAAACACAAACTAACAAATCTGCTCAATCTCTTACCATGCTGCTAGGTAACTTTCATTATTTCAGGGAGGGAAATGGGAGAGAGAATTTCCTCAGAAGCATTTCATTGATAGGTATCAAAATTTAGATCATCATCCTGGCTCCTGGTCCTGCACTTACAGTACCAGTTGTCTTCTTTCCATTCACCAATAAAACAATGGAGGTTCTTGGCACACTACCAGAGACAGTGGATTGAGACTGAGCAGATGCTCACAGTAATATAATTTTCAAACATTTATAGTTCTAGAAAAGTAGGATACATGCAGGTAGAAGCACTACTTGATATTTTTGAATTGCCGGCTCTGTACAAATTAAGAGAGTCTGTAATTAGCACTTGAAACACTCTTTAAACTTCCAGAGTTATTCAATAACCCACAGGAATCCCATGCATTACTCAGAACAGAGGGAAGAAGGTTCATCTGTAAAATTGCTTATCTTGCTGATCCTGACTGTGCACCCCAGGCTATATAGGAGACATATTTATAGCACAGTAGTGCAATTAGCCAAGGAACAGGTGAAAATAAACTACGTTACATGCTACATTAGAAGGATCATATTCAGTAATTTAGAGAACTTCAAAGAGCCTCAGTGCAAGGTATATTCCCCCCTTCACAGAAAAAAGCACACACTTCAGCACTTCAGCCAGGCATCCCATCCTGTAAACACTTATGACAAGTGAAGTGTGTACTACAATGAGCAGTCTCATGGAAGTCACTGAATTAATTTTCAAAGAGGCAATTTGCCCAGTACTGTTTCAAGGGTCAGGCCCTGTTTTTATTTTGCTACATACAATTAAAAGAATCATATCTACCATAAGTTCAACAAAATAGGCTAACATATTCCTTCCTGTATGTGCAGAAAATCCTTTTAGTAACTACTATGAAAATATCACCTTTTACATTCTCTCCAACCTTCTTGTAAGTTTTCCTGCTTTTACTATATGTGAAAATAATAAATATGTATGATATACCAGTTAT
This sequence comes from Athene cunicularia, assembly GCF_003259725.1. Classification (NCBI taxonomy): domain Eukaryota; kingdom Metazoa; phylum Chordata; class Aves; order Strigiformes; family Strigidae; genus Athene; species Athene cunicularia. Next base: position 18,868,612 of record NW_020799099.1, on the reverse strand, counting down.
TAAGCCATCAAAAAAATTACATCTCATTCCAGAAGGAACAGGAGACACTTGAGATTTAGAAATAAAGAGCTGGTCATTGACACAAGTGTCCTGCCTGGTAAAAAGCTTCAGCTGCTCCACATTTCCTATGGAACTGCAACTTTGGTGGGATGTTGTGAGGACTGCTTCCCATCTGAAATGACAACAGTATGTCAAGGTTATTATTCCAGGTAAGGTTGTTCAGGAACAGAAGAGTAAGCTGAAATGGATGACATAGAATAAATGGGATAGATAATAAGGAGTAAATCCATTGTCCAGGACATCGCACTGCATCCACACAAACAAAACCACCTCTGGGCTTTCAGTAATGTAGGCAAATTGGATTCTGGTTATTTTGTCCTTACTGTTGGCATCAGGAAATCTCAGTTTGTACATCCTGGGGGAAATGAGAATAGGCCAAAACCATCAAAGATGTTTTGCAAAAGGGTCTTTCCACATTTCTGGTCAACCAGATCTCTCTCAGTGGAGGGCAATGGGACCCGTTCTAAAGGTGTTCCATCCTACAATGATGGTGGAAGACTGGGCTTTGTCTGGGCCCAACATAGCTGCCTCTGACCATTCCATCCCACATATGCAGTGACATCTAGTTCCTCAGGCCATCCTTCTCCTCTACCTCCCTTCACTACCCTGGTCACACAGGGCCCTTCCTACAGCCCACCACAAATAAGAGAAGCAACTTCATGGGAAGTGGAGACTGTGGTGTCTGAGAAAGCTTCATACATGAAGAAAAATGCAGCGCCCACATCACAAACAGTGGGTTTCAGAAGTGGTCTGATGGTCTCTGCCCTCACACACATAAAAATACTGTACAAGACCTGCCAGTTTTTGCATGTTAGCCACCAAGGATTTCAAGCCATAATAAACCACCTCAATGAAAGGTGCTTGTTTTTGTATGATGTGGAATGGACACAGATTTTTCATGAAACCAAAGGAGCTGAACAACTTCTGGGTAAAAAGTTCCTTTTTTAATACGTAACTGCCTTTAAAAAATCTCTTACTTCTCACACAGACAAAAAGAAAATTCACCTAGGGAATTACAACCAAGAAATGCCGAGCAGTTAAAGACAAATGCTATGCCAATAGAAGTCTACCTCTGAGAGGTGGCAGCTTCTTCAGTCCCTTGGTTTGCCTGGGACTCTCTTTGTGATGGTGTCCTCAAGCTGAGCTTTGTTTAATCCATTGCTCCTTGAGGCTGCCTCCAACTGAAGTAATTGCTCTTTTTGTTTTGCATTTTTAACCCTTTTCTTTAGTTACATGGCACAATACTAACAAGTATTAACCAAGAGTAACAAACACTAATGTTACAGGATGTAAAACAAAAGCAATAAACTTACATATTTATTGCTGAGGTGTGAAGAGCTGCCGAGTTTTATTCTTCCCCTGAGATGAATGCTCTCCTAAGAAACAGAAAATATATTTGCATCAGTTAAACATGAAAAGACAAAATGAAAAATCAGTCTAGCAGGAACAAGTCGCCGACCACTGTACGAACTAGCCAGCCTCCTTGTCAGATTTACTTAACCAGTAAAAACTGTTCACACAATAGATTTTTACTACTCTCTCTGTGTTTTATAGCTTATTTTCCCTATGATTTGCTCCCAAATGGTGGGTTACTACCACAAAGTATTTCCAAGGCAGTTCTCAAGGGGGTTAGAAAAGGCATAAGGCTTTAATTAATTGGTAACTATGATTAGAATATTAAATTCTAAAAAGATGCAACTTTAAAATTATTTTTTGCCTATACTGCTGACAGCAGCTCAGTTCCTCCAAAGCAGGAAAATGAACATTTAACAGCTTCAGTCAGGGATTACAGACAGTTCTCACTCCTCCTTCCCTAGAGAAGCAGAGCTGCTGCCAGCAGTTACAGGCAGACAAATAAGCCTCCATATGAGGATGTGTTTACAGTTGTGCTATTTCCAAAAGTGTGTCCCAGGAATGGCAGCGGGACTTCTTTGTGCCAGAGATTCGTACATGGAGATGAACGGGGAATGGCATTGCCAGACTGGACACAGCCCCATGGAAACAGGCATGAGGGTGGGGAAACCCAAATGCATCCAGGAAACTCCCTTCTGCCTCTCTGCTCACCTGTGGGAGACAATGCAATGCCTAACACATACATCAAAGGCAAGAAAGTGATGTATTACATTCTAGTAAAAGTGAATATGTATTAAAAAGCTTGCATATGATCTATAGCCTGGGGTTGAAAATTGTAATACAAATTAGGCTTATAACAAATTCACTGATTAGGCATTTAAATAATTAGAAGTCAAATTAAATAGTTGCTCTCCTGAAGAAAAGAGAAAAGGCTTGTCAATGGTTTTCAGACCGATTTTCTTGGCAGCAAAAAGGGCTCTCTAATTTAGTGCAGCCTTTCGGAGATGAGTAGAAAACTTGGTATCTAATGGAGTTCAATGAGAAACACTGAAAATTGTTCAATAATAATGTGCTGGAATGCTGTTCACTTCCCAAACGTTCAATTTTGGATAAAATTATTTCAAAATTGTTTTAAGATGTTAAGTTAGAGCTTCAGAAGTTCTGATAATGTTAAATTTCTGTTAAAAAGGCCTTCAGCAACTACTTCAATAATTTTTTTTTTTTTTTCTCAAAGGAAAGCAAAAGTTTCTGGGAGAAAAAATTGAAATATTTCAACAAGATTTATGCATTTTTGTTAGGTGAAAAGTTTCCTGTTCTGAAAAGCTCAAGTCAACCAGTTTAAATTGTACTAACAAAGGAATGAGATTTTAAAGAACTCTCATTTCTTTTAAAATTTATTTTTATTTCTCCCTTTATTATTTCTTCCTTCTGCGTGTTTTTACTTTCTTTGTTCAATATACAGAAATAGAAGATTTAATAAGGTGTGAATGGGAAAAATTGGCAAGGATGTTTAAAAAAGGTGGTGTTCACTCTGAGCTGGTTGCTCTGCCTATGCTCGAAACTAGTCAGACTTATATGGAAGACTGATACTCTGCACCACAGGAAAATAACTTGTCTAAGGAGAGGCTCCAGAGGCAGTATAGCTCCCCGGGTAACTTCCCGTTGATGTCCATAGGCTTTGGATCAGAGTATGAAATGGGTGAGGCTGAGCTGGCTGCAGGAGGCAGGCTGCTCAAGTGGTACCTGCCAACAGCGGTGGTGGGGACAGGAGTGCTGAATTTGCCTTACTGAAGACCCTGAGGACGCAGCACACAGACACTCACATACCCTATCTAGATTTCCCGGTGCTATACACATAATCCCTGGAAGCAGTGATCTGCCACAAACTATTGCTGGGGTCAACATCCCCTATCATATCAATGATTGTCCAATGTGATTCATTGCAGGCAGGGATGCTCTTGCATTGCTTTGCTACTGCACTCCCATGAGGACAGGAGCCTGCAAGAATTCTGAAACAAAACCAGGTTATCACTACTCCATGGTTGAAAATGTGTCTGAAGATACTTGCATTATAGGGTTTATAATTGTCAGTGCCAACTAACAATTCAGTGATGAAGAGAATGATCATATACTGGAGAAGAAATGGTAATACAAATGCTCTCTTTTCAAGGGTAATAAAGGTAACACATGTTTTCAGATACAGGGCTGCAGCACGCCTTGAGACTGCACATAGAGTTGTTTAGAACAATTTTGGAGTCTAGTGGCTCAGCAGTTTGATATTTTGTTAAATATCCAGCTGTAACACAAAGAGCAAATTAAGAAAAACTTTCAGGTTAGTTGCAAGTGGAAAGACATTTTTATGCTTTAACTGACAGAGGTAAATTCCAAGACTGCAAAAAACCAAACTTGTTCCCAAACCATCACCCACTAAAAACAATGGATTAGACCTTGCTTCCCATAAGGGAAATGAAAAGCAAATACTTATGTTTAGTATTTTGTTAGAACAGATGATACTTTAATCGACTGAAGAAATTATTTCACATTGAGCTATTTGCTGATGGAGAAAATACACAGTGCAGTGGTGGCACTCAACCAGTCTAGATAGATTACCTGCATGCTTTGAAGTCTGTCATCAAGAGAGAAAGGGTATAGTTATGCAAAATATACCAACAAGAGCAAAATTGCTGGACAACATCATCAGTAAAAAATTGGCTTTTGTTGATTCTGGATTATGCACTTAGGGGAGATGACACACAAGCTCTAGTGTTGAACACTAGGAGATAGAAGGTATCAAGAGAGACTTGAACTATTAGCTTCTCACAATATAGTTATACAGCATCTTGCATAAATGTATCAGTTGCTCCAATCTGATAGGTACTATGGCAGTAATTTTCTGGTAATGGGTTGAAAATTCATTGCATGTTTGTCTACTTTGAGAAGTAAATCAGTGAACTGCAGAAAGGGGGAGATGAAGGCATCTGGAAGAAAGTATTTGGTACAGCTAACAAAGCACTGTCAACTGCACAGCTGCAAGTGCAGTGTGACTCCCTTTACCTGTGGTCCTCCCTTGTGACACCTCTCCTGATGGAGGAGGAGTTGTGGGCTCAGAAAGATTGGCAGAGGGCAGCGAGAAGCCAACCTCATATAAATCACGCACTTCTACAAAAACTGAAAGAAACGATGCACAGTTTGAGAAAGAGGCCTTGGGCAAAATATTTGTAAAATGAAATCAGATTAATACTGTCATGGAAGTTTTAGCTGACAAGCACACCCTTCCACTAAACCTTTTACTCTCCTTCTCACCTTCCAGTGTTGCACCTGTTTGTTGATTTTTGTCTGCAGTTGGATTGTAAACACAAAGACATAGGCACCACAAAGTCTCTAAACATTACGGTCATATAACACAGAGAGATCTGTAGTTAAACTAACTTATTGCCACAGGAGGCTGTGGATACCACAGGGGATAAGACAAATTCATGGAAATAAAAGCCACTGAGAACTAAAGCACCAGAGATATAACCTCTGATTCAGGATGTCTCCAAGCCACAGAACACCAGAAGGCTACAATGGAGGACATATTACTGGACTCTTTCCCCATCTGTTATCCTTCCCTTCACATCTCATGCTAGCCACCCTCGGTGACAGGATTTGGGGCTACAGGATCTGAGCACGTTCAGATCATAGTTTCTGAGCCAGTCTTTCATACACACAGCCTCCTACATGGTACCTCTCAATCACTTCTGCTGGAGCCCCGATCACTGATTCACCCAAGTAAATTAGCAGGCTAGGCACTGGGCCTGATCCAATACACTCGGCATACATCCTCCTCTGGAATGTGGTCATACTTAAAAAGGATGAGGATAAGGAAGATGTAATAGGAAAAATTTTGTATTCGTAACCCCTGATCCTTCAATATATTTGTTTTAAGTGCATGTGAGGTAGAGTGAGTACACAGATACTGAGGGGTCTGCAAAGTTAAATATTTAACCAGGAAAGTAACAGTACTTCAGTGAAAATGCAAGGTTTCCTTCCTAATTAAAATTTCACTTGTGCAGTATTTGATTTGTTTTTTCACTCTCACAAATATACTCCTTTGTGACTATTAATGTTGCATTCTGATACCAATATATGTGAATAAGTAATGGGCACATAATCAGCCTAAATTACAGATTGTTTACAATCAATTTCAAAACTCTGAAACAAACATTTCTTTGTCTCACTTTTGTGGAAGGCTATTGTATTAATCTCATTGTAATTTCCTTTCCCTCTCCATTTGATTCAGAATACACATACACTGCAGAACATGATGATATAGGAGAGAGTGAGTTAACAGGTCATAGCACTATGAATACAGAAAGTCTTTGACCTGGGCAAAGCCCTCTTTGACATTATTGGGAAAGATGGAAGGATATAAAAAATAGTCTTTGACATAAAAAATAGGTTGCACTGCATCTCAGATTACATTGTCTGTAAAAAAAAATGAGTTGAACTGTTATTTCACTGTAATATCTGCTGCTGAGAAATTGCTCATAAGTGGCAATCTGATTTGGAGCAAAAGATTAAAGCAAGTTTTAAAGCAAGTTTTTTCACAAAATATGGTTGCAGAAACCTATTTTTTATAAAAGTATAAAACTACCTCTGCAGACGCATGATCTAAATGTCCATTTTTACCATGCTGAACTTAAAGAAAGAGGGGTGCATTACAGATGCTGGAGAACAGCATGGAGCGGGACCCAGGGCCTGGATGCACTGTCTGGGTTTGGTGTGGGCCAGGGGGTCCAGCACCTGCAACATGCCACACACTTCGCTCACACCCCTGCAAACTGTTCCTCGCCACTGTCTGCAGGACAGAAGAATCTGTACACTTCACCATGGCAGACATATCTAGAACACAGGGAAACGTTCAGGTGAAGCATAGGAAGGCAATTGCTGCTGAACAGCCAGCAAAGGGCTGGAAGTGGCTCCCCCAACAAAGGAACATCTCAGAAAGCTGCAGGATGGAACATTAGCAAATATTCCACAGATGAAAACATCACTTAACCCTTGGGAGTCTCTGACTGTAAGAAACTGCTTTAAAAAACTTTGAAAATATGCACAGCTCACTAACTGAATTAGAAATATAGAAAAAAGCGTATGTTATTTAACGTTTTTGACTACAGTTTTGCCCAAAAGTCTCAGCTAGAAGTGTGCGTAGACAGATCTTTGTGGTGCGAGTAAACACAAACAGAATCCAGCCACGAGCTGCAAAAAGCTGAGAAAGTTTATTCTTCAGTTTCTGTGAAGAAATAAACAACTTCAGGCCATTATATGATACAAGGTTTTAAAAAGTTGAGCCTCAGAAAATGAGAATGAGAAGAAAAGGGAAGCAGGTACTTTATCTCTCTGTGATGAAGGGACCCTTTTCTATGAAGCAGCTTCTAGGTTTTCTACCTGCAGGGAAAAAAAAATAAGACATTGAAAGTATAGTTCATAATAGGAAAAAGAAATAATCAATATCATATCCTCACATTATTAGAAACACCTGCTCTTACCACTTCTAAGCATGCAGCATATGCCAGCAGACTGCTCTTCGTTGACCTGCACTGCTTATCTTGCAAGTAAGGGAATTTTCAGTGATGGAGTGCCTCACCTAGAGACCCAGCTTCTTCGCCTGCTCCTAGAGGTATCCATCCACCTGTATCCTGTACAAAATGAGAGAGAGATGAAATTAACAATGCATGCTGAGAAACCCCATGGCGTGCTCTGGAACCATGCCCCTGGCAAGGGTAAATTTCCCTGGGTTGGGCCCCTAATGAAGTAAACCCCAAAGATTTCTTACCTCTTTAAATGCCACAGTCCATGCTCAGGTGTGCTCAGCATAATAGAAACCAAGAAGGAATAATCCTCTGCTCTGGCACCAGATTTGTCCCATTGTACCACAGCCACATCTATGGCTTGACGTGTGAGGCAGAACAATTAAACAGCGTCAGTATTTGGAAATTCATGGAAAGCGGTGATGAAGGTATTGTTGTTCAATGACATATTTTCAGAAGATTACAGGATCTTTGAGGTCCAGACCCTAACACCACAGTGGGCTGTCTTGTCAGGTGCTGAACTTCATGTGTATTCCAATGACTGAGGCGAGTTTTTGTGATGAAGGAGAATAGGTTTTTTTCTTTGTTTTGGGATGATTTTGGTGTTTGGTCACTTTGTACAGTCACCTGCCTCTGATGTTGCAGGCTAGGAATCTTCAAAGACTTTAACAGAGAAGGCTTTGAAAATTCAGGAAGTGGAGAGGAATGCTGCAGGCACAAACTAGGGTCAACTCAAAAGTGACTGAAGCTATGGTGTCCAATTAAGCTATGTCATCAAATCCCACATGTCTTCAAGGTAGGTAGCTCATCTTGTGCAAGGGACACACCCAATAAATGTTATGAAAATCTACAGGCAGGAGGTACATCATGTTGAATCAGCAGATTACAGCTCTAAAGTTGTTATTACTGTTAACCAACAGGAGCTTTTGGAAGAGAGGTGGAACACATGAGGAATACTGGCTGTTCCACATTCTCAATTCATGCTATCTTGTACCGCGCTGCCATCTGAAAGTGCCTCAAGATGTTGACTGATCCCCTTCTCCAATGTGATTACAATAAGTCAAGGGTGTTTTACATGTGACAGGTCAGGTGTGTCCTCAAATATCTATGTTTGCCTGGTATGTTTTCCCAGTTTTATTTAGTAGCAACACTTGAATTGTCATTTGTGTCCACAGTGGGTGTCTTGGGAAGCCCTAATGCAGATATGTACCATGGACATTTCTCCAGCCACCTTCCATTCCTGGTATGTCATCCAAACCTGAGCCACATCGGCTTTGAGACATTTAATGTCCTTCCAGTAAATTCAATGCAGAAGAGACAATACCCCTACAAGCTGAGTAAGTCATATCCCACCTTATCATCTCAAAAGAGCATGCACAGGCTAGAAACATGCCCTAATGGATCAGCTTATGCCTAGGTGCCAGGATTATACCTAACAACTCTGAAATATTCTATCACCTGCACATTCCTATGAGACTTTTTATTGAATATCAAACTAGTGTGCTGCTACTAGTTAGGCCCTTCATACATTTTACCTGCTCTAGAATGGGTACTCCAGGCAAGGGCCATAAAAGAAAATTGTCAAGTCATTACTCAGGTATCAATAGTTCTGTCACACCTCATTCATCTGTATGGATTAGCCTTACCCCAAATTCTATTCCTCAACCTTTCTGTTACTGAGGAATTTCTATCCCTCAACATTTTTTGTGAGTCCTAAAAGGTGATCAATACCTTTGCTGTTTTTCAGTGAAATACACAGGAACCCTTAAAGAAGAAGTTAGGGATGTTTTCAAGATAGGCAATACTTTACCATTAACATCGTGGATGATGGTATTGATCTCTTAGTCATCAAGTAAAACTCTCAATCTTACATTCTTGGGAAATATATCTACCACTGACAAGCTAAACATACAGTTCTGTGGGCTATATTGAATCCCAAGTAAGAAATATTTTTGCAGGTAGGTTTTCTAGAGCTCTGTACTGTAGAAGACCATTTATTCTCCATAGGAAGAGCCACCCTAAATTTGCCCGTATAGTCAACAGGGAATGGCTGCAATAAGTCCTGCATTTGCACATTTGTGTAAAACTTTCATGATGATTCAGTACCCTGAGCATTTTTATCCAAGCTGAGTTTTCACATAAGGTGCAAGTACAGGCACTTATCTTGCATCAGGTGTTGCAGTTCACTGGCAAATGGGCATGAAAAATTCAAAGTGCTTAGCTTTGTCTGTTTTTTTACTTTACATGAATTCTCAACCAGTTGTGCCTGAGAGATCTTAGCCATCAGTAACTCCATCTTTCTAAGAATATATTAAAGCTCAGTTTTACCTAGTGTTCCAGATGATACTGCTCCATTAAAACCCATTACTTTAGTCCAGGCTTAATTGAACACTGTTTTTTTCCTGTATTCTTTCACATTATTTGTAGATATTGAAATAATATTCTTGGTTAAATGTAATTCAGCTATGCTTCTGAAAAATGAGTCTTTCTTTTTTCTTTCAATTTATAGTCAGAACCTCATTTTAGAAGTCCTAAAATAAGATCCTTCAGTAGCCAATGGACCTCCACAGGTCAGCTCATTCCAGTTCAAGATACACATCCAAGGCAGATGGCATAAATAGCCTTCTGGATACATACATCTTTTTCATCTGACCATGTGCAGCCTGATTAGTTTTTATATAGACAAAATAAGGCAAGATTAAACTCACCATAACCTTTCATCAAGACATATCATGCACAGCACTGACAAAGGGTTTTTCTACATTGCCTGCTTGAGCAGTTTGTAGGTCATATTCTTACTTGGTTTGTAGCTATGTTTTTTACACATTTGAAACACAACTATACAATTTCAAAATCTTCTGTTTGGATTAAAAAGTAAATTTTTTTAAAAAATATAATGTATACTTACCATAAAGCTTAATTTGAATAAATGTCAAAGCAGAACTTTGTTGTATGTGTGCTTGACCTTAGCAGTTGAGTAGCCTATTGATAGTGGTCTATCACGAATTAAACCTATCCATAAAATTAAGGCTGCTCTTAAGAACTTTTCAGTTTGAGCCAAAACCTTTTGTAGCTTTGTTGATATGTACAATCAGAGGTGGCTACAACATATGCTTTCTAAATGGCTGGATAATGAATACACCTTTTTAATTGAGCTGGATTTGACGTGTCTAAGAAGGAAAAAGAACACACGTAAAGAAGTTTTAAGCAGTACAATTGCTCTTGGTAGTTGTAAGAGGGACCATGAGTTGGCCATTTCTTAAATTACTATCTGTACTATAAGAAACACTTACCTTTACGCCCAATCTTTTAATAAAGCAAATAAATCTTATTTGAATGGGCAGGCATCCTAACATATTTTAAAATACCTGTATGAGTGACAAATAATTCTGTAAGAAAACAGGTTCTTCTTTCAGACTCCTTTTAAGTAGTAAAGTGTCTCTAAAAACCTGGGGAAAAACAGGACTTCCATTTCTGTGAAAGCATGTTTACTTTTGAAACATATATAGACATAAGAATTGAAGAGAAAACGGTAATAGTTTAAATATGAATTGTATTAATGAGAAAAGGGCAAGAATCTTGTCTTCTAAGTGGTTATGACTCATACCTTCCAATTATAGTATGCATATATCATAGTTCAGTAAAAAAATAATATCAAGCATCCTCTGGATAGAAGATATTCAGATACTTGGTGAACCAGTAGCTGGATTAACAGGCACCAGACCTCATCTTGGGAAAACAAAGCCAAACAGTGAGCCTGAGTCTTTTTTCATTTACCTTGCTGTAAAACACAAATAATTCTGCTGCTGCCAATTAAGTTACTTTATTGCTGAAACCAGTATGAGGACAGAATCAATCAAAAAACGTCTATGAATTCCAGTTTCTGATTTAATTCAACTTTCAAAAAAAAAATACTATGATTTTATATGAAAGCATACACACAACTTCAAACCCATTAAAATAAAGCTGCAAGTCTACTCTCAAAGATATATACTAAAAAAATAGTTCCCAAATCACAGAGCTCTGAAGTGCAGTCACTTAAGTGCCAAAGCGTAGTTTGCATTTGCTCAGCAGCAGCAGGGCAGAATGATGTATCCTGCAATAGAGCAGGGCCTTCTCCTCCCCCTCTAGCCTCCTATCATGCTGCTCTGTATCAGCGAGGCTGCGGGGACCTTGCACGACTCTGGTGTGTTGCAAGGACTGCCAGAGCTGCCCTGTGTCTTCTGGATTGTGCAAAAGCTTCTGGGAGTTGCAGAGAAGGTTAGAGAGTGGAAACTGTGCCTCTCCAGCATGTAGAGGATAGTTCAAATCAAGTGCTGTGTTCCAGAGGACTTCAGGGAAAGCAGCTATTGGGCAACCTCTGAAATGTCAGTAGGGGAAACAGATGGCCAAAAACCTTTAAAAAAAAGGTTTTTAATACCTAAAAAAGCATAAAGTAAGAGGCCCTTTTCCCTGGAGGACTCCTACAGATGAAGCGAGAACAAAGGTGGGACCTACACAGCTGAGGAAGCAAATTGCAGTGGATGAAGGGGGGAAGTTTCACCATGAGAGGTTTCATTTTTTTTAGGTTTTTTTTTGTTGAACAGCTGGGAATCAGATTAGTCAGAATTTTGTTCTGCCTCAGTCTTATTTTGTGCTACTCTATTTCTTACAGAACGTACAACTACATCCATCTCTTATATTGATGAGAATTTGCTTTCTTTTGTGCATGTTATCTATAACCCCTGTTCCTTTAGGTTTTATTACCACGTATTTTGTAAGAAACTCTATCAGTTGAAGCACAGGACAGAGGAATTCATGATGAGAGTAGGATTTTGAATGCAAATGGTGGCTGGGTACAGGGCTGACTGAACAGTTCTGACACCAACTCCAGCAGAGCCCTGTTTACATACAGCACTGACTCCCAAACATTTCAGCCCCTGGGATATTACCAGTCATCAAACTTCATTGTATAGCCAGATATAGCTGATAAATATCATGATCATGGTTACTCCTGAACATGCCTAGTTGTAGATCAGTTACGATCAGTGAATTAAAAAAAAATATTTTCCATAAACCAGTCATATTTCTCACTCACAAATACCAATACCACACACAGTGCAGCTGCGCTGCAGCTCTAAAGGCTCCCAACCTGGGGATTTGTACTGTAGAGGAATTGTTTGCAGTGACTTTGACCTGACAGGAAATGACATTCCAAAACTGCTCTTCTCTGGGCTCAGAGAAGAAGACCGATAAGGCCCAGGGTCAGAAATACAGAAGTCTCAAGCATTTATAACAGCAATTGAGGACAGTAAGAGCCGTGATTTGAACATAATGAAATTATGTATAATGCCAAACGGTCTGAGAAAGCATGCCCTAGGCACTAGGTCTCTTCTCCCAAGTAACAAGTGGTAGAACAAGAGGAAATGGCTTCAAGTTGCACCAGGGCAGGTTTAGATTGGATCTTAGGAAAAATTTCTTCACTGAAAGGGTTGTCAAGCATTGGAACAGGCTGCCCAGGGAAGTGGCTGAGTCACCACCCCTAGAGGTAAGAAAAGACATGTAGATGTGGCACCTAGGGACATGGTTTAGTGGTGGACTTGGCAGTGTTAGGTTAATGGTTGGACTTGAAGATCTTAAAAGTGTTTTCCAACATAAATGATTCTATAATTCTTTGATACACACAGAGGAAACACTCACCAGTCTCAGAAGAGGTTGTCTTCACAGAAAGAAGTTTGACTCCTTCTTTATCTGACTGGGCCCTGTTGAAGTCAGAAAACATTTGAGGTAGGTATGCTTGTTGATCAGCCAAACAAAACTATACAATTATGATCCAGAGGAGGCAGCACCTATGTCAGTCTACACTTTGCATGGGATCATGTGTAAGCCTTGGTGGTGGAAAACACCATATACCAATGTGTCTGAAAACACCTTTCTCTTAAAATACGTAATAGATCAAGTTGCATGACTCCAGGTTCAATCTAGTGCTCCACAGAAGAAGTACATCTATGGGAAAAGAGGGAGTCATCAAATGTTACTGATTCCTCTAGAGCAGGATAACCTGCTTTCTCTGTCAAAACAAGGCTTTTAGCCATGTTGAATTGCACAAAGGACCACTTCAGATGTCCAGGGAGTCAGGGCTAGCAAGTAAATCAGTAGTCCAAATGTGCTTTTGCCAAACAAAGCTAAGGTCACAGCCAGACTCAATGGCCTCTAGTATATATCTTCTAATAGATCTTTCTCAGTCTCACTTTCCTCAAACTCCTTATGCCAATACTGTTTTAACTGAGCCTCTGCAAATGGCCTAGTGAAGAGAAGATGGGGCAGAGGAACATAAAATAATGGGGGACACAAAAAGAAAAAGAATCCTGAATAAAGAAAATTAAAAAGAGAGAAAACATGAACAAAAGAATGGGGATGGGAAAGGAAAGGGGGAAGAAAAAAATCAGTGAGACAAAAATTGAATAAAAGAGAAAAAAGAATGGGCCCTGCAAAACAGTTGAGAGCATCACATTTCTCTCTATGCTGGAACAGCTTCTATCCATGCTGAAATAGCATACATACAAGTGTGCAATAACTGCAAGTGCGTCACTCTCAACATGATATTTCTCTTTGGGGTGGCAATGGCTTATTATGTTTAAACAGAGAAAGATCAAAGAAAATCTCATGCAGAATCTGCTGCATTCACAAGTGCCCCATGATAGATCAAAAAGCAACGAAAACACAGGATTCAACCTACTGTTCAGTGCTGTTCTCTTGTCTCTCTGGAAGAAGGAACAAAGTTAGTATCATTTTGACTGCTGAAACTCACTTAAGTAAACATTTAGACATAACTATTGTGGTTGCTAGCAGAAATCAGTATTACATTAAGTACATTAGCACAATCAACCAGCTTGAATAGTAATTGCTACTTTCCTAGTTCATCTTCCCAAAAGACAACCATGTCATCTATGAAAGTGAACTGATATTTCTCAAACCAACACTTCTGGAAACTAGGGGGAATGATATGTGACTTCTGCAAGAGGACAGCAGAAGCACTTTTTTCCCTGCAGCTCCCAAATCCCCAGGTAGCTGGCACAGAGGAGGCGAGCATGCAACAGTTCTTGGGTACATAACAACTGAGCTAAAAGAGAGAGTGAGGGGAGTGAGGGAACAAGCTGCCAGGCTGTACGCTCTGGGGGGCTTGGCTTACCCTGGCACAACATCTGAGAACACAGCCTCTCATCTCTTTTGACGAGGACAGGCTTCTCCCCAAAATGAATCATATACCAAATGTATTTTGTTCTTATGTGCAAGTGTGGGCAGATGGATGGGGCCAGAGGGTTACATCAGAGTCATCGAACCAATTCTATCCTCATGGCACTGAGCGCAGAGCTCTCCATCCACAGGGGAAGCACACTGAATGGCCCTGGGCAAATCCTACAGAAAGCACCACAGATACCCATCTACTCTAGCTTCCAAGTGAATTTGCTAGTATGGTGCCTGCTGGCACTTGTGCATGGTGGGGGGGCTGGCAAGGAAGTGTTCTTCACCTCGTATCTTTATCTCCTGACTCCAAATATTCAGTAATTTCCTAAGCAAGAATCACACCTTCCTCTGTTTATCTGGGAATGGTTTTCCATATCATTGGCTAAATTGGTTGCGACACACTGTTTGCCTTGGTTTACAGCTTCAACACCCTGTTGTAATTTAATATTTCCAAGGCCCGGTGACTTCACAGTTGAAGCTCTGTACAGGTCTCCTAACTCATGCCAGCTCACAGGGAGAGAAAAACCACAGTCTGGATTCAGATCTGGGTTTTCATTTAATGGAGAATTGCACTTGCCTGTGGCCCACTCAGGCAACTCTTTGAAATATTTGGCAAATGGAATTTAATGGAATTATACCCTGTTATCTTAAGTATTTCATGGACTGCAGTGAAACAGCTACTGGCTTTAACTGCTCTGTCAAAATGACTGTTTCTGAAAATACCGTTTGCTCAGAGGTTTTGCTCCTGTGTACGTTATACTATAACTGGAAAATTTTAGTTATATATTATGTAAATGTATGTGTATGTACATATGTATGTATGTATGTATGTATGAGGTATACCCTGAAAGAAAACATTGTATTTCTTTGCCTGCATCTAGAACAGAAATATAATAAATAGTTATTTTGTTAAACAATATCTCCAAACTTAGTTTTCACTGTCTTTTTCTACCTGATTGACTGATTATGTTAGCACAGCTGTTTGTTAGCTCTTTGTAGCTGCATGAACAAAAAGCTTTACAGCATTATATATTCTCCAAAAATCAGAGACAGTTTTGCTCCCTCTGTTTTTCCTACTGATTTTGAAAATGAAGTGTTACTTTCTCACTTTAGGCAAAATACTTTGAAATATGTGAAGCTTTCCTATCAGACTACTGCAACAGCTATGGTTAAGGTAATCTGACAAGACCCTAGAGATATTTGAATAATAAAAGAACTTATTGATCTTTTTACCCCCTCAGAGAAAGCAAACCAAATACCTGGAGTTTTCTTCTGGCATATTCTGTACAAAGCTACCAGTGAGAAGACAGAGAGGGTAATGACTATCAAGCTGATGACAACTGGCAAGATAACACCTGCAAAAGAGAGAGAATATAATTTTGTCTGCTGAGCCTGGCTTGCGTTGTCTCCCTGTACAGGCACTTGCATGTACAAAGGCAAGAGGCACCTCCAGCTCCACTTCACCAAATGTTACTGATTTCTCTGGAGCAGGGTAACCTGCTGCTCCTGTTATTACTCCCTCACCCACTGAGCCTCCTTTGCGGATAGAAGATTTTGGCACCTTCCTTCTCCCACCCTTGGTCCTACCCTGACACTCGCGCTGCCCTGTGGATCTGGTTTCACTCATTTTTTCTGTAGGAGAGTGAGGTTTTAGCACCTGCCCCACTGGAAGAACCATAATCTCAACCAAAACATTCACAATTCACCCCAGTGTTGACAGCTCCCACAGGTTTTGCAACAGTCGTGTTTTGGGAATAAAGTATTGATACATACAACTTATTTTTTCCTCTTTTTTGAAAATAAGACTCATCTGAAATTCAGCAACTGAAGCGATTATTTCTGTTTTAACACTGTACACCCAGAAAGACACCAAGGAGTTACATAATTCAGTAACATTCCCCACAGCACTTACAACCAGGGATAGAAAATACAAGATCTCCTTTTTAAATGAGGACATTTCTTTCCTTTTATTATTTCCCACCATCTGCCATTTCCTGACAGGTGTTTCCCAGCCAAGAAGCAAAAAGGAAAGAATTATGTAACGAAGAGAAGCTTTCCCGGGGAAATATATAAGCCCAGCTTCTCCTCATTTATCTTTTTTCTGGCAGCCATCGACCACATTCAAATTTAGCAGGCGCTCTCTCGCCTGCTGGCCTGAGCCCTGTGTTGGGGAGGCTGTGGCTGCATTCCCACAGCCTTCCAAAGCATCAGCCATCATACCCGTTCAATATTTAGAAATAGCATCTTCAATGGCTCTTGATGCAATTAATATTTAATATTCATATAGATGTGTGTGTGCATCTGTGGAACTAGAGGGAGAATCTGGAAACAAGCTTACAGTGGAGAAACATCAAATGTATTTTGCTAAACCAGTACTTTGGGTAGGAAATAGCAGATCTGTAGCACCACTCTTGCCCTAGAGATACATAATATTGAAAGATTAAGTAACATGCAGCATGAAAATATCATGCTTGAAGAGTCTGCAGAAGACTCCATCCTAGTCCTTCTCTCCCATGACAATACGAAAAATATATTCATATAATACATCCAGAACAATATATTCATATAATATGTACTCATAACAATATATGAACAACATTTTAATATGTTTATTTGTGTCTTCTCTCACAGGGAATAACTCAGTTCACTTTTTTTTTGTTTTGTTTTATCACTTTGAATCAGGAATCAGTCCTTGGGAATAATTGTGCTGCTCTCCAATGAGAGTGGTGTCAACTTGTTAAGTTCTGATTCCCTTTGAGTGGAGTTTTATAACAGGCAGTCAAATTGGGTTTGTAATAGGGTCTACATCTGGTAAGGCTAGAAATAAAACTGCCAGTTTAATTTCTCTGCTACTCCAATCACTCATTGAAAGCCAAACTAATTGAAACTCAAAAGCTGGACAATAAAGTAGGAACACTCACTAGAATAATGGATATCAATCCCTGTCACCTTCTTCTTTCCAGAATCGCTTTCAGGACTGTCAGAAACTAGATTTGCAAAAAAAAAAAAAAAAAAAAAAAAAAAAAAAAAAAAAAAAAAAATTGCCTTTCGGGTTAACATGTAATGCCAGAAGTTCCCAGACAACTCCACCTGAAAAATTACCATCCCAAAACAACTTTTGTGTCCCCAGTTCTGGAGCCGTTTGGTGCCCCACAGTTATAGCTCTCAATGATACATGGATACCTTGTCAAGAGGGGTGGAAAAGTTGATCTAGCATTGCCTAGAAGAAATACACACTTTGCAGCCTTCCCTAGGATCAGCTGCTTGTGCACTTAGGTTATGAGAAACAAACTTTTTCACTTGTAGGAGGTTAAGGTACTGTTCAACATTAGAAGAGAACTCTTAACAAGCAAATAAACAAGAGAGTAAAAATCAGACCTGCCTCCAAAAGAAGAAACACCAAAATATTTCACTGCTAATTAAAAGAGCTAATAGCAGATGAAGAAGTCCAAAGTGCAATATTAGCTAACAATGTTCTTGAGAGTTGAGTGTTATAAAGTGATGTGTGTACTCTCTGCCACATTTGGGGACAGCAATGATTGTTGGGAACCTCTGGGGCATTTTTTAGGGCAGGGTTTAAAGGAATGAGTGTACGGTCTGCCGGATCAAGCACTGGCTGGATGGACAGTCCCAGAGAGTGGTGGTCAATGGAGCTAAATCTAGCTGGCAGCTGGTCACAACTGGTGTTCCTCAGGGCTCGGTGTTGGGACCATTTCTGTTTAACATCTTTATTGATGATCTTGATAAGGACATAGAGTGTGTCGTCAGTAAGTTTGCAGATGACACCAAGTTAAGCAGGAGTGTCGATCTGCATAAGGACAGGGAGGCTCTACAGAGAGACTTGGATAGACTGGATTGGTGGGCCAACGTTAATGGGATGAGCTTCAACAAGGCCAAGTGCCAGGTCCTGCACTTGGGCCACAACAACCCCAGGCATGGCTACAGGCTTGGGGAGGTGGGGCTGGAGAGTGGCTGGAAGAAAAGGATCTGGGGGTTCTAATTGACAAGCAGCTGAACATGGGCCATCAGCGTGCCCAGGTGACCAAGAAAGCCAATGGCATCCTGGCTTGTATTAGTGTGACCAGCAGAAGTAGGGAGGTGATAGTGCCCCTGTACTCTGCACTGGTGAGGCCACACCTGGAGTATTGTGTCCAGTTTGGGCACCTCAATATGAGAGAAATATCGAGGTGCTGGAGCAAGTGCAGAGGAGGGCAACGAAGCTGGTGAAGGGCCTGGAGAATAAATCCTATGAGGAAAGATTGAAGGAGCTGGGAATGTGTAGTTTGAGGAAGAGAAGGCGAAGGGGAGACCTCATCACTCTCTACAGCTATCTGAAAGGACGTTGTAGATAGGTTGGTGCTGGTCTCTTCTCACAGGTGATTAGTGACAGAACAAGAGGGAATGGCTTTAAACTGCAACAGGGGAGGTTTAGACTGGACAAGAGGAAAAAATGTTTCACAGAAAGAGTGGTCAGACAGTGGAATAGGCTGCCCAGGGAGGTGTGGAGTCACCACCCCTGGATGTGTTTAAGGGTGGTTTAGATGAGATGTTGGGGGATACGGTGTAGGGGAGAACCTAGTAGAGTAGGGCTGATGGTTGGACTCGATGATCCCAAGGGTCTTTTCCAACCTGAATGATTCTGTGAATGCATTTTCACATGAAAGTGTTAATCTGCATTTGAGTCAGGTATCAACAACCCCAAATTATTACTACTTTGTTGTATACAGTCTGTGGAAAAACAATCACTGAACTCTGAGAGGAAAAAAAAAAAAAGAAAAAGCAAGCATTGGTGCTTCCCTAGATACATTATAGAGCACACAGGGTTTTATTCTGTGTTGGACGGAGGCTTGAGTAAACATGTGCTTACTGTGATTGAAAAAGCTGACCAGCTGGACAAGCGTAATGCAAGGCTGAGCATTTCCATTACTCATTTAAATGACAGAAATGGCTCTCAAACCAACGTGCCTGGGGAAGGTGGTCTCTCAAGTAGGGGTTCTTGTAGTGACTATAGCTCCATATATAAGTAGCAAGAACATGGTAGCAGCCACTGAGGTTTTGTTGCAGGCTCTGATCCACTGCTCAGGTACCCACTCATACCCCACACCTGTAGGAGTGCACAGTCCCTCTTCTAAAGAAGAGAAGAGGGCTCAAATTCATGGGTGGAAGCTATGAAATTAAATGAGTCATTAAAACCAATTTCCCAGGGCCATTTTGAGGGCTAGAATACAATTTTGTTCTGCTAAGTCTCCAAATGACATGTCCCTATTTTTACAGAAGCTTTTGTATAGGCAGTACTTGTAATTCTAGTCTGCTGAATTAGAGTAACAAACAAGGTTTGTTTGTCCCAACCATGTAGGACTCCCTCTTCCTTGCTGCACTGATTTTAAACTCAGGCCCACTATTGAGAAATGTTCTGACGATTATTTTTTCTCCCCTATTGCCCATATTCCCATTTTCACAACATCCTAGTCTGTTCAGATACATAGGAGTATATTGTCTCCTGATGCAAGAGGAACAAAGCAGAGAACTGCCAGGTGCCAGTTTCTCCACAGGTCTGCCGGATATGCAATCATGAGATTTTCCAGGTAACTAGGAGCCACATGGTCCTACATAAAAATGTATGTGGATTGACTGGTAGTGGAAAAGGAAAGATTTGAGAGTGCTGTGTTTTCATTTTTGTTCTACTGTTGTGTAGTTGTGTGAATTTTGGGCAGACTGTTTAGCTTCTCTGTTTTCTTTCCTTCTTCCACTGCTCCCCAGCTTTCATTTGTCTGGCCAGAGACTGAAGCCTCCTAGGGAAAAATGATCACTTACTATGTGCTTGTGTGGTGTCTAAACATTGCAGCCACAGCTGAGACATTCTGATGCTATACTTTAGGAAACAATCATTGTCCATGTCCCTTATCTCTGAAAAATCACTATGTTTCTTTAAAGCAGAAGTTCTCTCTCCCATGGTGCCTGTCTGCTTGGGGGTGATAATATAAGGATGAAAACTGTGAGCCATCATCAAGTGACTGAAATAATTCTTATGAATTTGTAATTCCATGTGACTGCTTTAGATTTCCCAGGGAAATACCACTGCCCTTTCGCTACCTTACCTGATATACTACATGATATACAGGGCAAGCAGGCAATTATCACAGCAATGAGCTATCCTGGATACTGACTGAAAATGTCAACAGAAACAAATTACACAAAAAATACGAATCTATATCCCTGCATTCGTGCAGCATCGCCTCAGGAGAAAAAATGAGGATTCGAATCCATTGGTTATTTTCCTAGTTCTCTGTTAAATGACCAAGAGGTGAATAATACAGGAAAGAAAAATCCATAGGTTAGCATTTTAACTACTTGAGACCATCAATAATAAATACAATAACTAAAAAGTAGCACTACTGAATGAATAAAATGGATTAAGGTATTAAAACCTTTAACACAGTTACCCACTTCATTCATTAAAGATTCTCACAAGCCAGACCATCCTGTCTACTTTCTCTGGATCTGGAAAGTCAATATGGAAGATATTTTCCAGCTATGGAATGATCTGGGATCAGAACAATTAATCGGAGTAAAACATCCATCATGGTAACAGGAGGGACTAGCTTTTGCTGGCAGCAGCAGCAAGAACTGCAGGGACCTGTACAGAAGAGACTGTTTCCTGACAAGCCCAGAGAAAGGAAAATAGGACAATACACGTTCCCTACACAGGAAACTCTTGCCTTACTCTGGGACCTGCTGCGTCTAACCACAGAACGAGGAATGAGACCCACTGACAAGAAAAAGCTCCATGGTAAACACTCTATTTATATCAGTTTCCCATTGCATCACACAACTCACCCGGCCTGAAATTTTTGTGCTCCCACCCTGTTTTCTTTTCAGTATCTGCTAGTCCAACACAGCATTCAGCTGAAATCACAGCAAAGTTACTCATTGCTACAGTTGAGCATCACTCCTCTGCTTCTCTGTACTACGCTTCAGGTTCATTCTTTCCCCAGAGCCTCCTTGTTCCCTGAAGTTGCCCTCCTTCCACCCCACCCCACCCCTTTTCATGAGTGCATAGAGCACTCTTCCATCACTCTTACTTGTTGATTCTGTTGGGGATCTCACGTGAAGGCCTGCAATAAAATAGATGTAACAGGTTTGTTAGTATCTATTTTAGATATCCAGAGTCTGCACATCATACAAACTAGCAACGTACTCAGTAACCCCACAAGAAATGCTGCCCCAGAACTGACATGCTGACACTGTTCCCGAGCCCAGAAAGTCTGAGCTATGAAAGTCTGCAGACATCCCGTGCAGATGGGAGCAGAATCCAAAGACCAGCCCATACTAGGTTGTTATTCTGCTCAAGAGAAGAAAATCCTGAATTAATTGATACATTCCTAAAAATTCCTCTTGCCAAAACCAAATAAATGTCTGGGATTGAATAGCTGGCATTTAACTGACAAATAAGTGTTTTAATAAAAGAAACTCAATGCCTAATTGAGACATGTCTTCAAGTGTCACAAAACCCTTTAAAAATGAATCTTCATTAATTATCTTGGTGCTTTTGGCTAGCAGACTGTGGAGCAGCAGGGGTAAGAAGCACTGGTAATGAGGAAGAAATGGACCTTGCAGAGCACTGTGCACAATGCTTACTGGACCACTACTGTCAGCTTCCCGCAGCCTCTTCACAAGTTTCTAGTGCAGAACACTAACTTTTTGTTAGCTTTTTGTTAGTATGCTGCTGCTTTGGTGCGTCTAGACTGTAGCAGGCTTGGAAATTAAAGCGGCTGTGAATACTTCACATTTGGAGGCTAGCCACAGACAACCACTGCTCCCACAGTGATTTTTATTATGTTGCATTAAATCCCTTCTGCGATCACTCTAAAGTCAAAGACAGCCAGGCACCTAACTCATCCATGTCTTTGAGAATATCCACCTGCTTGAACTGGCAGCAAAACATTTATCTGTTTGTACAAGACAGACTGTCTCTTGCCAGGGATGAGTTACTGGCACTTTGCCCTCCTGGTGAGGCCTCTCACACTGGATTACTGTGGAAAAAAAATCCCTCAGGCACTATATATCCTCAGCAGCCACTCATTATTTTGAGGTATAAATCACAGTGTTTGGTCACCTTCCTCTAGGTTGGAGGGTGCCATAAAAGCCCCCCTATTGGGTCTCTTTAGGGTTCACTGCTGCCACAGCATCTGTGGGGGACGTGGTACATCTGACCCTGTCCCAGGAGGATGTGAACCATCAGCACATCCTCCGTGTCCCCAGCTGTGCCAGGCTGGGAGACCACTGAGGGAGCAGCATGGATGCAGCTGTAACTCCAGGCAGGCACTGAACTTCTGCCCTGAGTGCCTGGGAGTTGCAATGCTCCTCCTCCAGCCAGGGTCCCCTGGGAGTACAAATCCATTCTTACATCATTGCTGCACTTTCTGTGCTGTGGACTGATGCTTTGCACAAAGACAGCTCCTACCACCAGAGCTGTAACATGAGTGAAGCACATTATTCTACTGCTGTGAATGTACACTTTGAAAACGAGAATGGCTGGTCTCTTTTCTCTTCTTTACACCCAATTTAAAACATGGATCACTTGAGCCATTGGGGTGCAAACAACCACTTTTGCAAATTATATATGACAGAGGTTTAACTGCATTTTAATCACAAACATGCTTGAAAAGCATGCTTAGGTTGAAAAGTCAAGTAGTTAAAAAGTCAGCAGTAAGAGCTCTTGAACATACTAAGTATTAGTAATGTTAAGTACTCTGAAGGTATACAGTTATCTCACCCTGACTTCCTAGGATCCAGAAAAAAAACTTTTTTTCCTAAACTTTTAATCATCTTAGCAATCCATCTGCAAAAAGCAATGTCACCTTGCTCAGAGACCATCTCTGTGATGATTCATTAGGCAATGTTTATAGCATGTTTGGGCAACATTAACAAGAAGAGACGAGGAAAAACTTTTGGAAAGTTAGTAACTCACATGTCAAAGGAGGTTTGGAACAATACACAGCACAGAACACAGCAGGACAAATATCCAGCATTAAGGAAATATCCAAATAAGATATGATGGCTTGTTACCCAAATACTGCCTTTCCTTCAGCCTATAAGGAGTGGGATCCCATGGCAAAAAAAAACATGTGATCACACAGCAATGGTTGAACAATCTAACCGTAAGGTCCTGTGTGTGCATATTCTTGGAGAAAGGCAGAAGACCTTGTCAAGTGTTACAAATAGGTCACTTCTCTATGAAACTTCAGATCTTGTCTCCCAAGCCTGAGGAGAGTTGAGCCTTCCTAAGAAACTCCCCTCAAGAGTATAGATAGTTATACAGTTTCCCTTAACTTCACTCCTGCAAACAAAGTGAACCACCTTGGCTCAAATTAGAGAAAAAAAAGACATAGAAAAATCATGTCAAGCAAGAGACTGATATCCAAGTTCACCCCAAAGACTTAAGGTTTATCAAAGCTGTATGCAGGTGACATTAGGCTCTGTGAACAGGAAGGGTCAGGTGACCTGTGGTTCAGTACGTGCAGGCACAACCAAAAGCCATGCTGCTGTCCTGGCCAGACCCTGCCACTTAAATAAACTGAGACAGCAGTAATGATCCCAGGCAAGAAAGATGACAGCAGCCCCTGCCCTTCCTTCAAGGACTGTAGAAGCCTCCTGAGCGTGTTATTTTTTAAACACTGCACACATCTACAACAAAATAGAACTACAAGCATCTTTCCCAAAGATTTTTCACCCAAATTCTGCTAGAGCATGAAAAATTAAATAGGAAAATCTCATGCCCTTCTCTCTCTCCCCCTGTCTCCAGTATGCAAGCAAGGCACCAGCTCACCCTCTGTTCAGAGATTGCTCAGCCCTGTCACACAAACAAAGCTGTGCTTACTGGAGCAGTTCAGCAGGTGCTTTCAGTTTGCTTTTTCTAAATAACCATGCAGTGCCCTTTTTGGTGGTGGGGTCACATGCTGCTGTTCTACAGAAAGAGGACAGCAGGAAAAGCAGCATTTCACTGGCTAACATCGTTACCGTAGATGTTCTAGCTGCCTGTTCAATCACATCCTTTGGGGCTGTGAGTTAGGGGGCAGATGCTCTGCATAAATAATCTGGGAAGATTTCCAGGTTCATCATGAAAAGTGAGGTGTGCAACACTGGCTGTGCTGAGTCCTCGTTGTGCAGTAAGAAGGGCAAGGATAAAAAATCTGGCACATGGTTTGATTTGAAAATACCTGCCTGAGTAAGTTCAGTCCTGATTAGAAGCTTGACAGATGGAGAAAGAGACCAATAACTAACCTCTCCCCACTCTGTTCTCCAACGACCGCTACCCAAGCAGCCTGGATACCCTGCAGTTCGCTGCTTCTGTTTTTTGGAGGGCAGCCACATGAAACTGTGTTCACTGGCAAAACAAATGAATAAATTTGGCTGATTACTCAGAGGAGATACCACAATATAAATCAAAGCAAAATTAAGAACTTTAAAAAACTCTCCTTGCCCTGACCATGCTATAGATCTGTAATTGTGTTAAGGAGGCTTGCTATATTCTCCATCTCACAGGCACTTTGATTTTTGTGTCTCTCTTTGTGAAGAAGCTGAAGATATGGTGGGTAACTTTTACCTAATATCACTATCCAAAGTTCCTACGCAGTTTGTGTACAGAAACAGTCAAACCCTCCTTGTCTTACTCATAAGATTTTTCTTAGGGAGATGCCTCCTGTGAATCAAGTGAGTAGGATTTATAATTGGAGGAGTGCAATAAAGATATCAATAGATGCAGCAGGTTGATTCATCTGACAGTTTATTATAATAGATCATTTGATCTTACCACCCTGCTGGGTGAACTTAAGCTCATACTGCTTTACGGATTTTTTGTTGTTTAGGTCACAGAATAAAAAGCTAAAATACCTGCAGTTTCTCAGATGTATTTAGACTCTGACTGATCCATTAAATCTCAAATTTTTCATTAATTAAACAAAAGGAGAAAATTAGATATTAACAAGCAATCCTCTGTGGAGGTGGAAAACGAGTAGGAAGTATATTATATACGACAGCCAAAGTTAAAGAAGTGTGTCAATGGCACGCATGCAGGTTGCTCTCTTTGCTAAGAACAGTCCCTCTTGCCTTCTCTAGCCTGGGTGAGCACTACGCAACCCCTCCTCTGTGGCTGGTGGTTTCAATCTTATTTAATACAGCAATACTGTTCTCTGATGTTTCTCCAAGTTCTTTCCTAGGCTCCCCCACTCATTTCAGCTTCTCTCCAGCTCTCTGTGGCACTCCTCCCACACCCTGATCTTTTGATATGGCTGACTGGAAATCTCTCTTCAAAATGTGCCTTTTTCTTTTTCTGCAGCAAGAAAGGAAATTTTCTTCAAAATGGCATTTTTTTTAAAAATGGAATATGGTCTCAAAACTAAATATATTCTTTGCATTGAGGTTAGCCAGCTGAATTATTTGGTTAAGCATACCAAATAGAAACACTCTGTTTTGGATCAATTTCACATGAATTTTTCTTCCCCTGAGCTCCCACGCAGAAGCTGTGGCTTGTGTGACTTCGGCTTGCAAGATCTGCTATCCCCTGTGAGCTGCAGTACCAGCCCCATTGCACATACCAGTCTCTGTTCTGGTGAACAAAAGGTATCCAGCCCCTACATAAGCCCCTGAATGTGAAATTTCAAAGAACTAGAAAGAAATAATCTAATGGCAGTGAGAGAGTCAGCATTTCTTCTAGTCTCAATACAGAATTAAACAACTCGCTTCACACTTGTATTGTTTTAAAAGTTATTAGGGTGCAGCATATGGCTTTCCTTGGCCTTGAGCAATTGCACATTGGAGAAGAAATCTGTATAGAGGGAACAAAAACATTTTTTTCCTGAGGTCTTTAACATATACAGAGAATAAGGGAGCAAGTGTGGTCTAAAGGTGCACCCATTTGGTATAAGCTACCTAACTCATCAGGATGAGTAATGGGATTTCTTTCATATTTAAGCTGCAAGAAAGAAGTGAGGAGCTGGTGCTGTGAAGAGACAGGAAAGGTGCAAGCACAGAAATCCTGGTGCAGGAGAAAGTGATTTTGAAATGGCAGTTTTATGGGAACTCAGAGTACTGGCTATGCCAAGCACCTAGACTGACTCCCTCTGGATAGATGGGCCTTTCTTTCTCAACCAGGCAATTATTGTCCTGGAATCATGGGTAGTCCCCAAGTTCAATAAGATTTATTGGTTTTACAGCACACTGAGCTGAGTAAGATGATGAGTTTCACAAACAGTTCCAAGAAAGGTTGTAAAATGTTCTGGGCAAATTTTAAATGTAAAATCTAATTGTACAAACAATGTAATAGGTAAGTCATGTGATCCATAGCCAGATACATATTACAATTTCATTTTAACCTGGAGAATTTACCTGTGTGAGAGAACCTTTAATTAAAAACATCGTCATTTACTGCTTTATTGCAGTGTACTAATGGTAAGGTTTTCATACCACACATGTGTCTGCCAAACGACACAAACCCCAACAGGATAATCAAGTAACTACAGCTCACAATATATGCATTATGGGGCATAGGTTTATTGAAATAATTGCAAAGAATCCTCTCTAAATCAGTGGCCTTGGATTAAAAAATGAAAAAAACCAACTTCCTTAAAATGTTTATTATTTTATCTTTTTACATGCTTCTAAGTATTTCAGTGTACACAGAGCATGTATTATTGCACATTTATATCCAATCCTATGAGCAAAAATCACAGTACATGTGCATGCTTATCTCCCACAAACACTATCCAGAGGTTGTAAAGAGTCTTGTATCCCTTGAGGGATGTTAAACATTAATAATAATTGGGATATGCAAACAAAGTCAGTGTCCTTATTGGATTTACACATGTGTAGCTGAAAGTAAATACTGAATGAAGTGAAGGCTTAAGAGACCTTAAAGAAAACCTGAATAAGTAGTTCTTCAAAACCGAGGAAAGTTAAGCCAGCTAGAAACATAATAAATGATCACTCATATGACCTAGCATCTGCATTTCCCACAGTGTTCCTTAGTGGATAAATACACCAAAACATACCCAGAAAACCAAGAAAACTAGACTGGAGTTGGGAAGAATTAATATCTTTTTGACCTTGCATGTGACCATGTTGTACTTTTAACAATGTCTTTTAATTGGTAATATGCATTAACTTGCCCTCCAGATTTATTATCAATTGTAAAAATTATAGCTGTTTTCTCCTTTGTCTCCTTTGCTTTGCAGCCAGAGAATTTATCTTGATGACCTGCTCTGGCAGTCAAAGCTACACAATGACCACATACAGCATATGTAAAGATTTCTATTATCTTTTGTAATTTATATCCTCCTCTAATGACACTGACTATCCCAAGTGAATGTTTTGAAGTTCATCCATCACTCATCATAACTTCATAGCCAGATGACATGGACACAGTATACCCTGCATGAATATGGAGGTGGCCCTCATTCCAGGACAATGCACAACAAATGAAAAGATCCAAAATTATTTGCATCTTTTTACCTGTTCATATAGGAAAATATAGCATATATTTTCAAGACTTACCTGAGGTTTCAGGATCAGAAGTGGTTTTTTGTAGAAAGACTGTAGAAGAAAAAGACCATCCCTTAGTAGATGAAACATCCAAACTCTCATTTTGGGCCAACTGTGTTCTACTTGTTTGTGTAGCTGAAAATGAGACAGACGTTCAGGTAAGATACACCTGTATAAGTATTGGTTTAGATCCTGAATCATCCCTCAGAAAAACAAAGACTTAAGGTCAGAAAGCACTAAAGGTTCTGGTAACTGCTTATCAAGCCATGAACCATCCCTATGGAGTTGTTACTACTAGCATAGTTGAGGCATCTTTAAAGTACATCCTAGCATCAGAAACAGCCTCATATCTGTGCCAGAAGACATCCTAGAACTCTGACTTGGGAGCCCAGAATAACTAGACAGTCTTGAACCAAAAGCAACATGAGCAGAAGAGAGAAGCTTGCTTACTGCTCTCTATCTTTGACCTTCATTTAATGAAAAAATAAAAAGAGCAAGCTTCTGTCACAATTGTCACATAATGAGATGCTGTAAAAAGTTTTAGGGGTTGTAATTAAGTGCAGAGTTAATTATTTTATTCTGTGTTGTTAAGGCCTAGGAAATAATATACCCCTGAAAAGTAATGTATGAAAAATGAAAGCATCTTATTTCTGCTGTCACGGTCAATAGAGGATCAAGGCTATCTGTGTCACAAGATTTGCAGCCTAAGGTGAGTTGAAGATGATGGTTCAGGGCACCACCTGAGCCGGTGGAACTGAAGGTCACCAAATGACAAAAAGAAAGAATTTAAGCTGTTCCAGAACAGCTGATAATTCTTAGGTCTATGCTCAAACCTCAGCATAACAGCCAAGACAGTGCCTACTGAATAAAACATAAGGGTGTCCAAGAGTAACCTTATACTTCCTTTCTGATATAAATCAGAGATGCAGCTGAGCTGTAAACTCTTTTCAGTGCCTCTTCATATGAATTTCAGACACTGGAACTAAAACAATTTAAAGACATACTTTAGTCAAATGAGTGCAACATCATGCACAGGCCACATGAGAATCTTGAGGAATGTTTCATCCCATGCTTTATTCAGAAACTCTGATTACCAGTTTGTCCCCTCAAAGAACCCTTGACTCAGGAAAAAAAAACCCAACACCTATTCACCAAATAGGGATTCTACCACCATACATCTTTAACTTTGGCTCTTCCCTTCCCCTCTTGTTTGTTAACTGCTATACCTTGGAGAGGTAAGCTTCAAAAAACAATTACCTAAGAAAGAGTGAGCTGAAGCCACTGGAGTCAGGGGATTCATACGATTTTGGGAACTGAGAGGAGCTGGATGGCCAGGAATGGTATCTCTGAATGTCAAGGCATGGCAGGAAATTGTAGGGAAAATTATGCAAAACAGGTTTAAACACCTAAAACTTTCACAGGGATTCTAGGATAAGAAGCATAATTTCACTGTCAGCTCCTCCCGGAAACCTCAGCATTGTACTCCTTCAATACACAAGCCTAATCTGCGGTAGAGATGAGTGTAAAAAGCCCCTCGGGGTCATTTTTTTTACTATAATATAATACAAGAATCTTAGAACTTAAATAATTCCTGCATTCTGATCATAGAAGCCTCGAATGAATGTTTAAAAGCAAGGTTTTCCACTTTTGGTTCTTCGGACTCAATTTTTAAATGTTGAATTTTAATCCACGATCAATTATAAAAAAAGCGCGAAAAACCTCAAAGAACCTCTCTCTCCCTTTAAGATGCATGGGCTTGTAACAGTAACAGCAACCATCTTGTGGCTCCCTTAAGTTGGTAAAAGCTTGCATGAGAGAACGAAAAGTAAGGCAGAATAACAGTAAGCCTTCAAGTACAGAGGCATCTGAACACAAACACACATTGTGAATACTGCAAAACAATCAGGTGTGTGTGAGAGATGGGGAAGGAGGCAGCCAGTTGCCTTGTAAACCCACAGAGAGCTGTTTTCCCATGGGGATCACACGTTCCAGGCATCCCATCAGTCCTGGCAGCAGCCCAGCCCCAGGCGCTCCTCTTGTGTTTGGGAACTGCAAGAACAGATTGTTCTTGGGAACATGGGCTACGCGCTGGATATGCCTCCATGGGGGATCAGGAGGGAGGGATAATAGCGTTTCCATTTAATTTTTTTTTTTTTAATATCAGGGCTGGGTGAGATTATTCCTGTGACTTGGGTGGCACCAAGATGACTCACACCTTTACCTAGGGCTTGGAGTGAAGCTTGTTGCATTTATTCCGGCAGACTGCAGAACAGGCTCCCTGCTCCTGGTGTCAAAGGGTGAAGTAAACATGCTACAGTGCAAAAGTCTCTGTGCCCATTTTCACCACTTCCAAGATGAAAAACGCAACCTGGCACAAGGAAGGTTCCCTTAATTTCAGTGCCATAGGATTAAATTTTAGCATACCAATTCTCTGCTGACTTGTGGCTTTAAAGCGCCTTTTAAGCAGCATCCAAGCTTTTCGCCTAATACACAGCATAGGCTCTACCATCAACACATTTAGCAGATCGAATCACTTCTGTGCCAAAAGCCTATGGGAACAGAAGCATCCATATCCAGCCACTGCTCGCGTACGCGATGGCAGCACTGACAGCACAGTACGCCTGCTAGAAATCTGCCTTTTCAGTAAATCCCATAACTCATATCTATGCAAGGTTTAATTTGATCTCAACAGGAGGAGACAGTGCAAGTCCTCACTGCAGTGCCCGTGCTCTGCGCGGGAACAGGCGGGGGACTGCGCGGGCACATGGTGACTCAGTTCTGCCGTCCCTACTGACACATCGCTGCAGTAATTCATCACGCTCCGGCTCAGCCAGCTGCAGCAAAGATTTCTGCCTGCCTGGCAGGGGGAGGCCTGGGCTCAGGGAAAAGCAGCACAGCAGAGAAGGGTGGCTGCAGCGGCAGCTGCTGCTGCTGCTGCTGCAAAAGCACTCACATCATTGGTTAATGGGTTTGTTGTCAACAGCTGATTATGAATAAAAATGGTAAAGCAGTAAAGATTGTACAATAGCTGTCCAAATGCGGATGATTGCTGCAGCAGCAGAACTCCCTGGTGGTGATGCAGCTCTCCCTGCTGAGATTTTGATAAGATAAATGACTATGTGTTAACATGTATTTGTCAAAGGGATAATCAACAACAGGGAACCTGAAGCTGCTCTGCAGAGCTGCTGTCTGAGCCTCAGGTATTTCTTTACTCTTTGTGCTCTGAAAACCCTTCATTTTCTTTAACCAGCTGAAATTCGAAACATATCCTCACTTGATCTTAGCATGATTTTCTACTTAACCTATATATAATCCACATATATTTTGGAATTTCCCAACAGTACTTTAAATTTTCTTTACAGCAGGCTGTTACCTAACTAGCTTTGACATCATAAGATGCTTCAGGTAAGCAGCAAATACTCTGCATATGCTCTATGCACTGCAAGATAGACATTTGTAAGTGTGTTGAGACCTTACTTGACCAGTCAATGAATCAAGGACAGACCTTCACAAAGCAGAAGGAACTGCACCCAAACCATGTTAAAATGCCAGCATGAGGGCTTTGTTAGTTGGAAGACTAAACCTTCTCCCTTAAGCTCATATCTTTAGGATAAACACACATATAGGCCTCGCCCCTGTAATTAATAGTCCCAGAAACTGTTTGCATTAATGTATGCATTCATGAAAGCTTTGAGAAATCCCAGCGTAGCAAACCCAATGCAACTTCACTCCCATTCAGCAGAATGGAAATTGGCTAGGAAGGTAATCGGGCAGATCTCAGTTGTAATGTTTACACCCAGAACTGATTGCATCTACTGTCTGCCAACTTTAAAAATATATGTTTTAAAACATCTCTCTGCCTAACATATCTCAGGAGTCAACTATACTCAGTGTTTACCTATAGCATGCAGTAATGACCTGAGGACAATTGAGAAATACATGTTACCATAACTCTCTTCTGGTAGTTTCACCAAAGTAAAGCTTCCTTCTTAATTACCAGTAGTTTGATAAAAAAAAAAAAGTTAATCTTCTCCACTCTTTCCTTTTCTCACTTTTTAATATTTAGTATTTCATTGCACCATGATGTATCATCATCCAGGAGAGCAGCATGAGATAAATCAGAAACATAACAGCCAAAAATCCACCCTTACTTGTAATTTAATACCTTGAGCACTGATCTTGCATAAGATGCTTGCTCTATATCCAAGGGAGGAAGAACACAATCTTTTGTTGCATTTCATTTTGTATTCCCTTTCATAACTTCAGATGTTTTAGGATATGAAATCCCGATTGCACATGCAACTTGCTGTAGTGTGGCACCATATGAAGTCTTGTTTTGGGGGCTGGACTGCACAAGTGAGGTCTTTCTGACTAAGTGTGAACTATTGGATTTGACCCCTTATATTAATAAATAAGACAGTTAAGGAGACAAGTTTAATTGCTGTTGTCCAATATAATAAACAGGGCAGGAGGGCAAAGAGTAAGAGGTAGTACTTATAGCCTGCAGAGGAAAAGAATACTAAAGACTTTTTTAAAAAGAAAAAAAAGACAAAGCCTTTTGCATGATTTCACAGCGTATGGAGCACTGGGGGCTCTTCCTGAATCTATAATAAAAGGTGACAGCAGCCACAGAAATTGCAGTGGAGACAGGAAGCCCTGTCAAATCTCTGCTGTGTGAATGCACTCATTTGCTGAAGCTTTTAGCAGGAATTGAAGCAGAGAAAGTGATGGCCTCTATTACAAAATAAGAGGTGCCTCCTTTGTATCAAAAATCAGGTGTAGCAAAGGTAAATTTTGAAGTGTCATAAAGGTACTGCCAATTTCTGCCTCAGTCCCGTATGGCCAGTCCAAAAAGGGGGAGAAATGAGTGCTAGTGAAAAAGAAAAAGAGAGAGTAGACAACTTTAATCTCCTGTCCATTTTGAGAGCAGAAGTCTTGCTACACCTGAGCTCGCTTCAGGGATCGCAACTCCCCAAGGCCTATGCTGCTGCTGGGGATGCTGGCAGGGGCTGGGAGGATGCAGTGAAGGCAATGGCACCTCATTGTGCCAACATGTGGAGTGGAAATGGAGAGATGGCTGTAGCCAGCAGCCAGATGGTGGTTGAAAGATCTGTGGGTTTTCTGCAAGGGCTGGTCACACATCTGCACAGCCCCTGTGCCATGACTTGTCCCAAAGGCTCTACCTTGAGTCCCGTCCCACTCCTTTGTGCTGAAGCCAAGGTTAGGACTGTCTTGAAGTGTAGGCCAGAACTTAGTCTTAAAAAACATTAAAATTGTTTTTCACATACACAAGTTTTTCCAAATGCTACTTTGTGTTGAAAGAAAATACAGTCTTTTAATGCAGGCAGTTCCCGACGTCTTCTTTAATAGTCCTTTTTACAAAGGGGAGTCAGAGGCAGGCAAGCCCTGGTTTTAGGTTTATTTATCAACCATTTTTATCACAAGGTTTTGGTTTTTTGGTTTTTTTTTTAGCTTAAATAATAAGTTTTAAAACCAAATCATAGCCCAAGGAACTAGGGACTGAACTCTAGCTGGTGGGAAGAGAACACAACAGGAATAGAAAGGAAGAGCATTAGTGAAAACTTCACACCCAAGCCTGTTGTACCTCCAGCACCACCATACCCCCAGCACCTGTTTTTTGGGGCATCAGTTCAGAGCAGTGGCTGGAGATAAGCTGCACTGGCAGGCATGCCTTTCCTTATTAGCTTTCCTTCCCCTGCTGGGAGCTCTACCTGTCACCAAGGTTTAGTTCCAGGTGGCTGTGTTGCTCCGGTATTCACAAGCCAGGAACCTCAGCCAAACCAAAAGGACTACGAATTGCATCCGTAACGCAATGCTCCATGCCACAGTCTTTTGACAGGCCCACAGTCACAAATGCAATCTTAAAAAGATTCTTTGTGGCCTTCAGTATCACTTCAGCAGCATCAGCCAGGCTGTATTCTGAGACTCACCGATACTGGCATCTAAAAGTCAAGGCAAAAATCAGAAGGCTTCAGGCTGACAATCAGACTACGCCCTACACCAATCACAGAAGGAAAGCTGCATCAATAGAAGATGTAACCATTAAGAGGTTGGTGATTGCTCTCCAGGCAGCTTAGCAGGCTCAGGTCCATGAGGTGTGGATGTAAAGGAGAACTTACACAAAGAAAGCATGCAGTCTGTTTCACAGGAGTCCCTTTTCAGGCAAGAAAACCAAGTGAAGAGAATTCAAGTTCTAATCATTTGTCACAGTTCAGTATGCTCTAAATATCAATTCTGAAAACACTGGTGTACCACTGACTGCTGAGTTAAATATCTAGAGTATTTATTTTTAATTTCTGAGTCAAATATATATTAAAAAATTAATATTTCAAAACTCTGGTCCAGCAAAAGACATACAGTCTTTTGTAAGCCAATATTTACAGTGCAGTTCATAGACAAAAAAGGGAGATTGAATTTCATCTTAAGTTTACTGAGGTCCTTTTGGATGTTGTTATACTTGTTTAAATTAGTCAAACTACTTGCTGGGTACATGGGATTTTTTAAAAATTTATTTTATTTTTCTAGAATCCAGTCTGATGCACTTGGCTAACACACATGTTATTCTGAAGATTCATGGGCAACAAAAGTATTTCTTAAGACTGATGCAGGGTTATTAGTTCCACTGCTCTGCTTTCGCTACTGCAACTCATAGTAATATAGAACATAATTAACTGTAGCATTGTAACATATATAAAAATTTTTTAAAAGGGAGGCTGTTCTGACACCGCTCTGATCACATAGAATCATTTATTGTTGATTAAATACTTATAAAAAAAAACCCGAAACACCACAACACAGAATAAAAAAATCAA
This sequence comes from Athene cunicularia, assembly GCF_003259725.1. NCBI lineage: Eukaryota > Metazoa > Chordata > Aves > Strigiformes > Strigidae > Athene > Athene cunicularia. The sequence goes on along the minus strand of NW_020799099.1, from coordinate 18,834,027 downwards.
AAGCTTCCAAATACATCTCTCCCAATTACAGTTAGATCAAAATCCTATGTAATGGCTTCAGATCACCTCCACTACAAATTTAAGGTATAATATTCTTTGTGTAAGATTCTAGGGCAAGACTCATTAAAGATATGTAATATGGTAGGATGAATAGCTATGCTTCCCCAAACCTCCAAATCCATAACCCAAACGAATCTTTTTAACCTCCTTTTATTGCTCAACACTATTTTACAGCATACAATGAATCAGAAATGGCTCAGTGAAATTATCACTTACTGTTTCTTGTGCTGTCACTTTGATCTGACGATGTAGTGGTCACTTTTACTGGTGGTTGTGTGGTTTTATCTTGTATTATTTGTTGTGTTATTTGTTGTGTAGCGTTAGGTGAAGGAGGCGTGGAGTCTAATAAGGAATAAAATTAAAATGTTTTCCTTAAATCTGTATACACACACACACACACATTGTCCTGCTTTCAGCCTAGTTTCACATTACCAGAAGAATATTTCATTTAAATTGAAGATCAACAGGGACAGGACTCCCTTCACTGTGGAGGAAGCCACTCCCTGTCCCATCAGTTGTCATGCCACTGAACACAAACCTGTGATAATGCAGTTACAAGGCCTGGCTTGGAGCTGCCTTGAGCCTGAGTAGGAGGAAGTTGCTAAGCACACCTGCAAGGTTTCACCAAAGAGCTCACTATCTGTAAAGCAAATTCCCAAACCAAGAGGCACTGCTGCTTAATTTCCCGAACAACCACTGGAACACCATCAACAATTAGCTCAAAAAAATTTTCACTTACTGCTTGTGATGGATTCATTTGTATCTCTGACTGCAGTTGTTGTCAGCACCAACGTTTGCGATGTTGTTGCTTGTGAAGTTGATCCATTTACAGCTTCTGTTACTGCAAGAAAGGCATTCACAACTTTACTGATTTATTTTATCATGCATAAATAGACATCACATACATCTATCTGTATATCTCTCACAAAGGCAGTGAAATTCTGTTTAAAGTCTGGCCCTTACAGCACTTTCTTACCCACACATTTTTAAAGAAGATTCAAAGTGCATATGGTTGGTATCAGAGGGAAGGTTTGGCCTGTGGACAAGTCCCAGATGAGTCTTTTTCTCTGGATAGCTTTCCTAGACTCTCTTCCTCTGCACTCATACTTCTGAGGGGGAAAAAACCCACCTGACAGGCATTCCTCTGAGGTGTGCAGCAAAGCTTAGGACACTGTGGATGGGATGAATAGCTTTCTCTAGGAAGTGATATTCCCCTGGTGAATTTGGTGCCCTTTTTAAGGTGACTTCTGGTACTTGTCTCCTCCAGAGGGGTGAGATTTGGAGGCTGAGAGGAGGGGAAAGGGCTCCCTCAGGCAGCAGGGATCACCTTCAGCTGCTGCTGGTACAGAAGGAGGGGAGCACAGATGCCCAAACATCACTAAGGCAGTAGAAATGTTTAAATCAGTGTGTGCATGGATGGCATACTGTAGGTCCTATGTGCTCCTGGCACATGCTCAAGGCAACAGACTGGCCAAACTGGTGCTGAGGAATCTGGGCTAAAAAACCCATAACTAATAATTTTAAGAGCCCAGCTTTCACTTCTGTAATCTAATACAAAGTGCTACTGTCAGCTACAGAGACTCATTTAAATCCCTGACAACAATCTGTGTCCTACTACCTCTTCTAGCACTTTTCATGGATGGGATACATGAAAAAATAGGAACAAATCATGATGTGACAGGTCATTTTCTCTCATATGACTTGAGTACTTCTAAATGCAATGTTCACACCATAACTTTTAAAATATAACTTATACTCTCTTCCTCCACCCTCAGTTTGCTGGTGCTTCACCTAGAATAGCAGTGTCTCAAAGAATGGACCTCCTTGGGAGCTTGCTTCACATCCACAAACTGCTTTAATCTCATAGTGGACTTCTGATGCTTTTTTATAGGTGTAAATAACAATACTGCTTTCCCTTCTGTGACAAAAAGCTTCAAGAGAAATTTCAGTGAAACATTTGAAGAGATTCACTGTGAGGTGTTGGGCCTGTATGAAATGTCTTTGAAACAGACATTAACATCATTGTTTTTGAAACACAGAACTGCAACACAATTTGAAAAGGACTAATTCTTCTGCTGTAATGAACATAACATATGCATACTTCACCTGGCTGCATCTTATTCACCTCCATTACTAGCATTTCAAGTGTATACTTCATAATCATCTCAGTATTTTCAGCTCCAGACTCATTAGTATTGCTCGTTATCAAAAAATAGAATCCTGTGTCCAAGTTTTCTTCACTCACACGCATCACTTGTTACATGCAGCACTTATTACATGCAACAGTCTTCAATATTCAAACTACTACAGGAGTTGATATTTAGCTCCCATGAATGAAATACAGTCAATATTGATTTTTTTATAACTACAAAGCTACACAATAACGAGAACTGAATGTGTCAGTTGAAGTTGTAAATCACAATCACAGACTTACTATCTGAAGGAGAGAGTGCATCTTTTGAAACTGAGAACACTGGTGCCACCCCCTTACTCAGAAAGTGAATCTCAACGTCAGTAGCTTCAAGAAGTTATTTGTAGCATTTTCGCAAGTGACAGCTTTGTGCACATGTATTCTCTCCTTTTAACTGAGGTCCAACATTGGCATACATTGTGTAATTCTTTACTATGAAAGTCCATGTCCCCTAATGCCTCTCTACACCCATCAAATCACCGACTTCCTGCTGCCATATCCTTTAACTGATACTGTTTCCCAAATTATTCTCAATCTGGCCTCTTGAACTATGAGTATTAGCTAATTAGTTAATATCTGATCACACTTGAACCACTCCTTGAGAGCATAGGAACTCACAGAATTTCAACCTTTTTCACCTGAAACAAAAATTTCGGCCTGCTCAAATTAACCCTCTCCTTACTAAGATCATTCAATCCTTTCTTCCCAAGAGAGTTTTGTCAGAAGCCCAGGGAAATACATTGATCTACGATCACCTTACATGAAATAATTCACTTAATTTCTCCCAGAAGTTGGAAAAGTTGAAAGCTAAAAAGACAATGGGAGTTTCAGAATACCTGATAACAATGAATTTGAACACTTACCAGACTTTGATGTTGATGTAGACACATTTTCACTGACGGCTGTGGTTAGAATACCATTTTCTGAAATAAACACAGAATTAATTATATCACTTCAGCCACCTTCCAGAACTATTTAGTGCTATATATGCATTTAAGTCAGAGAGCAGCAAGAACTTTCCTGGAAAACCAACCTCAGAAGTCTATTACCAGAAGCAACCAAGTCATATAGCCCTGCTAGCAATCTTTTCAAGCTGTATCCTAAATTTCTTAGCTTTGCCCTCACTGCTGTAATGGGGATCATCTGCTACGGCCTCCTCCCTTGGACTGTGGGTTTTCTGACAGACTAATATCTAATACTAGTTTGGAAAAAAAACCTGGAGCAGTTAAAGGTGGTTTTTTCTAGCTCCTCCTCTCCTTGAGTACAACCACAGCCGCTCTGGGTCTTCAGGGTGGAGGATTAACTAAAATAACTGGATGCAGGAGTAAGCACCCCTTCTCCTGCCTTGGAGGAACAAAATTCTACTACTTCCTTATAGTACAAGCACTTCAGGAGGGGTTTTCAGCGTCACCCAGACCCCTGTATTTGAGGGGAAGAGGAGAATTCACAGAGCATGGCTCGGGAAACACCAGGTCAATTAATGACTGACTTTCCCCATTGCTCTCAAAGCAGTGCTCCAGCTGTTGAGAGTTTACTGCAGTAAATGATGCCAGTCTTAAAAATCCTAGGTCAAGTTAGTAGGTGAATGTCTCCAATATTGCAAAACAAACCCTACAAAAAAAAAAAAAAAAAAAAAAAAAAAAAAAAAAAAAAAAAAAAAATCACACACACACACCCCCCACCAAACCAAAAGCAAAGTAATTTCTATAGCTTCTGGCTGTGCTGAAAAGTTGTAACAGCATAACTCAACTAGAGTTTTGGCTTCAAATAAGGTTTTCAGTCTTATTGCTGAGGTGTTTGTATCCTTCTAGTAAAAGAAGTTGGGGGGTTGATGAAGGGGGTGTAAAAACTACACTGAGTCAGAAACAGTGGCATTTCTCAAACATTTTACACGGCTATGAGACAAGGATGGGTACATTTGGGGAGGAAGAGATCAGCTCTGTGACTGAATGGGAGAGCAACATGGCACAGACTAATCCCCCAGTGCTTTCAGGTTTGGAGCGTGACATCCTGTCATGCTGCATTATCGTGCTGTAATACAGACATCGCAAAACTGAGTCAGGACAGCATGTCACTATTCTTGTGTGACTCCATTCATGGTAATATCTGCTGGCATTCTCTCTTTTTTTGGCTACAGGGCAGAACAGTCAGCTTTGTTCTCTTTGCTCAGCATGCTGCGCTCTGATTAACATTTCACGAGTACCACCCGAGGCCTGCCAGAGTCACAGATCTAACCTGGAAAATAAACCCAATAATACAATTGCAGGAGCTCTGTGGGCACATATTAAGGTCTAGTCAGATGAGCCCTTACAACTCCTCTTCAAGCAGTGTAAGGTGTTATCAGCCCTCTTGTCACTTGTGCATTTCTAATGTGTCTCAACTGGGATGTTGCCCCTTCCTAGTGAACCCCACTTTCTTGGATATCATTTCTACATATGCTGACACCTTCATAATGCTTCATCACAGCACGTGCTGGATGATTTTGATATGGGCATATCCCATATCAAATTAAATCAGTTCCCTACGGGCCTGCTAGTGCCCCAATCCTACTCCCCAGGACATGTGAATACAGTCAGGCTAGGCACAGCCCCTTGCACCCTGCATTTAAAATACTGGTTTTCCGGACATTTAGTTACCCAGTCAGAAAAACTCTTCATAATCCACTCTTGAAATACTTTGAAAACAAATTTTATCCAAATAGACCAAAAAGCAATCTTGTTTTCCTAAACGACAAGTGTTTTCTCGTCTCTTCATTTTCATTATGAGCTGCTGACAAAGCTCCTGTAATTCCTCACGCCACAAGGCCACAGCACTAAAACAGAATGTTGTTTCAACAGTGCCTACATTTCATATGGTTTGTTATAACATCTCTCAGTAACTACCATGTCTATAACACCAGTTAAACGCACTAGCTGGCCAATTAGCTCATTATCTAATTTGACTTTGTGCAAAGCCCATTGCAATATTTAGAATCTAAAGCCTTTAAAGATGTTCAGTTTAATAACCATGTTTCTCGGCCGAAATTTCCTCAAAACTAAAAAAAAAAAAAAGATTTTAATTCACAGTTTTGTTATGATTCCAAATTTGTGATTTTATCACAGGCTAAAGATAAACTAAGATAAATTTGATTAGTAGAGTAGAATAAACTAGAGTTTTATAAATTAAATGTATTCTTAAAATGGTGGATAATTAAGAATACTTTAAAATCAAGTTGAAAGCAACATGCAAAAATGCTTCAAACTCATCAGGATTTGGGGGGGAACTGGGTGATTAAAACAAGTTGTAGAACTGGTGGTTTATTATGCTCTATTTGCAATGTTAAGTTGTGACTAAGGAGAATCCTATGGGGGTTAAAAGCAAGAGATCAAAAACGATTGAGAAAAGAGCTTCGGCTCATGTCAGGTTGGCTGCAGACTCAGATGATGAACAAGCAAATAGTTACAATTGCATGGTTTTCAGCAAGTTTAGATGCAGTGATCTCTTTGATACAAAAGCACCTCTGATGTAGGAGTAGCCAAAATCTACTGAGCAATTGCTCCCCTGCACAAATCTCTCTCATATGCCATGCTTGCTAGCAATAAACTAAGCCAAAAGAGCATAGGTGACCTGTGATATAGCACCCTTGTGGTATGGAGCTAAAAGGTGCTCAGACGTGACACTGAGCTGAATAAAGGGATGGTGGTGGTAAGATCCAAAAAGAAAAAAAAATAATCTAAAAGTAGATAAGATGAGAAGAAATCAGAACTGGGAGAAAGATAACAGAACAGGAAGAAGACGAGAGGAGAAGGGCAGGAAGGCCCAGAGACAGTAAGACAATGAGGGTGGCAGGGAAAAACAAGAATGAATTAAGAAGAGCTTGAAAAACATTTGACCCATGGCCACAAGGCCAAAATGAAAAAAACAGTAACTGTTGGGTTATTTGTCTTTTCTATTTTCTTTCAGATTCACAGAATTTCCCTTTATTGTCTTTTATGGCTTGGATTTAAATGGTACATTTGTTCTAAAATTAAAGCAACAGTACAATCGTTTGTATGTGGTCTTCAGACATTATTTCAATATGAAATACTGAACTTTCTTTTATAAAATTCAGAAGGAGTTCCTGAAATCAGCCAGGGCTGACCAACAGCCACAATCATCCTCAAACTGCAGCTTTGGATGTAGGCTTCAGTCTCCAAGGTCTGAGCTTGGAGGTCTCATAATTTCTTCCCTCTCCCTCTCCCTCTCCCTCTCCCTCTCCCTCTCCCTTTTTGCCATTATACACAAGACATGGAGAAATCAAAGCTGTTTTCTTGCTCTCTGTCTTTCCACATGATCAGAAATAAATATTTTTCCAGGAAGCAAATGACAATTATTCCAGCCCCCATGACCACGACAGAGCCTCCTGTAACAGCTGCTCCAGCAGTATCCATGATAACACTGTACACTTCATCTGATGGTTTGTCTCTTCTGGAGAAAGTGATAGCTGTCCTTGTGAGAAAAGCTGGTACTGATATTCTCAGAGTTCCTGGTAAATAGCTGCTGCCTGACAATATACACCACCTGTACACTCTTACCTTGGAGCTCTGTTCTCTATTATGATGTTTTCTCTTTCATATACTGCTGGTTCATCTCTTCATTCTCTTCTCTGATCTTTTCCCAGGCCCAGTGTAGTTCTTATACTTCTCTTATTTCTGTTTTCACTCCTCACCCATCTTTCTTTCCCAGTTCATGACCTTCTACCCTAAACCTTGAAATAAATTTCTTTTTTATTTTGTAATGCATTTTGTGTAAATGTTCACACATCCTCCAAAGAAAAAAAATATGGTTTGCCTAGATGAGTAGTTCAACTCCCATCAACCCATAATTGCATAAACAGCTCCCATATGTATAGAGCAAAACCAAGTCTTAGGCACTGCTCAGACACTATTCAAGCCCTCCAAACAGAACTCAAGTGCACCTGAATGCATTCATTTAGGGATCAAACTCAAGGTTTAATTCCTGATGTAGAAATAGGACTTCTACCTGGTGAGGTTTAGCATTTAGATGCTCTTGGGCTTTCCTCCTCAGCAATGTTTTGTGGACACCCAGGTTGCACTTCCATCTGAGCCAAGGAAAGCCGAGTGCTACAAGCAATGTTTGGAAAACCCAGGCTCAGTTTCCTGAACATCTTCAGAATAATATTCTGCCAAGACACATATAAAGATACTTTAAAGTAGCTGCCACCTATGCTTATGGCTGGTTTGTAATGATACAGTGTTGGCCAGTTCTCCAAGAATCTACTCAATTTCCTGCATGTCTGTGACATCCACACTGCAGTACTGTGCTACCATAAATAGTGTGTGAGCTTGCCGGTTTACGGCTTTCCTGGACATATCATCACAAATGAGATAAATGGCTACAACTGTGGAGCAGAGATTACTCCATTCTCCCTGGAACATCTATGTAGAACAATACAGTTTAGATGGAGCTTCTGGAACTTAATCTGCCTCATTCAGATCAGCTTGGGTATTTCTATGCATTTTGCCACACAGACACTCCTTGTTTCCCATTTTCCAACTGATAAAAGAAGAATAATAATCTGGTTTTATTTTCTAGAAGACTGCAAACTGCAACACACAATGGCACCACACTCTGGCATTAAGAGTTATGCAAGAAACAGGGATATTTGCAGGTCAAATCTCAACTGCATTTGCAGTTTATATCATTTGGATTTTACAGAATAATAATAATATGGATACAAGTGGCAACGTTTGCATTTGCAACTGATCTCAGCTTTCTCAATATTTTGGTTTGTCTAGAGCATGTGTTCAGTGCAGAACCAACCCTCTGAAAATACTGCAGAAAGCTGTAATGTAGGACAGAGCAAGGAATGGGATTAATTTTAGATAACTGTTGTTATTTCAGTCCTCCCTCTGCATTTCTGCAGTTTATTTCCACTACATACAGCTTTTTTTCTTCTTCTTCTTCTCTCTACATTCTAATTGCACAAATATGAGCTACCTAGAGAAATGCATTGCCAGGAAATCTGCAGGTTCAAGACAGGTATGTTTCTAAGAGCAGATGAGTTTATCTACAGTATTTTGATAAATCTTAAGAACAGTCTTTCCTGTGGTACTTTCAATTTCATCTCAAATATTTTGTTAAGACTGAAATTGTGACACGAAACTTCCTCCAAATCAAAAAACAGTGTTGAATTTTTGTCACAGGTTAGTTGCTGGTTGGCTAAAAATTTCTAACCCATCCTATGCAAATTATTTAGAAAACCAGCAAGCACTGCAAAAAAATCTTAGAGAAAGTATAGATGCTTCCAGATCACAAAAAGTTCCATTTGGGATTTACTGTTAGAAGAGGCTTAAGTGAAATTTTAACAGTATTGTTCAAAACCATCAATTCTTTTCTTCCTGTTCAAAACCTCTAAAATCACAAATACAAAATGTATAAATTAAACATTCCAGATTTTTTTTTAATAAAATATTAAAAGCCTGCAGATATTTTGTTCTAAACGAATTAATTTGATAAAAGTAATACTCCTTCTAGTACATTTAATCCTTAAGGACTCGTATGTTAAATTTTTCCTCTGTAGTCATAGCAGCGAGATTTTAAGTGGGAATCAAGGTTCTGATGTAATCCAGTGAATGTCTGGAGCTGATAACAGTGTGTAGTAAAGGATGTTAAACAAAGCCATTTGCAAACCATTAATTTGAAGCAAACTCAAAAATACACACCATGTCTTCATCATATTTCTTCAGTATGCTAAAGAAATACAAGGTATGGCATGCCTCACGCATACATTCAGATGTGTTTGTGATTGTATCTGCACACAACTATTCAACGCTGTGACGGCACTTGGTGAAAGCTGCATCCCTAATGAGGGTCTCATTCTTGATTACTCACAAGTCAGAATTGCAAAGTGTTTTCCAGCCTGGTCTCACAATGTTTTTTCACTTCTGAAAATGCTCTTAATGCAGCCTTCTGCAACATAAGCCATGTTCCTCCTCAGGATTTCCTCCATTGTGAGTACCTTACAACAGCGAGTGGAAAGACTGTGTGGACCCTGACAAAGTTACACAGGTCATGTTTAAGGTGAATCCCTGTGAGATGTACTTGGATACTACAGGCAGTGCTAAAAAACATAAGGAGAAGGAGAAAGGCCGTGTTCTTTGCTACCTGATGACAACCAGCTGGAAGCCCGTGACTCCCACTGCCTAGGGAGGTGGGAAACCACCTCCCATTTGCCAAGCTGTTACCTTCCTTTCAGTCATGCCTGCCTTCAGCAGTAAACCAAAAACATACTATACAAATCCTACATGTTGAGATCTTACATTTAAATTTAACTTTCTAATCCCCCACTGTAGCTCCTGGTCCTGATTTGCAGGCTGGTGTCACAGGACAGAGAAGACCTGCTATACAAGAGTGAGAAGAAACATGAAGCATGGGGGAAGACAGCAAGGCAGGAAGGAGAAGCTCCTGGGCCAGAAGGGTTTAGCACCCTCCCTGCAGAAAGCAAAAGAACCTGATAACAGAAGACAGAGGAAGACAGTAGGGAAGGGAGACCATAAATGCAAAGCCCTGTAGCTGGGAGAGACAGGGACACGGCTGCTCCAGTGTGGCCTGTGAATGGGCAGCAGCAACTGGGGCAACATGGGACTTGGGCTCTGCAGAGGAAATGCAAACTGGGTGGGTTGGATGCACCCGACAGCAAGAGCTGAGGAGAGGAAGGAAAGGGAGGGAGCTGCTGCAATTTCTCCAGCAGAGGAAGGGGAGAAGGCAGGAAATGCAGCTTTGGTGCCAGCACTGCCCCAGTGCTCCTCCTGCTTTCCCAGGCACATTGCTAGCATGACCCAACACCAAGCACTAGCAGAGAGCTGCTGGGAATTACTAATTCCCAAAGCAAACAGCACCGTTTCCACAAATCCTGCTCAAAGCACCCAGCAAACAGCTCTTGCAGAGGGATCCACCACACAGAGAAATACTGAAAAAGCAGCTGCCAGAGGACCCGCCTCAGCTAACATGGCTGTGGGTTGTTGAGGTCTCCCCCTCAACAAAAGCAGTAAGAAAAGGGTTGGATGAGTGCGTTTCTGTTTTTACTGAGTATCTGAAACAACCCAAGCACAGCATGCTTTGCTTCTCTGCATGTGTGGACATTGAAATCTGGGCACTTACCAGCCAGCTTCATGGTTTCTTTTATTGACTCAGAAGAAATGCAAACTCCCTATCAAGGGTTTTTAATCATAAGCTTTCTCAAGGCACTATCTGCTCCTATTGTGAAGCTTGGTGGATATCTTTATTACTGTGTACTACAGAGGGATGAGCACGTTGTTTGCACTCCATAAAATAATAAATATGCTCAGCATGCTCATCAGCACTCCAGCCTGCCTTGGACAAAGGCTCCAAGCTCCACGCTTCTCTTTATTTAAACCTGTTAAACCTATTTAATAGGTTTTAATTAAACCCTTTAAAGCTATTTAAACCACCAGATTGTCACCTTTTGATGGTGATATATTTGTCTGTCCATGTGTAAGATAAAAGGTAGGAGTTATTAAGGGTTATTTTATATTATGAAAAAAAACACCACCCCCCTTGTGTTAGTCATGCTAAATCAATTTGAAAATGTCTTTAATAGGTGCAGTTTTATATAGACAGAACTTTTTACATACTGTGCATTTCTGAGTAAAACAAGAAAAAGAAAGAAAGGAGAGCCCCTTCCTCTGCAACAGAGAGGAACAGGAGCGTTGGTGTAAGTCACCCCCACCCAAAGGTGGAGAGAAAACTACATCCTTCTCCGGGTAATGCTTACAGTGCTTCTTCCTTACCATGCTATTTGCAAGCCTATTTTTGTTTCCCAGGAAAGAGAGTGTTTGGGTAGGACTGATATAAAACAGCCAGAGGGGAAGCTGAGCCCAAGTCAATTGGTAGCTCTCCTCTGCAACATGCTGCACAGTTAGTAAAATCACAGTTGTTCTGCTCAATGTTTGTGATCCAAATGCATCTCCAGCAATATGACTAATTGTATAATTCAGGAAGGGGTCACTGCAGTGCCTGCTATGATGTATTTATTTTTAGCACATCCAGGATCAGCCTAAACACCCATTTCAGCCACACCCACCCATGCCACTCTATTCCTGACAAAGCTCTGAAAGCCTCTGGAGCATCAAAAACCTGTTCCTGTCAGAAAACTTCTGTGGAAACACTGTAAATTGCTTTTATAATTAACGTAATTCCATGCTCAATTGCTCTTCATCTTCTCCACATTGCCTAGAACAAAGGTTAAATGGTACAGAATATACCAAAGGGAAAGACCAAAATAGGCTTTGCAAGAAGTGGAGTACAATCTCACTGGAGTTATATTATACGCAAAGGTGAAAGATATACTTTGAAAATATCCAATTTCGGTAACTGGCACATACAGCTGACGAAGACCGCCTTGTCTGGGAGTATCTTGCCAAGCTGATTGAATACTCATGTTACTTCGAATTTCTACCAGTCTGATGCAGGTGCTAAGTTCAGATGCAAAACTGAAATGCTTTTCTCATGTGTTTTACGTTCCAAAGTATTCCCATTAAAAAATGATTGTTAATAGGAGAGCACTTGAAGCAGAGGGTCAGCACTGAGGACCTACCCTATCAAAGAGCAGTGGGAACTGCTGTGATAGCCATGCCAGCACTGAAAACCAGCTTCCTAGGGGAGTAGAAAGTTCACCATGTTGAGGATGCTCAGGCCTGTCAAAACCCCAGGTCCCAGCCAGTGCACTGCGAAGTCATGGTGAGTTGGGAGCTGATCATCTCAGGTTGGTGATCACTTGTACTTTTGTTGGCAATTAGTGTAATTTTATTACCCATGACAACTGCAATTATTATGAATGAGTTGTTCCATTCCTACTCAAACCCTTTTACTCTTCTTCTCCCTTGGCCATTTCTTCCATAAATGACCAATCTCCATTTGCCACCTGAAAACAGTGTTTTCCGCCAGTTCTTGGAAATGCAAGGTGAAAGCAATTAGGGAGGAAGCAGACAGTGCACTACAAGAAAGTGTAACCAAGACAGTAAGATAAATTGTGCACTAGTTCACCTAAATTCAACAGCATTAAGACTCACTAGCCACATGACTCCATTAGCATGGGAAATGGCATGCAAAGGGAAATAATAGACTCCACTGTAGCCATTTGAACTATACAGGATAAAATGTGCAGAGAACCAAAAAACAGTCATTGCACCCGGAGGTTTTTGGCTCTAACATCTGCGCTGTGTCCTTCTCTTGCTGTCATTGCCACATCTTGGGGACTGGGTTATTTGTCATAGATCTCTTCCCCTTGTTACATATTGGAAACTATTCTAGCAAGTTGCTGCCAGTGAAGACCAACAATTTGGTAAATATATTTGCTGCCTTCTGAACCACAGAAAATATATTAATACATTACTTTTATAAGAAAAAAACGCAACTTCCTAAAGAGAACCTAAAGCTGCTCTACTGTAATAGCCTGTCTGGGCAGCCAGCTTTTGGTGTTTGCTACAATTTCCAAGACATGTGTTTTGTGGAAAAGCACAGTTAAATTCCATAGGATGTCCAGAAAGCTCCATAATTCAAAGAATTCAGTAGTTTTCAGAAAGAGATTTTAACAGGTCTGTGCAGAAATGAGTAACTACAATCAAATTGCATGTTGTCCCCAATTATTTCTTTCGACATGCCACAGACTTCTGCCTTTATGACCATCTGTAGGAGTCAAGGGGAAATAAGGTTCAGACAACTTGGTAGAAGCATTATCCATTAGCCGTGTATCCTGTCCAAAGTGTCTCCTCTCTAAGAGACATGACATGGGGATTTTGGGGTGAAAACATTTGAATATCTCATTTCTTGCTAGAGCAATCCTCAACTTTTTTGACATTTCACCCAACAGTGTTTGGTGATATTTTTTACTTCCACAGCCTTTGAATGAGTTTCAAACACTGATATTTGCATCATCTATATTTCTGTGATATACAACCCATGCTGAGATGGGAAAGGGTAATTCATCTGTCATAGAAAGATGATTTCAGACTGTCCTCACACTGGGATAGATAACACCATGCACATTAACATTTAGAAGGTTATCAACGCTGTATTTCAAATAAAAGCCTAGACTCAATGTTGAGCATGTGAAGAAGTAGGAAAACTAGTAAAACATTAAGAAATATATGGGGCTCTGATCACTTCAAATAATTATCATGCAACAAAACATGCCTTAACAAATAAGTAAGGTATTTTACAGAGGAAAATAATGCAAATCCTTGGCCAGGAAGGTTAGTAAATCTCCAGGCACTGTTTTCTTCAAACTAACTAAAATCCAAAACTTTTGCCATTCTGATCAGCTGTTGCTTTAACAGCTGAACCTGTCAAGCCCAAATACAACATTAATCTCCTGCTAAAGATTGTGAAAGAAGAAATCTGCAGGAAGCATAAACATCTCATTAATATAATCAGGGATTTAATTGATTTAATCCTAAAGTTTTGATTACATTGACACTCCTCAAACCAAGTACCACAATGAGAAATCACGCATTAAGACAAACTGAATGTACTTTTTAGAAAGACTACGTATCTTGTAGAAATCTTCAGACAGCAAGGCTGGTGTAGTGCTCCCATCCCAGCAAAATACATTAGTTCATTAGAGTGATAAGACAAGGAAGAAAGGTTACAGCGGATAAATATGATGAAAAACTATGTGCCACTTGCTCTGTGGTTTCAGCAACCTGAGATGCGTTGCTATCTACAACATGCAGCTAACACCTAGGAGCATGTTAGTGCCACTGGAAAAAAGAGATTAAAAGTTGTTGTAAAAATACTCTGTTGGTAAATAGGCCAGGATTTTCACCTGTACCAAAGTCAGGCAAGCATCCACTTTCCACATAAAAGCAGTCAGAAAATCCTTGCCCTACTACTAGTTTGAAACATAACCTTTGGAGTATTAGCTAGTTATTCTGGCCTGAAAGGGATCGTTGTCTAGCCTGCCTGCAGAGAAAAAAAAAAAAAAAATTTGGAATTAATTTGGACCCCTCCAGACCTTCCTCTAGTACATGTGCAGGTGGCATCGGAAGGCTTTCTATCCCCTTTCTACCTCACCTGCAAGGGGACATTATCTCAGAAGATCATACCTGCTGAATTTTGTTCCCTTAGAGGCATTGTATCAGCAAGTGATCATCAGAGCACAGCTTTCTCACATGGGGAGGTAGGTTCAGAAGGCACAGCGTAGAGATAGCATCATACTAAATTGTGTCAAATCACTTTTCCTATTGCAGGTAGATCTGGCTGATACAGCATGCCACTGTTAGGGCATCCAAAGATCCACTTTCACAAGATGAATGCCAAGAGATAGCTCAGGTTCTGGGACAATGACAGTGGCTCTCATGGCAGGACATGGTGCAATTCAGGGTTTCGACTTTTCTGTTTAAATCTGGGACACCTATTTTTAGAGTGCTAGCTGAAACCAAAAGTAAATGTTTGTCTTCTAGGGGAGACAGGTTTTTAATTCTTGACTTGTATTTGGAAATAACAGCTGCTACACACAAAAATCCAACATTGTGTCTCTGTTTACAGAATTGCAAAATAAAAACATTAAAGGGTCTTTCTTCAGTTGTCTCAGCAAAAAATACAAACAAACACCCTGCCCTCCCCTTCAAGAGGAACACAAGTAATAAGGATGTCTTTCTCATATGATTTACTGTGGAGCCTTACTCATCTTCAGACTGTGAAGTTAGCCTGGCTACCGAGATACCAGTTAAAAATACTCCCTTCCCTAGGTTAAGAGTTTCTTAAAGATTATTTTTAGTTTGTGTTTTTGCAGATTTTTCACACAGGACTTAAATGCATAAACAATTGGAGACCAATTTCAAGGCCCTTTCCTATTTAGAAAAAACCATCAAAACCAAACCCAAACATAAGTCTCAGCAGATCTTGTATTCTAATTTATAAAGGAGTAAAGATTAATAAGAACTCTATGGTTTAATCCAGATAAAAGAAAGAGCTAAATAAAAAACATTCTGGTAAATTTTCAAAAGAGACAATCATTTGTTGGGCATGTTATATGACATTATATATTCCCAGGTTTGGAGACGAATGCTGCAGGCAGCTTGCCCTCCAAATTCAGATTCCATTTACTTTGGCTGCAAATCATAATCTCCTTATCAAGCAGGTATCGAGCCATCTGCTTCTATCCTCAGTAAATGCAGCAAACTTGCATTTGGGTTTGGGGCTAGAACAGGCAGTTTTCTTCTGTCCACTAATAAATACACCTTTAAAATCCATTGTGCAAAACTGGCCCAATATGAGAAAGCTCTAATGAATGAATGTGGCAGCAGGGGAAAAAAAAAAAAAAAAAAAAAAAA
>NW_020799099.1:18756559-18818389 GCF_003259725.1 Athene cunicularia | reverse complement strand
AAAAAAAAAAAAAAAAAAAAGGAAATTTTTTAAAAAAATGTACAGAAACAAAAACTCAGTAAAATGCTATGGTGAACTCTAGCACTACAATTTGACTTTTGAGAAAGCTAGTCTTGCAAACTGCTAGGAACAGTGGAAACACCCAACACACACACCACACACACCCTTTTTTTTTTTTTTTTTCACAACAGGGAAACTCTCAAGACATTAAAAGCTTGGTTTCAAGCAAGCTAACAGTGTGAAAAAGCAGCTGGTAATCTAAAGCCTATGAACATTATTCAAATTTTCAGAGATGAGACAATGATCTGACTGTGACAGTTTGTGCCTTGCTCATCTTCCCCAGAGCACAGCAATGAATAATAACCCAGAATAAGGGGAGACCATGCTCAAAAGCTTTAACTGCTCAAAATGGTTTAGTTAGCATTTAATTTTTTTTGTTTGTTTGTTTTAAAGACTTGAAGGCTTGTGACCTGAGAGCACAGAAGATGGAAAAGGAAAAGGCTATCCATCTCCTCTAGTTAACATCGATAAGAGCAGAATTTGGGCAGCGGCAAATGTATGTAATCTCTACAGGAGCCCTGGTTCAGTGGAACATTTCTCAAGCTATCAGCCTGGGAGCCAGGATTAATTGGCTGCGTTGTAGGGTTGTGATGATGTCCCAGGCTCCACAGCATCCCCTTAACGGGGAAGAGGGTTGGGAAAGGTGTAACTTTGGGCTGATGCAACAGCTCCAAATTGCTTCAGTGGCCTTTAGACCAGGTTCTCAATGCCAAGATTTGTTCCTACCTTTCCAAAATGAAAAACACCCTTGTTTTTTTGTAGTGCCATCAATTTGGACAAGAGCACTCTTGGAGAAAGGTACTGCTAGCTGTCAACAGGGGTCACTAATCAGATGTTAATAAACCCACCCACTGTACATCTACAACGGGACGCAGCACGTTCCAGCTCCTACATCTGAGTGCATAACCTGAATGCATATCCAGACTGATGCTAAGAGGAGCGCAACCTCACTCTTTTCTCCTATCATTTCTGCAAGAAAGAAACCTGGGTGCCTGAGTGGGAAGGAAGCTGCAGTGTGCCACAAGATGTAGCTATGCCAAGTAGCCATAGTCATGCTGTGTTACAAGGCCAAGGCACATGAAGATGTAACCTCTAAGCACTTAGATTATAAGTACATTCCAATTCCTCTCCCCTCATATTTTAGAAAAACTAACTTCATCTTTACACATTTTAAAAGTAACCATCCTGACGCAGACTCAAGACCCTTTATATTTGATTACTGAAAGCATTTCTATTTGAGGTACGCTTTGGAGCAGGTAAGAATAAAAGGTAATATGCCAGGAGGACTGAACACCTTGAGAGGAATATAAAGGAACTCCTGCTTTAAGCATGTCATTTAGCTCTCCAAGGGTTGAGAAAAGCCTTGAGAGGATGGACAAGTTGTCAAGAGGCTATTGGCCTCCACATCTGTACATAACTGAGCCTCTAGCAATTTGTTGACAGAGGGATCCCACCAAAACATTAGTGACTTCTGAAGATGCAAGATCCCAAGATGCAAGATCCCAAGATGAATTAGAAAATTACCAAGAAAGCACCAACAGCATAGAGGCTGAAGGCATGAAATGTGGAAGATCCATAGGAGATTTGGTACGTTCTTTACTAACCACAGTGGAAACACCCTTGTCCGCTTCTGCATGATTTACAAAAAATAAAAAGACAAGCATCTTGTGTGTATTATGTGAAGAGGCTGCAAGCACCCATGTTACTTGTCTCAGTAAGCTTTGAAGACAAACTACCCCAAAACCTGGGAGACTGAGTATTAAAACACTGGGGGGTGATCTGACCTTCTCTAAATTTTACTGAGCATAATTTTAAATTACTAAAAGTGTTTCTAAGCTACTGGAGAAATGTGTTGCTGCTGTCTCCAATGCTCAGAAAAGGGACACTGAGCATGAGGGAGACTGCTGTCAGCCTCCTTACAATCCATTCCTCTCTTCAGATTATAAAATACTGCTGTTGCAGCCTGGATGTCTAGGCCACTTTAGAGATCACAAACAGTGGAAAGCCAAAGACTTTGGTCCAGCCTCATATAACAGACAATAAAACTGCTTCTGCCTTAAGAGGTCGGTGCATGGGGTAGCCTGGAGGAAGCTTGACCAGATGACATGCTTTTACTTTCATGAGGTAAACAGAGACATACTCCAAATTTCCTAACACGTATTCTTATTTTTCTAATGTGAATTTACCAACAGAATTTCACTACCATGTCTACCTTGCACTAAAGCATTAACCCCCCCCCGCCCCGACTTTTACAGAACCAAAATTGTTCAGAGCAAATATATCCTACATAAAATTTGCTTATTCACTGTCATCATTTCTGCCCTGTTCATATCACGCAGAGGAGGGAAAATCCTTTTTAAAGAAAGGATTGTATAAAATTGACAGAATTCCTCCCACCTTTGCATGTTGCTTTCTGATAAGCTTTATGGACTGTTGTGCTAAATATGCTCCTTTTGATCCAACTCCACTTTGCTTTTCAGAAGTTGTGAAATTAAACGTTTAACAATGACAGGAAGGCTATTTTTACTAGAAGTAGCAGACAGAGAATAAATAGTACCTCATCACAGACTTTCAGGGCTTGTACTTACTTAACATAGTTTTAAAAACCGTTTTTCTGTGTCACAATTTTATTTTTAATCTCCTTTATTGATTTTTTTTTTCCTAAGAGCAGTAGGCCCAAGAAATAGCATAAACTACACCACAAAAGACATTTTTAGATTTTTACCTATAATCTGAGCAAAAGTTAACTTTTTTTAGGCCAGTTAATCTAGCTTTATCAATTTTTAAACTTCTGATTCATAAAATCCCTTATAGGCATTTGTGGAAGCTTTGGTTATAAGTATTCACACCAGAGGGCCATCAAATACAAGGACAGATAAAAAGCAGATTTGACTTCAAATGTATCTTTTTGCAAATGCGATGATAGATTCTGGCCCTTATTACAGTTTCTCTCACCCTTTCAGATTTTACTAGTTAATTCCACTTTAAAAGCAGGATCTTTCAAACTGAAAAATAATGAAAACAGAAGTTCAATGACCATATGAACGCCACAAAGCTTGATTAAATCTGTGCATTTGAGAATAATTTTTAAAAGATATTCCTGTCTAACTAATATCATCCCTAGGCTTGAATCCCTCATTATTTGACATTCAATAAATGCTGTAAACCCCTAAATCTCTGGGGGCAAAACTAAGACGATTTCTGAGAGATACCCTTGGCCAAACTTACTGCTGGTATATTGCCAGGGAAATCCATCAGGATAGATTTGGTTTGCAAAGGCATTGTTTGCAGAATCTGACAGACATTTCAATACCCTCCCCTTAAAGGCCTCTATAAAAAAAGATGCTTTATTTCAAAGAAGAAAAACAGAACAGAAAACCTTTGTAAATATACCTCTGCTTTTAACTCTCAGATTGAGGAGCTTCATGACACCTAGAAAGAGAGCTGTCACAAAAATACAATGGCAGGAAAGTTTTTCACAGAACACATATAACTCAACTACCAGTTAGTACCTTGTCCTCCAACACACAGTCTTTCAATCACTGAACTGAAAAAAAAAAAAAAAAAAAAAAAAAAAAGGCATCCAGCTACTGACAGCTAAGATTTTTCTCACAAAACACCCCACAGATGTGACAAGTCTATCCAAAAAAGCCAGAGAACTTACCTCCTACCGTGCAAACACAGAGTACAGCTAGGAAAAAGAAGGCAATCCCCAGGATCTTCATGCTTGGTAGTGGTGGTGCTGTCAGCTCTCCCTTACACAGCTGGGCAGGGAGTGCACTCTCACTCTGAGGCAGGCCTTAATTACTCCATGGAAAAAGGTGTGTAGAGACTGTGCCTAGTCACTGCCCATTCCTGCTTATTTTGGGGACTTTGATAAAGAACAGGAGGAAACACAACATACTCCCTCTGGGAGTTCAGTACGGAGGAGATTTATTGTTTCAGTCCTTACAGGAACTCCTTTTCTTTGGCAGTAAACTGTGTTTTTGTTAATACGTTATTTTGTTCTTCTTCGGCCCCGAGGTCAGGATGGTTTTTGAACAGAGGCAGATCTTTCTTTAGAATATGCTATATATCACCAACTTTCATACTGTAGCTGGGGATACTTTAAAAGGGGACATTTATGAGCAGTGAGGAACCCAGGTAGTGGGGGATAATGGGAGCAGGAACAGAGGAGCAAAACAAGCAACAGGAGCCCTCACCTGGCTCTTCTCTGTGTTGTGTAAAGTGGCCTTTGATGAAAATCACAGCTGCTTCAAATTAAAGGCAGAGAGCCTCCCTGAGAGCTGCTATCCTGCAATTGAGAGGATGCAAGATACCACCAGCACAGGGTCAGGAAGCCACTCCAGCAAGGTGCCCCTAGCAGAGAGAGGATCTAGGGTGTTGTAGAGTTTTTTTTTAAACAAAACCTGGACTTTTTTTTTCAAAATTCAAAAGTTGCAACTAACATTGAATGTGCCTGCTGCATTAGTAACAGAAAGGTTTCTTTGTTTTTCTGTATAGATACCTGCTGTGTCATGGGATGGGAATACAGTCCCCAGAGAGAGCTTCTTACCTGGGCTGTCTAATAAGGCAGTACAGAATAACTCTGTTCTCCTCAGGACTCATTGATCTGGGAAACTTGATTATCTGACCTTCTCACAGCCATTTCTCTGACTTCTGTGGAAGAAACCCAAGCAGAGGTCTAGAATTAAAGGCTGTCAAAGCATGATCTTGTAATACTCTTATGCTCTGTGCCTTAACAATTCAAGGCAGCTGATGGCAATTAATCACAAAACTTCAATCACTATGAGAATGTTGTGCAGTATGTTTGCTCATCTCCCTCTCTGTCAACCCTGAGGAAAATTTGGTGGAAAAATTGACCTCACCCATACAGCCTGACTTATTAAATAGTCAACCTTACTTATTGCAGTAATTAAGACTTTTTCTTCATGACTGTTTCTTGCTATAAGAGAAAGTTTTGGAATGGCTTCCCATGCAGGAACTCCCAGGAGCTAAGCCACAGTGCTTCCAACAACAGTACTGTTTTATTCATGGGATAAGGAAACTGGTAGCAGCTCAGCATCGTGTGTGGAATAACTTTTGTTTAGTTAAAATTATCTTTCTACATCTTGAGGCTATGCACATCCTCTGCCTATTGCAGGTGACAGAAGCTGGTGCTCAATAGAAATCTGATGGTAGACAATTTCTGGCACTTCATTTGGACAAACTTAGGTATTTGTATCCATGAGAGATGCAGATATGTAAATTCTCCTTAGCGAGACTATGTTTTCACCATCACTGGAAGGGATCACACAGTAATACAAATTTGACTCAGAGTAGAGGTGGGCCACACAATGACACTTTTGTCAAGTTGATCGAAGCATATGGTGGGGAGTTAGTGCCAGTGCTCTGTTTTTATTCTAGTTTTGTGCCGACGTAGGACCTAAAGTTAGAATGGGCTAGAAATGCAGTAACTGCTACAGCAGAAAGCCTTCAAGCAAAAAGAGAAATCTGAACGCAGAAAGTGAATTCATCCCAGGTTAGTGATGTTTCTGTTATGATAACAGGGAGTCTCACCTTTTATTTACTGCATTTCCAAACCACCACCTGAAGTGTTAATTCTGAAGAAGGATACAGAAAGGAATATTATTTATTGACTGAAATGAAACCTCTGCAAAATCTAAGAGGCTTGAGGAGAGGATCCCTTACTTGGGTTTTGAGACCCAGAGAAACTATCTGAATGCTTAAGAGAGTATTGATTTAGCTCAGTGCTGTCTATCTGAGTAGCAGCATCCCAAGGGTTCCTCCGTGCGCTGCTGCTGCTGCTGAAGGTGATGACTGTGGTGGTTACCTGCAACTCACTGAATGCAGAAAGGGCACAAAGTGCTGCAGCCCTGCAGTAGCTACCCAAGCGTGGAAAAAGTGCCCAACCTCATGGAAGGGATTGGGAAGGAAAGAAAGACAAAGGGTCAAGTGTCCTTGCCTTACACCATGTCATGCAACTCCAGCTGTATCTCGGAAAGTCTTAAAGCAACTTACTGCCTCCCTAAAGCATGGCAAGAACTGTGCCTTTCTAAGATACTAATGTCAACATCAAGGGCAGCTAACTTTTGCTAGATCAAACTCAGTATGGATAGGAGCAGCACGCACAGTAAGAAATAATAGGAATAGAAGGGGAGCAGCTCGAATAACTTGCTGAAAGAAAAACTCTGGCCAAAGGTGAGTTATAGCTTCAGGCTTAGAATATCTGAGCTGCAGCAGAGAGACCCTCACTACTCTTATCAATAGAAACATTTTTTCCCTTTAAAAAGTAATCATTTAAGGTTTTAAAAAATTCCATCAAGCTTTGTAGCAAAAGGTTATTATTCTACGTGTTCACTGAACAGGAATCTTCTCTTTTCCTCCCTACCAGCAAATAAGTTTGCCTTTATTGAATAAATATTTTTTTTTTCTTTCTTTCCTCAAACCAAGAAATTTAGCTGCAGTGCCAGTGTGTGCTTTGTTTTATAAAGAGGAATTTGGTCATCAGTACTGCTGCCAACTGTGGTATTACTGACAGTACTGGAATATCTGGAGTTTCACTTCGAGCCCCAGAACAAGTGACCGTGTGACAGACTCAGTTTCCACATTTTTTCAAGTAAGGTTTTAGCCCTCCTAATTGCAGAAGAAAATTTGAATCATGACCAAAGAGCACTCTAGAGAATGAAAGGCTCTCTGTTTTAAAATATGGTTATTTTGTAGTCCAATAATGGTTGGGGTAGCCTGAGTTATATATTTATTTTTGCCAGTATGGTATTTCATTATTAAAGGGAAACCATTTACTGCCACAGTGGATTTGCAGTTACAGATTTATTCATCTCAGGCTGTATTTATATATTCTTTCTTAGTTCACATTGCTTGGAGCAAAACATTGCCTTTTTATGCACAGTTCCCCTATGAGGTTCAGTTAATCCCCTTCAGATTTAGAGAATGTGAAAATGTTACATATAGTTCAATATTCTTGAAGCACCACTGCATAAAACAAGAAATAATATGGACAGCCACACTGCCTTGCTGTGGGCTACTGGCAATTTCCAATGTGAATGCAAAGAGCAGATTTGTCAAAGTCTTTACAAAAGTAAAAAGATACAAAAGATATGCTATCTTTGATGATTTCATAAAGTGAAACAAACACAGTGACTACATTTGCTGGCCTTTCCCACTGATGTTTGCTAGCCCTTCCACTGATGGTTACTGTAACTCTTACAGCAGAATGATAGAAAAAGAGAGAGCATGCTAATCTCAAACCCCTGTTGTTTGCTACATCTGTATTTCAGCAAATATATCTAGTGATATTTTATCAGAAGTTATCTATGACTTACTTGTACATTTGATTATATTCCCATAAGCAGGGTAAATTTACATTGAAAAATGCAGTTGTAGGAGTGTAGGAATACGTTGTTTAGTTACACTTTCTGTTCTTTTAAAAACTTTTAAAAGTACTTGGTTTAGTCTATTACATATCTTAAAATTTTAATATACATTAGAACTCCAAAGAACTTGAATATAGCAGTACGAAACCAAGATATTTTGATAGTTGTGTATAGAAATTACTCTGAAAATTCATGCTGAGGGACATCTTTAAATGTACATATTTTGTTCTGAATTTTTTATGGGAACATCTCAGGGAATAGAAATGTCAGTACTCAAATTCCTCTGCACACAATATTAAAAATATGAAAGATCAGTCTCACAAATGTATTGAAGTGCTTAAAACCCCAAAATAGCCACCTTTTCTTTGTAGCATGGAAATGTTTAAATCTCATTGATTTGATGCAGAGCCAGCCACTAATGTGAAAAATTCCACTAAATCTTTAAGTGCCAGGAT
This sequence comes from Athene cunicularia, assembly GCF_003259725.1. Classification (NCBI taxonomy): domain Eukaryota; kingdom Metazoa; phylum Chordata; class Aves; order Strigiformes; family Strigidae; genus Athene; species Athene cunicularia. The sequence goes on along the minus strand of NW_020799099.1, from coordinate 18,810,480 downwards.
GCCTTTAAGTAGGCACTAAAGACCAAAATGCATTTAGTCTGTATTCAGTACTCTTTTTACAAAACACATTTTCAAGGCCAGATCTAATAGAATTACTGCAACTCTAGCTAATCAGGCTTGAATATTGTTTATTTGCAATAGCAACAGACTCTGTAAGGATATCCGTTACTGCAGAGCATGGTTTTCCTACTCTTTCATACCTGGCACTCTATTGATGTATTACAGGGAGGGAAAATATGTTTGAAGGAACTAGCTCAATATTTATTCACTTGCAATTGATACCAAGTCGGGACCATATTTGTAGAAATATAGTTGCCGCTTTGCTAGAGTGCCAGATCTCAAAGGCTGTTGTATGTTTGAGGTATTCAGTAGATCCATGTCACTGTCAAAAGATGCGGCAAATTTATGCTCCTGAGCTACCTCTCCATCTCTTTCCTACTGTACTCTCCCATTGCTGCTGCTAGCAAAACATGAGATAGAAAGAGGGCTCTGCACTTATGGGTTTCATGTTACTGTTCCCAAAACTATTTCCATCCTGAGCCAGTTTATTTCACCACCTCTTGAGTCTTGGGTATCAGTTAAGGCAATCTCATTTTTGTGCTCTGTTCTTATTTCCTAATCCAGTAGACAATATATTTTAATGGAAGGATACCAATATACCCTATAGCTGGGTTCACTGGCTTCAGGGGTTACTCAGATCTAGATTACATGCTTAAAAAGCTGTACTTGGCTGTTTTTGTTGACTAGTTACCCTGTCGTTACCTCCTGACTTTGTGAGATCCTCACTTGGAGTAGCAATGTGCTACTTAACAATACAAGGTCCTTCTAAATACTCATTCTAGGTCTATTCTTTCTGTATTGGTGAGTTACTGATGTGTAGATGTTTCAATCTTGTGGGTCAGAGAGAGGCTTAAGCATAACTATAGTAGCAGAAAGAAGAAAGCTATAGAGGGAAAGGTACTGCTGCCTCAAGTCATATTTCATGCTTACGTACAGGGAGACAGGAGAGCTGGAAGACAGAGACCATAAACAGTCATTCTAGGGATATAAAAAAAGTGGGCTTGCAAACTTAGAGCAAGGAACTTCATGTCATGTAAAGACTCACACAGAATGTGTTTATAGGCTTTGCATCCTGTCCTGAGCTAATGAAATGGGAAACAGTGAGTCAGTCTCAGTTTCTCATGTTATTTGAAACGCATGGAATGATTATATGGTTGGCTGTCTCAGAGGAAACAAAACAGAAGTATGTGTTTGAACCATGCCTTAATTTTCCAAAAGGATGAATAAATCCAGCCACTATCTATCCAGACATGTATCTCATCTTTGCTGTGGTAAACTGCAGTGAGCTCATTCTTCTTGGGCCTGGTTAAAAAATAGACAGCAGTATGAGACTGCAGTGGACCTCAGTACTGAAAAGCAAGATGTACTTTCTGTTCCAACCGTACTTGTCAGTTTTCCTGGGCAAGATGTTGTTGGACATTAAACTTCTGCCAAGCTGAGTTTCTGTGGCTTCTCTTTTCCATTTGGTTTCCTCTGCACAAGCAGTGGAAAAACATATCAGGTTTCTCATCGGTTCCATGAGGAGATACTCTCTGTGTTGATCTGTCTAAGCTATAGTTTTTAACAGTGTCAGCTTTGTTTTCAGACCACTAGTGCCAGAAAAGAACATCTTAGAATATTATAAAATATCTGATTATAAAGAGCCTATTGTACTTAAATACAAGTATTATAGCTATCTCAGCAGCCAATGCTATGGCTGTGCTAGTATCCCAGCATCTATTACAAACCTATGTTTCCATCCACTCATAAAAGGATTCACTGAAAAAAAAAGTGTCCAAATTCCTCATTGCCCAGTTTTGTTTCTGTTTGTCAATGCTGTGAGATGTAAGGGGCTTGGGCTACTTCTTAGAGGAGCCTGGGAGCTGCTGAGCTGAAGGATATGGGGCTAGAAAAAGGGAGAGTTATAGATTTGGCAGCTAGCTGCACAGAATTTAATGTTGGTCCGATAGAGAGTATGCAGGAACTGCTGGGCCAGCACACTCATTTCCTGCATCTCTTACTCCATCAAGAAAGTGAGGTAGAGACAATTCATAATGATCAGCTTTTTCTGGAATTTGTAACAAGAAGCCAGAATTCACGTATTATGAATTTGAGACTAAGTTATGCTCCAAGACAATGTCTAGGAGACATTTTGTTGCCCAGAACCGCTCTCAAACTTAAGACAACTCCTCTCTGCTTGGCATTTTGCATCGTGACTTTTTTTTTTTTTTTTTTCAGCTATCTACCGTCTCCTCCAATCCAATTTCCAGTATTGATAGGCTTGAACTCCTTGTGGCTTAACCTCCTAATCCAGAATAGCTGTTACTGCTGTTCCTCAGCGTCTGGCTTCCCAAGCCTTCATTCCTTTGGTGTATTTCAGACTTCCTGTTGTTGCTATCAGAATGAGTCCTGCTGGCAAGCACTTTTTGACACATGCAAAATACAATGCATGTCCGGTCTGATAAGGAAACAACACTGCCAAGAAAAGTGGGTAATATCCCACTGCCAAAATATACCCCTAGCATTTCAGTTTCCTAGCAGACTGCATATCTTCCCCTTCACAGATATCACAAACATTTTCCTGTTCTCGCATTTCTACTTTCCAATTTATTCAGCAATACAGAAGGGACTAAATGCTTTCCACAGCATGTAATAGTTAAGCAGTAAGTAGCCAACTGAAAATAAAAGCATCTTGGGCACCTGCTAAAAGCAGGTATTTCAGATCATCCACAGTTAGCTAGAAAATGCACAAATATATTCATACGTACATGCTTTTGTTAATTTGTTACATTGCTGGACAGTTTGCGATCAGGAATGCACCAATACACATTCATCTCTGCTTACGCTCATCTAAATTTTTGTTCCAGACAGCTGGGATAGGACTAAAACTTTCTGAAGGGAAAATAAACCAAACAACAGATAAACATGGAGTACCAGCATTCTGTGCTGCCACATACTGTACTTAGAACTGTTCAGTAGCAATGGAAAATGCTTGTAGTAACAAAAAGCTGTTAATAAACTACTACAATATAATTGCATTTTTAAATTAACTTAATTGTATACACTGTCATATATTTGGAGTTAAAAAACTATGCGCAGGGATATTGGCACCACGGGTGTTTGCAGCAACAATACCATTATCTCAATTTAACATTAAAGAATGCTGATTTGGAGTCAAGACCTATGCAGATAAGTTTGGGGTACCGTGAGAAGATGGCTAAGCAAATAATAGTTTTTAAAAATTGCTTCTTTCTTAAATCTCTTCATGAAGAACAGGACCACATACAACCTACATATTATGCCCTGACAAGTTAGGACAACATATTTTCCTTTACAGTTGGGTCAGGTTAATCCCAGATCAGCTGAAAAGCAAAAATCCAGTGAGCTCCAGTAAGTCAGCTGGAGTTACACTCTGAAGTTCAGCACTTCAGATGCTGAAGTTAATACTTTGCTTTCATTTTTGTTCAGTGTTGGGAATAGCAGGTGAACATCAATTGATTCTACAAACTAGTTATTTTTGTTTCTTGAGGGATGGGAAAAGAAAGGAGGAACAATGGCAAGGCTGGGACAAGGCAGTCCACACAACTACAGTTTCAGGCCGAGTACCCTAACCACATTCATGAAGGAAGTAAGCACTATTTGAATAGTTTGGCTGAAGACAGGGAGTATCACCATCACTAGCAGCATATAAAAACAGGTTAAGTATCTGTCAGAAATAATGCACCATGGTTTGTGACAGAGATCTGACTCCCATTTCTGTAGGGCCCTTGCTATCCTGAGAGTCTATGAGGTAGAATTTACTGGAAATTTTATCATTTATCTACGAGGTAGAATTACATGAAAAATGTATCATTTATCAACTTATTAATCCATTGGTTAACTAACTTCTGTCATCACCCACAGATATGGAGGCCCATTTTCAGCCTGAGTGCACAAACCACAGCTGAAGAGCCTGTGGGTTAGTCTATCAAAGTAACAAGATGAAATGTAGTCTATCAAGGGCTAGCTGAGGTGGATATTCCTCAGACACAGACTATCAAATTCATGAGCTAACAAAACATGGATAGAAATAGCCCAAACCTGTGAAGTCACATGTTGTATCATCACATTTACTGAAGTAAAGGTAACAATAACACAAAATTCCTTTTTTTGCAGAGGTATTACTATACTGACCGAAAATTCAGTTTTGCAGAATAGCTTCATCCACATTAAGAGAAATCTAAAGGGTCGGCAATTGTTCAAGTACTCACTGAAGAAACATAAGATTTTTATTTAAATGGAATAACCCTTTTCTGTCATCATCATTGCACAACAGAGCTTTACAAGAGGCTGTTTCAGCATATCTTATAGCTGCTGGAAATAACTATATAACCTAATCTGCTGTACAACTAAGACTGGATCAGCTCAGTACTTGAAAGAAAAAAGCATCGGAAAGTACACATATATTTCAGGAAGTAATATCTAGACATTAGTACTGCTCCAGCAGAATACCAATGAACAAGGGGCAAGTGGAGCAATACCTCACTGACACCCCACAGCCAGCCCCTCCTCTGTGATCTCCCTATTCTGAGAGAGTAGTTGATGGTAATCACTCCTTGCTCTTGGTGGTGTGGGAGGGGGGTGATCCTGCACTTTAATCCCTTGGTAGCAACTGGTATTAAAAAGACTTTCGTTTCCCTGGGATCCTGTCATTTGGCTGGGAGGCCCTGGGGTGAGTCACTGAGCCACCCACAGCAAAACAACAGGAAGAGTCACAAAATTCTTCAAGAATAACAATGACTGGGAGGTGTCTTCATCCAGGCTAGATTGCTAGTTACTGACAACATTTGCAATTGCATTGGAAATATGCTTCTTTCAGGCTGTATTTTTATTTCATTCCCTCTTCTAAATTTTTTTTTTCACAAAATCTTTCAAACAGTAGAGCTGATGGAATACTATTTATCAAGCTGACTATTTAGTAAGTTTTTCTACTTTTTTTTGAAAGATCTATTTGATACAAAATTTTTTAAACATTTGATCATTCTCAGAGCTGGCAATATATATCCTTTCAGTACATGTTTTGGAGAGTAAATAGCACTATTTGCTGAGGAATTTAACTGAAAATAATATCTTCTACTGTTCAGCCAGACCAGATCTGTGCTCAAGCTAGGCCAGACCTGCTCTCTAGCCAAAGTTACAGGACAGATTCTTCAAACCCTTCCAGATCGGCCTAATTGTGCTCCCAGTGAAGTCAATTAAAAAATCCAAATTCACCGATTTCAGTGAGCAGAATTAGGGCTGATCACTTCAGAAAAATCTGTTCACACCTATTCTACATTTATTTTAGTGACAGATTAACGAATCTGTACTTTGAGTGCATAATGATTATTCCTACTTAATTCAGCTGGACATCTTAACGTGCAAAGTGATACATGCAAGTGTTCATAGGCCCTGAAGAAGGAACTGTAGCATGTGAATAGAAGGCCTGTATTTCTATTTTCTGCAAATCTCCTGTATCCTACTCCAGACTCATGCTGTATTTCCATACGTATTAGTATGTTGGCCTCACTCAGAGTGGGAACTACATGGAATAGGGATTATCTTTATTTCCATTGGGCATTAGCCCAATTTATGGGACAGAACAGAACCTGCAAGCTCAAAACAATATTACCAACAACAGGAATTTTCCATCACATCACATCTAGGATCGAGTTAGTTTTGTACTCACTGAGCCATTGGCCTGTGACATTAACTGTGCATGAAAACAAGCAAGCATAGGCAATACTAATTGCAGGGCATGGAACAAGAAACACACATCACATTTACTTTAAAAGGTAAGACAGATGTGATCTAGGTGTCAACCAAAGCACTTGATATTGCCCTTCTTCAACTCAGCTGCTCCTATACAGGAATCAGCTGTCACTTATAACCACACATGACCTTGCTAATGTGACCTGCAGATACCTGCGTGCCCAACTGTTGGAGTAACAAGAGTACCCCATCGCACATAAACTTGTCATGGTAATTAACAGAGGAGGCACTTCCACTAATGTGGCCAGTTTTCCCTGATTTGTACACCTCCCATAACACCATGGAGCTAAAGACTCAGCTGAACAATTCCTTTTTGTCTTGCTTTCAGTACTGCGAGACTTTGAACATTTTGTTTCACAGTTCTTAACGGTTTTGACATGCCTTCCATTTCCCTGCAACGAGCATTGCTTCTGTTTGTTTTTTTCCCCACTCTGTTGCATTTTCTCATACCCAAATTTCACTTCTCCCCTCTGTACCTGCGCTGGTAACAAGTAACATTTTTCCTCATTTATACAACAGGCAGTGCAGTATACACTCAGCTGGAGTGGGTTCTGACCGTATGACTACCTGGCAAACCCTACACATCTAAGGTCTCACTAGCCAAATTATTCTCTTGGAGATCATAAAAGCAAGAGAAATAATAGGCCAGGAGAGAAAAATGAAGATAGTGCTCACACTTCTGTAGCTGGCTGATATTCCTTCTCAGGTTCCTATGGAAAATTACTTCAGATGTGAAAAAGCTGGGGCTATTCTACTACTGAAGTCCTCCTTCAGTTTCATGCAGTTAACACCTTTTGCCAAATTCATTTCCTTGGTCAGTAAAAGCAGGGAGAACTGCTGGCAGCATTCAGCCAATATGTCTGAACTCCTGTAATGTTTGACAACAGGCTGTGGGATTGGTGAGGGCAAATATTTTGCAAACACTAACTATTAACACAAGACATCAAGAGGAGTCTCAGGCTTGCATTTTGAAAAAAAAACTTCACAAAAATAAAAATATATAAATCAGGAATGAGCTAAACTTAATGTCAGCATGCTTCAAAAGTGAGTGTCTAATGTTAGACTCCTAAATCCTTTTTAGCCAGCAAGATTAGTAGCTTGATCTTTGCTACTGGTAATCACCCAGCAGGTTCTGGGAAAGTGGCTTATTTAGGCACGTAAATGTGGGGTTTAGGAGCCTAATTTAGTCTCTCAAGTCTGAAAACTTAGCCAGACATTCTCAACCGAGGATAAATAAGAGCACTAGGATTTTCAGTTACTATTAGAGTTTTACTTCCAGGTCAAACACCAAATCAGAAAGGCTCTAATTTTCTAGTTCCATTTTAGAAGCCCCAAATTTCACCACTGCTGTAGGTGGAAGAGAAGAAGGATGGCAGGGCCAGTGGCAGAGCCCCAAACACCAGAAGAACTCTGGGACCACAGCCTTTCTTCCTTTCCTCCTTTCAGCTTCTTGTGAAATTGTCTCAGGTCTTGCTGCATTTCACAAATTGCTTCCTTCCTTCCCTCTCAAATTCTATGCAAAAGCCACTTGTGGCCTATCTGTCTGCTTAGCCTCCAGTAGGGCTCTACAGGCTCTCACCATAGCTTTCAGCCCATGCAGTGGCACCCTTCCCACCTCCTGCAAGACAAGGGACCCCTGACCAAGGACCTCATACACTCCAGCAGCTGCAACTACCTGCTTTTTCTCTGCTGAAGAAGTGATTTGTTTCTACTATGTAACTGGTAACAGGATGACCTACAGGGAACTGAAAGATAAAAATAAACTATTTTAATTGGCTACTTTTAAAGAGGCTGTGTTTTCCTTGTCAAGACCCTCTGGAACATAGAAAGAATAATTCCAGGGTACAGCTATGCTTGAAATCAAAGCTTAGGCTAAATCTTAAGCAACAGCCAAAACCAGAAGCACAAATAAAAAACAAATGTGTAACTCTATTCCTAGAAAGTCCTCTTTTCAAATAAAAATGTAATTACCCTCTTATTTTCTCAAGCCTCGCCTATATGCAAAAGCTGTAACCATTTTACTAACCCCTTTTAGAAGCTGATTTTTATTTTCATTAGGACAGCTTTTTAATGTCCTTTTAGGTTATTCTCAGAACACCTTGCACTGATTTGCCTTAATTCGTTCCTTACAGACCACAGCAGCTTTTGTCTCTGGAGTTCTCAGAGTGAACATACTATGTATTTTTGTGTCTGGAATATTTTTTTAGTGATTACATTTGAATAATTTTACAAAGAGTAAGAATCTTTCTGAATTCCTTAATTGAATTTAGTGTAAGACTTGTATGTCTAAAGGAATTCATGTAAATCACCCTCTGCAGGATTGCAACATGGACTGTTGGATAATAATGTTGACTGGGCATAGAGAGGTAGTGAATTAATCCAAAGGGGCACTAAAAATAGCATGAGGAAGAAGCTTTCTTGAGACTGTAGTCACCCTACTCAGTGAGTACAGGAAAGTGGAAAATGTTTTTGCTGACAGGTCTGAGAAAGATCACAAAACAAAGACTAAACCACAACTGATTTGAGCTTAAGCCCTTAAATATCCCTTAGATAAAAGGTGAAAACATTTTCAGAGGGGAGTGGAGCTCCTACTTTGTAGAATGGCTTTGGGTTTATCTCCTAGAACTGCTGACCCTTTGAAATCTCCTGCAGCAGAACTATCAGGGTGATGAAGAAACAAAGATGAGGAAAATAGTGTGAGAAAACAAAGATTAATTGAATAAATGCAATGTGCTGTTGAAGCTGTATTTTCAAGAGCTCACCCATATGCAGTTGCTCCAAAGGTTTCAGTACACACTTGTGCCCAAGTACAAAGTTAAGAAACTTCGCAGATCAATTTTCAAGGCTTCCTCTTGGAGCATTGTCATGTGTGTAAAATTCAAATCACAAATTCAGGGATGACCACATCCTGGCTTTAGTTTCCCCATCCTTGATGGTAAAATAAAGTTAGTAAACAGATAAAAACTACTTAATGGAAGATAACTGCAGTAGCTGAAATGCAAGATGATAAAGTGGCTGATTTGGTGGAGATTAAAGAGTGGTTTAATATTGCAGCAAAGGAAGTTATAACAGCAAACATTATTACAATTGTGAAAACACCCCACCTATGATTTGCTTAAAAGCAAAGCCCCATAGTAACTACCAGGGACTTAAGCGTTTTTTTCAGTTCTTTCATTAGTCAGAAGCTTAACGAAACCTCTCAAAAGAAAGCAGGAAGGGCTGTGCACTGATTCTTGGTGATTCATTGATTTCCTTCCTTCCAGACCCAGACAGAGCTTTACTGGACAAGTCTGCATGGTAGTGTGCATAGCACTGCAGTCAAGTAATGCCCAGCGCAAGATAGACCCACCAGCCTGTTACATGCCTGTTCCATGGGAGAGCAGTAACTGTCCTCCACAAACTCCCCCAGTGCCTCCTGGTGAACCTTGGCTCTCTGAGCAATACTTCTCATTCTAAGTGGTACTCTGCACCCCCCTCCAATGAACCCTGCATGGCCTGACAGACCTCTGTTCTGTGTGCCTGAGAAACAAGGTGCTGTAGACTACCAGCTCAGATTACCTACTACAAAAGCAAGTTGTAAAATAGAAAATGTAAGTTTTAAATATATCTGAAAGTGTTCTCTGAGCTGGATTTTTCCAAGGCATCTCTTCACTGCCCTAATTCAGATAAACTCAGTAATACCCTCCCACCGAGTTCTAGCTTCCAAAGAGGTTTCCCCTATTCCAGTTGGATCAGAGATACCTGTAAGGGTGAAGGGTGTTACTATGTAAAAGTTCATCTTCCAAGCAGTTCTTGAGTGCTGATTTCTCCTTTTTTTATTTTTTTTTTAGGAAGAAAATATTTAAATAAATCAGTCTAGGGGAACTGAAACGTGTACGTGGCTTAGATGAACTTGTGATGTCTGTGAGGGTATAAATGAAACAGAATTCCAAACTGGCCTGGAAAAGTCCTGCAATAAGATGATTTCTCCAACTGTACCCCAATGCCTGCTTAAAAAAAAAAAAAAAAAAAAGCAAGGTATTGTTCACAATATATTTCATGACCACAAAACACACCAGGATTCTCATCTCCCTGCTGAAGGGTTGCCTGATAGTCCATCTGTGCACCTGGAACTGAATTGTGTTTTGACCTGTCTTTGGAAGCCCTTGATTATTTATGGGATAATTTTAACAAATAAGATCAAGAACCATTCAAGGTGTCTGAAATAACTTTTCCAAGCTTCTTATGCACTAAACTGTAACTATCAATGCATTTTTATTACTGGTCAGAGTAATATCAGTAATTAGATATATCACTGCAGTCAGCCATAGAGAAAATTATAGAAATGGTGACCTTTAAAATTTTTGTCCAAAGCGATTGACATTGGGGAAGGACTCCCACTGGACTGGGGGTTGTAAATGGGCTTTGGTTTAGATCATGCTTTCTCTATGCAGCACTTCCCTGACCTGATAGTGTGGAAATCCAATTGACTTGAGAAGGAAATCCCTGCTGAAAGTGCCACCCTTTGTCTTCTTTTTATCTTCAAACAACCCATGTAAGCTCAGTGAGACTATTTCAAAAGAAAGTTTTAACATATAAATATTAAAGCAGCTCCACAGTTTCACTGAATTGCTTTTTCAATTCATTGTTCCTTTTATATTTTGGCTCTACTCTTGTAGCAGTTTTTACACAAAACAAACAAGCTAAACATTATTTCTGTGTTACAAAATGAGTGACATAATTTCTCACTATCTAAAGTCAGTTGGAGTTTTCTCAGTAACGTGAAAAGGGGCAAAACCTGACCTGTCATGGATGTAACACTTGCTCTGTTAAGAGCCATGGCAAAACAACTACTGAGTTTAATGGAAGTTAGAGCTGCTCTTAGGTTCTTACATCTTTATCTGAATTGCAAGAATGATCCAACCACCCTGTTATATTTTTCCTCTCTTGATCAGGATCCTATCACCTGTTCTTTTTCAGACATTTCCCTGTATCCAGTGTCCTACATATTCAGTTTCAGAGTCTTATTGCCCAGTTTGCAGTGGCATAATGTCACCCTGTCTAGTAAAATGACATGGCTTGAGTATCAGCAAAATCAGTAAAACTATTTCCACTGAGATCCCAGCAATGTGAACCAGACACAGATCCATAGCTGTAAGCCTTCCTCCATGGCTCCTCTGCTTTTTAGTCTTGAATTCCTGCAGCTGAATTCCTTCTATAATATTTCTTCCAAAGCTGTCAAGACAAAACTGATAAAATTATTTTTCTCTCTGCAGCTCTTCAAAGTTCTTTAGACAGAGTGACCAAACAGTGAATGAAAAAAAGGTTTGGCATAATGTTCTGTAAACAGAGGTCTTGGGAGTGATGTGAATAAGAGAGGAACTGATAAACCAGGATAGATGAGTGGTGCCTCTGGTCCTCTGTAATTCTGTGTATTACAGATCACAGAATTGTCAGGCATTATTTCCGCATATTTTTCTCCAAAACACTAGCTGAGATACTGGAATTACCTATGCACAAGAGTAATTTTTTTTTTTTTTATTTAAATGATTGTGAAAGTGAAGGGTAGCTATAGCCCTGGCCTGAACAGGAGGGCAGGACACAAGGAAGAATCATATACCCATGGGTTTTACACAACTGTCACAGCACACTGGAGCCACTGCTAAGATTCACAACTGACTTCTTGTTCACCATAGGTCCAGCAGAGCAGCAGGGATTAAGACAATACCACTGGAGTTGTTGAAGGGGACATACAGGCCTGAATGCACTCTGTAACTGTATGTAGTTTTGTATTTTGCAGCTCCTCACTCCCAAGGAGGAATACCTTGCTCTATTCTTATTTCATACTCACACAACTTGAATTAAATTACCTGGTAAAATTTTTGTCTGCTCTAATTCCAACACTTGGATATTTTGTAGAGAGGAGAAAATTGGCTACTTGTTCTTCTAAACAGAGTGAGGAGCTCCTGATACCACTGTCCCAAAAACTTGTTTAAAGTACCAGTAGCAACACTGTCTATCCTACAGGTGAAAATCCTGTCACCCTTCAGCTCTCACTCATTTCCAAATCCCACTGACTTCCTGCAAGTGCCACTGCAAGTGGCTCAGGATGTGAATATTATTGTGTTAATGTGTATATTATTTTTTTTTAAGTAAACTACTGTTTCAGTACAAAATACGGTAATTTTTCAGTGTCAAAGGCCATTTTTTAGTTAAATAGTGGTTGAGCTTAATTCTTTCTTTTTTCTTTTCTTGCTGCAACCCTTCCTTTCTGAAATCAGAGATGCCAAGCTTTGTTCTGAAGGAATTTTCCTAGCAGCATTGTGTCCCAAATACTAATAGTATTAGTATCGTCCAAGCTGGATAATTGGCAGTCCCAAAAGAACTGGTAGGATCTGTTGCCTATATATTACTTGCTCAGGGCTATATAATGGCCAGCACTAATTGATTTTCTTTCTTTCCAGTCATACAAGTATAAATCATAGTTAATAATTCTCTCAAGTAATTTCTAAGATAGGAATAATCTATAGTAAGCATGCTGTCACCACAAGTAATACCTTTGATATACTTTCTTCCTAGGACAGACAGAAAAACATCATTCTTCATCCTGCCATTAAGCACAGATTGGAGATTTAAACATGTTAAACCAAAACTCAGACTACAGTGGTACATGATGTATCATAGAAAGGTCTGCATATATGTGAGTTCCATAAATAAAAAAGGCAGACACTATTAAAATGTAATGACCAAAATGCAGCCTCCCTGGCTCCCACTGCACTCAACTACACTTAACAAGTCATACAACACAGTAATAGCTACCCTCACAAAGCTTTATACAGAAAGCGTGGCATAACTGAGTTGTGGAGTTCCAGGACTTTTAAAGCTGGTTAATTGGACCTTTAAAATGTATTAAATGTCTATTGAAATGCAGGCCGTAATAGTCCCTGAAGGAGAAGGGCTTTAATAGCTTTATGTATATAAGTGCATATATGTATTAAAAATATAATAGAAACCTTGCTATATAAACATGCTAAATAAGCATGGGATGAAAAACACTTTTTTACAGAAACATCAATGTATACGTGAAAGCAAGAGCAACATGGGTGAGCGCAAGGTGTAAATGTACAGCAGATTATTTTGCACAAAGACTTTAAAAAATAAAAGATCAAGGTTTTTTGTTTAAAGAACATTCTGCAACATCCCCAAATAGGATATAAACAACATAGAAGCCACAGTGAAATGCTCTATCTCATCAAATAAACAAATTATGTTAGTTAGCAATTGTAAGAGACTGATAGAAATAACATCCCGGATATTTTAGACTGGTTGAGCTGTGCTGGGTGCATATCACAGTAGGAAAATCAAGCAAATCTGGCACTAACCCAGTTTCCTTCTCTCAGAGCTGGCTGGTAGCAGCTGAAGTGATTCTGACATTAGTCTACACCATGCCCAATGCCCACTGCCCTCCTGGGCCAGAACAGCAGTGAGAAACCATCTGGATATAAGAAAGCCTCTTTCCCTTCATCAGATGCTAATGCAGGAGTCTTTGGCTGTTACAGCCAGGATTGGGTCCATTTGGACCAATGAACCAAATGCATCCCACAGCATCCACCTGGGTTCAATCATTACCCTGCATATAATCGGTATGTTTCTCTATACTAACCTCCTTCCATATTTTAATGGAAGCATTTATGGCTATTGAGGCAGGTGGACCAAAGCCTGAATAAATCTAGAACACAGTCTCAGATTAGAAATATGTCCAGCAAAGCTGTTATTTATATAACTACAGAGGTGTATTACCTTCCACAACCTTTTTGGTTTTTTCTTTCTCATTCTTTACTCAGGCAAAGCTAGTGCGAGTTTCTCCCTGGGCAAAAACTGAGCTGAGTGCTAAGTTAAACATTTATTTGTTTCAGGTAGTGTTCATTTTAAGAGACAGGTTATATCAAATGTATATTAATAACAGACTACACTGCATACACATGCACACACACGTATGTAAAAATTGCAAACCATTTCATCACAGTTCATCAGGAGGAAAGCTAGGGAGGCAGCCATTACTACTGCATAAAGCAATGTGTGGGCTGCAGTATCAGTCCCTGTTTCCATGAAATCAGTACCTTTCATTAAAATTCAGATGACTTATCACAAAAAAATATGACAGTGGTGATTTTCAGGTGGCCAACCCTGGCCTGCTTCAAACTGGTGGAATCAGAGTTAGGATGAAAATTGTCTGTTATTCAGGTCAATCACCCCAAGATGGTTGCTTAATTTGCATTGCACTTCCAAATGAGGAATGAAGCCTCTGGAAGGGGTTTCTGATGTAGAGGGGTAGAGTCTCTGCCAATTGATTTCATGAGGAATCTGATCAGGCTCAAAGTCATCTGAGGAGAAAAGTGGTCTTGTGTACTGTTGAAACAGTACACAAGAAACAGGGTACAGAGGTTCAGATGCGTGAATAGGTGGACCATAAACAATGATCTCTGCTTCCATATTTACTTAAGAATGCTATACTTGGCAGCATATCTTTCCAGTGGCGGAAAGCTCGCTTCCTGATGTCAATATGATATTTGGCAGTTAACACATACTCCCCAAAGAAAACCATGGCACAGTTTGAACAGCATGAAAGGGTCTACGATGTTCAGATGCACTGGCTAAGCTCTTATTTTTCAACAAATCTTACGCAAAAAGTGCAATAGAAAAGAAAGAAGGCTTAGGCACACAACCCAAGCAGATTGAGGACTGTTCTGAAAACACTGACTGCAACAACTGGAATATTTTCTTCATGTGCAAACGAACTGCAATAATTCCTGAATGAACACAGGCTTTTGCCTATTTTGTGAAATAAATACTGTCCTTGTAGAATATTGCCCAGTGGATTAAAAAGCAAAAGAAGTACAAGCCTGTGCTACATTATCTAAAGCTCCAGGATCCCAGGAACCACTGTCTTCTACAGCATCACATGTGCACAGCTGCATTAAGAAATGTCAAGGCCAAATTTTACTCTACTCCCTTCATATACATAAGAGAAGACGGATTTTAGTCATAAAAACGTTTCCTAAAAGTATGCAATTTCCTTGGGAAAAATCACAAATTCCAATTTGTTTTTGAAGGAAGTAATCTTTTTTCTTGGCAGATCTGATAAAAACTGCCCATGATTATCTAATCTGAAGGTCATGTCACGCTCAAATAACTAACCTATCTACACAGTGTATGGGAACTCTGCTGTCACCACCCATCATGACAACTGTCGGCAAAATAAAAGCAATGCCATTGCCTGCCTTCCTGGTACATCCCAAATTGTCTGCAAGATAAAAATAATTCCTAAATACAAACAAACTTAAATCTGTGATATGTGGATATGGCAGTAAACTTTCAGACAGGAGAGAAAGAGAAGTCAAGAGGAAAAGGAGCTTCACTAATAACCTTATGTTTGCAACTGCAGGAATTTAGCCATGCTCTGTTTAGGAAAGCAAGAGGAGAGGGTGGGTGATGTATCTCTGAGGAGCCAACAAGCCATGCTGTGAACAGATGCGTTAGCAAAGCCTGGTCTTCTGTGGGTTTGGGTCATTCCCCCCCCTCTCCTTTTTCCACCTTTCATGCTCTTCCATAACCCTTGCAATGCTTTTACTTCCCCTACTCCAGTCCCTCCCCACATGCCCACACCATGCCCAACACCTCTTACTAGCACTACCTTCTGCCTGGGCACCCCTCAGCCCAGCTCCAAAATGCACATGCTGGGCGGGCAAC
This sequence comes from Athene cunicularia, assembly GCF_003259725.1. Classification (NCBI taxonomy): domain Eukaryota; kingdom Metazoa; phylum Chordata; class Aves; order Strigiformes; family Strigidae; genus Athene; species Athene cunicularia. Next base: position 18,794,922 of record NW_020799099.1, on the reverse strand, counting down.
GAAGAAGGCAAAGCAGTGGGTCAGCGTTGCTGATTTCTCTCATGAGGGACACAATTCAGGGGAGGTCTCCATCCTCTCTCCAGCCACCAGTTTTCATTTAATTTTTCAAGGCTTCATGTCTTCGAGGCTTTTGCTCTTGCTGCCAGGTGTGAGTGTTTTTTCCATGAACCCAGGAGCAGCTGGGTAAAGAGGGATAAGAGACAAGCATAAGGCAGGATGGTGCAAGCCTGCTCTTCTGAGGAGAGTTAAAGGTTTCATACCCGAGTGGAAACCCTGCCTGGGGTTGGCTGACAGGCCCTGCTAGGGCTGGTCTTCATTCACCCAGTGCCTTCAGGCTCTTCTTGTGAAACAAAGCCATGAAATAACGATATTACCGAATATGTCTCTTGTTAATGAATACCAGTGATTTTGAAGAATACCTAAACAGTGGTACAAGTTGTAAGCAGGCATGCCCAGGCCTCACCGTCCAGCTGCCCCATGGGCCCAACACCACGCCGTGCCAGGCCTGGCTGGGGCCTGCTCCTCCCAGCCCCAAACTGCCGAGGTGGGGTAGAGGAGATCCCCCACCTCGGCGGATACAACACAATGACTATCAAGTTGTAGGGTGTTGCTTCTCAGAGAAAAAACAACCCAGCTGGTTTCACACAGCAGCTCAGGAGGAAAAGTGCTGCCAGAGGGAAGATCCCTGCTACTTCTCCAGCCCACACCAGGTGGCACCAACATTTAGTTAAGATTACAGCCATGATTCTTCTGCTTGCGGTGGGCAGGAGGTACGGGCCGCTAAACTGAACGATGAGGCCTTTTTGCTGAAGTGAATGTATCATAAAAAAAAAAAAAAATACTTGAAAAAACCCTCTAGTTTTTATACTACATGCTGTGTTCTCCCTTGAAATGTGCAGGGAGCCAAAACCAACAGCTAGTTGTGGCTACCAGACTCTGATTTTAAGCATTAGATTAAGAGAAAATGAAGCCTAGATTGATTAGTTCACTCTTGCTTAATGAGTGGTCTTTATGTTATTAATTTGCTGCAAAAGGAAGGGGAAGACTTGATTCACTCAAATATTTTCAGAGCAAACCCAAGGAGTGTAACTGTTAATTAAATCACCTGAACTAATTAAACTATTTGGAAAAAATAAAGAAACTGAAAGCAAATGAGAAAGAGAAAACATGTCCCTTTGTGTTGCTTTACTGAAGTGTGCACCTGAAATCATAGATGTGTCTTCCTCCTCTGAGCTTTTGCCAGCTTAATCACCAGATCTTTTGTCTTTGCACTTGCAAACCTGGCAAGGAAATGGCAAATGAGAAAGAAAAACTTCTTACTGTTAATGTTTATGTAAACAGTAAGTGTTTGCCACACAGCTTCAGCAGCATGATTTCTGTACAAGGGCTCAGTAAACTCTGTGTCCAGTGCTGGACTTGAAAGGGTGCTAGAAAGCCAGTTTTCTCTGTATTACAGCAAAGGCTGTGTGGGAAGTAGAGAGAGGAACAAAGGTAGAAAATTCATTTTTTAAAAATTACTACATCTTCTCTTAGGTCCTTCTGCCAGGCTGCCTCTGGAGCTGAGGAATCTGAACCTGGGCCTCTGAGCAGGGAACTGGGGATGAAAGGAGAGGAGATGCTTCCCCCTCTGTGAGGGCCCAAAGTGGCTTCTTCTCAGCTGAAAATTGCTGGTGTTCCCCAGGCCACTTTGTTGATCAAACCTTGTGTCCTTGATATCAAAGAGCAGTGGTTTACATTTAAAGCAGTATCTTTAAACACTAAGGGCTCTGCATGTCTTTACAGTCTTTGTATCTAAATTACATCACCTCCTGCTGAAATTCAAACAGATACATTAGATATGCAAAAATAGCTGTAGTCTAATTAAGAGCACTGCAACTAGATTGCTCTGCATGCCACACTTGTATTCAAAGATGATCCTGTATATTTTTATGAGTTAAACAGCGGTTGTATGGGAGGATAACCTCATCATCAGGACACAAATGCAAGGCAGAAAGAAAGATCATGATCTAATAAAGAGAAATACAGTCTAATAATAATAAATAGTACAGTCTTTGTGAACTTGTAATTAATTATGATGTTCCTTTTGGAATGAGACCACAACAGTGCTATCACAGTCATGACCCATTAAGAGTTCAAGACACTCTGCTAAGGAAGACCACATTTTGTCTTTTGTGAAGGGAGAAGTGATTTTGCACAGAACCAGTCAGTACAGGAACAACTGCCAAAGGTTTACTGTAGTCAGGGCAGAAATCTTTTCATTGCTCATGGTAACGGACTGTCAGGCATAAGACAGCATGTAAATGGAGAGGACCAAGCAAGTGATTTAAATATAGTGTTTCAGAACAAAATATTGTTAGAAATATTTTTGGTCCTAAGAAAAGTGGAAAATACCCCAGAAAACACCAAGGCAACTGCTGCAGAACTATTAAAGTGTTCCTAGTCCTACTTATATACCACATGTTTGTAACAGGTTAAATGGTACTTTCCAAGGACTCATCTATAACTATAGAGATACTCCTAGTAAAAGAAGAAAGGTATAACTCAGTAACATGCTTGGTCCCCCTTAAAGATTTGCTTACAAAGGTAAAGTATGTCATGGGCATTAATGCCTGAATTCATGGAAATGTGTTTTGGTTTTTTTTATTAGCATATTACATATATTAGGTTTGTTAGTATAAAATTGACAGGGCAAAAATCCATTGGCATTTTGATTACTTTGATGAAGCGCAAGTGAAATCACACTTAGAACCCTGGAAATTTTTGAAGTGCAATGCAACAAAAGCACAATGACTTGCAGCTGATAACGCTAATGCTAATTTTAGTAGCGATCAGTATGTCTCCAAACAAGAATGAATATTTGCCCCCAGCTAATTCTGAGTTCATACCCATTGATATATTTAGTTGGTCACAGACAAGTCATCTTTTGATCATGGAAGTATGTAGCAAAATCTTTTGAATAGTTTTCCTTCTCAAAGAAATTTTGGAACTACATTTGACATCCCATTCTGTCTAGTTGGAATACATATTCCCACAACCTGGTTAATGTTGCATCCTTCTCTTGGAAGATCTTCATTACAGTCCTGCTATTAGAAAATAAAAGATTGCCCAATTGCAGTTTCTAAGTAATTCAGAATACAGAAAAGGGAACAATAAATAAACTTTTTGAGTGACCGAATACAACCAGCATTTCTTTCAAAATGTGCTTTAAGAATTTTATAGTGTGGCTTTTAAAAACAGAACAGGCTGGTTTCATACATGCTGAAGTTCACATTAATAGATTGACTGAGGTAATTATAATGAAGAATTAATGACTACTTACTTCCTTATAAATAAAATTTCTTTGAAAAAACCCACATCATAGTGAAGCAGGTAAACTAGATTTTTTTTTTTTTCAATGCAATTAACTCTACTAGCTGATTAGTGAAAAAAAAAAAAGTTATCTTAATAGAGATTTTTTTTCTCAACAAAAACCCTTTTAGGACATTGTAATGCTAAGTGTTCAGTGTTGTTTGAACGAAGACTATCATATGGTGTGTATGTGCTTAATCTTGAATCAGGAAATGGTCTGATATTCCGTAGTTTACAGATAACTCTAAACTATACTTTCTGCTTCTGGAGTTTCTCCATCTTACACAATTTAAGGAATCTTTTACTTATGTCAACATACCTGAACAGATCACAGAAATCTCATAAATATAGATTCTTTGAGAGCAGAGTGAAAAACTTAAGTCAGCTCCAACCATTTCTGTAAAGAGCACTATAAACTGGTTTCAGTGAACAGAGGTATCCGAAACTGAATTAATAACAGTTATGGGTGAGCCAAGGAGGGGGGCAGAAATAGAAGAGGAGGCAAGACTGTAGCCCAAGGCACGCTTAATAAACTAAGAGGTCAGAAGAGCAGCATTAAGAACATAGGAGAAACTAAAGCAGACTAAAGTCAGTCTGTAACTAGTTTTGAGGCACTCAGTGGAGCAGTTCACTGCTATCACAGGCCATCCGTTCTTCACAAAGTCAGGAGCCACTCAAGGTAGATGAATACTATGTTCCAAGTACTGAAAAAATATCTACTTTAGTATGGAAGGCAAAGAATTGTGGTTACTCCTTGTAAGGACAAGATCACAGAAGAAATAGGATTTTGTGTATAACTAGGATTTTCTTCTATAGTTGCAGCTTCTGTAAAAAGGCTTTTTCCACTTTAATTTACCAATGTGTGAGCTAAATAAATATCTGGGCAATGGCAGTCACTATCCTACAGGGAGCACACTGGAAAATATGTTTGTTCAAAAAACATTCAGTGGAACAAAAAATATATTTAACTCACAGTTAAGGGGCCACAGAGTTCAGCCACATTTGACCAACTTACCACATGCTGATTCAAGCCTGCTGAAGACAATTTGTTGAAGTTCAGCAAATACCTGACAAGCGGTAGCAGTGCAGAGTCACTGCTATGCAAGCATCTTTCAGATGAACTATTTGGTAAGCAAAAATTTTCCATCTTGAATGCACCCTAGTCACCACCATTTTCACAATAATTTGTAGCCATCACATCTGATGCTCTAAGCTCCATTTAAACTAACAGAGACTCAGGTGCTTTGAAAGTCCTTGTTCAGCTTTGGCTGGCACCCAAAAGCTGTGGAGAGCTGGAGTCTGGAGCACTGCCCTTCACAACACTGGGAACTCTCTGCAGCTGAGTAGTGGTGTGGGTAGAGCTTTCAGGACCAGCTGCAAGTTGCTGGTGTACAACGGGCAGTAGAAAATGGGAACTTTACAACCACCTCCCTCTTGACGTTTCCAAAAAGCAGTCGCCAGTGCCACAAAGATGGCAGAGGCCAGTGAGTCTAGCTAAGAGTGTTACCCTTGTGCTCAACCTAAAGCTGGAAAGAGCTGAAGAAACAAACCTTCACACTGATTTTTAACCACCCCATGTATCACCCTTGAATAGGAACTACACCATGCTGGGTAAAGAAAATAAACACTTGGCACAAATGTAAAAGAAGGAGGAAAACTCTCTCTTCTCTGTTTTTACTTTCCCGTTTTATTAATTTCTTGATGTTGCTTCACTGTCTTCTGGTAGTCACTGCTCCTTGTCACAGTCCTTGCTTAATACGCAACTTGTTACCTCTCCTCAGAGAGGTAACCTCTCCAGTTTTCACAATCTGCCTTCATATTTTACCCAGTAAATTTCCCCTCCTCCCAAAATCTCCTTTGTCACCTTGGCTATCTTTTCTCCTTCCTTGGCTCTCCTTCTTTTCCCATCAAACAGATTGTTGCCCAAACCTCCCGCTCCAGGTTGCCCGGTGTAATGTACTGGCTGTGTTGCTTTGTTTGCATTATGTCATCTTATTTCAGGCGGCCCCCAGCCCAGAGAAGTCTTTGCTACTTAGCAGAGACCGGATTTTTATTTTAGCTCCAGTGGAGGTTGCCTGAGCTCCCCGATCTGCTCCATTATCCACCCTCTAGCTGTACCCCTGCTTATAGTTGAGAGGTGCCTCCTACACTGTGCTCAGGGCTTGGTACACAGGTCGGTGGGGAGGGGATCCACACCCTGCAGAGATGCAAGTGGGGGGAAACCCTCAGGGTACATCTGGCAGGAGATAATCCTTAAGCAATGCAGTCATGAGAACCAAAGTCTCTGCTGAATACAAGTGTGATCTGCTTGTGCTTTAAGGGCTTATTGTTACTATTTTTTATTTTGGCTAAATGTGCTTGGTTTGCCATATGTTCAGCAAACAGCACTGTGACCTAACTGCTACCACCATGCCAAATTTCAAAGCAAAGAGATTGCAGTGATCTTTTAATATAGAATAAAATATTCCTCCCGCTTGGCTTTGAACTAGGAAAAAATACATGGCTTTATTTTTACTTCTATTTTGCAGGTGCTGGTCTGCACCATCCCAGCATGGTCAGTGTCATCCTAAGTGGTTAATGTTTGGCTAAACTGTAAGCATCTAAAAGCAGGATATTACAGCAGAAAACCAGGTAAGCTCAGTAACACTGGGAGCTGCAAGGCCCTTCACAGTTGTCCACTCTCCCTCACCCATTGAAACAAGTAGAGATAACATCTGAGTGTCTAGTTAAAACCCGGTGCAAGTTTGTAGACAAATTAAATGCAGGTTTCTGGCTTCTGGCAAGTTTTGTTTGTGATTGTCAGTGCTGCAAAAGTTGATGCAGACATCCAGGACTGTGGTGGAAAGAGTGCTTCTCAAAGGCATTCACATCAACATCACAAAACCAGTGCTTCCCTCTCTCCCCACCAAACAGGGAATGGCCATGACAGATGGCAATCGAGCAACTCCAGGTTTGACATGCCACCTCCTTCCCCACCTGCATTTTTCTGCTCAGCTGGTGGGCTCACCTCCTCTGTGCCCTGTGAGGCAGAAGGTAAAGGTGTGTCCCAGGAGGTGATGGGTTAAGGAGTGAGATGATAAGAAGTGACAATTTCTGCTTTAATTCCCTTCCAAACCACTAATTTGCAAATGCAGGAGGGGACCACATCTGCCACTGGTCTGTGCAGACTGCCTCACCTGGGTGAGCTGATTCACACCCAAAACAAAACGAGCCCAACATTTGCACAGCTGTGGAGGAAGGGAAAAGTTCAGATTGTCTGTTCCCTTTGTGCAATGATGCATGTAGGAAAATGAAGGGGACTGTGTTTCTCCCTGAACCCTTTCCTCTCTGCAAGGTACGAAGCTGTCTCATTTAGAGCCTTCATGTCTTTCTGGACAGTGAGCTGTTTAATTGCATGTGTTTAGAGCCAGAGACCCTTACAGTAGCATTGGAACTGCTGGGATGGCAGTGGATGAGTGAATACAATCACCACACCAGAGCTAAACTTATTCTTCCAGAAAGAATTTTATGTGACTTAGGCCATGCTGGCTTTTGCCGTTCAAATCCATTTGTTGTGTGTTCATTACATCACCACAAGAAAGGGAGAAAATTGTCATTCTCTAGAAATGTAATCTTTCCATGAGAATTCCTGAAGTTTCTCTCTTTATTAGATTTCCATTCAAATTTGTGTTTTGCTCTTTTTTTAATGTAGTTGTGCCTAGAGCTGTAAAGCAAGAGGCTGATCTGCTTTTCCATTGCATTTGGCTGCTTCTATGCCAAATCTCAACATGTTCAGAGTCATGCACGTTTCTTTTCTTTAAAATAAGCAAAGGAATCCATGTTTCCCGAAAGAGTCATGAAGAAAAGGGCTGCTATAATAAGCCACATTTCTTCCTGGAAGGGAGAAGTAGCAGAGAAGGGAAGAGGGAAAAACACTAATGTAGGATGTGTTCATCCTATTAGCCTAGCAACAAAAAACACTGGAAGGCAACAGCACTTTCGATATTAAACACGCTGAAAGTCCTCATGTCAACAAAACAAAACAAAACCACATTTGTGATGGAGAAATTTCACCTTAACTTGATGTGTGTAATTTTGCCAGTGCCACCACTGGGGAAATAAATCCTGCAATATCCATTTTATGTGAGGCTCTATTTACTATAACAAGATAGATTTGTTCTGGAAAATTTTTTGTCAATATATCCTTTGTTAGGCAGTACCTTCATCTCCTAGCAACAGTGTGGGGAAATCCATCAGAGACATGGAACATAACTGCAAAATAGTATAGCTCACTGTAGCTTGTATGCCTTTGGAAATCTTCACTGACATGCAAATACTTTCATGCACTTACAGTGTCTGTGTCCAGTGACAGACTGATAAATCAAACTAGAGGATGGAAACTGAAGAAAAAAACAACCACTCTCCCTCATTAAAACCAAATTGATCAAGGCCCATGAAATGCTGAAATAACTGCTCTACCTCTTGCTCTTGAAAAGGCTCTTTCACACCCTTACAGACTGCTCACACCTCGTGGGAAATTGGATAAATACATGCCACGTTTAAAATGTTTAAATGTCATCACAAAACAGTTTTTCCAGCCTTAGAGATTTGCAGTGTCATATTTCAAATGGTATGACAGCAATAATAAACCTCTTGTAAGCAACATGGAGTCACTGAGCAGATGGGGGTGGAGAAGATGGAAATGGTCCTCAGGTGCCTGTGCTTTTCAAGGCATGTCCCAACCTCTGCCTTTTATTTTATTTTTCTCTCTTCCCAGAGAGAACCTGCGCTTCATTTTAAGGAAGTTAAGGTTGAGCTAAAATGCTTTAAAAAGTCTCTAAGGGATCTCTTTTAGTTGAGCTCTGCAATACCCTTTTGATCTGCATGCCATTCTGCTGGCTGTTTTTCAAGGTTGAATTTGTCCCTCAGGCTCTTCCCAGCTTCCCAGGAGGTGCTTGCCTGGGGTGAAGCTGCTATTGCTGAAGCTCAGCCTCCCCACACGAAGAAAAGTGAGGGACAGTACTGCAGCCTTGTGGCCTAACTGTGGCATGAGGAAATGGAAATTCACCTTCTGTCCTGACCACATCTGGAGCCTTGCAGGTGATGAAGCTCGGCCTTGTCTCAGGTCACTCTACGAGGGTACAATCACCTTGGCTTCATTGGCTGCATGGCTCCAGAAACACACCGGCTGCAAGAAAAGGTCTAGGATGTGGAAATAGGCTTTTGCAGAAGGGACGTTGCCAGAGCCTGTGGGGGAATGAGGGTTTCTGACTAAAGGTATCCTCTGGGTACATGTGCTTTGCCCCCCAGCTTCCTGTGCACATTACCACACACAAGAGCCTCTGTGCAAGCACTTCTGGGTGGTCCACCCCAGTGCTCTCTATGGGACAGCACTGTCTGAACCAGGCCCTCACCTACAACAGGTTCTTATGGAGACAGTTCAAAGCCCAGTAAAGACTTTTGAAGACTTCGTGGACTCATACACACACCCCATGAGAAACCTGATTTAAAAAGTAAATTGTACAGTTTAATCTCCCACACTAGCGTAAAAGCAATTTGTTATTTGCCAGTCAGGGAAGAGGAATATTTCTGTGTCCCTTTACCACATATTCACAGAGGGGGCACAGGAATAGGTGAAATTGCCTTTATATATTCAGTAAAATATCCCACAGGATTGGAAATCTTCCAACATACTTTTTCTTAATGAAAGAAGGGGTTGCCTAAAGGTACAGTCAAGCAGCCCTGAGGGACTGAGGTAGTGTCATGTTGTTCTCACAGATCCTTATTATTTCAGCTGAGGAGACAGGAGCCAGCCGAGGGGGGCACCTCCGCACCACTGAACCAGCCTGAGACTGGGGCTGTTCCTAGGAGGACATTAACAGCATCATCAAATCAAAAAGAGTTTGTTTTTAATTATACCTTATAGACATGCAAAGGCTGTAGGGGAGGGTTAATTGGCAACAAAGCAAATTAATAGCTCTCGATACAAAAACAGCTATTCAGATCCCTGCTGAACTTTGAAAAGGCAGTTGGGGAGACAGGCGGGGGAGAAAGCCAGTCTTCAGCAGAAGTCTGTGCTTCCAAGAGAAAAATAGTACCCAATTATTGGTTATTGCCACTGTATGGGGGAGATCTGAGCAGGGACTCAAACCCACTTCTGCCCATCCCTGAAATGAAAAAGCAGTTGCTGCAAGGAAATGCCAAGACCCTCTGTTCGCACCGCCTGACCCTCAAGCATTTGCAGAGGACACAGGAACCATCCAAAGTAAACCTCCTGCCTTAAAAAGGCATTTAAATGGATGTTTCGCTTGTCATCTACCTTTCGATTAAATTAGCTTTCTGACTTGGGCATAATGATTTCAGTCACTGTGAATTTATTTCCACCTAAGCTGTGTTTGCTCTTGAACTTTTTGCTATTGACTCGCACACATGTTTGGTATATAGAGCAAACACTTCGGTGTGAAACAACATCATACACAATGAGTCATCCGTGCTCTGGTCCACAGCCATCCCACAGAGAGCTTGTGCTGTCAGTCACTCTGTCATTTGCAAACATAGCTACAAACACTAAAAACCAGGCAGTTATCTTGTATAACACCTTATGGAGAATCTGCCTTAAGCAAACAGGAGCCGTGTTAATGTATTTTTGGAAGAACTAGAACAGAACGATAGATTTTTTTGGTAAGGAATCAGGTTTTGGACAAGTTCTGTCTAAACTGATGCATCTGAGCGAGATGATTTTAAAAATAATTATAAATTAACCTTTGACTTACAGCTGAACCTGTCCTGGTTTCTATGGCAATCATCAAGCATTAGCTTCTAGTGTGCAGAAAAAAATGCATTTACTCATCCTAGGGAATTGCACTAAATAAATTAGCAGTACTAACTCTAGACATCCTGATGCCACTGTATTATTGACTGATAAACCTTAAATCCCTTCATCATGTACATACATTCATGCCAGAGCTAATACCAGTCAGAAATGCAGCCCAATATTTGAGAACTAAGGCACTTGCAAGATTTGGATGTTTTGTCAATTATTTGATGAGTAGCAGCCATGGACTGGTAAAACAATATCAGACAAGATGAACACATGCCTTTATAGAAACAAATAGCACAAGGCCTATATTCTCCTTTAAACTGTTTAGAGACACATGGTTTGTGTGCCCTCAGCACCAGGGCAAGCATCAGTCAGTGTCAGCAAATATTTTGCTTGGCACATCAATGCAAAATTTGGCATCTGTTATTCCCTGAATAAGCAGCTTGCCACTGGCATAATTTTGCATGAAAAATAAGCACAAGAATTATTACCACCAATTATATTAATGATATACATTATTTTATATTAAAATGTTTGCTAGTACCTGGTTGCAGAGTGAAGGTAATACAGTAGACAGCTCATTGGCACAAAATCCAGTCCAAAATCTTTCACTCCAGGATCATCCCATGATGAAAAAGGAATCCATAGTGCACAAATACAGAAGTAGAGGCCTGCAGTTAGGTGCCTCTTCCTCCTGATGGATGCATCCTGCAAAAGTGTCAGGTTTGTTGGTCGAGGTCTAGATTAAAAAGATGACACAAAAACTCTGATAGTTTTTGCCTACCTGAGCCAGATGTGACCTCTGAGAGTTCCCTGACATTTTATATTTCAGTTATATTTCAGCAGATGCAGTCTTTAAACAGGGTTAGAAATAGCCAAAGCAGTGCATAATCCTCTTTAAAAATGTAATTACCCACACAGATATAAATACAGGCTAGTGTGCAATTATGCCTTCCCCCAAGAAAGAGGCAGCCACATTCAGAACTGCTGCTTCTCCTCTTGCTCTAGGTGGTGAGGGAAGTGGTATGAGGGATTTCCTACCCTAGACCCTGATAAGCAAGGCTGTGTGCTCTGCTGGCTGCCCTAGATTACAGCACCAAGCCTTCATCCCTCAATTCCCTGCCCCTGAAACAGCTACTTTCTCCCAAAGGTGCACTATCAGAGGATTTAGGAAGCCAGAAGCACCATTCAGCCCTGAATCATAAGCCCAAAATGTGGTTGTACACTACCCCAGTGATACCAACTGAAGCTGTGGGCTGTCAATTTTAACCTGTCGTTGATTTTTTTCTATCAGCACATACTCTGGCTCCAGGGAACTGAAATACTTCAAAACGCAGATGGCCTAGCTTCTGCTCAGAAACATGGCTTTTCATTCCTGGGCAGCCAGAAACAAAAGCTTTGCATGTCTTCGGAGAACAGGCATTGCTTCACAGCATTTACAGTTTTTCGGCTCAGTAACCAGTTCCTCCCAGAGGACCTTTATGTCAGGAAAGACAGAGGAGAAATTGTTTAAAACTTCACACTTAAGTCCATATTGACATACAAAGCCCATCTGCAGATCCTTGTGCTATCTCTGAAGGGAGAGAGCTGCTGCCTCCCCTGCAAATGAATTCATTTGAGTGCGTGAAGATTGGTCTAGAATGAGAGAAATCCAAAATCTTTGCCAGCAAGACTTTATTCTCAGACCTCTCTGCAAAGGAGGCAGCCTCAACTTCTGCCCACACAGGTCCGAATAAACAGAGTAGATCCAATTACTTGATACCAGAATCTGAATCGATGCAATTTCTTTGGTCTAGCCAATACACCCTGCTGTTGCTCATTTATCTCACTCAGAATTGCAAAGTTAAACACTCAAAGATTGTAAATTCACTTTCCCGATATTGGCACTGAGAGTGTACTAAGGAAATTCATCCTGTGATTGATCAGAGTTGCTTATGGATCTGTGATCAGCGCAGTGAATCTCATTTCCCTCAATTATATATATATATATATATATATATATATGCGCATTCTTCAATCTGAATGGGAAACGTGAGAGTTTTGCTCTCCTCTTTCCCTACCCCACCCCTTTTTGGTCTGGGAACAGAAAATTCAAATTCCACTCAGCCCTGTCACAGCAAACAATTTCCAAACCATCTGCTATCTAATAAAACAACCCGTCTAGACAAACCCCAAGCCAGGCAACAAATCTGATATTGTACTTGAAAACATCATAAGTATTAACAACCTGCCATTGCTAACCTGTCAAGCATCTTCACTGGAAAAGGACTCACATTTGCAGTCTCAGGCACAGGGACTGGAAATGGGAAAGAATTTTTCCATCGTTAGATACAGAAAAGCTGCTTAGAAGATGGGATGGGATCCGATCAGCCCATCTTGGGCACCATTTGCACCCATGCAGTCAGTGCCTAAGAAAGCAGTGAGCAGTGGAAAGAGGTGGGTGCCTTTGAAGGGACCAAGGGACCTGTCTGCTTGCACTGGAGCTCCCAAAGAAGGTTCAATGTTAATTAAAGTAAGGTAGTTGGGATCCCATCAGCCTTGCCTACTTCAGTATGATGGAGACCCCAGTATATTCAGGATTTTCTGGCAACCTGCTTTCAGTTCGCTACCTCTGAGACAGTGGAAAGCTATCCCAGGTTTACTGAACTCAGACTCACTTGTGAGAAATGGATTAAAAATATTGTCTGTCTCCAGCAACATCAAAAATGAGCTTTATGTTATATGAGCTGAGAGCTTTTCCTTCCCCTTCCTCTTGTTTATTGTGGTTTTTCTTTTCCTAAGTGAGTTGATTTGAAAAGAAAGCTATCATCTGTCTTAGATGAAATAGTTCTTAAATACCCAGAAGCACTAACAAAACAGAGCTCTAGTTTCTAGGTATTTCACTGTGCAATTCAGAATGAAAGTCAGAGGGCAGCAATCTTTCCAAGGAAGAGTTACAGGGTCAAGAAATGAGTTGAGTTCCACTTGTTTCAGGGAAGAGGTTTTGAAGCTCCTTTTTTGTTAGGAAACCAAGTTATGGATGTATGTAGGCTGTTAAAAGGCTTTCCTGAATCTCATTTTATTCTGTTCTGAAAGAGTCAGTTAAAAAATTGTAAAAAAGTATAAAAAAAGGCATGCAGCAAAAAGCATAGTGCTGTAACACACATGGGTTACCTGTCGGGAAGCTCTTTTTCCCTAGTCTTTAGCAGTTTGGTCCACTGAAGCCACATCCATAAAGAAAATACCTCTGTCAGGGCCTGACCCAGCACTTCCTTTAAAGCTTCCATCACTACTGGAGCCAAGCAGCCACAGAAACAAAGTCTATGGGAATTAGGCATCTATTTTCAGTGAAAGCTTTTGCCTGGCCTACAATGTGTCAGTCTATATCAGGACACTATATTATACCTGATCAATGGATCAGTGTTTGTCTATCTGAAGTTTTGCTCAAGGATGCAAGGCCAAATTCCCACTCATGTGATGGCCATGAAGGCAAAGGGGAACATTAGTGAAAGGGAGAGAAGTTGATCAAGCCTCTTTTGGGTGCTTTTGAGCTGAGCAGTGGCCGAGTCCCAAGGTATGCCCAGAAAGCACCTAGTTGTTTAGATGAGCAACCTGTCAAAACAAATGTCCTGGTCCCCTGTGGCTGAGGTTTCTTCCCACAAGATGGAAAAGAGGGAGGTGTTGGGTAGGGACAGGTGCCCTCTGATATGGGAGCAGGGTGTGCCTGAGGCAGGCTTAGAAACATGCTTGGGTCCTCAGCTGAAATGTAGCCAAAACACTGACAAAAATAGTTACTGAAAGTGCAACACTATGACACTGCAATGCTTGCAGGTTGTGTCATTGCATTGCAGTCCATCCTGAAATGAAGGATAAATTCCTAAATCGTGAACTCTGATCAGAAGCACTGTTGAAGGCTTTTCAGGTATGACCAGTGAAGTCGTAGCACTGACTTTGCCGCTCTGAGAAAACTGTGATCTCCAGTTTCAGTGCTGAGCTGAGTTTGAGCTGCAGCTGTTCCCAGTGAAATTGTGTTTGATTTTGAGAAAAATGATGGTGAACTGGTGGAAAAAAATCTGAACAGGAAAGCATATCTGGACAGAGGAGTCAGTAGTTGTACTCACCCAAATGGGATGATAAAATGGGATTGTAAGAGAAGATTAGTGACCCTCGGGGCCAGGCGTTAAAGGAGGAGTCAGCCAGCTGTACCCACCAGCAATGTCCCCCGTACAGTAGGCATGGATGTGTTATGATGATGGATTTGGTCATTAGATGTTTTGAGATTTGCTTTCATGATACAATGTCACTGCCCATTAAACCAAATCCAGGTGAAGTAAAGGCAGTGAGAAATGGGGAAAAGAGCCTGTAATTAAATCTTGCTGGTTTTGGTCGCTGGAAGTAGAATGAAACAATTGACTGGAAATGGATTCTGCAGTAGCTGGATAACAAATTACAGGACAGCCATGTCACCTTTAGCAGCACAGGCAAGACCACTTAAAAACCTATTTAAATTCTAAGAATTATAGCTATATTGATTAGGAATTGCAGTCAATTTAGTGGTTTCCTTGTAGTAAAGTAGAAGTAAGCTGTTAATCTAAACTGCAGTGTTATAAACACATCCAATTTTGATTGAACTGTTACCAATGTAAACATGTCATTATGATGAAATTAAAGTAGTAGCAAGAACTGTGGTATGAAGTTCTAGCCAGATTTTGGTGACATTAAGAGAATAGGTAGAAGTGCAGAAAGTATTGATCTTATGTGACTAATAAGCTGCTTAATAAAGGGAGAAAGACATACACATTGAAGAACTGAAGATAAAAAACACTAATAGCAAACCTGAAGTGCTGCTTCAGTGCATGCTTGAAATATCACAAGATGTTAGAAAAGCTCATTTACAAATTAATATTCCTTTCATATTTATGAAGTATGAGAATTTAGGGTAGTATATCTGTTATTGGCACATGGAACATTGAAGCAATATACATTAGACATAACTGTATCAGGGGAGATATACACATATCTGAACATAAAGGAAGAAGGTAGTTCTGTTCAGAGAGAGCACAAAATGTGTTTTTTCTGTCTTTTTCACTTAACATCATAAATCATGTGGTTATGTCCCTCCATTTTTCCATTTGTAAGTTGGAGCTAATATTGCTGTGACATTTAAAAGGACTGTCTGAGAAGAGAGTCATAAAGATAAGGGGGAGTTCATCTATTGGAGCGCTGATTACCATCTTAATTATGTATTTCTTCTCATTACATCTGATAGGATGTGAAGGCTTGCTGTTTATTTTCCACCTGTGAAATCTATGCCCAGTTCAAATTCAGATTTCTGCTGTGAGGATAACACTGGGAGAAATGCTTTCAGCCTCCACATCCAGCAAGCAAGAGGTGAGGGGACTGTTACCTTCTCGTAAATACTGGCAAATGCTGCTCCGGGTTTCATGATGCTGAGTACGACCCAGCTGCAAGTCACTCAGCCACAGCAAGACAATAACTGTGCTCAGAGGAAGCCATCAAAGACTTCCAAAAGAAACCTGCTCTGAGATGAAAGAGAAAATTATTACGGTAATCAACTTCGCTAAGAGAAAAGGAAAGCTGTTTCTCTTTGGGAAAGTTTCCAGTGTTGAAGAAAGAGGGGAGAAGGCAGGGAGGGAACATGATAAGGTCTCACATGTTCAACTGATTGTTCACATCTAACAAAAATAGCCCCAGCCTGTTCCCATTGTCCTGCAGCTGCTGGCTTCATCCCTCTCATTGTGCATTTCCTCATGGCTGAGCAGCACGGTTGCCCAGTTTCCTCTCCTTCATTTCCTAACAAGATTTACACTGAACTGTAGGAAAAGCCAGAAGCACTTCAAAACAAAGCCTTTCAAGTTTCGCTGGGGCCATCCAAATACCCAGGCTAGTGCCTCATAGCAGAGCAAAGCAATTCCAGGCAAGCACCAGTGCAGGTAGCTGGGTACTGTCCTGAATCAGGATCCTGTTGCTTGCATTTTTTTTTTTTAATTCCTGGGGCACATTTGCATTTATGTGTACTTCAAGCTTGCTCATTAGGTAGCAGGAGAAGCTTCCTGCACTCAAGGCCAAAAGATCTTAATCTTGGGCAAAGAATGCACACAAAGATGTGAGCATTGTATTTAAAAGGTCTCCCTCGTCTCTATGTATTTAACAGCAAGTGTTAAATCTCCAAGGAATCATTCCTCTATATGCAAGCGGGTTTTGTATAAAGAGCAAGGTGTTGGGGAGTGTTCTTCCTTCACTGGTCCTGGAGCCATTTAAGCTGAAATATGAAACTGACCTGGTGTGGCAGGATTGTTCATACAGTGAACCTGCCCAGCCCCTGTGGAAATAGGTCATAGAAATTATATTATCATTCCCAAGAGTGCCATTTTCTGCATATAGAATTTAAACATCATAGCATCATAACTGAACACCATAAGATGGTTGAAAAAATTTCTATGAATATTTTGGAGTCTATGAAACCCTCAAAAGAGCTGAATTTCTCTCTGTCTTTCATTCCATCCCCAGGAAATCACAGAACACTTTTCTGTAGAGAATTTACGACTTGTACTTTTCATCTATGCCCTTCTTCATTTATGCATGAATTCAAGATGCAAGCTCCTTCTCACCCCCCCATGATGCTTCTTTTTCTTTAAGAAACATTTTTTTCATTGAGGAATTCCACTTTTGCAGAAGTAATTTCAGTTGATTCAAATAAAGCCAGCTGAGGGAAAGATTTGCTCTTTCTATTGGTGTTTTGTTATTTTTTACTAGTTGTCAATACCTTAAATGTTCCACTGGATAAAATTGGCTTGAACAAAATCTTGTTGGTGAAACAAAATTAACTTCTGGTGAGGGGTGCTGGTTATGAAGTCCAGACAGCTATGGAGCAGTCTCAAGACTACTGTGAAGCCCCTGCCCTGATATTTCACCAAAAAGTGTCCCTTCAAGAGCAAATTGCTGGCATCCAGATGGTGCCAGTAGGTGAGTCTTGCACACAGATGAAGGAAAAAAGCTGTTTGGGAATAATCAGCAAAAGGGAAGAGCACCTGTGAAAGCATCCTCAGTAAATAAATATTTTTCCAGCCCCACTCCTCCCTCGGCAATCAGTCTGCTTCCTGGACGAGGGACTTGTTAGCCCTGGAAATCCAGCCAAACCGATAAGCTACACTTCAGTTCACCTTATTTGCTGCCAGATCTTCAGTCTCAAAAACACTTAGTGCTCAACAACTCTTAACCCAAATGTCAGCCTTCTCTTCTCTCCTCTGCTCAAATATTTTGCATAGCTTCGAGTGAAGAAAATCTTTACAGGCGTTTTCAGAGCCGTTCACAGCCCTTGCTACACACCTTTCCTGCTCCTGGTCTTTACTGGAGGCAGTCGACCCTTGAAACATTTATTTAGATTTTTAAACAGGGATTTAAGGACACATCAAACATCTAAGAAAAATTGAGAGGGTGAATAAATAACAAGACAGAAGAAGGAATAATATAATGAACAATGCCTGAATTATCCATTACTTCAGGCAACACCTCACACAAAGCTCATCCAAGCACCTGGAACCCACAAAATAATCAGGGTCTTAAAATTGCTGATATGTTCTATTCAGAGTCTCTTTTTACTGTAGCTTGACCTAAGTTCTCTAATAGTCACCTAGAAAACCTCTTTTGACCAGAGAGAACATAAAATAAGCTTACTTCAAATGCTGCTACTAATGTTCTGGCATGGATTTTAGCAGCTTGTCTAGTATTTTTGTTTAACGTCATAGCAATGTAATCATTCTCCCTCTATGAAGTCCCTTGAATTTGTAATTCCAAAGTAAAGCTGAAATTAGAAAAAAATGAATTAAATAGATAACAGAGAAAACCAAGAAAGTAATTGTCATATCTGCCTCATCAGCTATATGATTGTTTCAAACATACAATACTTTATTAAGTTGAATTAAGAACGATAGAGTTCAATTCTGATTGATCAAATGTGAGAAAAAGGGTAACATTAAGTAAATGGCAGGTCAATTCTTGATGCATAAAAAGTGAACTGCACTGAGAGTTTAGGCAAAGCATTTTCTTTTGAGTTTGTCAAAGACTAGTTAAAGAAGGAAGAAAATTTGCTCAATAGTCAATCCTTGCTGATCTTGGGAGATAGGGATATAAGAGCAAAGATCAGGTGTGCAAATGAATAGGCCCTGTGGTTAAGCCCTAGTGTTCATGGAAAGATACCATCAGAGAAGTAATCCAGTATGACCTCCTCCTAAATCACTTCTTTCTTGGATACTCCTTGGACTAAATTTTGCATTTGTTGTCCCTAAAAATCTCTAAATCCTTACAGTTATTTTTCATTACTATGGTAACTGTCTTGAGAGGAGCTGGTGACACAACTAGAGATGACCACAACTAGACAAACTAAATCAATTGTTGTTTTATTAGTTTTATTGGCTCCTTCATACTCACACACAGAGCTAAAATAGGAAAACCGAGAGTCTGCTTGCTCACTGGCCTGAAGCAGTTTACACCTAGAGTTGGATGGGCTGTATCTAATGAGAGGGACTGGGCTTTATATCCCGCCAAAACTTGTCGCATCAACTGTCTAAAAATATTGAGTCCTCCAATAGACCACAATTTATTTAGTTTTCCTGCTACATCTTCCTCCTCAGGCATGCCAGAGTAAGCCTAAATAGGGCTGTGCTTGAGATTCCCAGCTCAATCTGCCTGAGCTGAGCCAAGCACTGGAAGCAACTTTAAAGCAGGAAGGGTCCATGTCTGGGCATGGGCACAGCTGCCGTATTTTGGCACCTCCTGCTTATGTCTCCATTGGGCTTAGAAAATGAAATCAGGAAGCTCCAGGGTGAGCTTTGAGTTAGACTTCCCTTTTTCATGCTCTTATAGCTTGGCAATTACAAAACTCTTTGGAGATCACAAATGTGGCTTTAAAATTTCTTAGGCCAATGGGAGAGAATTACATACTTCCAGTACCTCCAAAATGCCTTCAAGCAAGAGTTGCCACAAGTACCCTTCACATTTTCCAAGACAAGACTGTAGCCCTCTCTGTTCTATGAAAGACTTGAGGGGAAAAAAGCCCTGTCCTCAGGAGAGGTGGGCAGCTGCTGGCCTTCCTCGCAGCCCTGAGAGGACACCCTGGAAACAAGAGTGATTCTAGATATGTAAAAAAAAAAAAAAAAACCACCACGATTTTTTTCCCAAGGACTATGCTGTACAATGTTACTGTAATATTTCACATCAGAACCAAAACCCAGACAGGCTGGTATTTGTTTGTTCACGTCTTACTTTTATTCTCCAATTTTGCTTCTTTCCTTGCTTGCATACAAAGGGTTTAAAAATAATTGTGCAGCTCTTAAACAGGATATCTCCTGATATGTCACAGAGTACCAAGAGTCCATGGACCAAAGTCTGAGAAACACATCAAATAAGATACCCTACTCTGATGTCTATTGACTCACCCCAAGATGAAGCACCTACCCTGTCCCAGGAATCTAGGTTTCTCTCTCTGGGATCTAGTAGTCAAGCACTGCAGTGCCTGAAAGCACTTAGGCTGTTTCTTTGCTCTAGCTCTACAACCATCACAAGTTTTCAGTTCAAAAACCATGCTGGTGTTAATTACTTCTGCCTACCCCAGGCAAGCACCAGAACTTTCTCGGGCATATTTTGGAAGGATTAAGTATGTCTGACCTGATAACAGTTTGATGATGTTCTGAAATACTATAAATGCATTAGGGAACTGCGGTTTTAATGCTCTCCTTGCTAGCAGCAGCTCATTTTTTCACATTCTATAATAACCTATAAAACGTTGGCACTGCCTTTTTAGGACTGAATTGAGAGTTTTGGTTAGAGACAGGCTGTCTCCCATTCTTCTGCAGGCAGCTAAATAAAGCCAGAACAGACATGCAGACCTTTGTGAAGACTCACACAGCTGTAGTCATACTTCGTATCAACAAAGAGGTTTTACCAACTGAATTTCTGTTCGGGTCTGCTGCAGATCCCTAAGATTATCAGTGCCACCTCCTGGTACAGAAACATACTAAGATCCATCCATGCAGAATGGTATGATGAAGAAATGCAAAATATCCCAGTTCTTGCTTCCTGCTCAATTTTTGCTGTTCTCTGCAGCCTTTTATAAATAGCTGTTTATGTTACAGATAATCAAGAAGTTAAATATTCTTGTAGCTATAAGTGAATGAAAGGGCAGGGGAGCTGTCAAAGGCAAGAGGTTACTATGGATTTGACTTTCCAGGATATCCATAAAAAAGCTAAACCCAAACCAGATATATGCTCATCAAACCAGCTGAAGCTGAACAAGAGAAAACCTGGGTGTTTAAAGTTTTATTCAGTCTGCACTCATTGCAGGACTGAGAAAATTATTCTTGCAGCATTTATGGACCTTGGATAGAAACCCCAAGATTTCAATTGAAGATTTGAAACCGGGGGTTTTTCTATGTCCCCACAGCTCAGGTATTCAATTTAGAACAATTCATCCAAGAAAATGAAAGGGATAGAGGCAAGGCTACAGATTAAGACACAGCTGCTGGCAGGAGGCAGAAAAATAGGAGTCTGCTCAGGGCTCTGCCAATTTTCTTTCTCAAAGTGACCAAAGATGTGCCATTTCTCCCCATAGATGTTGTCCTCAGCTACTGTCTACTGCAGTATACTTATCACCCTCAAGCAAAACCCCCTCGAGCAGTTATTCCTGAGACCCCCATGGGCAGTGATTTCCACCTGGGCTGGGTCACATTTTTGCCAGCCTATTTACAGAAACCAACTTCCAAAAATGCAGGTGAGGTGTAAAACTGGCATATATCCAATGAAAGCAAATAATGTCAAAAGTTGAAGCACAGGATCTAATTTTTTTCAGTGATAACTTACAATCTCTTCTCTGTTCATCTTGTGCAGCGCCTTAGAGTAAGAGAAAACACGGCCTCAGATCTGAAAATGCAACAGTCCTCTCCCTGTGTTCCCATATTAAATAAATTCTTGCTACTGCTGGGGTATCAAAAGAGCCTAAAAGGCAGCAGAACAGGCAGACTCTTGCTCCAGGAGATGGCAGTGAAACACGGCACCTTGACCTGCTCAGCAAACCCCTGCATTAGTCAATGCAAACGTTTGGAGGCACAGACCCAAGCAGATTCAACAGGAGGAATCATGAGTGGGGTTTCATGTATCAAAAGCTCCGTAAATTGATTTGGGTCACTATTTCTTAGGAAAAAAATCAGGCAACTACTCACTAGCTTTCTGTCCATGGAGAGGAAGAAATGTCATTAGGAGGCGGTGTTTGCTTGCACTTAGGTTAATAGGTCTCATTTGTTCTGCCAGTGTGGAGAGAGACAGAACCAATGGAAGAACTTGTAATTCTCCTTTATAATTAAGATAATGTGCTGCGCTGCCCCTCAATCATATTTTTGGATGCTGCAGTGTCCATGACACATCTTGGAGAGACCACAGCTGTGATTAAACATTTTTGATAACCCATAAATATAACATTAGTTGCCTCGGTTAGGTTTCTGATAACATCATTCATTTCAGATCATTCAATTAGTGCAGACAAAGGGGCTCTTTCCAGGAGACATAATGTCATTGTCTCTGGAAAGGAACGTACTTCCCAATGACTGTTTATCACTCTGTAATTACAGTGCTGTAGCAGCCATGCTCTATATTACAAGGAATCCTTTTTGTGCCCAAGGATTCAGCAGTCCTTTGTTTTAATTTATTTTCCTCTTAAATACCTCCCGCTATTTAAGCAATAATTCCCTGTAAATCAATTGTTAGCAGCAGTTAATGACCGGTTGGTTAATTAATAGCTGAAAGCAAAGCTGAGGGTGTTCGCAGCTCTAACAAACCAGCAGACGTTAACTGTGGGATTATTGCTAACATACCCTATAATCAATGACTTCTTGCAGCGACAGGGTAGCCTATGTATCATTTAAAGAAGGGACTGGCTGGGTTGCAATAGGTGGTGGCATTAGGAAAAACTGTCACTGACTCATGGATTGAGCCACATGCCCCATAGCAGGCAGCGGGGTAACAGTGTTGGTGCAAACATGGCTCAGTTGTAGGGTCTGGGGCCCAAAGCCCCCACTGATTTTGGGGAGATGCTCGTGCAACCTTCTCTTCCAGCAGTGCAGCTTTGGCTGCAGCCTGATGCCACCTCAAAGGGACAGCGTGTGGGAACACATGCCAGGTGCTACAGGTGAAGATTCCACAGCTTGTGCTTTCCTCACAGCAAAGAGAGCGCTCACACATGGGACAGGCTGCGTGGGCGCTGTGAAACCCTGCGTGGGATGGCTGTGACAGAGACGGGGCTGTCCCTGTGCTGCCCTGGCTGCCTCTGCCAGAGTGGCTTTGGCTAAGTCCTGCAGACCCCTCATACTCACATGGAGGTCAGCAAGACCCCAACTACTGAAATCAGGAGCTGCACCCTTGCCAGCAACACAACAAAAAAGCCTCGGGTTTTCACCTGTGTCGGATCTGATTATTCAGAGTCTTTAGGGGTGTCTGTGTTCTGCTGGAGAGCTGCATTAAGATGTTTTTAATGCAACAGTCTGCTCTGCTGCTCTCTCCAAGGGACAGATTCTCAGATAATCTCTTTTCACAACATTCTCAATTAATATTTATATAAGCCTGTTTTGTCTCTTATCTTCCACGAAATAAGGTTTGGAGTGATGCTGCCATGGAGAAAGAAGGAGAGTCTAAAGCACGCAGTAATTGATGTTCACAAAGAGAGTATGTGTAATGGACCAGCTGGCTTATTATGAACTACAATACAGCAGTATCTTCAATACAGAGAATGGTAATGGAGAATAAATGTTGACATTTTCATGGTGAGCAATGCAAGACCATCAAATCAAACAATTTCTGGCATATAGTCAAAGCAACGTTAAAATGGAAACTTGAGTGATAAGAACATTTTAACTTTTTTTTTTTTTTTTTTTTTATGGCATGAGTTCTCTGCACTGACATGGAGCCAGGGGTTCCCAACAGGCACCCTCTGACTTGTATTGTTAAAAAACAAACCAAAACAAAAAAACAGCAAGGAACAGCCTTGCATGACTGTGCCAGCTCTTCTCACTCTGACATTAAGTGGTAAATCAAGATCATTTCTGCTTGTTATCCTCTCCATGACCAAAGAAAACAATTACTCACTGTCTCATTCACAGCTCCCACCTCTACACTGGACGTCTGCTGCCATGTTTAGTCCCTCAGCCTTCACTTTTCTGAAGTGAACAAACGCAATTCCCTTGGCATCTCCTCACAGTTCATACTTCCCAGCACCCTATGTTCTGACTGCTTTCACTGGATTTTCTCTGCTTTCTCTTCATCTGCAGGAAAAGGTGACACCTGCAACGGGGTGCAGTATCATGGGTGAAGCCACGAAAGGAAAATAATTGTGTACTGTGTCTCAGCGATGATGCTCCTGTTCATATAAACCAGAACATTTAATTCATGATTCCCTTCAATCCTTAAATCTTTCACAAACATGCTGCTGCGTGGTTATTTTTGCCTCCCATATAAAGTGTCTGCATTTCTCTTTCCCAGGCACAGCACTTTGGACTGTTCCTGATGCAATTTCATTTAAATATTTGGGAGTCACTTCTCCAAGCTGTGAAGATTATTTCAAATTCAGATCCTGGCCTCCTAGGACTTGCAGCATCGCCTAATTGTGTCATCTACAGGTTGGGTTTGTATGCTTGTTGTTCAGTTGACAATAAAAACTTTTTAATAGAACTGCGTATAAGATAAACTGCTGAATGACCTACTTGAAATATCTCCCTGACAGTGATCCAGCACTAGCTGTTGCTGTGAAGCTATTTTTCAACAGGCTACGCACCTACCCCATTGTAATTAAATCTATACCATATTCTTTAGCCTGTCATATATGTCAAAGAGAGCTACTAAAAATCAAGCATTATTGCATTTGCTGCTTCCTTTTTATTCACTAGACATGCTACTGTGAAAAAGAAGGAAATTAGATTGATTTGGCATCAACTGATCTTGACAAGCCTGTGTTTTCAGCACTTTTTTTTTCCTTTTTTTCTTTTCTATCACCATATCATCTGGCTACTTGCAAATTGATTGTTTAATGATTTGTTCCTGAATCTTTTAAGGACTTAAGTTAGATTGACAGGTCTGTAATTCCCCGGGTCCTCCTTTTCCCCTCTGTAAAATATCATACACTGTGTTTGCCCTTCTCTTGTCTTCAGGGACCTCCTCCCTCCTCTGAGTTCTTAAAGATAATCACTAATGGCTCAGTGATTGCTTCAGTCAGTGCCTTTAGTACTCTGGGGTGAATTCCATCAGGCCCTGCTGACTGGAGTACATCCATCTTATCTAAATATTCTTTAATCTATTCCCCTCCCCTTCCAGTCTTAATTCTGCTTCCTTGTACTGTTTAAACAACTGGTTGTGTCCCCTGGTGACTGATACACTTCATAATTCAAAGCAATTAAACATTCTTCAGTATATTCTTTAATATTTACCAAGGTTTATATTTCCATTCTCCATGTTACAATTCTAAAAAACCAAGCTCATCAACCCCTACTCACTGGTTGCTAAACTGAGACACCATTCTTAAGGACAGATTCATGGCTGAGGATGGAGCAGAAAGAGGAAATATGACGAAAACTTTTTTTTTTTTTTAAATTCAGAACTTCAACATCCACTAACAGACCTGTGCTGATCACAACAACAGGTTTCTATTTCTCCCCAAGCTGTTCCTAAAATACAACTAGCATCTTCATATGTGAGAGTGCACCTGCAACGGTGTCCATGAGCCAAGCACTCCCTGTAATGAACAACTATGGTACTTTGAATTTAGGAAACTGCTAGAACTGTTGTCTAGACATGCTCTAAATTACAACATACTAAGTCCACGTGTAGTTTGTTTTTTTGTTGTGTTTTTTTTGTTTGTTTTTTTTTTTTTTTAAATAAAACATGACAACATTAATGGAGGTTTTTTTTTTTCAGGTAAGTACTATGTGGAGATCCCCTTCTATTGCTCTATCAACCACCTGATTCTGTAGTATCTGTTGGGAAGGTAACTTGGGTTTCCACCTGTGATAGCCATACAGAACAATCTTTACTGCTGTCTGTATTAAATAAAGTCTTTTTTGCCCTCCTTTCTCCTCATCAGGTCACGATCATTACAGAGCTCAGCGACAGTGCTTGCATACCAAGGCTCTCTAAAGCAGGTGTTTGTAGAGTCACCCTCAGGTTTGTTTTCCTGATCAGTTCAAAGGCTTTCTGCCAGAATAAAAGATATTTAATAACTTTTTAGATGTCTGTAAGTTTAAGCCTCACCCCATTCCTAACAAGTCAAAATGATTACAAGAAATCAGCTTTTAAACAAAGGCCACTTGGTTCAAATAAGTTTGATGAAAAGCAAGCAAGAAGCAGGAGAAAGCTGGAGAACCAGTGAAGATGCTCTCTTGTCTTATCTCCTCTATGTGCCCAAGTCTTGCAATGCATGCTTTCTATTTGATCAAGCTAAGCCTGGATGACCAGGTAGCATTTTTTGTGGCTTGAAACCCTGCTCACAACTCTCATATGAGAATTTACCCGCAGTGACCCTGAAATTTGTGACTCATCTACAAGCATCCTCTTTACCTGATGCTGGATACAAAAAGTATGTTAGGGTACGAGTTAGGATAGGGTACGGTGATGCTCACTTCCTTGCCTCCTCTGTGTCTAGAGGAATATTTGAGATTTGTCCTCAAGCCCTTCTACTTCTTTGTGTCATGTGTGTCGTTAAGGCTTTAAACTCAAGGTCCAGCTATGCCAAAGTCCGAATTTCCGTGTGTCACTACCAACAATTGCCATGTTTCTGCAACAAGGCAGCCCAAAAAATCTAGGATAAATCTTATGATGGCTCCGGATAAGTGTTCTCATTTGAAAGGATCTGTCTCTGGAAATGCACATTTGGAGGACATAGGTAAGCCAAAAATTTAATCCTTCTTCCAAAAAGCTTCTCCTCTACAGAAAAATGACACTGACATTTGAAATGAGAGCTGGTTTGAGAATTTTTTAACTACTTTTTCAATCAAAAAAGTATGATGAATCAAAACTGACCCTTTTTGCAGTAATGTATTGGTTTTGATGAAACTCTTATTGGCAGCAGTGCTGATGTCTAGAACAGAAATTACATGAAATTCAAGAAGGAAAGAGGCATACCACAGAGCTGGCAATTGCCAATTGGAAGGACATTCACCCAAGACACAAGATACTCCCATCTGCACTTATAATTATCCACAACCTATATGAATACAATGATCATCAGACCTACCTTTTGACAGACAGAAGATTTTCAGAGTCCCCACAATAGACTAACTCATTGCTACTTAAAGCAAAATACATTGGAAATTCTCATGTCTGGGATATTGTCCTATGGAAAAGTCAACTTTTGAGCAACATTTGAAAGAATTAACTACCAGATAAAACTTTTCTGTAATGCCTCAGACTTACTTTCTCATTTCTTCCTTGGTCTGGAACAGCACTGTTGTTGGGTTCCTCAGCTGGGGCAGCTGGCTGACATCTGTTCTCTGCTGCTTGTGTGGAACAGTTACTATGCTCATCTGTGTTTTCTGAATTTGGAAAAATCATATAGAAGGAAGCAATTTTCGTCTCATGAATCTTCTTTACCTTATCTGATATACAACATAAATGCTGCTTAAATGGCCCTTTTCTCTGAGCTTTACTGTCATCCTCCATTCCTGGCCCATCCTTGTCCTTTCCACTATTTTTTCAGAAATTTTACTTTGAAGGCCCCTTATCAATCTAAAAACGTTCATTTTTTTAAATTGAAGAATCTGTCCAACCTACACGCAGGTTATTATCTCTGGATTTTACATTTTTATAATCTACTTGAGGATGACTGCATTTTCATACCTAATTTTAAACTCCTACTTGTAATTTTGTCGTCTGTTATAAAACCCCCTTCATAACTCCTTGAGTGAGAAGACGATAAACAATATTCTCTCCCATTGCTATCTTCCTTAAAGTTCAGTAACTCAGCAGGCCAACTTCAGCACTAAGCTTCAACTTGTGAATTTTCCAGTTCTTGAAGCACTGTAGGAGCCAAGACTATAAATCAGTTTAAGAATAACTTGATAACAACCTATCAGACTGACAGGTTGGCCTTAACCAAATGTTGAGTCAGTTTAGAAACATTCATGATTTTTTTTTCCCTTGTCTAGCATAGCAGTAAACCTTTGAATTGAAGTTTTTCACAATAAGTATCAGTAACAAAATCAAGTAAATCTCACTGGAATTCGGAACTCTTCATTGTTTATTAATATCTTTAGAAAGCATCATTATTTCTGGGAAAGCAGAGTTGCCAATGGAGCTTTGCTCCCCACTGAAAACTCCCTAGGCAATCCCCTTATCTTCTCTGCATGAATTTGCTCATCAGCAAGAGAGGGTAAAACTTGACTATTGTCATTGTCTTGGGTAAAGTGCTGGTTTAGTGATTTCTAATGCTATGCTCCCAGTCCTTAGGAATGTTAAATTTTCCAGTAGAATAAATTCCCTACTACTGCATGAAGGATTCAGAGCTTCCCACTGAGCTGCTCAATAACTGCTAAAAAAAAAAAAAAAAAAAAAAAAAAATCTTTATTGGGAGGAAAAAAATATAGCCTTTGGATCAAGCAGCTGTCCATGGCATCCAATTATTTGGTTTTGCTGGGAAAAAAAAGGTAAAAGAAAATCAGCTACACTGATTCATGCATTGATTGCTGACTGGGGTTTCATTTTGGGTTGCCCCTGGGACTGCAGCATCAGCAGAAGTGGTTACTTAGTCATGAATGTGCTACATGGCAAGTAACTGGGTCTCTCCATGTGAGGAGCATGGCTTTTTTCTGGTCTCTTGGTTGTGCAATGCGGAAACCTAGCTCCTCCTAATCACAGGCTGCCACCACAGCAGACATAACTCACTCCTAGAGCACATGAGCTACTACAGCCTTTATTATATGGTTCCCCAAAATGTAAAGAGCCTGTAGATCTTGGCTGTGGGATCTTGGAAACTAATATTACCCAAGATACAATTCTAGCAGATCACCTTAACACTGTTTTTAAGCTTCTTTGAAACCAAGACATTTTTAACTGCATCTTGAAAAAATATCTATCTATAATGGGATCCTGATTACAAAATCCTTAGTATAATATGATTGCATATTGAAGCTGCAATCACGCTCAGCTTCCCCTTCTGCCAGAAGCCCTATAATGGAGGGATAGTGTCCTTTCTGAAGTAGTAGTTATACAAAAACATAATGAAAAAAAACAGTCTAATAAGTCATTAGAAGGAAAGGAACAATTCCGAGTCAAACCAGAAGAAAACATTAGAGCAGGCCAGAAAGCCACAGTTAGCTCCCATGCTAGTCACTGTTTTCAACCAGAAAATAGCACTAAATAATCTCTCCTCACCTCATTTAAAACTTATGTCCCTGAAAGTGAATTTGTTACTGCTTGTAAAATGTACTGCAATTAGCCACTGATATGGAAAAATAGCAATTGTCAGAATGTAGTATCTCAAACTAATTGTCAATGATTACAGTCATACCTGAGCAAAAATCTAAATTCATATGCAAAAGGGAATTTCCATATGTTTGATTAAAATTTCCATAAAATACAAATTCTATTGCAAAGTCAACATTTTTTTTCAACATGTTAATTTTGGCTGAAACAAAATGTTTCAGTTGTGTATGTTGAGGCAAATCAAAATATGTTGCTTTGGCTCCCTTCAAAGTGAAACAGTTTTTCTGCATGGCCTAACAGTGCCTTCCTGAGTTGTGTTTTACATGTCCTCTGCATCCTCTCCCACAGTGGAGCTTCCCATGCAAAATGTATGGTGCAGCTTAGGCCTCAGATAAAGAAACCTATGGTAGCTTAGTTCTCACCAGGAGGCTGCCCAGTCCCCCAAAAAATGAGGGTTCTCATGGGACTGCAGGATACAGCTAAATTGGCCCATTACTTGCACCATTTTCTTTCAAGATGGACAGGTATAGCATGGTTTTGGGGAGCACCATGAGGGGGAAATTGGGCACACAACATGCATCACCCAGAAAGCATTTTGGGGGTGGTACAGGTCAATGCTGAACTCACTCAAAATACAGTATTTTGTTTCTGTGCTACAAACATGAAGATTTCAGTCTGTGCTAACCTCACGGCAAATGAAAGATTTCCTTTGCATTTTCCTTTCTGGAGAAAGAGAACTCTTCCTTTGTAAAAGTTTGATCGTGGAAGAACTACATTTTGACATGAAATTCCTAATGAACAGTATTTATGAGCAAATGATGAGACTGTATGACCCTGCTACTCATTATTTTTTTGTAATCAGAACCATAATATCAAGTACAACGTGACTAAATTGATAGCTGACAGCAGAGCAAGGTGGTACCAGCTTACAGTTCCTTACACAGCCCCTCCTTTGTAAAATAAAGATTTTTTTTTTCCTTCAGGTGAATCCCTATCCCTTGAAATATTCATAGTCCTTAAGACCCTCCCTGGCTCTCCCAGACATCCCCAATGACATCCTATTCCCCCAGTGCTGCATCGCTCTTACAGAAGAGCTTGCAGCCAGCATGCTGAGGCTAAATAACACCATCATCTTTTCTAAGGTAGCCTCCACCCTGGAGACTGAAGTGATATTTTTCCACTTTATGAGTTGCACACAGTGCATTTCCGACAGCAGCTTGTTTGAACATCCCATCCCCCGAGATGGAGATGCTCAGAGAGAAGCGCCTTGTGCCACCCCACCTGTTCCTCCTCCTCCTCGCTCGGCTGAGCAAAGCCAAGGGACCACCACAGAAAAACAAGGGGTTGAGATGCAGGCATAGCACTGCTGTGCCTCGGCACTGTTCTATCCTCCAATTTGAAGAGAAAGTAAACAAGAGTAGCACAACACATCTTAATCTTCACCGCTGGTAGTGACAGCTTTACTCAGTTTTAGTCAGCTATAGAGTAATCAGAATTAATTAAGCAGCAGAAGGAAGGACTGTGACAGGATTCAATAAAGTGGTGGGCACTGGAGTGCTTCTGCGAGTCACTGCACATCTCCCTCTTTTCATTATCCCCCTGGGCCCCCCACTGCTGCCATTGGACAGCATTTCTAGGCAGCTCCAGTCCACCAGGAAACCAGCTCCTCCTGCCACACCTATCATCAGGTTTCAGAAACAGCTGTCAGTCCAGCTTGTCTCCATGGGACAGCTATGCATGCATGCCTGCCTGTCTTCATCTGCTTTGAAGAGTCTAATAAGAGGGCTTGAAGTTGTTATTAAATCCCAACAAACCCCTCTTGCACCTTCAACCAAGACTGGCATTTGCACTTGGTCAGTGCTTCCAATCCCTCCTGTGCTCCACCAGCTGCAACGGACACAGAGGGACACGTGGTTTCTTTGGAAGGCCAAAGGCAATTTCTCCTTTATATGTACCACAGGAAAGGAGCAGCCTCAGAAACACGTCTCAAAACATTACTATCTGCTTTCAAAGGACTTTGGTCTCGAAGGTCATTTCAGTTGTAGCCTTCACATATGGAGGGATTGAATATTTTTGGCTGCAGTAAGGAGGGGGTTTTCATTAATGCCTAGGACCATCCTGTGTTCAGGGATTGACTTTCAGCCCCCAGTTCTGTGTTTTGCACATTGTGCAAGCTGCGAGGGTACTTGCAAATGCAAACTTCCAAGCACGTCATTAGGGCACGAATTAGGACAGCTCTCGTGAAATCTCTGACTTCAACTACGTTTTACCACTGCCATTAAACTGTCTCACATGGGCTGTAATCTGCAGTAATTCCATCTAACTGCACATACAAGGCAAGCGGTTAATGGCTGCTTCATAAATCCTGATGGCCAAGTGGTAAGTAGACTATGGACACAGACTCTGCTAATTATGTTGAGCACAAACCTTCTCTTTACAACACTAATAAATAATTACTTCCCCTGGGAATGGGACTGAAAGCATACAATGGAAGAGGTCCATGGCAGGCTAGAAGGGGATATCTAAAGGAAAAAGAGTTTCAGTGCAAGGTGGTTGTTCCTTATATCTGCAGTATCTTCCCTAGCACAGAGGAATCCTGACCCATGTTAACTCTGGTTAGAAAACAGATTTAGCCAGATTATGGTCAAATTTATCCTGAATGGGATGGAAAATGCTTCTGAAAAGTCTGAAAAACATGCAAACTGCCTTTGATTATGGATCACTACAAAACTACCCTGATCTGAGACCGTTTTTTTTTTTTTTCTCCAACCATTATTTGCCTCCTCCTACCTGAAACACCCCCACCCTTCGGCAACTCCTTCTTGAAGCTCTTTGCAACATATCAAGAAATTCAAATGCCTGCTCTTAGAAGAAAATAGTTTCTAATTAAACATACCGTGTGGGTGTGAATGAAGCTGGGCCCACTCCTTGCCTTGCTGATGTCAACAGAAAAATGTTTTTCTTCTTTACCACAAGCGTCAGCAGAGGCAGGGGCGATGGGGCGTTGCTCCTAGATGTGGTTCTGAAGGAACAGAGTTTTGTTGGTACTGACAACTACCATGGTTTCTTTAGGTTTGGTGAAAGAGCCTGAAGTTTACTAAATTTCAGACTTAGGGTCAAGGCTTGACTGGGAGGAGGTGTGCCGGACAGCCAGGAGAGCCAGAGTGTGCCCGATGGGCAACAGCTAGCCAAGAAGCATGGTTGTTCATGTAAATATTAACTACTTAAGGGTCCACTCTGGATGTGAGTATCAGAGCAGAGAATCTTAAAAACCTTCCTCTGCATCACATCAGAGCATGACTTCGTGGGGTTTGAATCAGATTTAAGTATTCTGGGAAGGCTACATGGTGTTTTCTTGGCAAAATAGGTTATTTTGCAGTCCGAAAATCTACCTAAATAATAAGATATATTCCTTTGTTGAGCTAAGGACTGAGTTCAAAAGATAATCCTATATTTCCTTATTTTTCTCCTTCTATTATAATGCTGCCACAGAAACATCCAAAAAGTAAGTGACAGTGTTGTAAGTGCAGACAGACACATATGTCACCAACATCACAACGTAATACAGAAAGGTGAAGATAGAGCACGTTTTCCTTTCATCTAGGTGGTAATCCTCTCAGGCCAGAGTAGCTGTAGATGGTGTTCAAGCTCCTGATGATTTGATATCCACCTGCCCAGTTCCCCCCTCATCTTCTTTCACACCACCAACACAGCTTTCTGTGCCACTTGAGCAACGCATTTTGACCAGTGTGCTTGTAGGTTACATTTGGCAGTAACTCCTCAGAAAATACCCATTTAGAAAGCTGGAAGAGGAAAAAATAACAGGCTGGAAGTTTTGCCTGACACTGCTAGAAACTGAATAGCTTGTTTGTTTTACCTTAGCTTTACAACAGCACAATGGATCCTTGTGGCATTAGAAGAGAGGTTCTGCCTCTACTCTGGATAAGCCTCATGAACAGTATGCAAGAAAAGCTAAGTGTGCTGATGGATTATAGCACCTCATATTCCATTTAAATTCTCAGTTATGAACACCAGTTATTTTTGTAATGGTAGCTGGTAAAGTTAGGGCCTCTGTGAAATAGGAAGAAATTATAAATTTATTATACTTCAGTAACATAAAATTACATTTTCCTTGTAGACTTACCCAGACTCTCAGAAAAAAAAAAAATAAAAAAAAAAAATCAGTAGCTGATCTCTGGAGGTCCATCTAGTCCTACATGCTCATCCAAGTTCATATTCTTGCACCTAACGATATATTTTCCTTCAGAGCTTAACTTGTCTGGAGATGGAAAGAAGCGATCTGGTTTTTCATTTTGATGAGGCTAGCACTTCTCAAAGTTCACCTATGAATAATGTTGGCAGGGAGACGTGCATCTAGCTGATTCAGAAGACACATTTGTGTCAAAATCTATCTCTCCTGATTTTCACTGAAGTGCTTCGATATGCTATGGTACTTCACAAGATTGAAATAAATGCATTTCATAGCTCTCATCTCCCCCAACTCCCACCTTCCCTATAACTACATTTCCATCCTTTTTTTTGCAAAAATACCTGAGGCTGCTTTTGTTTTTCTTGACACAAGACTCAGGGTAATTTGAAGACTTCACTCTTGGACTTATTTCCCCACAAGCCATAGCTCATCAACACGGCAGCATCTCTCCTGCACAAGAGAGGTTCTGGGGCCTTTCAGATACTGAGTTTCCCAGCAGTAGACAGTGGTGCCAAGCCACTATCTTTTTTTTTTTTTTTCAGTAATTATACTTTTTTTTCCCCTCCCAAATGTAAACATGTCACATCAGTTGCTCTAATTTAAGGCTCAGCTAGGTTTTGGGGGGGGGAAACAAAAGTGTTTTCCCTTGTCTGTAATGATACCATGGCTAACATTTTTGAATTATCACAGGATATACTTAGGCACTTTAAAAAATCCTGCAAATGAGAGACTAATCACCTTCAGGAATACCACTGAAATTGTGGCTCCAGCTGTTTTAACTTCCTACTCAGTCCCTTGGAGGAGTGATTAAAGCCAAAGTCTGAGTGATTTAGATGCAAGGCTTAAAGGTATTCCCTCCCCCAGCTGCCATCCTAGCAAGCATTATTTCTCTTGCAAGAAAGGCAACAGACCAAGCTGCATGACCATGCTTTAGCCACCCTGGTTCACAGTCCTGATGCAAATCAGCGATTGGTGTTTTTATACTATGTTGGCAGTGGCTGAAATATAGGTACATTTTCTTCCCCCAGCCCTGGTAGAGGGGCAAAGTAGGGGCAGACAGCCAGGAGGTGCTGAAGGGAAATCTTCCACAGATTCTGGTAAAACCTTAGGTGGAAAGTACTAGCCCTCAACTGCATGTTCTCATTAAGGAAGGGAAACCCTTGTCCTTTCTCACTCCTGTGCGACACAAGGAGACCTCCAGAAGGGGTGAGTGTCAGGGGCAAAGCATCCTTTAACCCTCAGATTCTCAGCAGACACCAACATGGTTGTCAGTGCACTGGACACAGTTACCTATACTTATGTGGCATTTCATGCTGACTGCTTGAACTCCACAGTACATAATGTTCATGACATTAATACTCCTTATTAGAGTAAGTTGAAGGATATAAGTGGAATAAAATAATTTTTTACAAGATTTTTTTTTTCCACATGTAAGGGCAAGCCTTATGTACAGCACAGAAATGCTGTAATGATATATGTGAAAGGGACAAAGCTATTGATAGCGGAGGATAAACGTTTTCTATGTTAACTGAACAGCATTATTCCTCAGATTTATTTAAAACTGAACTAGTTCCATCTGGATTAAAGAATCCTCCAATACTACGTTTCTGTATCATACCAGGAAAGATTTGCTGTCCCCCTGGGATAGAACTGGACTCCTACAGATGTCATGTAGGCAAGCAGAATAATAAGTATAATAGGACAAACAAGAGAGAGAAAAAGAACAGAGGCATTCTCCAACCCTCGCTCTTCTTTTACTTTAAATAAATTTGAATTTTACTTACATAAAAGTGTGGAACATCTTGTTTTGTCTCGGATTTCTGTGACCTTGTCACAGCAGAAAGGCTGGGCTTTGCCTGTTTCCTGCATTCAGTCAGCATAGAACATAATGAGTACTAGAAATCCCATGCATGAACTTGGAGGTCTGGAGGTTGAAATATTGGATTAATCTTGCCAGTTCAAGCATTTCAAATAATCACTGGAGTTGCTGAATTCTTATTCAACTTAAACTTCAAGGGGATGACTACTGTCTTGCCACACTAACACCAGCGTTGTAGGGTTACATGCATACTGCATGGAAAACAGGTCTCCACCCCGCTCCCCATATGTCTGAGCTGTTCCTAACCCAATATGCAACCTGTCATGCTGCTCCGACAGGAGAAATTTGCCCTGAGCACAGAAGATGTTACTTTGTCTCTTCAGCAGAAGAGATTTTTTTTTTCCCCCCCTGAAAACAGTTTCACTTTCTAAAAAAAATGTGGAGGTGGGGTTGGGATATTTCAGAGCCCGAGTAATACAGATTCCCCATGCAATAGCATCCAGGCCCCTTGGGAAGTTTTGAAAACCACAGATTCGCTATCAGTGCTAGCCCCAAAACAACCACACAAAGCCTTTCTAAATAACATGAGGTTTCTTTGGTACTGCAGTGAATTTAAGTGGAAGATGGGTCTGAGGAAAGGAAAGAAATTACAAAATGGGGGCAGCTTGCCAGTTGTGAGAGCTCTACTTGGGGATGCTTGAGTGACCCTCAGATAAGCCTGATTTCCTGAAAGACAAAAGGGTGTGGAGACAGAGAAGGTGTAAGAAACCAGCAAAGGAACGGGGGCTAGTTCCTGTCCCTGTTTTGGTATCCCAAGGACATACAAGGAGATCTTCACTGGAACTCAGTACCATGCCTCATTATTTCTCATTCTAGCAAAAGTTCTATCACATCAGCAAAATGATTGTGGTATATGACACTCAAAATTCTGATCTGATGAAATAGCCCAAATGTTACAGTGGTGATTTGATGTAAAGTAGCATAAAACAGAGACACCCACTCATGAATCAGTTCATTTTTCTCTACCCAGAGCCCCTTTCTTCACTGCCGTGATTTCCCCAGAGGATGCAGCACACACACATAGATGTATGTCCTTGCCACTGTATCCGTTGTGCCAGGTGTCAACTTTGTAAGATGACCCTTCACCACTCTGTATAGCTGCCCATTGCAAAACTGCTGCATCATGTACAGCCCCCCACTTAAACCTGCTGGGACTGAAGCTATTCATGGGTTTTCCACTGAAATGCTGGAGCAGAATGAAATTCAACTCTGGCAGAGAGTCTCTGCCTCTCTTTTTCCCTCTCTATGGGGGAAAAATAGCCCAAACAACTTACACAGAAGTTTAGCCGTTGAGTAAAATTTCACAGCTTGCAACGGGTTTCACAGAATGACTCAAAGAGCCTATTAATTTGCTTTTCAGATTTTGTAGGTTTAAAAAAGAAATGTCTAGCAAGTCCTACAATCTTTCTACAGAGCCCTGCTGGTTATGTTCCTCTCAGAGGCAAGTCTTTCTGTTCTTCTCCTCAGCTAGAAACCCACCACCTCCTCCATCTTAATTTAGATTTTACTTCTGACAGAGCAACATGAGATGCACCACGGCTTCCTCAAGAGACTGCACGCTGTCCCCATGAACAGCAGTACAGAGTGAAATCTCCAGTGCCCGGGGAGAGCGTGGGACAAGCTCTATGATGCATCAGAGGGAGATGTTCTTCCTCCCTTTCACAGACCCCTCGGGTCTCTCAATTTCCTTTGTTCGAGCTCAGGACCATCACAGCCTTATTTTAGCACAAGCTTCCCCATCAAAACCAGACTAAGCAAACACAGAAGGTTCAACCAGTTTTGAAACGAACTTAATTCTACTTTACAGGGAAGGGGGGTGGGGTGGAGGGGGAACCAGCCTGTGAGTCTGCAAAATGCTGATTAAATGTAACTTGCTCCATAATGATTTATTGCCATCTCTTGACAAAGATGATCTGGTACTTGCAACTTCCACTGAATTTCATTCTTATTGTAGCTGAACTTGGGGGAAGTGACAGGGGAAGGATATTAATATATCTTGGGGCTGAGAGGGAGCCATTTTTCAAGTGAGACAGAAGCAATGAGTGTTTTGAACACCTCATACTTCAGTGAAATCCAATTTTCTGTCACAGGTTTCACACTGAAGCAAGAATGCACTTGGAAGTCAGAGCCTGGGATGCTAAGTGGCATCTATAAACTGCATAGGAGATGAATGTTTTCTGTGCCTTTGTTGCTTGCAAATGTATCCTTCGGACTGTAGCAGGAGGGAGCATTAGGCATTGGTGCAAGGCTTTGTGCTCAGAGGGCATTGCAGAGAATCCAAATTGCAGCTTACAGTTCCCTGCAAAGGCTGAAGAAAATGGCTGTGAATTCCCATGCTCGAGCAGCTCAGGAGTAATGCGTACCTTCAAACATTTTGAGAAGGTAGGGCATCTCTGCCAAGACAACAGCTCAGGAAGGCAGGCTTGGCCTTCAGCTGATAGAAGCTCTGGCCAGCAGATTTCTGCGTTTAACCCTCGGAGAGTCCCCCATGCCACATCTGCTTGCAAACTCCAGTTGAGCCTGCAGGAGACAGGTGTGGGTGAGACCCAAGGGGTGGATGGAGGGAGCCCACATTGATGGGTTACAAACTTGAATTGTTTACGATGATACAGCAGCCTGCAATCTTTTAACCAAATTTCTCCTGGCAAAGAACATGATGATAATAACAGCCCTCTTAAAAGGATAAAGGCAAATCCCAGTACTGAGCTTGGTGAGACCTTTGAATTCTTTGCGGCTTAATCACAGCAAATCAGTCAACCACAAGGGTAGTTCCTCAGGAGTTTGTGACGAACATGCTGGTCGTGCAATACAGCAAACCTACAGCTATTTTATTATTTCCTGGCTGTTCTGGGGGTTCAAGACCATGGCAGCAGCAGCAAGACAGTACTGCCCCCGCTTCTCAAATCCAACACCCTGAAAGCATTAGAGTAGAAGGACTCCCACTGCCCTCCCATTGAGGGCAGTTCCTTAATGCAGAGGTCTCTGCTTCTTGGACTGAAATACGTCATCAGCTTCAGCTGAATTAGATATAGCTAAACCCTCAGACTGTGTCCAGAAGAAGTAATATGCATTTTACCTCCTGCCCAATTCACCAGTATAAACAAATTATACACTTTAAGCATGTCATAAACCACTCCTGGCTTAAATTTATGCAGTCTTAATAGCACTGCATTTAGAATAAACTCCCAAGTGAGATAAACACGGTTAGAAAATAAGGCTTTTGCTCTCCTGGAAACAAAATATATTCTTTTGTCACTACTAAATAATGAGAACATTAGTACAAAACATCAGGAAACATTTAATAGGACATAAGTGGAGGATTTAGTAAAAAGAATGTATAATGGCAATTTTTTTTTCTGTCTGGAAGAGAAGAATTGAGGAAAAACCATGCCATGCTATGCCAAAGACCACCAGCACAT
Organism: Athene cunicularia; assembly: GCF_003259725.1. NCBI lineage: Eukaryota > Metazoa > Chordata > Aves > Strigiformes > Strigidae > Athene > Athene cunicularia. The sequence continues at coordinate 18,756,814 of NW_020799099.1, read as the reverse complement.
GGCCCTGGTTGTCACTTCTGCCTCCCCACCCCAGGAACGATGTACAAGCACAAAAGCCCGTTTCTTAAAATAGGGTCAGTGACCTGAATGCAGGAGCTGCTGGAGCTTGAAGCTTTGTTTTATTAATCATTTTTCATGCATTTAGTTGAGGATTAGCATAGGCTGCCAGCTTTATCAGCATTAATTTAGAGTACCTTGAGGTATTGAGGACAGAGCTGTCTGCTGCTCATATGTCAGCACATTGCCCCCCCCCCC
>NW_020799099.1:18750939-18756509 GCF_003259725.1 Athene cunicularia | reverse complement strand
CCATCTACCCGCCTGCTAAGGATTAAGAAACCATTAGGCCAAAACGAACACTTCAGATACACACTGCTCACTATGGCTCTGCAGTGGCAGCAGAGAGGAAAGGCAAACACACCAAAAGCAGCACTTGCAGGTCAATTTGCGGCCAGAGGACAGCTGGGGCCGCAGCAGCAGGCCCAAGCAGCCAGCCCTGCGCGTGCACGCTGCTGTAGTCCTCTCCCCTGCCCACCCAACAGCACGGAGGCCCCCCAAGCTTATTACTGGAAGCATCACATCTTTAAACAACAAGGCTAAACAATAACTGGGAAAGATCAGAGATGTGTCCTTTAGGCTGTTAGACAGACCCGGCAGGTGCCAGTGCAGCTCGCTCCCCCACGGCTCACCTTCCTTGTGGCTGGTTAACCACTTCTTACCAAAGCAAGTCCAGCAAACCTGAGAGGGCCTTCACTCCCCATAGGTCCCACTGGTGCTTTTGATAGTTGTTTTTTTTCCATAGCAAAGACTTCTGCATTGTAGCAGTCTGCATGGAACCATTTTGGGGGCAGAAGGCAGGGTGGGACTGTTTGCCTACAGCCTGAAATAGGCAGCTGTAACAACATGGCAATTAGCGCCTCCCCAGCTGAACAATTAATGGTTCTCCAGTTCAGAGGGACACCTGGACATAGGTCTGCTAGAAGAGCTGAACATCTCTGCTTATCATCTAATTCCAAGGAGACCTGGATCGGCAACCACCACCCACATTTGCAAACACCTCCTCCTGGCTGAACGCCAGCAGCAGGTCAGACATCAGCAACAAGTCTGCAGGAAACTTCTGGCAGCATTTGAGCAGCTCATGTATCTGTGTAGTGTAACTACCTAGTCTCAATCTAAAGCACCCATCTCCCTCTGGGCTTGTTGCATGTACCAGAAATATGGTCAGATGTCTTCAAGTGGAAGGGCTGGGAACTGTGATCAGATCAAGCGAACAATTTGGGCCCTGGGGGTAACCGAGCCCCCACAGAGGCTTCTTTTTGCCAGAGCACACGACAGACCTGGAAGAGAGACTGTACTCTTGTGTTTGTCTGTAGTATGCTCAGTGTTTCCTCTGGGATGCAAGTATGAGATGAGAACAAATTAATTCAGAGGTAGGTACACCACCTGTGCAGTAATGCTGACACCCTACCATAAAATAAAAGACAAAAATCTCTAGAAAGTTGGGATGAGGAGGACGTAATTAAAATGTAAATATGGTTTATCAAAACTAGGTTTTTTTAAACCCAAGTCTTACTTGATCCAAGTCTTTTTGCCAACACTGAAGCAGTGTATAAAGAGCTACCTTGGGCCTGGAGCACTTAGCTGAAAACCAGCCCCACAGACACCAGAGTTTTATCTCATGAATCCACATAGCTTGGGATCTGCCACGGCAGCTGTATTCCCCACCGACCACTGCCAGAGACTACAGTCGTCCCAGAGCATCAGTCTCTCACCACATCCCAGTTACAACCAGCTGATTACTCTGCCCAGAAGCTGTTGCAATTTCAGCTCCTTTGGATGGAAAGAGGTTCAAGAGGACCCACCTGATCCCCTGCATTGGCAGTCACGGTGTGTGAGGGACAGCAACCTCTTCAGCCAGCACTGCAGCAGCTGGAAAAAAACATGAGATAAAGCTATGAACCAGGAGATACTTTTCCATGCTGCTGTGCCTTCTTGGCTGGTCACACCCAGAGCCAGCACATCTGGACTGCCTACTGCTGAGAGACTTCTTATGAGAGGGTGCCATGCCATCTTGTAGATTTTGGCACATCTCAGTCAGAGAAATGGCTTCTAGTGTCATGATTCTGACTTTGTACTGATCTTAGAATTAATAGAAGGCTAATTTACTGATTTATCAGAAGGCTGATTTACTGTTTAGGTCTAAGACAAAAGCTCCCTCAACATAATTATTCATGATCTATGGAAATAATATGTTACATGGTGTTGGTAAGTGTATGTTATGTAGTGACTGGTCCCTAGAGGGAGGGGGATGCTACCGACAGGAATGAACCAGCAGGTACTTAACATGTTTATGAGTGTTTTATACAGGCAGATGGGGTTGAACACTGTGTTGACTATGTGTTGCAGAAAGACACTGAAGTTCTCCAGCAGCAATTGTTGCAGCAGTATACAGAGCACTAAAGCACAAAGGATACCTCCAAACCCCCAGACCACATAACAAAACTAGTCATGATCTTGAAAAACAGTTAGTGAACAAATCAGTTACTTTATAGGGCTGGGATCCAAGTTAATGCAGCTTCTGAACTGCAACTCACTCTGCTCCACCTGGCTCAGGACATGGGCAGTGGACCATGCGCCCACACCTAACCATGTCATCATGCTTTGGAAGTGGCACCATCAACTTAGACCAGTGTCAGTGCCCAGTGCTTAGCCACAGATAAAGCCTTTTCAGGGATAAGCTTCCCATCAATTGTTTCTTTGAAGTCCTATCTGAGGAAACTGCCATGAAATCTAGCAAGAGAGTAAGACGATTGCTCTCATGCCACCTTGTGTGACTCATCAGAGAGACAGGAGCACAGCGGTAAAGAGAAGATAATTACTCTTTTGTGAGTATGTGCCTGGTTTCAGTTTGTTTAAGTGTCTAGTTCTTGGCCATTGTATTCAATCTTATTTTTATTAGGTCTTAAAACTTGTACATCATGGAGAAGTTTGTTCCTCAATGGGAGCTTTCATAATACAGTAAAATACAATTATAAGTGACAGAAGCACAGGTTGCTCCCTGGCATTTACGTATACTGCTCTTCTCTTGCTTCATTAATTTTTTAAGCATTCTGGTTTGCTAGAAATCAGTGTAATTTATACTAAATCAGTAAAGCAAACAGCTGAAATGCAAACATTCTGAAGCTACTCTTCCACATTACGTGTTGCTGAAGACAGAAAGCTGGTTGCTTGATGGAGGGAGAGCTGGCGAGGCTGCTGAGGCTGTGCTGTTTCACTGACAAACATCTCACTGGACACATACCAAGGGCAGTTGCAGGCAGGGATATGACTACAGAACAGGGGCTTTAGTGGTAACATAGGGATGCTGTGGGCAGGAGCAGCACCATCCACAGTATGAGACATATGCTGACCTGGGGCTCTGGACATTGAATGGCGGAGTGAAATACCCTCTCTGGTACACTTTCTTCTTTCCATATTTTCCCCACTTGCTTATTCAAACAATTCAGATCTGAAGAAAGAAAAAGGCCAGCCTGTTTTGCTTTGTGGGCTATATTCCTATGGGATACTGCTCCTTAAAGAGAACAGCTGCATTGCTGTGAGGCAAACAAGCCCGCCCACCAGGGTTCGAGTTTGTTCTCTATGGGTGGCCAGATTATATTCTCTAAAAAACACCCAAAAACCCTCTAACCTCACAGATAAATTACCAACAGGCATATAGCACTTCCACACTCTCCACTTGCTTGCTCTGCATAAACACCAGAATTTCATTTTTCTCTCCCTTTGTCACATGCGTTTTTAACTAGCTGTGTAACATTCCCATTTTAGAAAACACCACTTGGAAAAAAAGAAGGTACAAAGAGACTTTAGTTTTTACTGCAGGATAAATACATTATCAGGTGTTATCCACAAAGCTAGTCCCCTTAGTCCACCAAGAAGGACATTTAAAGTCTTTGCAGATTTGTTTTCATATTTCCTTTGACCAAATAGGTCACTAATATCAGTACATATTAATAAAGTCCATCCAGTCCATGATCCACTATGCCCTTGGGAAGGACAATAACGAATGCTAGGGAGGGACATTAAGGAAGCATACCAATCAGTAATCCTACCTGTCCAGCTTCCTCACGTAGGAGTTGCCATTCACATGTTTGCTTCTGATGGGCAGTCAGTGTGTTATCGTGTCAGAGCAGGAAAAGTAGGTTTTGGAAAGAAAAGTCTTCAGTGTTATTCAATACAGATTGATTGATTGATTGATTCTCCCCTCTTTTTACAAACAGCTCAACTAGCAGTGTGTTTAGCTTTCTTAGCTAGAGGTGGGTTCTTCTGCACCACAGGTCAGAAGTGCTGGGTGAGCCATGAGAGGATCTACAGAGAACTGATGGAGATCACAAGTCAGTTGGCTCTGCATCACTCTATGAGAATCCTCAATGTCTCCATTTCTAAAAGCAGGAAGGGATAACAATGCCATAATTACCTTGGAAGGGCATCATAAAGCTTAATGAAGTAATGTTTGTCAAGCACTGGAGGGTCCTTGGTGTTGTGAGTGCTTTTGTGGTGCTACTCTGTCCAGAGCTGGTCTTTCACAAAATTACAGAAACAAAGGGCAGAATTTATAAGTGTCTATTTCCACAGACTTCGGGTTCCCGACTTTGCAGGCTGCAGCACAAAGGCAACCCCCAAGCCTGCTTGTTAGAGCCTGCTCTGAGGTAGTTAATATTTGCTAGGTGTTGAAATGCTCAGACACATTTCACCCCGAGGTATTTAGAGCCACAATCTGTGAAGGCAAATGAAAGGGACATACTAGGAAACACATTAGAGTTCTTCCTGTGATCTTGTGATTCTTTCCCTTAACATTTTTGCACAGTTTCAAGACAATTATTAACTTTCCATTAGCAAATTAAGGCTATAAACGAGTGGGGGAACTTACTAGGCGTGCTCTTGAAATAACGGTTCGGGCTGAGCTGGCTTCTGCGCCGCTCTGGCACTGATGCATAGTGGGAGCGCAGAGGCTATAAAGCGTGCTATTACTGCAGTTAAAAGCCAGGCAAAACTTTAGCTCAAGGGAACACAAAGACTGTTTTTTTTTTTCCTCTGATCAACCAGATTAGGCAAGGCTGGAGTCAGCTGCCTGTGTGGTGGGCTGGCTGCCCATGGGTCATGAGCCGGCAGCCTGGCAGCAGTCTGCCTCCCTTAGGTGCAAGGAACTCAGATGATGTCCCTGAAACATCCCTCAAACTGAGCAAGAACAAGGAGCCTGAGGTAGAAGAGGAGGGAGTTTTGCAAAACAACCTCCCCAACCCAATGAAGAAAACCCTCAAAATAAACCAAACCAAAACAACTCAACCTGGAAGATAAGAGCTACTGAGGGTCCTGAGGTGGTGATGGCTGTGGTTGACTGCCATGGGTGGGAGTAGGGGGAAGCCCCCCGGGGTCAACAGGGCATCAAGCTGATGCTCCAGTGTGAGGGGGAGGGGGCCGATGTGAGTTGGTGTCACGCGGAGAGCAACTCTGTGGTTTGCACCCTCTGCTGATGCAGACCATGGTGGTCTTGGCAGTCTTTGGGATGGTCAACAACATGGAGGGATGACGCAGGAGGTGTGTCACCCATGTGCTGTGGTTTGGTGACCAAGAGATCTCAGCTTTCAGCAGTTGCTAAAAATATGGGGTGCATTGGTACATATGGTAAAGCTCAGTGTTTTTCCACTTGCGTTCATCCACACTGTTGCTCAGCTTCTGTTGTTAGGGCCCTGGATACAATGGGTGGCACTTAAATAAAATTGCTCACAGGATCAAATGCTAGTAGGTGAGGATAAGGATGGCAGAATCAGGTTCTTAACAATCTTGATAGAGACTGTAAGCAGCCTAAAGAGAAGCCTAAT
>NW_020799099.1:18749163-18750889 GCF_003259725.1 Athene cunicularia | reverse complement strand
TTTTTTTTCTTGGGCAACTGGGCTTTTGTTTTAATTGCAGTCTCAATTTAAGGCACAGGAGGGAAGAAGATTGAGGGGGAAAAAAAAAAGACAAATTTTATTCCCTTTCTAACTATTGGGTGTGGTTTAAGAACAAAATCTTCCCAGAGAGCTCCTGTAATCATAAAAAAGTCTAAAAGGAAAAAGAAAAGCTCTGCTCCTACTAACAGCTTCTGGCTTTTAAACACACTTTGAAAATAGTTCGGTGTTCTTCCCATTTTCCTGTTCGTTTCAGACTTCCATATTACCCATTGTAACCACAATCCACACAGAAACCTGTAATGCCTTTCCCTCCAGAAGCTGCAAGGCTTCAAAGCCTCCAGAGATATCAGAGGTAGGGAAGTACTGCTGGTCCTTTTTCCAAGCAGAGGAACACCTCCTACCAGCCTTGCTCCCTCTCTCCCAGCACTGCCTTCTTCAGCACTCGGTATTTGCAGGAGATCACATTCTCTCCTGTATTCCCCCTGTCTGGAGTTGTCATTGCAATCCATCGACACTGGCCTCTTATCCATCTGTAAGGCCACATGCCAGAACGCTACCTCCTCAGTGTGATGCACGCGTGTCTCCAACACATGAACCAACACATTTAGCCTTGTCTGCCACTGCTTTCTGCTGAGTGGTGTGCCCCAAGAAATGCCTGCCATTATATCTAGAATAGCAGTTGCTCCTTTTCTGCAGTGCCCTGGTGCTGTAAAACACAGGGCATCCAGCGGTCCCACACCTTATCTGCTGTCTTTGCTTTGGGTATATTCGATTATTCTGTGGGCAAAAGTGTGGGCCAGTGACTAGGAATTGGGTTATGCTCTTATGTTGGAAAAGACTTTCAAGTTATAACTTCACATTTATTGGCCTTTCCAGCAAAGGAATTTGATAGCATGTAATGCAACTTGTACTCTATAATACGAACTCATCAAAACACCTAAGAAGCTCCCCAGCAAAAGCTACCTCTCAAATAAAGCTCTCTCCAAGGTTGCCCCACAGACTGCCACCTCCTCACTTCCCAGCTCTTCTCTGGTAAGAGCCACCTCTGCCAGCCCCATGGCAGGACAAAATCCCAGCCATCCTCTCATAGAGAGTTTTCCCAGTGCAACTCACTTCTCCATGTATAATTCAGTTTCTTGCCTTGCTAATGATTCCATAAGCAATCTCAGAGGCCTGAGAAGCTGATGTCTCTGCAAAGAGAGAATGGTTTGAAGCATGCAGAAAGGTACTGTGCTCTCCTAGCAACCAAAGTTGTAAAATAATGTAATCATATCCAAAATAATGCAATAAAAGATTATATGATTCTTGTATTGGGTTGTTATGGCAACTGAAATAAGCTTAAATATGTGTATCCAGAATTTCAAACAAATAACCTAATTGTATGCAAAGTTACATGTCTAATTAATCCCATTCAGTTTGCTGTCATCTCCATTCATTCAAGCTTACTACAGGGCTGTTGTTAGGTGTTATTTTCATGGCCTTTACCCTGCTCCTGCCCAATCTAGTTTCTATTTTATTTTCAACTTTCTTTTCTTTGGCCCTGATGATGTAAAATTGTTATTTCATCCCTGCATGTTTGAGTCAACAGAGATTTGCATTTCAATGCATCATCTGTAACCTGGTCTTATTTCATTTTCTTTTCTAAACAATTTTGTTGCTTGGGGAAGCATCCTAAGGGGTGGGAGGATTTACTTAACATGCCCCC
>NW_020799099.1:18745314-18749113 GCF_003259725.1 Athene cunicularia | reverse complement strand
GATAACAATGCCATAATTACCTTGGAAGGGCATCATAAAGCTTAATGAAGTAATGTTTGTCAAGCACTGGAGGGTCCTTGGTGTTGTGAGTGCTTTTGTGGTGCTACTCTGTCCAGAGCTGGTCTTTCACAAAATTACAGAAACAAAGGGCAGAATTTATAAGTGTCTATTTCCACAGACTTCGGGTTCCCGACTTTGCAGGCTGCAGCACAAAGGCAACCCCCAAGCCTGCTTGTTAGAGCCTGCTCTGAGGTAGTTAATATTTGCTAGGTGTTGAAATGCTCAGACACATTTCACCCCGAGGTATTTAGAGCCACAATCTGTGAAGGCAAATGAAAGGGACATACTAGGAAACACATTAGAGTTCTTCCTGTGATCTTGTGATTCTTTCCCTTAACATTTTTGCACAGTTTCAAGACAATTATTAACTTTCCATTAGCAAATTAAGGCTATAAACGAGTGGGGGAACTTACTAGGCGTGCTCTTGAAATAACGGTTCGGGCTGAGCTGGCTTCTGCGCCGCTCTGGCACTGATGCATAGTGGGAGCGCAGAGGCTATAAAGCGTGCTATTACTGCAGTTAAAAGCCAGGCAAAACTTTAGCTCAAGGGAACACAAAGACTGTTTTTTTTTTTCCTCTGATCAACCAGATTAGGCAAGGCTGGAGTCAGCTGCCTGTGTGGTGGGCTGGCTGCCCATGGGTCATGAGCCGGCAGCCTGGCAGCAGTCTGCCTCCCTTAGGTGCAAGGAACTCAGATGATGTCCCTGAAACATCCCTCAAACTGAGCAAGAACAAGGAGCCTGAGGTAGAAGAGGAGGGAGTTTTGCAAAACAACCTCCCCAACCCAATGAAGAAAACCCTCAAAATAAACCAAACCAAAACAACTCAACCTGGAAGATAAGAGCTACTGAGGGTCCTGAGGTGGTGATGGCTGTGGTTGACTGCCATGGGTGGGAGTAGGGGGAAGCCCCCCGGGGTCAACAGGGCATCAAGCTGATGCTCCAGTGTGAGGGGGAGGGGGCCGATGTGAGTTGGTGTCACGCGGAGAGCAACTCTGTGGTTTGCACCCTCTGCTGATGCAGACCATGGTGGTCTTGGCAGTCTTTGGGATGGTCAACAACATGGAGGGATGACGCAGGAGGTGTGTCACCCATGTGCTGTGGTTTGGTGACCAAGAGATCTCAGCTTTCAGCAGTTGCTAAAAATATGGGGTGCATTGGTACATATGGTAAAGCTCAGTGTTTTTCCACTTGCGTTCATCGACACTGTTGCTCAGCTTCTGTTGTTAGGGCCCTGGATACAATGGGTGGCACTTAAATAAAATTGCTCACAGGATCAAATGCTAGTAGGTGAGGATAAGGATGGCAGAATCAGGTTCTTAACAATCTTGATAGAGACTGTAAGCAGCCTAAAGAGAAGCCTAATTCAGATGCCTTGGTATGCAGCCTTTTTTATTACACCCACAAACCACCCACAACCTCCAAATTGCTATTCTTTAGAAACACCCTGCAGCATTTTCTGGTTTCCAATATACAGCAGTGCTGTAGGCTTAGCTGCTGGATTTGTGCATGCACATGCAAAAATAACTAATGGAGAGCTTGATCAGACAGCAGGATCTTTTCTCAAATGACACATTTTAGTATTAAAGGAAATGTATTCTGTTATCCTGCTAGCATGGAATAATGAAACCGTAGCTTTTCCTTCCTAGCTTTTTTCCCCTCCTCTCCTCTGAGTCTTGCAAAGCAGGAATGATCCCTGGCTTGTAGGCTGCAGCAGCCCACAGGAGCTTCGAGAATAGTGTCAGAAACCCACAAACCCCACGCCGTTAATTGGGGACTGGATCACTGGTGACACTTTGGAGAGCCAGGCTGTCATTTCAAGGCAGCGAGGTACTCCGCAGGTGCCAAAGCCTGACATTTTGTAGAAGAGGGAGGAGGGTCCCTTAACGCTGAGAAATGTTAGTTTGGCAGCTTTATCAAGCGGACCGCTGTCTGGGAGATCAAATCCTTCTTCCTGCAGGTCCATGCCCTTAATCTCTGTCCCTCTACACCTCCAAGGAGACGCACAGCTGTCAGAAGGAACGATGAATGTGCCACTTCCATGTTTTCCTTGTAAGACATGCATGCTGTTATTCAAATCCCCGGCTTGGCCCTGCTGCTCGTATTGTCTAGTTGCTGTAACTCTCAAAGGAAAAGACTAAAGGAAAACAAGATGAGGATGATATTTAGGCTGTCCCGTGAATTTCTGTTTTTTTTCTTGGGCAACTGGGCTTTTGTTTTAATTGCAGTCTCAATTTAAGGCACAGGAGGGAAGAAGATTGAGGGGGAAAAAAAAAAGACAAATTTTATTCCCTTTCTAACTATTGGGTGTGGTTTAAGAACAAAATCTTCCCAGAGAGCTCCTGTAATCATAAAAAAGTCTAAAAGGAAAAAGAAAAGCTCTGCTCCTACTAACAGCTTCTGGCTTTTAAACACACTTTGAAAATAGTTCGGTGTTCTTCCCATTTTCCTGTTCGTTTCAGACTTCCATATTACCCATTGTAACCACAATCCACACAGAAACCTGTAATGCCTTTCCCTCCAGAAGCTGCAAGGCTTCAAAGCCTCCAGAGATATCAGAGGTAGGGAAGTACTGCTGGTCCTTTTTCCAAGCAGAGGAACACCTCCTACCAGCCTTGCTCCCTCTCTCCCAGCACTGCCTTCTTCAGCACTCGGTATTTGCAGGAGATCACATTCTCTCCTGTATTCCCCCTGTCTGGAGTTGTCATTGCAATCCATCGACACTGGCCTCTTATCCATCTGTAAGGCCACATGCCAGAACGCTACCTCCTCAGTGTGATGCACGCGTGTCTCCAACACATGAACCAACACATTTAGCCTTGTCTGCCACTGCTTTCTGCTGAGTGGTGTGCCCCAAGAAATGCCTGCCATTATATCTAGAATAGCAGTTGCTCCTTTTCTGCAGTGCCCTGGTGCTGTAAAACACAGGGCATCCAGCGGTCCCACACCTTATCTGCTGTCTTTGCTTTGGGTATATTCGATTATTCTGTGGGCAAAAGTGTGGGCCAGTGACTAGGAATTGGGTTATGCTCTTATGTTGGAAAAGACTTTCAAGTTATAACTTCACATTTATTGGCCTTTCCAGCAAAGGAATTTGATAGCATGTAATGCAACTTGTACTCTATAATACGAACTCATCAAAACACCTAAGAAGCTCCCCAGCAAAAGCTACCTCTCAAATAAAGCTCTCTCCAAGGTTGCCCCACAGACTGCCACCTCCTCACTTCCCAGCTCTTCTCTGGTAAGAGCCACCTCTGCCAGCCCCATGGCAGGACAAAATCCCAGCCATCCTCTCATAGAGAGTTTTCCCAGTGCAACTCACTTCTCCATGTATAATTCAGTTTCTTGCCTTGCTAATGATTCCATAAGCAATCTCAGAGGCCTGAGAAGCTGATGTCTCTGCAAAGAGAGAATGGTTTGAAGCATGCAGAAAGGTACTGTGCTCTCCTAGCAACCAAAGTTGTAAAATAATGTAATCATATCCAAAATAATGCAATAAAAGATTATATGATTCTTGTATTGGGTTGTTATGGCAACTGAAATAAGCTTAAATATGTGTATCCAGAATTTCAAACAAATAACCTAATTGTATGCAAAGTTACATGTCTAATTAATCCCATTCAGTTTGCTGTCATCTCCATTCATTCAAGCTTACTACAGGGCTGTTGTTAGGTGTTATTTTCATGGCCTTTACCCTGCTCCTGCCCAATCTAGTTTCTATTTTATTTTCAACTTTCTTT
>NW_020799099.1:18737544-18745264 GCF_003259725.1 Athene cunicularia | reverse complement strand
CCCCCCAATCTTCATGAATAACCAAAACAGCATTCCCAAGAGACTAAAATACCAAAGCCTGAGTGAGGATGACCCATCACATCAGCCACGCTGGCAGCAGCCAGGGAAAGAAAAGCAAGCCATGCTGGGGAGGGCACACTGCAGGCATACTGCAGCCTCATCCTCACTGGCTGAGTCCAGCACCCTCTCACCAGTTTCAGTCTACATCTGCCAAAATAGTGGCCAGTTTCTCAAGAAAATCAATTGCCTTGGTCCCAAACTCCAAATTCTTATCACAAGACACACTTTTAAAAAACATTCTCCATGTCTTTCAATTCCTCTACTTTGAAACTGAATAAAACTCTAATTTCCATAGAGTGCCATCCTGAAATCAGCCCATCTCCTGTAATAGTCCCAGTGGGGTTATGTGGGGAACTAGTTGTTTTCTAGATTGGGGTTTTATTATCTGGTTGATTTCTGAGCTGTGATTTTTGAAGTGATTCAAAAAGATACAATATTTCAGTTGATTCCTCTCTTAAAATGTAGGGGTTTGTGCATTTTCTAAATTCCCTCTTTCCCCCCTTCCCCACCCTTGCTGCAGGTGGGGACGGTGATGACCCAAGCACTGCATCAGAACTGCGAGTAGGAGGGTACAAACCCCCCCTGCAAAACCCACACCTGAGCTGTAGCCTCCACACGCTGCAGGGCCCAACGCAGAGGAAGGTAGTTAATTGTCTTTTTCCTCCCATTTTCCATTACCTGCCTCTGTGCTGACAGCACAACCGGCTTCCCATGTGCCTCCCCATGCACTGTGGCTTTTTTTTTAACCTGCCAACCACTCACCTGAAGCAGCACTTAGGTGCCGGTGAAAGCTTTGCCACTCTCAATACCTCAAAGGGAAAAAAATGAAACCTCAAAACAAAACACCAGTCGAGGGTGGAAAGAAGGGAATGGAGATGATGAATAACCTCAGCTGCCTCCGTAGAAGTGTATCCAGAGCAGGAAGAGAGAGGCACCAGCTGCCTGGCCACTGCTGTGCTGCCCAGAGGGAGAGCCCAGCTACACGGCCCAGACATAACCTCCTCTCTGCAGGATACCTCTAGCTGCACCCGTTTTCCCCATCCGGTGAAATATCTGGGGCAAACACTGTGCACTTCATGAGACAGTTCCAGGATCTTCTCCCTGCAACTGAAAAATCAGCCCAGAACAAAGATATCCGAGCCCAGAAAGTGCTGTGTGGCAACAAGCCATAGCAATGGGCTAAGCCTAAAAGCACCAGAGCCATTTGCCCTGTAAGCCTTACAAGGCTGCTCAGTTTTAGCCCTTCAGGTATGTTTGTTCTAGGCTGCAGAAAATTCCCCAGAGGGCATATGCAAAATGATGGGAAAACAAACCTTATGAAAATATCCTTTATCCAGCTTTTATTTCTTCTTTTTTTGCACAATGATGAAAATAAGACTGATATCCTTTCTTTGAAGGTATGAGTAGCTCTTTGGTTGCACTAAAAATGTTTTTGTGAAAGAGTTAGTACCATAAGGTTTTTTAAAATAGTATGCTCTGTCACCAAATTACAGTAGCAGGATGTATAATAGTCTTAAAATTTATCCATAAGCTTCCAGCTTCCAGCACAAGTTGAGGACTGGAAAAAATTGGTTTAATTTGTCCCTAAGACTGAACTAAGACCCAGGGAAATGTCTGACTGAGTGACATTGTGTGCATCATATGTTTCACACCAACTGCATCATCCTTCTGCATTTGCAGTCTCTACCAATTAACCCCAGGCTGCAATACGTTTCCTCCATCTGAGCATGGTCTGAAAAGCCATCCCACCAGTTTCAGTGGGAGCAGCCAATAAGCCATAGTAACATCGAAAGACGTAAATTATATCACAAGGTAGGCACTGCATCACACAGATATGTGTTTTGAAACTAAAGACCTGGAGCTCTAATTCCCTGGACACATGCTGAAGGACAGCTACAGTACGTGCAGCAGATGATGTCTGCTTATTTTATGTCCTGTTTGACTGCCTCTAAACAGGACATACAATAGCCAGAGGATTATGCTATTTTATCTTGCCTCATCGTGCTCCCTCAAAACCAATTACTTTGTGAATTACAAAACCCACACAATTTCTTTGTAAAATTAAATGTAGTCACTGGGAGGCCGACATTTCCTTTTACCCTTCTGTTGCTCCCACTCCTGTTTCTGTTTTCACAGAGTCACCTTTAACTGATTTCCCTTCCATCCCACTGGAGTCTCTAGAAATTAAACATCCTCCTATACGGTTTACTCAGCGTACCCCAGAAACTTTGCTTTCTCATTGCCCTAGGGTACACAGATCCCTGGTAGTCAACCATTGCCTTTTTCCAATGGGGATGGGGAAAGTGACAATACAAAGTATTGAGGAGCAACTCACCGAGTCCCACCTCACTTTGATGGAGCCATTACATTAACTGGCTGGAGGGGTCAGCTGTGGCTGAAGGAAGGGGACTTGAGATCATGAGAGGTCATGGAAGAAGGCGATGTCCCTACAGGCTGGGTGAACAGAGATATGAACAGGCATGTCAGGGTCCCAGCATGAAGAGGTCTGGAGTCAGCTATGTGGAGTGGCTGGCACAGCCTGTGAAATTCATCTGGAAATTAAGAGTGCAGGAGCCTCCTTGAAAATAGGCCACTTGGTGTCTCCTACAAGACATCCAGAAATGCAAGATCTTTAATTTAGGTGATGCTTTGGAAATACAACATGGAGGATGGCAGAGAAGTTCTCATATCAGAGAAAGTTGTGAGCTTTTGGGGAGGGAAAAGACTTTTTCATAGTAAGAAATACAGCACTCAGGAGTTGGAGGTTTGGAGAGAATGGTTGGCGAGACTAGCTGAGCTGGGAGACCAGGATGACACAGACTTGTGGCAACAGCAGATGAAACACCCAGAGCAAATGGAGCTTCCCAGAGGAGGGGCAGTGCAGTTCTCAGGAAGTATTTTTCTATGATCTCTTACCCAGCCTCTCTCTGTCATACTTCTACTAAAGGATGACTTGAAGGATTTTACAATAGGAGAAAGTACATTTAAAAGTAATATTTAAGGAAATATGAAGACAAAGACCTTGCGTGCATAATTATGATCTTTTGGATTTTCTAGAAAGACCCATTAGCATGCATAAAGCAGTTTTCTAAGAGGAAAGAAAAACCAAATTCCAGACATTAAGAGAAAGAACTCATGGGTTTTTTAATTTTTACTTCTGCCACTTTTGGACAAAATTTCAAGTTCATATTTATTAAGAATTCAACTAAAAGGGGATACCTGCACATGAATTTAGTCTTTTGATAGGCCTGTTTTGCGGCCAAGAAAATAGCAAAATCAGCATATAATTTTATTTACTCATGTATAAACACTAAAGTAAAAAAAAAAAGAAGATCTGTTATCTTTGCCCCCTTAGAGCTCTCAAACTTTAACAGTCCAAACTCTCTGAGCACTTGATAATAATCCTAGTGGCTGTAAAGGGTTGGAGAAGATTCATACAAAACCATCCTGTGCTAGTTGCTTATCCCTTTGAGGCTTTTTGCGTGGCTTCATCAGAGTGACTTATGCCAGCAGTACAAGTGTGGATCATTTATAAATCTTGTATAAATGATGTATTCAGAAAGTGCTTTGTGTTCTGGTTGCTAAACGTTAATTGTGTGCAAAATAGCATACAGCAACTCATCAAACATCTTCCTTGAAAGATAGTTATCGCCATTCAGGTAGGAAGACCATTTATATGTGTATTTCTAAACTAGTCTTACAAGCATTTTAAGCACTTTATTTAAGAAATGAGCAAGGTCCTATTTGTCTAATTGTTACAAAAATTAATAAAAGATGCAAATTTAGTCATCTGCGTGAAGAAAATGAGAAGCTAGGAAAGGCTGTTTCTAATCCAAATCTCCACGCCAACTCCCTCTGCAGCAGCAAGGAAATTATTTTTTCTGTTCTCAGCCCCAGTTTTCCCCTCAAGCGCTAATGCTAATTATACCTGCTTCGCCGAGGTTTTGTAACAAACAGCCTGCGTGTGAAAACTACTTTGATGCAAGCAAGCGCCAAGTTTTAGTAATAAACATATGGTGAATGACATTTTGTCTGGATTTATGCACTGGAAGAGTTTATTTAAATCAGATTTGGAAACTGATAGCGAGTCAGAGAAACACTGCGTTGTTTCTCAATCAATAAATAAATACTTGCTTGTACCCCTTGCTCTAAATACCCGAAATCCTGGCTCTGCTCCAGGTGTTAGGCAGACAGAGTGTTCGGATTTTTTGCCCTTAGCTTTGGTTTTTTGAGTGCATCATCCTCCCTGCCTACGCATGGGTTTAAGGGGAGAGGGGGCAGGCGGGAAAATGTTGGCACCACCCAGGGCAGCATTCCAGCACCCACAAGGCAGTGGAACACCCTCGCACCAGGAACATTTTGTAGGCAAAGAGGACCTAGGGAGGAAGATGGACTGAATCTAGATCCAGCCATCCCTAAAACTAGGCATAGGTGGAAATAAGCTATTTAAATTTTTTCCAGTAGCCAGTCTACTCTGGCCAGAAACACCCTGAAGTAAAATCATACCTGATATCTGTAATTCGGAGCTTCAAACTACTGTACAGATTACATTAGTGCACTTAAAGGCTCTTTATCTTAAAAGGCAGTGACTGTCTTGGACAATTTACAGTCGTAAATTTTTTACAATTGCCTATTTGTCAAAGTGATAGGAGAAGGATGAAAGGACCTTGAATCCTGACACAGACGTAACTCTGCAGTGACCCTGTGCACAGAGGTTTTCAGCAGTGCAAAGAGTTCAACCACGAAATGTTTTGTTGCAAACCTCCAAAAAAGCCAAACGAAAGAGTTTTCTTTTGTTCTTTGCTCTGGCAACTGATTTTTCTTTTTCAAATTATTGGAGCCAGCCTGACTTCATGGATGAGCTCTCAGCGCTGCGAGGGCCCGACTGCCTCCTACGAGGCCGGGAGTTCCTGCCCTGCGCACACCCTCCCTCAACGGCAAACCTTTGCAAACGCTTTCCTGACAGCTTTGCCAGCACATGCAGCAGAAATGGCTTTCATTCTTTTGTTAATATTTATTGTAAAATTTTAATCTTGAAGGAGAAGGACCTTTTGATTCAGAGACAAGTCTGAAATTATTTGCATGTTAAGGCTCTCAATTACTTCTTCCCAAATAAGTGTTTCCATATTGGACTGTTGTATGACAATTGGGATAAAGATCCTCCTGCTTCCTTCAGCTGCAGCTGCTGGCAATTTTCTTAACACAGGATGGATTCCTTCACTTCAGCCCTAAACTAACTTTCCAAGATATGGGCATCTTCTTTCCCCCGACCCCAATCTTAAATTACCAATACCACAATCCCACTGGAGAACTGGGAAACAGGTTATAAAAATGTTTATTTTTTCTAATAGTTTTAATTACCATGTATTTTTAAAAACCTGTGATTTCTCACGTCACTGTGGGATAGCTGTTCTAATTTGAGTGGTGACAATGTACGTGGGTATGGAATTAAATTTAAATCTTTCATGGTTACTAACAGCTATCTTTAAGCTCTACTAGGAAAGTAAAGGGCTCTGTACAATCTCCAGCCATAGACCTGCTCCTCCACTACTTCTACCTCTCATTTTCTTCTCCGGCATCACACAAGGGAGTCATGGCTAGGTTTAAGGTTTAGAGTAGCAAGTCAAGTAACCTGTTATCTCTTCCATTGGGGATGTCAGTCTCCTAGAGGAGCTGAGGCAGATCCCAGCACTAGACTGACTTCCCTCTTGACGCAGGCTAAGACAGACCCAATACTACTTGTCACTGAACTGATTTTATTTTCTTATTCCCTCCACAAGCCTGTGCAATTCAGTGGGATGCTTTGTTTGCCAGCAGTGACAGCTGAACAGGTCTGCCCTCAGGATCCTCTGATGTCTGGCTTCCTCAATACATGCAGCCTTGCTCTTCCTTCCTTTTCTCTAGCAAAACAGTAAAAAGTGACAGCCATGCTCTGAATCCCTCCAGTAACACAAAACAACACTGGGGTTTATCTGTGTGGAGAAGATCACTTAAGTTTCTGTTTCCATTCCAGGCTCCTGGCCAGTATGTTGGGCAAACATGCCCATCTTCAGCATCTACGCTTGGAAACCACTTTAAGACCCCAAAGGATTTTCTCATGCGTGAATTTGGTGTTCAGATCTGTGTTAAATGGCCACCAAGTGTACTGACTTTTTATAACGTTATCTGAGGGGATAAATGCCTCGAGATGCCATAATCTCATTGCTTTGTCAGACTCAGCATTGTTCATTAGAGGTCCACAGGAGCTTCCACATCTTCTCGGGCACCCTTATGGATACTCTGGTCCACAACACACTGTTACCTGCCACCCCTTGGAAAAAAAACTAAGACAGACATCGCATCAACATTTTCAGGATTCCTCAGGTGTTTGTTTGTACATATCCCTTATTTTATGTACTTTTGTGGATCAGTGCCTGAACCTCACAAGTTCTTCTAGCTAGGCTCTGGAAACCACAGTCACCCACACATTGCCCTGGGACCTCTTTATCTGGCTGTGGGACTGCTCTTGCTTAGAAGATTAGAGATCAGACAGCCACATGGTGAGCCTGACCCAGCCACGCTGTGGGCCTTTTTAAGTATTTCTTCTGTGCTGCCTTCTTCAGCCCTGTTATCTGTGGTTTGAAACATGTAGAAACGAGAGATGGGTTCATGGAGTTACTCAGGACAGGGCATGTCCTGAAGGACACTTATCCTACCAGACAGAGAAGGAGAATCAAACCACCAGCAGTGTCTGGCACAAAAGCCCTTCTCCGGGTTTCAGATGGCTCAAACAAGAGGAAATGGTTTAGACGAGTTTATCACTACCCAACACGTTGAAATTTGAAACCCCCAGTGATTGCAGAAGGGACCTGAGAGTACCAAAGGTCTGGGTGGTAGAAGTAGAAGGATCTCCCTTAAGGAAAGTCATGCTAACAAAACAGCTTTGCTCCTTATCTACTGCAGCCTAAAAAGACTTAGACGAACAAGAATACCAAACAACTTTCCTTTGGTCAACACAGTGATCATGCTGCGATGCCTCCTTTTTTTGGTCTGGTCTTAATATTTATGAAGGCACTCAAGCCTAAGGGGGCAGTTGGGATTATCCCAAAGCACAGATCAGGCAGTCCCACCCACAGCGTGCACCAGCATCCTGGCTCTTGGGCACACAACTGAGTAACATTTCTGCGCATAGAAGACTAACACAGGAAAATAAGAACCAAACAACAAGAAAACCAGAAAAATAACAGAATAAATTATTATGTAATATAAATGCTTCCATAAATTATAAGGATAATGTTTTTTAAATTATAATTGATCTATTTCTGCATTAGAGAAAGTATTTTATAAACTATATGAATTGTACTGCTTTACAGATTTTCTAATTCCCCATTAGAAAACTAAAATGCTTGTCCAGATGACACAGCTGGTTAACATAAGCATTGTATTTGCAGATTTCCAAGAAAGCTGTCACGATGACTTGAAAAAAATCTTTGGTTCATTATTTATAAGAAACGTTAGCTTTCCAATGCCAGCCAATTCACTTAAGATGCTGTACCAATGTGCTAGGTTCAGCTGAGCAAGGGATTTCCAGTTTCGCACAATTATGGTTTTGGCAGCTAATACTGCTTGCAGCAGGGTTTTTTTCTTCTTTTTTTTTTTTTTTTTTTTTTTTTTTTTTTTT
>NW_020799099.1:18702681-18737494 GCF_003259725.1 Athene cunicularia | reverse complement strand
GGGGGGGGGGGGTGGTGGTCTGTCCTGTATGGGGAGACCTGTGGCACCAGATGATCAGATGAAGACGAGGAAGAGGAAGAGGATGGAGGGAGAATGAAAGCAGCAGGAGAAGAGGTGTTTGGTCTGCAGTGTGTGTGACAGCATGGAAACCTTTCCAACCTGGTCCTGTAGTGGCACAGCTGAGGCAAGGACAACCTTGTCCATGCTGCTGGGCAGTGGGAAAAGAGGGAGCATGGAAAGCTAGAAGTGATATTTTCTTCTGTTGAACATTGCAGAAGGGTGATCCATGAGCACATTTTAAATACCTAATAGAAGACAAGTAATCTGTAGCAACATTAATGACCATAAATGTTTATATTTTCAGCCCTCTAAGATTTTCCACTGTGGAAAGGATAACTGCACATATCAAATACTGGAGGGATTTGGACCTTTGCTCCTCTGTCTCCATCTGAAAAACTCAAGCACTGATTTTCCTTTCTCTCTGCTAAAACCCTTCTTCTCTGAAAAGACAAAGGCTGATGAAGAATCAATGATTTAATACTTCCCAATGGTCTTTCTTCCGAAGATTAAAAACCAAAACCAAGGAAATACCTTTGTTTTCAAATGCAGGCTGTTTGGTTGTTTTTGGTTTTGTTTTTGATTTTTTTTTCTCTTCATATTTTATTCATTGCATGGCACTTAGAAACTTTACTTTTGGCTTCACCTCTGTCCGTCAAGGCAGCAGCACAGCTCCCATCCCAGGGACCCAGCAGCAGCCAGCCCTGGGTGCCTGGGCTTGGGTGGCAGCTCCCCCAGCACCATGCGAGTGGCTGCAGGGAGGAAAGGCTGACATGAGAGAGATCAGAGATTAAGACAGTGCTGTTATGAACCAAACAGATGAGTGAAAGGCAACAGATTTCCTTTCCTATGCAGCAGAATGGAGAGGATGCCATAGGGCTATAACTGGCAGCTCCTCCACGTTCCTGCAGGGAAACGCACCCGGGGAAAACTCTGAGACAGCTGAAAGGAAGCATCAGCTTCACGCCCCTGCATGGCAGCAGGTCCCTGGTGATCACTAAAATGAGAGCAGGTATTTACATCAACTGCGGTCAAAACTTTAGGGATTAAATTAATCCCTGTGCAGACCAGTTTATACAGCCATTAGGAGACATCAGGCCTCAGAGGCACCAGAGACAGCCAGGCACCAACACTCAGACTGTCTCTGAAGCTGGCATGGAAGCTAAAATGGAAACAGACACCACCAGCACACCTCTAAGGTGTGCTGGCTCCCAAAGCTACTGTGTGGCACCCCTTTTGTGCATCTCCCTGCTGAAGAAATGAACTACTTCCACAGGAGCTACCAGGCATAGGGTGGAGGGCGGAAGAAGCTCCATTAGCCCCAGAAACCTTGTGAAGGGCTGGCTGTGCTCCCTGACAGCAGGGCAGGGAGCAGATGCCATCCCACAGAAAGCACCTTCTCCCGTCGTCCACCGGCCACTCATGCCCATGCGACCTTTAACACAAGTGCTGCAAGCAGTCGTCAGGG
The DNA here is from genome assembly GCF_003259725.1 of Athene cunicularia. Lineage (NCBI taxonomy): Eukaryota > Metazoa > Chordata > Aves > Strigiformes > Strigidae > Athene > Athene cunicularia. The sequence goes on along the minus strand of NW_020799099.1, from coordinate 18,735,969 downwards.
CTCTGTCTCATCAGAGGTTGGATTGAATTAATTAATCCTTAGATATTTCTCTGGTTGCTATGTTAGCCCATCGCCAGCCAAAGAAGAAAGTCTGGCATGATGGAAGGCAGGGAACCAAAAAACACCACATAAATCTTTGCTGCAATTAACTCTGCCTGGGAGAGGTTGCAGCAGTGTGGCGACAGGGGTCCTAACAAAATGCTGCTTTCTTATTAATAAATCACGGATTTCACCAGTGTGAGGTCCAGCTGCTCAAGTGCAAAATGAAATCAGCTCCCTCCTGGGTGTCCCAGCAGGGAGGGCACAGGGGGACTAGGGCTGTGGAGGGGCCAGGGGCAGATCCCCAGCAGGATAGGCAGACACTCAGTTGGTCTACATAGCATAGCGGAGTCTCCTGAGGAAAGACAAGGGAGCTTGCAGGAGGAGCACATTAAGGATACATGCCTTCCCTGCCTCTAGGCAGTCTTTTCCTAATTCTTCCCCCAGGAGGCTGTCCTGCTGCTGCAGGGTTTACCAGGCTACCCACCTCTGCCCAAAGAGCCACACTGCATTACTTTCATTTGAGACCATCTCCTGCCCTTCAGGTTGTCAAAAGACCAAATCAACCCAACACCCCCCAAAAAAACCCTTCAAAACCTGAAATAAAGCAAAACTCACCTAAGGAGGAGAAAACCAGTCAGCAGCTGGCCACCATGCAATTACTTTGCACCATGCTAGGGCGATGGGCTCAAGGAGATGATACGGATTGCTCAGCCAGCCAGATTTACAGGCCAGAGCAAAGAGACCATGGCCCTGTTTTGTGTATAGTTTGAATGATCTTTTTCATTGGGGTGAGACAGCCCGCTGAGGGACCTTCAGCCAGAAAGAAAAGTGAATAAAACCAGTCACAGACAACTTGCCACAGTGAGCCTAAACAGACTGAATTGGTTGTTTGGAGAAGGGACCAGAAAGCTTTATTAATTAATCGACTGGCAGTGGGAACCACACAAGCAGCACCAACCCCTGTTTGCATCTGTTGCCATCTCCCTCCTGCTGGCCCCACCAGCCAAGGTGCCCAGGGTGGAGGGGAAAGGAGGGTCCTGGAGATTTACATGTCCTCCACTGCTTCACCACTCCTCATGCCCCCAGGTATCAAGGCTTGCAACCCCTGCCCAGAGGCAACCCGGGTGCCTTTGTATGTTTTTAATGAAGGATACAACTCTGTAGTCCATCAGCACGTGAATGCAAAGAGAATCTAGAAGTTTAAAAAAGAGTTTTTAAGATATGGTCATCATAAAAACATCTCTGCTGGTACACACACCACACAGCACACTATGGTTCCCTGGGCATCATGGCAGCAGCCACCTGTCCTGCCCCTGCCCTGCCGCCATCACCAGTCCCAAAATCTCCTTTTGTTCCCATGGAGCTGGGGCAGATGTCCCCCAAAAAACATGGCAGTGAAACCCCTGATGCTGACAGATTTTGGCTTGTCTCAGCGTTGCAAATGGCGGAGAGCAAGCACTGCTGCCAGACAAACCCTGAGCCAGCCAGGCTTTGACAGATCGCTACCAATAACTTGCAATCTCCCTGGAAACACACTGGTGGGCTTTGCAAAGAGTGGGACCCAGATTTATGGTGATGATGGGACTTTTTATTTATTTATTTATTTATTTATTTATTTCTCTTCACCTCCCTCTCCAGTTCTGTGTCCAAGCAGCCCTAGGTTGTAATTAGCAGCTTGATGCTTTCCCACCTCTAACAAAAGTGCAGAGAAAACCAGAACGTGGTGGGCAGGGAAACACAAGCGGGATTAAATACCAACATAAATCATTCTGAGGGTGTAGGACTGGGAACAATTTTATTTTTCACATTTCACTCAGTATTTAAAAAGCACAACCACCTCCGAGCTCCAAAAGACACCTCCTCGCCTCCATTGTGAAATGGAAACCAGGGCGATGTGTGGTTCCCGTCCTCCAGCCTCCCTCCCTCCCTCCCTCCCACCAAATTCCTCTCTGCCCCCTTGGATGCCACCAGCTACTGCTCAGCCCCAGCCCCATGTGCCGCGTGCCTTGGATCAACCTGGAGATCAAACCCAGCACAGAAGCTGGAGATCCTCCACAGGGGCACCTGCCAAGGGAGGATGTCCCTGATGGCCTTATACCATCTGAATAATTCCTGTTGCTGGCCTCTCTATGTATGTGGTTTTTCATCTGCAAAATTGGTGTGCTTGACCTCCCTTTCCTCTCTCTGCTTTTCCAGCGAGAAGCTGCCCATCGCAGGGCTGCCCCACAGTCTTCCTTCCTCCCTCTCTGCCTTTGCTTCTAGGTTTGTTATGTATTAGCTGCAATGGCTTCTGGAAGTTTTGTGGCATTGTGTTTCTCCCCCCTTGCCCTTTTTTTCATGCTTCATACTCAAGTATGAGATATTTGTTCTTTTTCAGGAAATCTGATATTAAGAAGGTTGCAGCTGCTCTAAGAGGCCAGGAAGCTCAGGAAGACAGGTTGAGAAGGGGCTGTGACCTTTTCCGTATTCCCTTCTCCTTCTCCTCCTGCTGCTACGAGGCCGAGGGGGACCCTCACCTCACATGCTCTCCCTCTGCACTCATCCCACAGCTTGCAAAGACACACTTCTGGCTCCTGCTGAGCTGCCTTGCTGGCTCCAAAACCTGAGGAGAGCTATTTGTCAGTGGGGACCGGACCCCTTTATCCTGACCCAAACTGCAGGGAGCCTCATACTGAAGGTGGGGGAGCCCAGAAGCTGCCTGCGCCAAGGAGAAGGGTCTCACCAACCAGTCCAGAACAATATTTTTCTATCTTTGATTCACAGCATTAGGAACAAAAGGTCCTGGTTATTTTCCTCATTCTCACTGAAACCATAGTCTCTTTGGGAGTGCTGGAGCAGACTGATGGGGCAGAGCAGTTGCGTGGTCCTCACGTGGCTCTCCCCAGCATGGCATGGCCAGGACCAGAGCCAGGAAAGCCCAGGCTGCTGCAGGGAGCCAGGAGCACCATGGCTGCACCTCCTACTGCTCCAGCAACCCTCAGCTCAGCGTGGAGGCCATACGGATGGGCGGGTGGTGCAGTGCAGAAAAGCTCTCACCTCCTGCAAGCAAACACCGCCTCCATGCTCGGGAAGGATGAGCATCACGGGGACCATGGGGTGGCAGGCGTGTGAACCTCCCGGCTCTCCTCAGCAGGACACAGCCTCACACAGACGGATGGACACACACGTTGCTGCATTTTGTGCCGCAGCTCTCACCAAAAGGTGCAGTCTGGCAAAGGTCTGGCAAACACAGGTTTCCTTAGCCTGTAATGCTCCCGTGCCTCTTAGTAGATTTGTAAGCTAAACCCAGAGGGGTGTCTGGGGCTGTTACATGTCATTACAAGACTGATAATTGTATCAGATGTAATCTTGCCCCACCTCCGTTCAGCCCTGCGCAGATAAGCATTGGAACAGCTATGTCGCTTTAGGCAAGAAAGAACCCAGACATGCCAAGTAGTGAAAACGCTGCAAATCCCTCCCTGCACTTGTAAGATAAATACAGTCCAGCCTCTTATCAGCTGCAGCACAGGGTCCCAGAGCCAGCTTGCACATCCTAGGGAGCATCCGGAGTGCTGTGGAAGACAAAAATCAGCAACCCATAATTAACCCCACCACTGGTTCAGGGAGCTCACCCACCAGTACAAACGCTTTCTCTTCTGGGTAGCCCCAACAGCAGGTTTCTAGTGCTGCCAGGGACCCTGCACGCACCTTAGTGGTTAGCGCCCATATGATTTTGAGTATCACAGGCCATATTTAGAAATCCCCTCTGTCACCATGGCAACAGGTTTTGCTTACACATAGTGATGCACCGGCGCGTGCGCTCCAAACCTGCGCACAGAGCAAGGCAAGGACACTGCGAGCTCCTCACTGCGGGGCTGCATCGCTGCTCACCACGCAGCAGGGCTAGTTCGGCCCTTCTGAATATTTTTGCTGGACCTTTGAATGAATCACCTGGCATGGAAATGGAGGAGGAAAAAAAAAAGCGTTCTCCATTCTCTCTTTCTTCCCAGGTGGTACAATTCAGTTCAGGGAAGTGGTCCACAAAGAACCCCTTGAAGGACGTACCTTGCAAGCTTCTGTTGCTCTGAGCTGCACTCTGCAAAACTGCAGCTTTCCAGGCGGGAAAGGGGAGAGGGCTGCGGGAGGCAGCAGGCAGCTGTGCAGCCACAAATCACCCTGCAACTTTGCTAGGGATGGCGGCAGCTTTCAAAGAGGATAAGGTCCTCACCGATGGCCTGGGAGGATAGAAAGATAGAAAAGAAGAAAGGAAGAAAGACAGACTTCATAGAGGGTTGAATTTAAAGTACCACTTATATCACTTAAATAAATTATTCCCTGCATCCTCCATTGCTTCTGGCTGCCGGTGCCATGCTGTGTAACATCAAGTGCTTTTACAGCACGTGAAGAGAGGTCACATATATTTCATGCTGGGGTCTTTCCCTTTGTTTTCTTTGCATTGAGGAGGACTCGAGTCCTGCCAGGGAGCCCTCAGGAAAGGAGGGGAGGCAGGAGAGCTCCCTGGAGAAGCAGTGAGGTGTGCTGCTGACTCTAGACAGGACCATGTGTAATAGCAGCACGCAGCTTCCCACTGAGCTTTTCATCTGTAATTTTCAATCCATCGCATCCCGCTGTCCCTGGCAGCTGTTACGGGTGTATCTGCTACGATCCACTGACGAAGCAGCAGCCTGCCTATAACGGGGCAACAGACATCCCAAAAGGTTTAGCACCCAAGCCAATTACAAAACCCCAGGGTTTTATTCTAACAGCATACAAATGCTCACACGAGTGTAGCTTAATTTAATTTTCAGTGCTCAGCAGAAAATGTTTTTCATTGCACCTCAGCTGTGGCACAGAGATAAATGATGTGTTTAGTCTTTTGACAATTTTGCTAAAGCTTCATTCCCAGCTGATCTCTTTCAAATGATCCATATTTCAGGGATTTTTATCCTTAATTGATCTTGGCAATAATAAGAAAAAAAAATGGAGTTTTGGAAAAATGTATTTTCTGCTATTAAAATCATATTTTCTTCCATTTCTCTCTCCCTCCACTCCCCCCAGCCTTGGCCTTTCACTGCCCTTGCAGACAGGTAATACCTGAGACCTCTCCAGTGTATGTGATATTGCAGGAGACTGGAAATATTTCTGAGCCAGGAAATAATGACAGTTATTCCATTAGATGCAATGGTTTTCCTCCACAAGCTTCACTAAAAAAGCATTACACAGTTAATAATATTACCTAAAACTCCCTAGCAGCTCTAAAATGGCCCAGATATCCTTTTATCCTGCTGCTCCAGGCTGTATCGCTCTCTTCTCCTAAGAACACTTTGGGAAAGCATGCTGAACTGTGTAAAATATTTTTACAATAAACGTGCTCACATCATCCTGATGTAAATACCAGCAACTGACCGAGCAAGACTTGCTGGGCTCCTGCAGGTCCAGACCTTTGGCAAATATGTGCAGTGTGCTCCAAGCAGGCAAAGCTAGCTCAGCCCCTCTGTAGCACATCTCCACCTATACAGAGTCATCTCTAACCTATTGCTTCAGCTAAAGGAAGTGGGGTGTGGACAGGCAAGGCTGCCAGGCCAGAAGCAGCAAGAAAAATAACAATAATGTTACCCAGATACACGCTTTTCAGCTCAAAAGTGCTGTTTGCTGGGCTGTGTTCTGGTTCCCAAGAGATTCTGGCTTCATGAGCCGCAGCTATCTCCCCTGGCCCCAGTCCCCACAGACCTGGTGCCACAGGGTTTGCACCCACCAGTGCCAGCAGCCAGGACAGGCTGCAGGTGCTGCCGGTGCTCATGCTTGTGCACACAGGCTGAGAAGTTTCCACTGCTGGTTTTAAGCCACAGCAGGGTCCCCTGTGTGCTTCAGCTTTCCCAAAGAGGGAGGGAGAAAGCCCCTCTGTCTTTCTAGGAAAGAGCAGTGAAGAAACCCAAAGGAAGAGCTAGATTAGACATGCGGACATATGGGGGCAGGGGGAAAGGCAGGAATATCAGTGTCCCAATTTTGTATCTTGTCTCTTAATGCCTGTGGGGTAATAAGGCAGATCCAGTCTAAACAGCTGAAAAAAAGATCACATTCCTAAAAACACCTGTGTTAGTTAACATATATGTTTTTTATATATGTTTATATATGCATGTATATATACACACATGTATATGTAGCCGATGCTACATTCATGCTCCTGACGAAACTGTGAAGAACTGGGAGCAATTTCAACACACTTGATACAAAGGTTGAGTTAACTGTGTTTAAAACCAACAATAAAAGCGCAACCCATAGGAAGAGGAAAAAGATAAAAGTATTTCCATAGATAGTGTTACCTAAATCTTCATACTCCAGCACTGGCACAGGAGCAAAGATGCCAAAGACCAGCCCAGCAAGAAATCCTGGGTGGTGCAGAGTCACTACTGCATATCTTTATCTTGATGGCTATCTCTATCTTAATAGTCAGCATAATGTAATGTAGATCTCATAGCACATATCTTCACTCATTACGGAAGACCACCACAGAGGTACTCATTCACAAGGATGAACTCCCTTGAGTTTTGGACAAGCCACATGATGGTTCAGGTGGTTTAACAGAAAACTCATCATTTTGGAGCCACCAGCCCAGCTATTGCATGAACCGTGGCTGTGAAGCTGGGTGAATCAGGACCACGATCACTGACATCATTCCCCTCTTTCCCCTCCTGGAAGCCGAAGACGCGCAGCCCCGGGGAGCCCGAGGCGGGTGCATCTGCTCTTACACCCCTTTGGCAGGGCTGTGCAGGTCTCGCCCAGTGTGTCTGGCTGGGAGTTTTGCTGGACCATGCCCCAGCCCCTCCTGGGCCCAGGACATGAGCCTCATCCATGGGACAGAAAGCTGGCTCTGCGGGCTCAGCTGGGGCATTTCCCTCCAGATTTGGGGTTGAAAGGGAGCATTTAGCACTCAGGGCAGACAGCCCCACCGAACTGCCTCAGACCCTGTCCTCAGGTCCCTGACCCAGTCTCTCCTTGCCCGTCTCTAACTCTCAGCCCCCACAGAAGCCATCGCTCTGACTCAGGGGCCAGAGCACGTATCCTCATGCAGCTCTGACAGCTCAGTGCTGCTTCCCGGGCAGCTGAGCCTCCCCAAGCCCCCCTGGCAGCAGCGGGGCTTTCTGGGGACAGGAATCCCCACACCCTCCCCAAAGCCTGTGTGAGTCATCGAGCTGTTGGAGACGGGAGGTTATTTCTGGATTGAGCTTTCTGGACTGAGGGAAACACTGCCGTGTCAGCACCCAGCTGTGCTTTTAAGAGGTGCATTGTTTGGCAAGTCTTGCAGATCTATTTCCATACGAAAGCACACACATGAATCACTCCTTATAAGAAAAAGCCGTGGAGGTGAAAGGGCCAAGAGAAACTCTTTGCTAGGAGATAGCGAAGGCAAAACTGACCATTAATTTTTTTCTTCACTGTGACTAATGGCCACACAGAGGTGGAAAAGACCAGGGGAAGACTCCCCTTCTCCCCCCATCCAGAGCTGAGCCCTCTGCTGCTTTTTGCCACCAGCTCCTCAGGAAGGATCAGTGCTATCACTTACTGATGCCAACTTACTTCTGGGACGACGTGAGCACTTCTCACTACATATATAGGAGATTTTATTACCAATATTATTTCCTCATCTCCTTAAAAAAAAAAAAAAAGTCGTCTTATTCTCTTGCCAAATCACCCTCTCCCTGCAAATATCAGTGTTTTCCTAACACCACTGACTTGCAAGGAACACTCCTAACTCTGTTCACAGGAACAAAAAGCTTGAGCTGGTGACCTGCTGGTGATGCTCCTGCACTCAGGGCCATTCTCCATGGAATTCATCAAGTTTTAGTCTGTTTTTTTTGTGAGCAGCAGCTGCCTAGACACACAGGCATCTAGGTCCAGGCACAGTGGAGGCAATGGCAGCAGCATGGGGACCTGAGGCAAGGACACCCCGAGATCACGTGGAGGTGTGCTCCTGGTGCAGCCAGGCTGCAGTGGGGTCTTGGCTGGTGTGTGCCCTCCTCACACATGGAGGTGGGTGCTACGAGCCAGGGCTGGCAGTGGCATTTCCCTGCCTGCAGGCCAGCAGCTGGCAGTGCCCTGGGGACCCGGGAAAAGGAGACGGGGGCAAAATGGTGGCTGTGATAAAGCAAAAGAACAAGGGTGAGAGAAGAAAAAGGGAAGAAAGCAGAGGGAAAGGAAGAGAAATGTGTGGAAGGAAGCTCCCTCCAGCTGAAATATCCCTTAGTATTACTGATCCCACCCCAGTAATCTTAGTCTCCCACTGAAAGCTAGTGAGGGTGTGCAGAGATGGATGTAAAAACAAAGGTGGGAACAATTTATGATGCCACAAACATTTCTTGCTTAGCTAAACTTCTATCTGCTACCCCTGAGAAATCTTCTCACCACTCAGAACCTCCTTTTCCAACACCAACAGCTGTGATCCTCCCTTCAGCTGACTCCTTTCCCCCTTAAATTTCATGTACAGATTCCTGACATCCATAACTTGTTTCTGTAATGTACTGCAGCAAACAGTCCCACTCACACACATTTTGGTCAGTGGTTCCTTCAAAATTTACTTTAAATCTCTGCAGGATTAGACTCAGACCAACGGCCCTGTGGTTGCTTCTTATTTAGATAACTTCTGTACTTATATATTCTCCAAATGTATTTTCAAAGTATACCACCCATTTAGAGAGCTGCTAAAGAGCATTGCTATTTGATGAGTAAGCAAATGTGGTATTTTCTATTGTGACTGTAGGAAAGAAACTATTGCATTTTCCTGGAATAAGTGCATTAAACACAGAATTTGCTTCTGTCTCAATTCCTGTAGTTCTTGTTTCCATATCCTAAATCTCATTCTTGGCTCTCCTTCCACAATCCTTTAGCCAGCACATCTACTTTAAATCTCTCCCTTGTCCTCATTGCATCATTTCCCACTTATTTATACCTTGCTCTTCCTATTCAAGTGTCTGGAAAAGGTTTCTGCTGCTTTTTGACCATAATCAGCAAAGACAATTTAGCTGGACTCGTGCTGATTTTCACTGTATTCCTACACTTCACTGGACATCCTCGACTTATTGGGCTGACAGGTCATTTTTCCATTCCTTGTTAGCTTTTTATTTTTCTCTGTTTGTTTAACCATTACCTGGTTAGCTTGCAAGCCCTGCCTTACAAGTTTAGTTGAGATTTGATGTCCTCGTAATCCCTGCCCTTTTATCCTGTAGAGAGCCCAGGTGTTGGCCAGTCATCCCAGCTGACTTCATGGCAAATCCCTTGTATCAGGTCCAAACCCCTTAGTTACAAGCATCCTTGCCTTTAAGCTGAACTGATTCAACTCTTCAGCATGCAGTACAGCAATCCTGCAATCTGTGCTATTGCTTCTGCCAGGACTGTGAGCCTCAGCCTGCTCCTTATCACAGGTCTGCCCTCCAAAATTTTATTTCCCATGCTGTTCCCTACTCTCCTTTTATGCATCACGGTCTTCAGGTCACAGCCTGAACTCTACCATCATCTTTAAATGCACATCTGGTCTAAGGTGAATTTTATCAGCCTAAATAGTTTCTGACATTGCCTACCAAAGTAAAGTACATCATACAGCTTCTGTATCTTCTCATCTCAGCCCTGCAGCATAGAGTGCTCAGGTCTCTTCCAGCACTGCCACCACCACCTCTTCTGCTATCTACCTTGAGAAAAAAATGAAATAAATATGCCAAGATGTCCTGCCAGCCCCAGTCCTCATTCCTTTCCTTTCTCTGGTGCCCTGGTCCATGGCTGCAGGGCTTCCTCAGTCTTTTGCCTAAACATCAGATCTGCAGCCTTGTTTAAGCTCCGCCACAGCGTCAGCCTCATATTCCCTTCAGAGTGCACTTTCTTCTCGTTCTAGAAAAATGCAGTTCAAGTGCAAATCTTATTAAATATGTACTGAAAACAATAAACCGCCAAGTGACAGACAAACAAATTAGCTTCTCCTCAGGCAACCTCCTCAGAAGGTTACTTCTCCCTCCCCAGGGAGGCACAAGATCTCTCGTTCATGTGATAACCTGGTAACACGTGCAGATCTGCACTACAGTAATGACTGTATACAAATCACATGCTTTAGGGCTTCAGCCACTTGCCTGCTGAATCCAGGAAGGGACCATTTCCCTCAGTACGAGATTGGCCAGATTTTTTTTGATGTCTTCTTTGCCTTCTTCTGAAGCACCGAGGATCAGCATTAGGTGGGACACAGTACAGGACAGACAGTGAAGGTCCTCCCTCTTGCAATTGATACCCACCTCAATAATTTGTTGATCAAATTTATTACCAAATTTGGCAATAAATATTATTCCAGTCTTCCACTGTCCTCTCAGACTGGTGAGGCATTACTTTCCTCTTACCTTCATGGATCTGTATCTTAGTACATCTCAGTTCTGTGACTGCAACGTACCTCTGCTTCTTCTGTTTTCTGAGGTATGGCTCCCATCTCTTCGACTAACAAGGCTAGAAATGTCTTCACTTGTCTTACATTATTGTCATCAATATATGTTGTAGAAATATAATGGCATATCCAGGAAACTGGGGCAGGCAATTCAACCACCCCACTCCCCCCTTACTTAGCACTGGTGAGACACACCAGTGTCCAGGTCTGGGCTCCCCAGCACAAGACACGGACTTAATGGAGTTCAGCAAAGGACCATGAGGGTGATAAGGGGCCGGAACATCTGACCTATGAGAGAACTAAGACTGCTCAACCTGGAGGAAAGGTGTAGAAATACTTGATTTATAACACGAAGTCAGTCTCTTCTTGGTGAGGCCTGGTGACAGGACAAAAGGCAGTGGGCACAAACTGAAATACAGGAAATTTTTAAATGTAAAAAAAAAAAAAAAAAAATCTTTTTTTGCTGTAAGAGCTGCCAAGCACAGGCACAGGTTGCCCAGAGAGGTTGCAGAGTTTCCATCCTTGCAGATACTCAAAACCTGACTGGACAAATTCCTGAGCAACATGTTCCAGCTGACCCTGTGTGAAGAGTTGGGTTGGAGAACCCGATGCCTGCTGGCCTCAGTGAGTCTCGATTCTATAAGCTAACAGGCTCCTCTGGCCTAAAATGCTGTGAAATTAGTCCAAGTCAGTGTTCAACAGCTCATTTAAAGCAAAAAAGATTAATAAACACCCAGACAGTGAGTGAAATGGGCTTGCTCGATTGTACCGTGGCTGACTACATCAACTGACTCGGGGATGTAACAGCTAAAGTATGAAAAAAACTACCACTTGCTCAAGTCCTGCTGCTGTAAGAATCGCCTAACTGGGCACCCAGACCGAAACCTCCAGCAAGCAACCATGCAAGGCTCCACCCAAAAGGGAGAGGGGGCCTTGGTGAACCCCAGAGCAAGTAGCAATGGTCACTAGTGGACTCCACAAACGAGCAGACACTGTCATGTCTGCCACCATGCCTGCAGGCTTCCCACTGGCAGCAAAATCAGCCCTTTGGCACATTCTTTGCCAAGTTACTTCACCTAAAACAAGCTTTTGACAGGGATGATAGAGCCAAGGCAGTCCTTCCCTTTTCAATTGAGTGCCATGGCAGAATACTGCCCAAAGCACACAGCTATCTGTCAGCTAGATGAAACATGGTGTCGCATGTAAAACTGAAACTGCCCTCAAGTTATTTAAAAAATAAAAAAAAATCAAAGCCTCATAAAACATACATTTTATAATTTTTACCAGGCTTGTTACCACAAAATCAACTCAGCAAGACAAAAAAATAAAATCTGCTACCTCTAGCTCCATCAACTCCTCCTTTTTGTGACCCCCATGGAGCTGCCTGCAAGTCCTCCGTGTTTTCACATACATATGAACATCTACACATGAACACATGTGAACTTGGATATATTTTTTCCTAAATCAGTAAAGAATCAGAAAGTTCACACTTTTGCATGCCACAAATGGCCACATTTAGAAGAATGGAACATTCTCCCAAAAGCAACTAAGAAAGTGATCTGCAAACTATTTTCCAAATGGTTGCTTTGGTGCCTGTGGTTTTACAACATTTGAAATAGCTGATTCTCACATCCCTCTCTTTGTGAAAGAAGTGGGAAGAATCATGGATCTGACTAATCTGAGCAACAGTATCTTGAAAAAAGAAGGGAAACTGATTTCCAAGGACTAAATTGTAAATTGTTTGAACCTAGAAAGTGTCCCTACATGTTCATTTTTTACACTCTGAACTCCACTGTTTCACTAAAAACCAAAGCTAAAGTGAGAGAGGACAGAGATCAGGTCTGTGCTAACAAGAAGCATCTTTTGGTGCCTGTTTTTAATCTGGCTTTCTGACCTCAATTTCACTGGCCACATTCTCAGGAGAAAGCCAACTTATACCCAGACTCCTCTAGAGGCTCCAGACAATGCTCTTCTGGAAAAAAAAAAAAAAAGGGTGTCAAGCAAAACGCTGAAAGAATTTATATCTGAGCCTGACAGTTGGCAATTCTGGCACAAGCTGAAGCAGGGTTAAACCTACCATACTTCTGGGGGAAACCCTGGACAAGATTTGAATGTTGTCGTCTTCAGAAATCTATGCTAAGAGCTAATACACTTCATGTTCAATAGCTGTTGATAAGAAAAATTATGACAGTGCAGAAAATATAGTACATGTAACCCAATATACTATCTCACATAGTGGGAATAAAGTGGTTAAAAGAATACAGTAAAACCTGGCATAGGCATGAATGGCTAGTTTTGGCATTAAAGTAGCATATTTGGTAAGAAAGAAGAAACCTGTACTGGGAGACATACTCCAGTGTATGGCATGTCACTGAGTGAGGCCACGAAATCCAAAACTCAGCCTTCAGTGGCACCAGGATTTTTTTTTCAAATTCATCTACAGCTCATTCTTCAGCGGGAAAAAGGAAGGACATCTGGAAGAGATGGGATGCCCTGAAAAGAGATAACCTTTGGAGAACTCTTTTTGTCCTTTTAGGAACATCTGAGTATAGCCTAGACTATCCCTCAGAGCTAGTCCATCTTACCTGGACACAAGGGACACTGCTATTTTGCATGCTCAGGACATCTTTCATTCTTCTAAGATATAAAAAGTTCAAAAATCTTCCTACTGACCAGACAGACTTTGTACATTTTCCAATGTATTACCCTGGACTACTTTCTTACCCATAAACTTTTCAGCAATTACAGAAGGCATTTGCCAAGCCACTACTGATTAGTAGCATGGGTCTTTTGCGTTAAGTCTACCAGTTGAGGGGTCTATGCTACACTGTCGCTGCTGAGAGGAAAAACCCCTTTCTTGCTGTTAAATTGGTTTGGGCAGCTGACAGGGCCCAGGTCAAATGAAACCAGACAGCACACGTTGCACTGCTCAACAGCCCTGCTCTATGCTGCACAGAGTGCCTGCTGAGCTCTAGCTCAAACGTCTCTACGGAAAAACTTACCTGAAGTAACCTGCAGTTGTTCAGCTAGCACAAACTGGCAAGTAAAGTGGTCACTCAAAACTTTCACCATTACTTTTTGCAGAGATCATGCTCATTAAAAGCTTCACTGATCAGAAGAACAGACAGACTCTGTGTGTCCCTCCCCTGTGCTATATTTCTATGCAATCTGAAATAAAAATTTAAATCTAAAATTGATCCATCTTCCTAGTCCCATATATTATAAATTCTCTTTATTTTTGCCACCTGCCATATTTTGCCAAAATTAACAAGAGCTAAAGTGGGAAAATCACGTAAGAAAGCAGGTACCAAGTCAACTTTTAATGCCACTTGAAAGGAGGACTAAAGCAATACCCAAAACATTGCACTGTGTGGCACCGTCCATCAGTTCTTCACAGGATAACAGACTGCGGAAGGATGCTGATCACAGTTAGGGAGAAAATGAGAACAAGGAAGAGCTTTGACAGTTCACCTATGACTAAAAGAGAGAGCATCTGAAATCTGAAATGGTTGAATTTTTTTTTTCTTAAAGGAACATTGCAAATGATACTAATTGGCCTTTTCAAACACTTCAGGCGAGGGGGGAGAAAGCACACAGAGGGTACGTGTTTTCTTCCGCACTCTACTTGTGGGATACATCCTACTCATTTTAGTGAAACACCAGCTTTCTAACCAGAACCTGGGGAAAGTCTGAAGATGTTCAGTAGCCTAAAACAGTTGGGCAATAAAGGAACTTTTTCCTTGGTAAAGAACTGACCTTGAATCATGAAACAAGTCATTCTTCTCTTACACCGTTGGTCTTCTCCCGTCCAAAGTAAAAGAGAGCAACAAGCGCACACACGTGTGTGCCTGCGTGCACTTCTCCAACTGAACCAGCAAGAAAGAGTGCTTAATTAAGTTCATGCACATTTTTATTGAGTAGTAATATAAAATGCTTCTTTCATTGTTACAAGTGCATGCTTTGATTGCCAACATTTCGAAGTCAAATTACAAAGGCAAGGCTGTAGGCTGTAGTGAATTACTTGGGCACTTATACAATTGTTAAAAAATATCAATGGACTGTTTTGTTTTGTTTCTTTTTCTTTTTTTAGAATGAACCAGTTGAAACCCGTAACTGATATACAAAGGGAAAAAAGTGAAAAAATTACACATTTTGTGGCACATGACAGAACAGAACAAAATGACTAAACCATTATGACATTAACAGTTATCATGCATTTAGAATTTCACATGTAACTACAAACTTATTTAAATTTCACAAGGTTTGCTAAACATGCTACCCATCTATATGTGCACTGACAAGCTTATGTTAAAAACTTTAAGAATACTCTCCCCTTAGATTTTTCAAAGCTTTTTTTTGATTACAAAATTTCAAAGGCATTAAGCATTTTTTTTTTAGAGAATATAAAGTACGCCAGTATACATACATTTCCAGTATAAGTCAGACCACTAAGCGCATTACAGTCCCATACAGGCCTATACAGCCATTTTTTCTTAAAAAACATGCATAGGCAGATTTTTACAGAATATAGATGCTTTTCACTGCACTTAATATGGTGTCTTGTTCACTATACTTAAAAATGCACCACTCATAAATATTTAAATTCAGCAAGCCACAACCAAGACTTGATTTACCAAAAAACCCCAGAAAACCCCCCAAACCAAACCCCCCTAAATATAAACAGCAAAAAAAGATAAATGTTATAATTATTCCAGTTTTTTTTTAAAACAAAGAAAAGTATAATTGCTGCCAAATTAGTAAGATAAGTGTTATATTTAAAGAAGGGCATTGAAGCACACTAAAGAAACCTGAGGTAAGCATAATCTGTACAAAATTAAACTCTCTCTCTCTCTCTCTCTCTCTCTCACTCTCTCTTTCTCTTTTTTTTTTTTTTTTTCCAACATTCTTTTTTTTTTTTTTCTTTTTTTCTCTATATTTTTAAAGACTGCCTAATTTATTTCATAGCCATTGTCTGACAAGAGTAGCAAAACATTATCAATAAATAGTCCTTATTTATTTTGTACATTTTGTTAAAAATGTTTTGATGTTGTCCATGTTTAGTGCTGCAACTGTAAACGTACAATAGTTAGTAAGAAATTAAACAAAGTTTTCATGTCCAGTAACATAATAAAAGGCCTTTCAGTAACATATCTAGACGTTCCCAAAGCAGTAGGAAAACATGTTCATTCCCCTAACTTTGCAATATATACCAGCATGAGCTTTCAATTTTCTACAAGCATTTTAAAGGCATATCCAAAGGAGGTGTCTCTCCCCCACCCCTCCCACCAAATTAAAGTTGATGATCTCTTCGTAGATGATTTTTGTAAACTGAATCCAACACCTGGCCCCCAGAGCAAGTAAGCTATTATCAGAGGCAAGAACATCCCACTGCTGATGTGCAGCAACCCCATCACGCCCTGCAGCTCAACCCCCCTCCCAGACAGTGGTCACTGAATATTGCTGCTATTACTGCCGTTGCTGTCCGTGCCATTAGTCTCTGTGGAGATTGCCTTGTTGATGGAGTTAAGGTTGGCATCGGATGGCACGTCTCTGCGTGGAGGCATTCGCTCATTAATTCGATCTAAGCCTTTGGCTTCTTCGAAGCTAGTGATCTTATGCTGGGGTGAAAATCCTTTGATAGCTAAATAAAGGATTATTAAAAAGTAAAATTAGCAAGGTAAAACTCTTGGCAGCTTTTCCCCCAACTTAGCAACGAGTGCGAAAGTCCTTCTTTGTAAAGGTGGCAATGAGAAGATCTGACAACACGACCGACTCCTTACCGTACTCAGAAAGAGCTGTGGTTAACCCACCTCTTGAACCACAAGCATTTTTTTCAACAAGATCAACTTCCAATATTTTGTTGTCCACTGGGGTGCATCTTAAAATGCTAAGAAGCTGATGTGAAACTATAGTTTGCAATTAGGAACCATGCTTAGGGCACAGCCGTGAGCCAGCGAATTAGCATTTATCATTATCACTTACAGCCTTAAAGACATTGTGCCTCGCCGTAACATCCTTGATCAGGCAAAACTCCCATTTGACTTTCAAAGACCAGGGGGAAAAAGCACTGGCCAGTTACAGATGGTGATGACATGGTGAGGCCAGTTTGCAAGATATACATTAAAGCTATGGAAGATCTGAGATGACCTTATGACAGGTTGCCTTATGTTCTTAACACAAGCGAATCTGCTTGTTGATAGCTTGGGGCAGTTACCCTCCCCAACACGTCACTGGACTTCTAGAAAGCAGCTTGAGTCAACCAGCAGTAACGCTGTGCAACGTGGACCAGGGGTATCATCATTTTGGCACATTCATACAATTTAATTTTGGAAATGCACTGACAAAGGACCAAAGTTCCAACTGAACCTGAGGACTTTTGATCTGCCCTTCAGCAGTGACACTGATGAGGCCACACTGACCTCAGAAGGCAGCCACAGGCTGGGGAATGTATTTGCAGAGTGGGATTTTTCACTACTTTTTTTCTCTCTTTAATTGAAGAGTTGAAGATCTTTAGATTTAAAGCAAAAGAGAAAAAAGCACTGTAGGCAAACAGCAGGTCACAGCTCCGTAGATAATTGGTCATAGCCTTCTGTGTGTTTTTCTCTTATCTGCACCAAATCAATGTACTGCAATTCCAGAACTGGCACTTTTGTTATGCCTCTATCTTAACATGCCATAGAGCAGAAATGGTGTGTTAGTACCAGGAAACTGCGAACTCCCTGGGGAGAAAATGGTAGGGGAGTTTCAAAGATCAAATTCAGTATTCCTTCCCTCCCTTTATCTTCTCTTTACCCCAAAGTACTCCTGCTCTCCATCCAATATGCAGTCCCGATTCTGGACAAGCTGGTAACTTCTGTTAAAAAAAAACAAAGCAAACAAACCCCAAACGCCAGAACATCCCTGGTACCAATCTACCACTCCTTGCACTTTGAGGGGAGCGAGAAAAGCGTTTTCATGCTGATATTTTTGCCAACCATTCCTGTGAAAATGGATAGATCCTGTTTGCCTCAGGATTTTAGTTCCTTAGCCAGTTTCACAAATGTTATATTGGAACTTTGTGAAGTGCATGGGTTTTAACATGTATTATACTTCAACTCAGAAAAAACAACAACAACATAATGGTGATTAGTCGAGTGAGCAGGGATGGAGCAGTGAAAACAGAACAGGCCCTACAGTGAATTTTTTCAAGGGTTTTTTTTTGTTTGTTTGTGTTTTTTTTTCTTTTTTTTTTTTCTTTATTTTCTACCACAGAAATGAAGATGTCTAACAAGCACCCAGGCCAATCCCTTAAAACAACAGTTTAATGGATGGCCGTGTTGAAGGTGAAACACTTGCTGTGTCCTGGAGCTTGCCAGTAGCACAGCCCGGATGGTGTCATCAGGCCCTGAATCAAACTGCAGAGGGACAATTGGTAAAGAGTGAAACATTTTCTCCATTTTTACCTTTGTCTACACAGACTAGTCGTTACGACTACAGTTACGGTGTCTAACTAGCAAGGATGGCAAATCAAGAATTAACTTGAAGGGTGCATATTGCTGGAATGGGGGCAGGTTCAATCGATTGTATTTCAAGCAGACACATTATTGTCTGGAATACTGAGGAAGGTGCTCTGCTGTAGTTGCTGGTCAGACAACGAGTATTAGCAGTTTACATTGAGAGTTTACTAAAACACAACACATAGTCACAGAAAATCACAGAAAACAGCCAAACTGTCAACGAGTATGCACACCGCAGATTAGAAATTGCCGATAGGAATAGATAATTCCAACATAAATAGCAGCTTACTCACTGCTATTTAGAAAGCAGTTGTATTTTCTCTTACTTATTTGTTCTGTAATTTTATTCACTGCTTAACAAAAATCAAAACCAGATTCAACTGGCCAAAAGGGCACATCTTATCAATGGACAGCAATCATCAGATTTTTTTTTTTTTAATTAACTAAAAAAAAAACCAAACAAAAAACCCACAGAAAATTTGAGAGGGGCAAGAACAAAATACAACTGAAGAATTTTGTTTTAAAGGGGAATTCTGAAAATTCTTCTTCCAAAACTTTATAATGCTGAATGAATATTGTGCATCTACTTCGCAATATGTGATTACTTCGGTTTTAACCATAGTGTTAAAAATTGCTTAGGGGTTAAGTTAGATGTCTGTCAATAAAGCACCACAGTTTTCAATACTAAACATTCAGAAATCGTCCCAGGCAGCCAGTCACTTTATATTTGTAACTAAAATGGTGCTGGTGTTAATGGTTGCTCTAATGTAAATATCCAGTGTGTAAACTGCCACTACCAGAGGAAGCAGACATCTTGCAGACAAATGTCTCATGTTTTACTTTTAAAGAGAAACAGAAACATGCTGAACTGTAACAAAAGACCAAACTAAAAATTTTTTATTAGTGATCTAAAAGAAAGGAAATTAACTGAAGCAAAAAAGAAAAAGAGAAGAAAAAAACCAAACAACCATAAACAGAAAGAGAGAATATTTATAAAAAGCTGTGTGTTTTCCTTGACCAGAGAGTGCTGAGGATGGTTTGAGGCAGAGACAAGACCCAGCCTCCAGCGCACAGATTTTGAGCTATGTGTCACAGAGCATTTACGAGCTGCTGCCGAGTTATGTCCCATGAAATCCAAGTCCCCTGATCTCCTCCTGTGGCCTTACTCAATGCTTAGTTCAACATACAGCAATTCCAATGTGATTGTAACTTTCAGAAAGAAAAAAAACACCACAGCAGCAATGGGAAAAAAAAAAAAACAAAAAAACCCAAACAACACAACCAAAAAACATTTTCCCCTTTAAAGCAATTACATTTTGGTTAATACCGAGCCACAATTGTTAGCCCAACACCCACACAATCTGTACAAGCTACAGCAAAATGAATACACCCAGCAGAGCCCTTATCTGTTGTGGCACCAACAGAAAGGGGACTGGCCAATTTACCTTCATCAGCCTCAATAGCCTCAACAGTAGCTGAAGAGAAGAAAGGGGTAGCAAAACGAATGAGAAAAATGAGCAGAGGATTTTAACTCTAAGAACAAGTCAGTGAATAGCAAAGGAGCTACAACACTAATGTTACTGTAAGTGCTGGATTTTGGCAAAACAGACACACACAGAAATGCTTACACAAAAACAATAATTTGCAGATTGAATTAAGCTATAGTTTGTTTTGAAGCAGGTTTCACAAACTAAAGACACATTTGAGTAGTTTTCTTTTGACTCAAAAGAACTACAAAATGAAAATGTCTTTCATATTGCACATCTGACCTGAAAAGGTCATTGTATAATTCTCCCAGCTTTGAATAGGAGCAGTTTGATTTGCCCTGTCAAAAAGAGAACAAGAAATGGCATAAAGCCATCACAGAAAATGTGTACCACTTATGATGTCATCTTGAAAGGTATTAGCTGCCAGTACAAGGCAGAAGAGCCACATAATACAACTTCTCAGAATGATTTTCTCTCTCCTGCCTTGAAGAAACCTCTCCACAGCATGGGACAGAGTTTGCTCAGACAGCTTTGCAGCTTTGTCTTTGCAATCTTGCCCAGCCTGCTCCATCCTTTTTGTCAACCCAGTCTCTGAAAACAGCATTCTTGTAATATTTTATTCAAATCAATGGACATAGACACAAGATTGAAAGCTGTTGGACCTCCAAAACTGCAAAGCGTGGTCAGAGAGAGAAAAGTTGTAATCAGGAGGTTGCTACAGTGTTATGAATACCACATTACCACTGTTTTGAAACCATTCGTTCATTGTTCCTAAAGACATAATTTCATTTGAATTCTACCCATCAGCTTTGACACTAATTTGTTTCTATAGTCAGAGAATTAAAAGCTGATGCAAATCAGAAATGCAATCCAATATAGCAATGGTACAGCTCAAATATTTAAAAAGAAATTTTGATTTTCAAGAACTTCCCTGGTTTAGCAAATATCTCAAGAAGTAAAGTTTTTAGGAATGCCACTCTTCTTCTTTGTCTTATTTTGTTCTATGTAAAAACTTTTTTCATCCTCCATAAAACCCAAACAATTTTTTCTTGTACCTAGGATGTTAAATATGGATTGAGATCAATACTAAAATATGTATACTATTGTCTTGCTGCATGGGGAAATGAGAGGAGCTAACCTGCATGCACCAAGGTAAGCCTATGCCTCTCAAGCTACAGAGCAAGAGAGAATGCAAAAACCAAGGAATGAAACCAATAAAAACCTAAATGAAAAGGAAACATAACTAGGATGAGAAATTAGAATTAATAACCAGATCCAAACCAGCACTGACACATTAGAAAAAAAAAGACAACTAAAATGGATACTTCCACAACAGAATGTAATACTCGTATTTTCTGTTATTACATATGGTAGTATGAATGTGTGCTTAACAGAAACTATGTAAACTTGAGATTATTTGGTGAATGGGGTACTATGTGTTAACTAATGCAGAAGCTTGTGTATAGTAATGTTTTACTAAGCCAGAATACTGCAGTATGAGGAGATTTTCCTTTTAGCCATTGTAACAAGAACTTTGGGCAATTT
Organism: Athene cunicularia; assembly: GCF_003259725.1. Lineage (NCBI taxonomy): Eukaryota > Metazoa > Chordata > Aves > Strigiformes > Strigidae > Athene > Athene cunicularia. The sequence goes on along the minus strand of NW_020799099.1, from coordinate 18,715,003 downwards.
TCTCCAATTCAATTCCTAATATTTTGCCAGGGCAACAGTAGCAGTTTCCTTGGATCAAATTTTCTGACAAATGTAAAGCAACTATACAGAGAAAAGCCTAGGTAAAGACCACAACCCCATTAAGAAAGGCATCCTGTGGAATCATATTGCAGCATTTTCAAAGCAGAACGTTACTATGTCTGTAACACACAAGTCATCAAAAAGAAAAAAGGGAAGGGAAAAAAAGGGAAAAGGTTTATCACCATATACCTGAATCTTCTAGGTAAAAGAGACAGTAAAGGGAAAAATACAGAGAAAGAGAGCTCCAGGAAGGAAACAGGAAAACAAGAGGCTGAGACTGTGTTAAGGTTATAAAGCATTTCTATATCCTACATCTACTGCCAACAGAACCTCAATAAGCAAGAAACATTCTTGTGTGCCTACAATATACTCTACAGCAATACACACACATAAAAAGGAAAGCTTACAGTAGTAAATTAAATACTTTGCAGCACCTTATTCCAAAAGGAATATTTCATCAAAGGCAGCCCTACTAGAGATTTACAGATTTCCTGTAACAAAAGCCACTTGGTATAAAACTGAACTGACAATCTGTATTGTGTTTGTGTACAAGACAAACGTGGTGTTTGTAAATGCCTCCCTTCACTTGGGCTTAAATCAGAGTGAAATCGTTCCTATGCTGTCACCTAGAATTGCTAGGAGAGAAAATCTAATTCCAGAGATATTTTCCATTGGTGATTCTTTATAAGGAAGAACAAATCAGATAAAACAAGAGTTTGAGTGTCATTATCTAAAGCTTAACCTTCATGTACTCCATGTATCAAAGGCTGCTCTTAAAAAAAAAACCAAAAAGATGCTGTAAACTGTGGAAAGAGCACACTTCGCATACGATGCTGATCTACTGTTCTGAACAGTTAATTTTCAGGGACTTTCTTCACCCCCTCTTTATTTGAAAATCAGTGGTACGTAGTAAGCCTTGAGAAGTGGCCTTACACGAACTGCTCACAAATGCTCCAGTACAAACTACCCGATATTTTCTGTTCTTTATTTTTTTCTGAGAAGACTGGTGTTACTTTTCTTGGGTTCTGCAGTTGAAAACCAACTGTTTCTTTTACACATAATGACACACACAGCTTACCGCTTTGCAGTGTTTGTTTTCCTCCAGAGAGCACACCACTGGGCAGCATTCCTGTTGGAGTCAAACCTTTCAGCGTCAGCACACTTTCACTCTCTTCTCTGCAGAAGGAAAAAAAAATAAAAAAAAAATGTCTGTTTTTTAAACACGGAACACATTTTAGACACCTTAAGCTACACCTGCTCTGAAATGATCTGGTTATCTCCAATCTCCTTACCAGGATAGACTGAATCCAGTGATAACATCAGCATCAGTGCAGTTCCCCTCACACACAGAATCACAAAGAATCATCTAGGTTGGAAAGGACTCTGTAGATCATCTAGTCCCACCATTCGCCTAGCACAGTGCCCACCTACAGCATATCCTTAAGCTCTAAATCGACCTGACTCTTGAACACCTCCAGGGATGGGGACTCCACCACCTCCCCGGGCAGCCCATTCCAACACCCAACAACCCCTTCTGGAAAGAAATGCTTCCTAATATCTAGTCTGAACTTTCCCTGGCGCAATGTGAGGCCATTTCCTCTTATCCTGTTGCTTTCTACCAGGCTAGAGAGGCTCATCCCCAGCTCTCTGCAACCTCCTTTCAGGTAGCTGTAGAGGGCGATGAGGTCTCCCCTCAGCCTCCTCTTCTCCAGACTAAACACCCCCAGTTCCCTCAGCCACTCCCCGTACGACCTGTGCTCCAGACCCTGCACCAGCTTCGTTGCCCTTCTCTGGACATGTTCAAGTAACTCTATGTCCTTTTTGTAGTGAGGGGCCCCTCACTGCTGTGTAAGTGGTTCACCTTTGCACAACCTTATACACAGTTTCCCACTATAGTTAACACTATAACCTGCATCTATGAAACAACATACAACATATATTTGAATATATATACACAAACCCACAAACTTGATAGGAGGAGGATCAAAGGAGCAGTTATTGCCGACAATACATTTAAGCATCTTACACTGTGTGGTCCAAAAATCAACTTAAATTGTTGTTTTTCTTTTGTCTACACCAGCAGTTGGGTGCATTATTTATTAATGATTATCAGCCACTTAGAAAAAAGCAGCTAAGAACTCATTAAAATTAATAAGCACTTCTACCCTTACTAGCACTGTTCTTAACAGTTTTGTATGCTAAAAATGATATTGGATTAAGAAAAATGTTTTAGGAAACCTAAATATGTTTTGGCAGTCTTCAAACGCATACAGTTTTTAATATATGGCAAGAGGAACACAACAGCTCTATCCAGACAAGACGTTGAATGCAGCTTTCTACCAGCACTGTAAAGCTGTCTGTGATGACATACTTTCTCAGCAGCAAAACTGACCCAAATTCTTTAAGAGAAACATATTTTGAAGTGCTTTACTTTGAAATATATAATGACATTAAGATAGAAGAAGCAAAGACAGAATTTAGTTCACTTGAGGATAATGTGGTTTTGTCTATCAAAACTGTCTCTCAGCAATTCTACTGCTTACAATTTTCTAGACCTATGTGTCCTGAATGTATTTTACACAACTCTTGTTTACCTACTAGATATAGTGTTCAAGTTCTATTTTTAGTTTGAAAACGATTCTCCTTGTACATGCTTTTCTTTGTGTAGTAGTCAAAATCAAAGTGTGACTGTTTTCCTTGCACGTTTCCTAAGCAATTAGAACTAATGATGCAACAGCCAAATACTTCCAGAACTAACACTGTATTTTCATCACTAATTACACACCAAAGTTTTTGCTTTCTGTTGATTATTTGCCTCTGTAAACAAATGCATAATCAGCAGTTTCAATTCAGTCCACTTCATCTCTTTTTTTTAAATTAAACTGAAATGGCACTTTTAGCTTCACCTTCATAGGTTAAGTTTATTCACTTTATCTTTAAACAGCATATTGCCAAGAAACCTCTGTATCACGAATTTTGAGATTGTTTAGCTTTCAGTGTTCCTTATTTTCTACTTAATACCCTTTAATTCCATTTTAAAAAAAGGAAAATAAACTGACTAAATATTTTATTTGCCTTCCTCCTTTCTAAATATACCCAAAGAAAAGTCAGACTTGAGAAACAAAGTTGCAGAGAAGCAATGACAAGGAATTCTGAGGTCTTCCACAGAGCTTAAGCCAATCTTTCTATGATGGCTAATCTTGACAGGGCTCATTTCTAACTTCTGAAACACAATACAACACCATTTTAATATCTAATTTTGAGACTAATATGGCTGAAATTATCTCACTTTTACATTCAGGTTACATCCTCCAGGAAGGTGACCATTCCAGCTCAAAGAAGAGACGTTCAACTTAGTCATTTGAAGGTCGTTACAACAACTACTGACCATTCAGAAACTCTTTTCTAGAATTACTGAAATAAATTTCATAAACCAGCAATGATTCAAACAGGAACTTTAAAGGTTCCTGAAATAGGCTGGTTTAGGTGATGGTTCCATTGCAGCTTTTGTGGGGTTACAGAGAATTATCAGACACTCATGTATTACATGTGGATTACACTGACAAGACAGAAAAAATAACCCAGGCTTTTCTATAGGAACAGTATTTGCAAGAATAACTCCATGTAATTTTTTCTGTCTACAAGGCTGGCACCTAGCTGAGGAGAATCAACCTTTCCTAGCAAAAGAGAAAAGGTACTCCCAGAGGGGCAATGGTGCCTGGGATTATACATCCCTCATCCCCCTGGAAGCCTGGTCAGCAAAACTGCCCATTGGAGGTACCTGTTTATTTGCTGACTAGGCCTCTGACCACAGCAAGGATGTGATGTATTTGCTAGTTAAAGCTAAGGGAGAACAAATTTACTTTTCATCTTCAGTCCTCCCTGCAAAGTTTTAAGGTCCACCAGTAACCAAGAACTGTAAAAGGTTCAGCAGCTTCAGTGAGTGAACCGCTGGCATTCCGCTGTATGAGATGAAGTCCATTCTGGTCTTCTGGAAATGTTGGGATGCATGTGGTAGGGGCAAAAGAAATGTCTCATGAACAGCTCTGAGATGAACGTGACTGCTTTTCAGGGAAAGATCAAGAATGATTTCCATCAGTGTCTTAAAATGTTGATTTTTGTGAAATAATTTAAAAGGGCTCAAAGTTTCAAATAGTGCTTAGGCCCTAAGCTGTGAAACTTGTGCATATCGCTTTAGACAGGGCACATGTAAGAATTAACCTGTACCCTTGTTCCATCCCTGAAGTCATTGAAAAGCTTCAACCCCACAGTTCCCTTTGAAAAAGTCTTTGACATATAGGTGATGTCAATCATCTGCAAGTTATCAAAACCCAAATATATCAGCTGAGCATCCAATTTCAGGCCCTTCCACATATGAAAGTCCACGTTTCTGTCGAATTCATCCTGTACTTCTAAAGAAGCTCCACAACAAAATACATCAGATCCAGAAGCTGCAGTTCAAGGTTGTGGGAGAAAGCCAGGTTACCCAAACTTTGTTTGTTCAACTATCATCAGAGAAAAATAATCGTGCAGTTTATGAAGGTGGTGGCAATGTCAGCTCCAGGCTCTCTGCCAGACTTGGTACAGAGGAGCAGGTGGAAACATTTGATTGCTCCCCCACCTTGCTTAGGGAAAAGGCATGATGCCAACTTTTCATTTTTTTATGGGTACCACTTTGAAGTAGCTTGTGCATCACTAGCAATCCATATATAACACTTTGGAAACCCCAGGTACAAAGTCCTCCATCTCAGTAGGCTATTTAAAGCTGTGCTGATGCAATCTGCAACGCGTGGGCGAACTGCTGTGTCCGTGCGAAGCACCACTGACAACCTGCCCACTGCTTGCATGCTGCTGAAGAGTCTCGAATCAAGCAAATTTGAGTGTTTCATCTGAAATTATGAGTGTATTCTTCACGTAACTATTTTTATTTTCTCTTTTTATATCAATCATACAATCGTACCAATACACTTTTTAAAAATGCCTTGATTTTGTACTAACGGTAATAGCCACAAACTGACTAGAGCACAGCAACATACAATTTCCTGAGAAAAAAAATCCCTTTGCTGAAAGCGAGGGAGAACTGTATTTTCTATATTTAGACTTCAGCACAGCACAGCACAGTACAGCATGTTTTCTCTTTTGCTCAGAGACATCAGATGGAGAGTTCTAAACATTGGGTTGCAATTAGTTACTTACGCTGATGTGTTTGGGGGAGTGCAGCCCAATGTAACAAGTTGCTGTTGTCCGCACAACAATTTCCTGGATTTTTGGTTAAATGACCCTAATGCCTTAATCTTTAATCACCTTTACTCATGGCTGTAGCAACAACTGTGGGTGACAAAGCAGGACAGTTGGCTTCCTTTTTAATGAGAGATGATGTGGAACATACCCTTTTCTCCACATCTAACTCTTGCCTCACAGTGGCTGTTAATTAGTACACCTAGTGAGCAAAAGTCTTTAAAAAAAAAAAAAAAAGGGTAACTGCAATTTTCTTTGATTATGTATTTTGTTTGTTTGCCTGTTTTACATTCAGCAAAAGCCCTGAGGTAGAAGAATATTCAGAGTCATAATAAATAGCAGTACTGTATAAACAAAACAATCTTTAAAGGGTTCCAGTTAAAACTCAGTTGGGTGGTGTACTAAAATATAAAATTTGCTGTTTGATTAACAGTACAGTGCTCTAAATAATCATTCAAAGATGTCCGTTAGCATTCAAAAAATATGAAACAGCACAAAACCTTACCTTAACACTGAGAAAACTCTAGCCATTTTTCCTATTGCTCTTATCTTGTTCCTTATAACCTCCTTTCGTGCAGCAGCTGTTGCTCCTACGGAAAACACATTAAAAACAGTTATAGGGACTTGTAAACAATACATCACTACTCTGAACTCTAAATAGAACAAACATCATAATGCCATGGTTTACCAAACTAAGCTATATTTGTAGTCAAAACTAAAAATATTATTTTTTTGTTATTTATAGTTCAAGACTGATCACTTTTGAATTATCTAGTTATTAGTACCTTTAGAGATGTGATCCTTTTCCTGCTGCACATTAGAGCTGCATGTTTTTTTCATCAATGTAAGCTAATTTTCCATTTCAAAAACATTTTCAGAGACCATACTCTTTTGAAAACAAGCTTCTTAGAAGTCAAAATGCCAAAAAGATATTAATCATGAACAGTACCCAAACCATAAAAAGAATTAAAAGTTAAACAACAATGGAGGTATTTAACTTTTTAAGTGAAAAACAATCACATTTCACTTAATCTTCTAAAACGTGGTTGGGTTAAGCTTAAGGCCAGGAAGATCCACACTTAGTCCTATCCCTAGTTAAATACATATCTAAACGGTTATAAAACCTAAAGGCAGAGTCCTGAAAACCAGCATGAAATGGCAGGGATTGCATTGGCTGGCAGTTGGTTAAGAGAGTTCCGCAGAGCAACTTCCTTGTCATCACTGCTATGGCCTGCTCAAAATTACAATTACTTTGAAATTTGTGAACTCAGACAATAATCTACCCTTAAAAAAAAAAAGCATGCTGGAACAGAGACTACAGTTCAGCTAAGTCTGCATGTGTAATTGTTACTTGGATATCATCGAAACCTAGAGTATTATCTGTGCATCCAAGAGAGAACCACCTGAATGGGAAAAACAAATAGTCATAAATTACCAGAATGAGGAATTTCTTTTAATAAGAACCCCCCACATCCACAAGAAAATGCCAGTTATACTAAGTAAACCAGTTTCATTTAATTATCACAATCCTAAGATATCATGAAGATATCTCCCAAAGGTCTCTGATTGACAGGTAACCTCGGCTCTTATAGATGCTGCCTGACAATTCTTGCCTCAGAGGCTCAAGAGCGCAACCTGAAAACCACTACACATCATAGTAACACTTCTTTTTTCACTGCTCCAGAATTTGAGGACAAAAATGAAAATTTCTATTTTTCAATTCCTAGCAAATTGATCCATTTTATAAAGTGGAGTCCATCACGGAAACTAAAATAGCAGAAAGGGCCAAAGATGAGGGAGGCGGTTATGGCAGCAGAGGGTTCAGTCCCAGGGAGCCGAGGCAGCAGCAGAGGCAGCTGCCTGTGTGCACCAGGCAGGGGAACAAGGCACTGTTGAATCCGTGATGGATGCAAGTGAAAACCTGCAGCCACGAGGCCTTGTCATGCAGACCTTCCTTTGCTATATTATGAGAGCAAAGTGACTTCAGCCCAATGGGCTCATAATGAAACACGGGCTCTGTTGAACTCAATGGCAAAAGTCCCATCTGCTTCTGCGGTACCAGTGTTTCGCACACTGCACCTCCGCGCTGCGGTCCCAACCGCTCTGGACAGTGCTGGAGTGGTCCAACACTGCCACAGAGGATATTCTCTGGGTAGCTTCTGTGAGCTGACTGTGCAATAATTCTCAGTTTCTGATCTGTCCATGTGTCTCTGCTGATGGCAGTCCCAAGGCTCTTCTATCAGGCACTGTCACTTTTCTACTGCAGATTTCTCAATTAGTTAATTTCTTGAGTTTAACTAACAGTTTGAGACTACCACTGGAGATGCAGCTTTGCTTCATGATATTTACTAGATGACTAGGTGGCCTGGCATTTTAGAAGAGGTGAAAAGGAGGTACGTTTTTTTCCTGTGCTTAAATTTCAAAATAAATGGCCATCCCTTGCAAAAAACTTTCAAAATTGAAAATAACTCAAATTCTAGAGCTGTTCAAAAGAAAGCCAAGTAACCATAGGAGCAAATATCACAGAAAATGAACAAAAACTCAGGATGAATCTCACTGCAACTATTAACATTGTGGTCAAGATTAACCCCAAGCAGTGCAAGAGTTTGAAAAAGTAGGAGCTCAATAGCCACACACAGGGAATCCTGCAGAGCTTGCTGGCAGGGTTGTGTGTCCCTGACCAGCCTGTGTGCAAACAGGTCCACATGAGCCACCTTATATGTGCGCACAGCTATCACAGTCTGCATGATCAAATCTCGATAACTTATGTACTGGGATATGCTCATACGTCTGCTGAGGAGCATGAACTAGACGTCTTACAATCATGTATGCTACTTTTGCATGCATCCATCTTTTCGGGCACTTATTAATATATTATTTCCAGGCATTTCTAACTGTCCTCCTGTCTGTCTGTCTGTCAGAATCATGAGCCTGTATCTTGAAGTTCAAACTGGAAGAAACTATGCTCAGAATGACAGCTTTCAAATCTCCCACATATAGAGATAAAAATATAAAGAAAAGATATAAAAAACATAAAGATAAAAAGTCCTAGGCATAAATGTCTAATTCTAGACAATGAAGAGTGGGAGAATCAGATGTAATTCAGTTGTAACTGAATTAAATATAATATATTTGTAACAGCTTAATGAAAAATTTAAATTAAACAGCAATGATTCAGTTGGGTTCTTCAGGAAATAGAGGGAGTACATTCCTGCCTCAGTTATTATGATGTCACTGAATTGTACTCTCAAAATACGCCAGACATGGTTTTCAGCCTTTTTTACCCTGAAAGCACTTAAACACCATTTGCCTTTTTCTTTTTATTTCCTCAAGTGTCACTATCCCTACTTGTTTCATACAAACCCACACTATTCTAGCTGATCATATAATTGACCTTTTTCAGTCACTGCTTAACTTCCAGAGGACTTGAGAACTGAAAATTGGAAAAGTAATTTATGGCCAAAGTGAAATACAATGCCCTAGATTATAAAATAAGAATGGAAAAAAACATAACAGGTTCAAAAGGAGTATTTTGTTTCTCAGCAATACACATAAAAGATTACCAAAAAATACACTGGAAATATTTTGGTCTCCACGGAATTTCATAATTTGTAACAGGTCTGTGAAAATGACTTAAAATAGTCTGTGTACTAAATGTAATGATTTATATTATTTCTTTTCAAAAAATGTTATTTGCTAAATAATGCACCTGATATTCACAATGTTTTATTGCCCTGTTAATTTTAACTGAATACCACTAACCTGATACAATATTTGGATTCCCTAAATATTTATACATAAATCTTAGACTCACATTTCAAATGTGAATACTACAGCTTAGTATTCTGAAATTCACTATTAATGTGAATCCTTATAAATTACTTCAGCTACATTTAAGGATACATTGATGTGAGAATAAATGGATCATAACCCGAGAACTGGCTATGGGTAAAAGGGTTAATTTTAGCCTTTGCAAACATTGCCTGATATCCTCTTAAGGTTTTACTTTTCTTCAGTATCTAAATAAACCCTATTAACATGAAGGAACTTAAGAAAAAATAAATCATGAACACAGTCAAATGTAAAGTTGGAGTAGAAATATTAATTGGGAAGTAGAATAAAAGCTCTGAATCTTACTTCAGTAATTTAACACGTTCTGTTGGATTTCATATTTTGTAGCATCCAAACACAGCTCTTGCAAGCTGAATATGCAGGACTTACATGAAAAGTAATTTAGGCCTTCAAATTAAGAAGCAGAACAATAGGGGAAAAAAAAAAAAAGGACTAGAAACTCTTATGCATAGATGTGGGATTGAACAGATAGAAAATAATACTGAGTAAAAAAGCCAGACCCAAATCTCTCACTGTTATCCTTATATTATATATTATCTAATTGAGCATTAGGAAAATTAATGAAACTTAAGCCTTCCAACTTATTGAATACCTTTCTTCTGTGCATAAATGGGATCTTCTTATGAATTCCAAAGGGGGGGAAAGAAAAAGATCAGTGATGTTTGTAGAATGAAAATAAAAAATAATACAGAACATTTGACAACATCAATGGAAACGCAATGTTTAAGTAAAGTCTGAAAAACAGAAAAGAAACAAATTAGGCAGGGAACATCTAGAAGGAAAGAAACAGATTGAGAATGATGGGGAAAAAAAAAAGAAAACACCTTTCCAACTTAACACTTTGTTAGGTTTTGCAGGAAACCAACATGCAGGCAGAAGATCAACAGCAAAACAGCCTTGGTGTTAACACCTCTTGAACACATACTTTCTCCTACATCACTGCAGGTGTTTTCATAAGGTTTAATTACCCCCCAGTTTAGGTAGGGTGTGCCTGCCTGATGACACCTCTTTTCTTAGAGGAATCAAGCTAATTCTTCCAGTTTTATTTACATCTGATAGCTGAAAGAATAGTTTACTATCATAGACATGGATGCTGCTTCTGCCAAAATCTGTGCTATCTACCACACCCATGCATTTGTTCAAATGGTCCAGCAGATCACAATTATCAAACCCAAACACCACCATGGTACAAGGCTTTGCAACTATTTTTGAAAGCAAGGCAAGTGCAACACTTGGTGCTCAGGCGCAGCTGCTCCATGACACATTTTGGGTGCGCTGGTTACCTAGAGCACACTGCTAGGTTGGTCTAGAGGCAGAGGACACCAATGTGCTGTATTATAGCTCACACGAAAAACGCTCTGGTCATGGAAACAACCATACCTGGCCAAATAAATGAATGAATAAATAAAAGTTCACATTAAAATGCCTCTCAGCCACCAACTCACAGAGAGTAGGTACACACTGCAGCCCAACGTTGCTGGTTTAAAGGAAGAACAAAACATAAACCTGTGGGAAAAGCTCTCAATTTATTTCTCAGTTAAAAATTAAGTCACTGAAAAGCTAAGACTCTCTCATTTGTCCAGGTAATATCATGAACACCCTTACCAAGGCACTGGTAAGTAACTGAGACCTAATGACAGTTTTGCTCAATCAGTCTCTGTGTAAGTTGGTGCAGAGCTTGCCCCAGGTGCAGCTTATTGCACCGAAGAGCTGTGGCAAATTTCATATGCCACTGCTCACAGCAGAACCAGGTTTTGATCAACAAGAGACATTTAACTTTGTAATTCTCTTTAGGCTTGGACTACAGCACTTTACTGGGGAAGCTGTATTCCAACTGAGGAATAAATGCTGCAGCTAGCACTGTGACAAAGGCTTTTCTGTGAGAAGGCTGTGAGCTACAATATTGAAGGCAATACAAAAATTATTACGTAGTGCATACACTATCTTGTATGTCTATGCCAAATCATGATAGCGATGCATACAAAGCAAGACTGTGCATTTGTGTCATCTATTACATCATTGTATCATTTTAATTAGCAGTTTAGTTTTTTCAATCAAATGCATGAGGCCAGAAATGTTACTACTTAAAATAAAACAGGACTCCAACTATATGCTGGCTAGGTAAGATGTATTTGCAGCTCCTATTGCTAAGCAATATGTTCAATGCACAAACCATACAACGCAGGAGCTAATTTCACCCAAGACATTCTTTACTGGATCAGATTATATTGCAACCACCATAGCAAATAGGAGAGAAAGTTCAGCAAGAGTAAACTATCAGAGATAGGTCAAGTTTTCTTATCATATCCTCTTATTTTTAAAGCAAGTGAAACCAAAAGGCCAATACAAGCCAGCAGGGACATATGGGATAAAGGGCACTATGATTGCTATTTAGGCTTTTCTCACCAAACGTATACAGAAACTGCCTACAAAAAATTGATCCGATCCCCATGATGTGTTTCCTTAAGAAAAAAAAAAAAAGAGGGGAAAAAAAAAAGGGAATACATGCTGTTGAGCATCCTGCTCATGGCTAGATGCAACATGCATGACTCAGAATCAAAAATAATAATAATAGTAATAAAAAAAAGGGGCTCACAAGAACACCATGCAGTGAGGTCAGGCAATACTGATGGGGTTTGGTTTTGAAGGGGGAAGTGAGAGAGGAAGACAGGGCAAGAAAGTGTAAGAAAAGATAACGAATGAAATGACTGATCAGTGCAAACCATACTGATGGATCATTCTCATTACTCATTACATGTGGGAACCCAGGTCAGGGCATGTTCAAACTGCAAGGAGAGAAAGGAAATCAGCAGCAAGCCCTGAAATCTACTGATGATGTAAAAATAAATAATCATTTTAAAGAATCATTCCATTGAACAAAATGCATCTGCTGTTGCAGATTAGCAGTATTTCCCATAGAAGGAAATGCCTGTTAAGAAAAATGTCAGTGGGTGAACAGGATTGTACTGCTGCAGTCCTCCAAGGAAGCTAGACAGAAATTATTGAAAAAGAATAATGGAATGTTGAGCCACTACAAGACTGTTAATGCACAGCCCATACAGCAACAGTTTTATGCTGATAAACATTTGTCTGTTTCACCAAGAACAAAAATGAAATAAATTTCTCCCCCAAAATGCAAGGCTCTAAGGCGGGAAGGGGAAGGGGGAGGTGG
>NW_020799099.1:18666413-18702631 GCF_003259725.1 Athene cunicularia | reverse complement strand
CTAGGTTTTTCTGGGTTATTTTATTTTTTTTTTAATATTTCTGTTCTTCTCATAGACTTTTTTTTTTAAAACACTGAAAGCATTGATAGTAAGATCACTGGCGATGAATGGAATTTTTTTCAGTTTTGCTCAATTGAGAAGGGACATTCAGCAGAGCTGCAATTTACTCTTACAGAGCCTAACAGAAAATAATGTCTAATAAAGTAAAATTGTCTTATAAGAATCCCCAAATTGCAAGACATAAAGTATCATTTACAGTCAAACTAACAGGTACAAGGCAACTTACATTCTTATAAACTCCAACCCAAATGAACAGAAGTGACAGTTCATTCCTCTCTTCTTAGCAGAAATATCAGGTCAGAACATTGTCTGTGTTTGCACATTTATTTTTGTTGTTTCTAATGCTTCTTAAAGCCTTTTAGATATAAAACTGCATGAAAAGAGGCAACTAATGAAATATTTCAAGTACAATCTTCAAAAACTGCTGTACTGATGTTTTGGAAGAAGCTCTTCAGGAAGTTCATTTCATTGTAGGAAGATAATTTCACTGATGTAATTAAACTTTCTACAGGAATCCCTGGGATCTTATGCATGAAATCAACAGCTGACCTCTTTGTGACAACACAACACAGACTTCATGGAGAGAAATACATTTTTTTAAACAAAAGAGTGAGACCAAGGAAAGGGTTAAAGTAGGGCAGAAGGTCCATTAATTCTTCCCAATGCATGCAGTACAGCAAATCCACTGGAGTCTAGCACAACAGTGGTGGCACAGAATTTGAACAGGGCTCAGAAAATTATCCCAGGGTTAGTAAATAAACTTCGGAAGTAGTTTCAAGGCAAACAATCTCAACCAAGCAGGAGGCTCTTACCATCAAACCCATCTTCCTCTGTCCCTAATTCATCATCTGAGCAGATGTTCAGCACGTTTACCAGCATCTCTGTCACTAAAATGGAAAACAAATGCAAAATGTTGATATTAAGCTTCCCATGGTCTGTCACAAAAAGCAAACTCTAGCTGTAGTAGTGTTAATGAAAATTCAGTACAGAAATGACATCCACTTTTAAAACATGACCTTGTTTTATGTATGTAGTAAGCTTGAAGTGTTTTGTGTAGTTAATAAAAAGTACACGTTACCATAAAAATTGTTACAAATATAACAAACACCACCACAAATAGATCTTAAAAAAAAAAGTGTTTACAGCCTCTATTTTTGCAATTGCCAATGAACTAGGTAACTTCTGTTTTCTCCCCTTCAATACATTTTTGCCTTCATTCAACTTGGACAACAACACTGATCGCTCTCCTCTTGCTGCTACATTGCAATAGCATCTGATTTCCTCACTCAGTAAATGGAAAGCCATTCCAATTGAAAAAGTTAAAGCAAGAGGGATCACAGAATATTTATTTATCCAGGTTTTGGGCACTGTACTTTCAGTTCAAGAAAACATTAACCCTTGTAAGATGTTCACAAAGGGGCAGTGTCCCTTGAAATCCAGGACAAATAGACTAGATGATCATTGTAGGTCCCTTCTAGCAGGAACTACTGTATATTCAATAGAAACATAGTTATTGGTGAATTCAAAATATATTCAGCTCGCTTACTCTGCAACTTGGGCATGGAAGGGTCAGCCTCAGGCTACCCCTAACCTGGTCCCGGCTCTTCTAGGAAAGCAACAGTGAGACACTAACCAGAGTGTACACAGAGGAAGAACAACCAAAAAAAAAAAAAAATCCAGCAAAAAATCACAACCAAGGAAATATAATTTAGAGATCAAAAAAGCCAAAGGTACAAGGTAAAATATGAAATCATTAGCAGATTGAGGAAAAACTCCACTACATCTACATGTTGTAAGCATCATTAAAAGGGTTACCAGGCATGTCTAGGCTTGCACTAGCTACACAGGTTGAAACTTTAAATTTTTTAATCAGGTGGTTATTAAAATCCTCTTCTATGACAACTATGATGACTTGGAACATTAGAAGGGTGGGATAAAGCTATATTTTTCCTACATTAGTGAAGGATTTAATATTTCTCTTTGACAGGATTAGCAGAAAGACTTTCCACATTAAGAACAACTAGTGAAACTAACAGCTTCCTACCTTTGTTGGCCTTTGAGAAAAAAAAAATCTATAAAAAAAAGGAAGCAAATAAAAGCTGTGTAGAACATCAACTCTTACATCCATGAGTTTTGTTTTGCAGAGAAAGGGAAAACACCAATTTCACTTCTTAGGGCTGTAAGATTTCCAAGCAACTGGTAAGAGTGACCACTGGGAAGACATGAAGGAGAAAAAAATATCCCAAGAAAAAAGAAGGAGGAGTGTCCATGGTCTCAGAACATCAACAAAACTGACCATGCATCCTGCAGCCCCACCTGAGGAGGCCACCAGTGGTAAACTTCTGAAAAAATGACCTTACAGAACATCTTACAGGACCTGCATTATGTATGAAGAACAGGCCCATCCTAAAAACAGCCTGGCTGAGTTTATGGCTGAAGAAAATTAAAGCATTTTATCTGCTTCACAGGAGTCTGCAACACGTGTCAGGGTGGATTATGTAATGCCTCTGTTAGTGGAAACGCCTGTCTATTCTTTGTTAATCCCTACTTCATCGTCTCTCTGCTTTGTTCGCAGAGACCTCAGGCATCTAACCAGCAGCTTTCCTTGTACAAAAGAGTAGCTGAAAACAAAGCTGGTCATGACTGCAGGTAAGAGCCACAGCTGGTTGTATTTTCAGTTGCCTATTAAGAGAGAACTGTTATTCCAAGCAGCTTTTAAGAGTTTATTACAGTTTTCTGGCAGTAATTGCTGTTGCAGCAATATACTATAATGGATGGATCAAAGCAAGCTTCATCTCAGGTCCTGAATAAAATGACTTGGTGTTTAAGCAGTTTGCATTATGTATTCATTTAATATGTTAGACCAAAGTGTTTTCATGCCTTTTGTGTGCTTGCCATTCATAGCATAAAGTTGTCTTCAGGCAACGTCAAGAGCATCATGTTTCAATAAAACATGATTTATGTTCTTTACAGTCTTCTCAACAGCGATGAGGCACCATATGCCCTGGGCAAAGAAGAGGCTGAGGAGCAGGTTTTCCTTCTTCCTGCCATCTCTCTACTCTCTCCAGGAACAGTTAACTAGACTGGGTCTTAGCATCACCAGCTCTGTGTTTGCTGGTGAAAAAGCAACCCATCATCATCTTATCAGAAAGGTCAGTTGAGTAAGGATGTAACTGTAGTAGAGAAGTCTGTTGTGATGTCCCTCAAGCAGTAAGCAATACCCAAAGGAATGCCTGAGAGCTTATAAAGGAACAAATAATAAGAATTTCATTCAGTGAATGCACCTCTGGTCTGCAATGCCATAAAATCTATTTCTACAGCAGAAACATAATGACATCAGAGCTTGGCAAAAGTGGAAATTATAAGAACATATGAGAAGTGTGATTAACCATTAGTATTTGCTTGCCCCTCTAAGGCCTTTTTCTATAAATTTGTCCTCAAAAGCAAGTCATCTGTCTTCAAATTATTCTAGCCATTTCAAATAAATGAGACCACATGCACAGTGACTAAGAAATCATTGTGCACATTCTATGAACACAGCCAATTTACATACCTTTCTCACCCACAAACGGCAAGGACCAGGTAAACACATCCATGAAGTTCGGAAGCCAGTACGGATGAGGGGAGCAGTTGAACTGTCTGATATTCATAACGTTGTTCTCGTATTTCAATACTGCAGCTAGAAGGAAGAAAGGAAAGAAGCGAGAGAGACGTCAGCCAAGCACGTGTGACTGGCTACCAGACCAGTAATGCTCACAGCATGCACAGCCTGCAGAGATGCTCACCAGCTTTCAACCACTTGACCTGACTGCTATCTATAACAGAGTACAGCCTCAAAGAAGTTGCAAGCCATTTCCAGTCTGAACGCAGTGTCACCAGCTTTCCCTGGCACTAAGATGGGTTGGTAAGCGAATTAGTAACTCTGAGTAGTCATGAACATCGGCTCTGGGATCTGCCACCAGCGAGGAACAAGGCAGAGTATCCACAAGCATCCATTTCACACAGTTACCTGAGCTCCTCACAACTATACATTGGAGATAACAGAATTTCATCACTCAGAGTTAGAATGCTGCTCTGCCAGTGAACATTTTCCATATATTTAATTCATAGTATTGTGCAACAGATGATACTTTCTTCTCATATTATTCAAACTTTAGTCACAAGAGACTGTATAGTATATATAGTATGAATAAATATTAATATGATTTGTCTTGCACCATTTGAAATTTGTATCATTCTTGACACACAGACAAAGACTACTTTTGTGGATATATAGATATTTATGCCATAGACACTTTTTAAAGCAGTATGACAAGTTCATTGTTAAACTTGTGTTAATGGACTTCAGGTACCTGAAACAGGATCTGATTAACTTTAACCAGGTTTTGCAATATCAACAGAACAAAGTAAATCAAAATATCACAAAGCATATTGGTAAGAAACAGCTATTTATTTCTAGAAGAGACCAGAGCTGTACCCAGGCCCAGTGCAGTCAAAAGTCAGATGAAAAAGGGAAAGGCTGAATGTGGCTTGGGTATAACTGTGAGGGCTGAGAGTGCAAGCGGGAGAGAAAGGAACAACATCAATTTGGTTAGGGAGGAGCAAAGTAACCATGCTGAAAATGCAGCAGATGAAATAAAATGAACTCAACAATAAACCTAGGTAACTGCCCTTATCAAAACATATTGTCCAAAGCATGAAGTTTGCCCAACACTATGCTAATGCTATGTTCCATGCCAAATCTAGACTTTCATGCACTTCTAAAATTTTTATAGCTATATGTGGTTATTAGGATGCTGTAGATTACTCAAACCTCAGGCCATTCATTGAGACCACCTGGAAGAACACAGAATGGGGATGGGTTCAGCAGCTGTTTGTAACGCAGGTCTGTTGCTGGCTTTAAAAGAATGTATTGAGGGAAAGCTTTAAATAATATGGACTTTCAATGAAAATCATCCAGTGCTGGACTTCTATTGTTCACTTTATGGGCCAACTGTTTCAGCTTGGGAAACAGTAAAACTGAATCTCATCCCTTCCTTCTCTCCTTTTTTTTCTTTTTTCTTTTTTTTTTTTCTCTTTTCCGTCTTCTTGCAAATGCAATGAAAATCTTAATAATGCAGTTACTCAACCTGGTGACAGCATCTCTAACTTAATTAGGGTATATTTTATTTTACAGAATCTGTTTCCTGAAATTCAGTAATTTCTAAATTGCACAAGCACAGAATGCACGTGATCTTGGATGTGAGCAGAGCCAGAAAAGATCAAGTATTTCTTCCCTTATGGAGAAAAAAGTAACTTTGAGATAAGCACCTAAAACCAAAGGGATTTATAACTATCCTGAACACAAAGACATAAAAGTTTTGAAACAATACAGTCACAGGAGCTGCAGGCAGGATCTTTAATTAACATGGGACTGAAACAGTCAAAAGAAGCTGAAGCTTCCATCCACTGTAACAGGTGCTGGCACTTTATATTTTTATTACTGGAAAGGGTGGGGTTTCACATTTTAAAAGACAGTTCAGTGAACTTTACATGAAGTTTGCTAGTCATCTCACTACTAGCATCTACACAGTGCTGAACGCAATCACTGCTCAGATGCTTACTCTCATGAGACAGTGCTGACTTCACCATGTCCTGGTGGTCATCATCTGATCTTGTAGAAGTTTTAGTTCTGTAGCTGTAGATGAGCTGTCACCAAATATTTTTTACACTATAGACAATATACTGCACATACTTGAGGACATGTATGTAACGACATAAATCATCTTCATCTTCTGCCTTTTTAAGCCAGGAATTAAACCATCCTGGTGAGATCTAGTAACCTGTGATCTTCATAATGGTACCCCTCAGTTTTAGTCAAAGAAAAATGAATCAAGGCAGCAACACAGAATAATGCCTTCATAAATGATGCAACAGCATGAATCAAAATTATATAAGAAATCTAACACACCAAAGACATGTAGAGAAAGAGGTATATCACACTTTGTTTTCCCCTTTTCTCCAGCCTTCCCACCTCTGGCTTACAGGGAGGAACACAGTTCCAAGGGCTGGTTACCACTTAACAGCCAGCAATAAAGTTATGTGACTGCAATATGGCACAGCACTGTAGGAAATGCAGTATATCGCAACGTTGGCTGAAAGGGGTGAACATTTCTTCTGATTAATCATCTCCTTCCATTGACTAAAGTGTGTGGCAATCACATAAGAAATTTTTTTCATGCACTAGACTATTTCTTCCCACAAAAATTTAATAGGTTGCTAAATGTCTTCAATTTGTGGCTGATGACAGAGTGCAGAGTTACCTGGGAGTTTCTGAAGTCTACTCACTGATAGATATACAAAACGGCTCCCTAACATTTACAGGAACTTTTGCCAGGCAGACACCCTCCATTTAAATAAACCACATTTGACTCTTGCCCATCCTAGTTTGACAGTTGGCAGCCATTCTGTTTCTCAGTAGAATAAAAATGGTTTAATACTGCTATTAGCAAAAATGAGAAAACTAGTGTCAATGCTCTTCATATTTCCATTACTTTTTGGCTGATATTACATATGGCAGATCGAAATTCATTCTCCTTCTATTATAGTGACACAATTGCATAATAAAAATAAATAGTTTGTGGCTTTACAGCAAAAATGAGTCAAAAACCACACAAAAAGGGCCACTTAATGGTTGTGAAGATTCATTTAGAAGGACTAAAACTTCAAATTCATCATCTTAGTGAGCTGAGGTAGCTTCCCTTCCCATTATTTCTGAATTTTATCCATTAAGCCTATTTCTAAATTCTGTGAAAGTTGAATAAATCTTTTTTACAAGGAACTTCTAAAACTGCCCTCTAAAAAAGCTTGAACCATGAGCAAACAGTTGGAAAACATCAAATTAAATATAAATAGCTTAAGCTGGGTTTGGTGTTGGTTTTTTTTTTTCAAAGGAAGGTAAATTGTTTCGAGATTACTGTAAAAATTTTTCACACCACCTTATTAATTTATGTACCTGAAATCTTACAACAGCAATTTTCTATAACAGTATGTTAAAAACTATTGTCCTCTGTAAATGACCTGTACAGCTCCTCCACAAATGACTTCAAAGGCCACTTGAACACCACTACTATACAACAGAGCCAGGTAATCACAGAGACAGAAGTCTTCTAAAATAACCCTACTCCTAAAAGAATAAAATAAATCAGGGTAGTTACCAGTATCACAAATACTTTTCTGAATTTTTAATTTAAAGTCTTTCACTTATAAGCACAATGTAAATGAAATATTTTTATTAGGTGACTAATGAAGATAATTAACATTAAACAAAGTGGCTCTTGTTATGATTGTGCAGTTCTGACTACTGTTCAGTAGTCAGAAGACAAAAACTTCACCTCAATCAAGTAGAAAATGCTTCTCAGATAATAGTAGGAGTTTTCCTTAGCTATTCTGGCCCCTTGCTTGCTTTCAGTCATAGCTCTTCTCTTCTTCTTTGCTGGCTCAGAAAAAGTTGGGAGGTTTCACCTCTGCTTCTTTTCTTAGCCCACATGAACTTGATGACGAAGTAGCTATTGAAGACCTCAGCTACGATGGCAGAGCAGGCATCTTTTGAAGGCTAGCTATATGACTACAGACCACATGGTCGTTGATGGAGGAGAGAGAAGAAAGTTGAATGGGTTCCTTTGGTTATTAAACCTGTGGCTGAGGAAAACCTGACTCTTTCCAACACTTGCTTATTATTCCGGGCTGCAACCTCTATACTTTTCTTTCCAAATGTATACTCAGACAGATGCTAGCAGACCAAGCCACCAGCCACAGTTTTATTGTGTATAATCACCAACCAGAGCAAGAATCTTATTTTATTATTCTCAACAGCCACACACATTTTAACCTAATTTTGGTACTTGCTGTTGTAAATGAGTTTTAGAAGCTAATGTTTTGTAAAGTGAAGATGTGCAGATATCCCAAATGACATTATACTTCTTTCCAATGCTAGTAAACCAAGATACGGGATGCTGAAATCACATTAGAGCGAAATGAAACACTAACGCAGCAAGCAAAGGGCATTCATACTGTTCAGCTTTAAACATTTAACATAGGTGCCTAAGGCTAGAAATATGCGTGGTGAAAAATGTGCAGGTAAGAAACCTCCTTCCTTCAGCTAGAAATGGAGACAGCTCTTCTAACCTTCTCAGCGTCAAATATAAGCAGCAAATGGCATCTGAGACCGCTTGCGGTAGCAACTTGGTCTCTCTCAGTTAAAGATGAACCTTCTCCTGTGTCATACCTCTCAGGTGTGTGTATCAGACCCCTCTGGCATCTCAAATGGCTCTATAAAAGCCTAAAGAGGCTGGGCAGTGGATTAAAGCCTTAAGCAACATGAACAACATTAAACCATCTGACCAATAGTGCAGAAACACCCAAAGACATCACACATCCTGTTTCAAGATCTGCTGAATCAATAAATTTATAACATTTCCATCAGAGGAGAAAAATAATGAACATGGCAGAAATACTAGCTCAGAATGAACGTGTTTTTAGACAAACCACCTCAAAATAATTTTATCAAACAAGTTAACTAATTTTCTAGTATTTTTTTCAGAAAACTCATCCTGCATTTAGAGAATAAATGCAGTGAAAGGTTTCTCAAATTCTTCATACCTAAGAAAGTATTTCAATTTCTGATTTAATGCCAAATTAACTTCAGCATCAACTGAGAACACTGCCTTCTCTTCCAGCAGAGTTGCTAAGTAACCACAGCATTTTCTGCCCAAGACAGGTTAGGGATAAGGGTTAGTAAAATTCTTAAGCAGTTTAAACATTATCAAAGGAAAAAATGATTTACTATACAAGGTAAAGATGTAAATAATCTAGTAGAGAAGTAAGGCTAATTGCAGTTGGGAAAATCTTCCATTACAGAATTCTGAAGTTGTTTATTTTAAATGTGCAATTGCCTCTTCCAAAGAAACAGTGCAATAACATTCAAGATCTTATCAACAGACTGCAAAATCACTTCTGGCAACTTCTCTGTATCAGCAATGAGATGGCCTAGATACCCTGACAGCTCCTCTGTAAAAGCTTTTGTTTCCATGACAAGGCCTCATCAAAACAGCAGAGATAAAGCATTAAAGAAAACTGATAGGGCAAACAGAAGGTTACAGTGCTTTTCTTTCTCCCAAACTGCTATTATTTCACAAAGATCTTCCTTGTCTTCCAGGTATATTACTCTGCCTTTTTCCAATATGAAAAAAGCTTTCCTGTTAGATACATTTGGATCAGGTACATTTCTTACTGTGTATCTCTGGTATACCACATGCTGATACTTTATACACGCTTCATTGATGTATTACTTATCTGATATGTTAGTAAGCATACTGATGTACAGCTGGTTTTGATTTTCTAGTATCCTAAACTCCCCTGCATACTTTCTTTGTTTCTTCATCATCTGCTTTTTCTTTCAGCAACACCATGTGTACATTGCAGCATGTTGGAAGAGACATCATGTTATTTTTTTTATAGCTTTGGATCCTCTGGTGGTTATCTTGCCACTATGAAAACTAATCTTTTAAGTGTTCAAAAGGTAATAGTCTGTCTTTAGATAGCTAAAGTTGTTCACTCAGCCAAAAAGTGTGCACTTACTAAAGTGACAGACAGACATGAAAATATGAAGTATTGACAATGATTTACAAATAAATTGCTTGCATTTGTAGAACTTCTGTAAAATGTTGCGCGCTTTTTTGTTGTTCTTGTTGGAGCACAAACAGCATTACATCAAGCCCGAATTAAGGCATTAAGAAATATTAAATGCGGGAATGGAAGTTTAGACACGGTAGAAAGCCAGCAGATAACACAATGCAGTAATTTTCGGCACCCTCTTATTCTGTTGCTATAGAGAATTTCTCCTGGTGATGGGCACCCTTGAATCCAGGGGTAAACCTGCACTTACACAACACAAGAGTTTCTTGATCAGTACAGCCTTCCTCCAAGGCCCTGAAGTCACAGGTAACTATCACAGTCCAATTAACATTTATCTTCTTGCATAAGGAGTTTTGATCCTTTCCAGAAGGAGTAGCCTTAGAAAATCATCAATGCACTGGTATTTCTTATAACAAGTTTTAATAATAATCTTAAAGTATCTTTCTCTTTTTGCTTTTTAATTATATAAATGAGAGCAGAAATGTTTGCAAAAGCTATGAAGACACTGAACAGAAGCTCAGAAGTTGCCTAAAAAAGTATGTATAAACTTCTTCCCTTTGCCAGTGCTCTCCATTGTAATATGGAAGGCATTAATGACAACAATGAAGAAGGACAGACTTGGAACTTGGACACTAGGCCCCCCATATCTAGGCAGTTTCTGAATCACCCCCTGGAAGTGTATCTCTCTGCCTCTATTAACTACACAGCGAATCCCTGACAGGAGCCTCCTAACTGAAAAACCTAACTTTGGCACCTGAAATTGTGCATGTGTGTGGGCTGGGGTTGCAACAGGATCAGCAGCCACATGCCGGATGAATTACACACACAGCCTTCATGAGGCAATGGCCAGTAACCAAAAGGATACAGAAAACTCTCTTTGGTGCCAGAATCCAGCAGAGCAAAGCCAAAAGAGATTCCCATGGTGGGTCGGTACCTTGAGCCGGCCCATGTAGAGGGTCCACAGCAGCATTATTAACAGCAGATTAGTCTGAACATGGTCTCGCTCGGGTAGCTTGTCTTCAGCTACTCCTGCCAAACCTCCTTTTGCTCTGGGAATGCTGCATCCCTACGGCTCATTGAGGACATATCTAATCCCAGGGGCTGCTCTACAGCAGGGACTGAATAAGCCCTTGGATAAAGTTGGCAACCAAGCCCACTCCTTCTGAAGTGCTTTGAAGAAATACAAGAAAGTACATCTGCTTTAATGGCCATGAGAACTATCAACCTGGGGTAGAAAATGAATGCTCCTAGCCCCTTGCCGCTTAAAAAAAAAAAAAAAAAAGTATTTATTTTAGATGGAGCCTCTCAGAAAATTATTTAGAGTGACTTTATTAGCTAAGTGACAACCAGAAGCATACTAAGAACACGTACTAGAAAGGAAGGCACTTATTAGTAGGAGAGTAACTCCTTTTCAAGGACTGATAAGTAACCAAACCCCTAAATGATCGGTAAAAATCAATCAGGTTCTGCAGCAGCGCACAGTGAGTCAGCTAGAGCAACTGCCCTGTAACACCTCCGGATGGAAAAGCCTTCCATCACCTCCTGAAATCAGTCAGTCAGTCAGAAGCTCTGTGTTCTTAGTTAACTCATTTGCTGCAAATCAAGGAAGCCAACAAGTAGCCATGTTTTGAACTGATTGAGGATGATGGTGTTTTCCTTTCTTGAAGAGGGAAGCAAGCAACCAAACGCTATCCAGATGAAGATGCAATGAGCAATGAAGCATGAAAAACTATGCATGATGTACTTTAAATGCCAAAAGCCAGTTCAATCAGTCACATGAAATAATGCGTCAAAACTTTTAATGAGAGAAAAAGAGGCAGTTAAACCCAACAGAAATTCATTACAAAGCTGCTAAAGGTCAGCCTCTAAATTTACAACAAGTCATACATTAAAGAGTGGCACACCGGTGTTGATCTCGCACCCACTGCTGATCTGTCTGAGCTCACTCAGAGCACACATCGAGCAGACATCACCTGCAGTGCACGAAAACTTCAGCTGTGGCTGCAGATAACAAGCACCCCTCAGCAGCTGGCCTACAGCCTTCACCACAAAAGGCTTTCCACCAGTTTTAAGACCTGCCTGCCACAGCAAAGCATCCTGGAACAAGGGAAAAGACCCTCTCTTCTGAAACAGAGATCACGGAGAGGCACTTCTTTTCACCACCCAAACTGTGTTTTCAAATTCCAGATTCTGAATATTATAAATCACTGCTTTACAGTTAACATTTCCCTTCATGACAAAACCTCACATTGTTCACCCATTGCCTTCATGTGCACAGAAACGTCACCGTGCATTAAGAAACAAAAGGTGAACACTCCGTCACTTCGCTTCTACAGACTTGTCACCGGTTTGCCTTCTACCCAAAGCAGCCAACCCAGAGAGTAAACACACTTTTCCCACCACCAGCAATAACGCTGCCAAGAAAATTAACACATTCCTTGTTTCATCCTGTGCTTCCTGGGTTGTTAGCAGAGTCTCTGTATTATTTACTTTTAAGAAGTAGCTACTGACAGTTCTGCTTGCACATTTTTTGCAGAATGTTTTTATTACCTTCTCCATAAGCTAACATGCACATTGAGAACACAAAAGTGTACAAACCCCATTACCTAACTAACAGTGGTTTTCTCCCCTTGCACACAGTTCATGGCCTAACAGCTTTTAGATTATAACTTTTATAATAAAAAATAATGCCTGAAGAAGCTTTCTTTTGCAAGTTTTTTTTTTTTTAAATTAAAGGTGCTTACTTTCTTTTCAGGCAAGCATCCAAATTAAAAATATCTTTTCTCAAGAAAAATTGATCTCTTTGCAATGGAGGTATCTTTCAAGAATATCACTGAGAAAAATATTATTTTGTCTTACTCAGAGGAACACAAATAACTTTAGCTTTATGGGGAACAGGAGAAAGTAAACATTACTGCTCCTTTCAGGATATAGGACAGGTTTATTAGAATCATTTTTAGAAACATTTTTTTTTCCACAGTTCATTAGAGATTTCAGGGCATGTAATAAACTAAGAAACTTGGAGAAGCTGCAAACACTTGTATTCAGTGGAATCTTTACAGACTGACCAGTGACTGCTTATTTGGGCAGAAATATTTTTTTTAGCTGATGATATTTCATTTCCTACTTAATGGTTTTTAAGTGACTGAAAAACAAAACCATAAAGGAACTCAGTCAATATCTATCCCATGCTTTATCCACTGATGATCTGCCAAAGTTTGTTAGCTGGCTAGAGTGTTTGCATATACACACTCCATTAATTTTATTGGAAAGAAGCAAAGGGACAAATAATTAATTATAAGGAACACTGGGCTCTGAAGATCTCACCCACAGCATTTCTTAATATAGTACTTTTAGTTAAATAGAGCTGTTTTCCGTTTTGCTTCCTGTGTAACATTTACTTAATAACTTGTAGTCAAAATACAAAATATCCTAAGGCATATTAGAATCTACAGTTATGTTCACTAGCATACATCTGCCTGTAATAAATTTAATTAGATTTGTATTATGCAATAAATGGAATGGGCATAAACTAATAGAGGGAAAAAATGGGCATGAACCGATACTTAGAGAAAAGAGTGAAAAAGAAAACCAATGTAATATATTTGAGTAAAGAGATGAACAGTCTTTTCTATATTAACAGGAATTAAAGTCTTACCTTTGTTATTGTATACATCTAGATAGTTTGGTGCTGAAAAAATTGTGATTAGTGAAGGGAAGCCTGTTGTTTGGCTTTTCCTGTACATACGATACCTAGAAGGAAAGACAAGATAATAATTATTGCCCAGTGTTATGTGTATATTTGTCACTGACCAAATATAGCACAAAAATACCTACTACATTACTGCACTGTTTACAAATGTCAAGACAGAAAAACGTTCATATGGGCTTTTTAAAGCCATGGAAAAAAAGATTTCCTGCAGGCTTAGGCTTATTCATTATATCAATTTGGGATGGCCAGGGATCCACACCATGTTTGAAAGCTGTGTCTTTGCCTGAGATTTAGCGATCCAGAGGTGGTTTTTATTATGAATTTGGTCAGTACCCGTCCCTGGAGCCAGGTGGCATCTATGCACATGCACCCCAGGACACTCCCAGACTTTCCCTCTGTGGGACTGTGGGTGAAGGTGAGCACCAGCATCTGCCTTGGAGGGGCATGGTACTGCCTTCAGGAGTGCACATCCTCCATGATCCTCCCCCTGCCTGCCCTCTCTGGGCATGCAGGTGACGGCAAGGCCAGGGGAGATGGAAAGTATAAGAAGGGGATGGGAAACAAATGGTCCAATATTTTCAGTGCTGTGTCTGATCGCATCCAGTCTATTAGGCAGTTTAATGCTTGCAAGTTTTCATTACCTTATGAAAAATAAAAGGCTTATTGGACCAACATATAATCAATCAAGCATTAAACCTGTAAGTGATTGGAAGCAAACCAGCCACACTGTACTTTTGTCTAAAACACAAGTAACACCAAATACTGCTCTTCAGTCTTCAACTACAAGAAACGGGCAATCATCCACAATGGTTGCACTGACGTCATTGTATAGTTTCAATACAATGCCTTCTACAAAATTTTATTTTTCACCCTTTATTAGAAAGCAATACTACAAAAATGAAATTTTGTTACCCTTGGGTATTTCGTGCCAGTTATTTTTGGCAGAGTAATAGCTTGCTTTTAATTGCATTGACGTTTTTAAGTATGTGATAATTCAAACATGCAGAATAGCTTTTTATATGCATAGCAAATATTGACCTCATTCCTACAATCTTGCTACTTTATCTTTTATTACTATTCAGGTCGGATAAAGTTTCTACCTCCAAATAAACACATTAACAATTTATGCAAGATATGCAAAGCTACTTATTCAGATACCAATCCTTCATTAAAATCTCACAAGTATGGTACATTTCAATGAATAGATAATTTTTAATAATTTTTTGAAGTGGCATAAAAAAATTCTATCTTTACACTGGCAATAGTTTCATGAGGGAACCATCAACACCACTCGGTGCTTGTGGATTGTTTTTGCACACAGTGTCTTAACAAATTCTTTGAATTCATTAATAATACTCCTGAATAAAATAATTTTTGGCTACTGAGTTCCATAAGGTTATTCTTCTTGATAAACCAGTAGGCCCAGAAATTTCAGGTAGGTGTGAAAGACTTAAGAGATGACAATTCTGGCCTTCATGAGCCAAATCATTTCCCAAGCATTATGGCAATCAGTGTGTCAGAAGTCTCAGACACGTTTGCAAGACTTGTTTTTCTGACCTGAATTTGTTTTCCAACCCAAGTCTGGAATTCAAATAACTTTTAGCCATTTTATGCCACTTAAAAATCACAAAGGCTAAATAAGTGGGATATAATGAGGATTCATTAAGTCCTGTAACTCAGTAATAATCTTGTAAAAGATTTCCTAATGCCAGTGTATGTTTTTATAGCATTAATAAAAAGTGATAGCTCTTGCAACTTAATTTCAAGTTTTTCAGTTCATTTTCACCCAGTTGTTCTTTCTTTCCTTGTTCTGACAATGGTAAGCCATTATTCATTATTAGTGCCCCCTCTTCACAGATACTTACCCAGCATCTTGGGCTTCATGAGCTCGGAGTATAGATAACAAGTTATTGTGCTGTAGGAATTCACATACAGCAGGGTAACTGTTGGAAGAAAATAATAACACCTGTTATGACATTATCAGAAGCACCACATTTAGCTTTTCAAAAAATGTTTCATCCAACATGCATCATTCATGAAATCAGCCCCTGCTCTGCAGGCAGATTTCAGTAGAGACAACACTAGCAGCAGCACTTTTTTTTTAATCCCACCCCTAACTGCGTGGAGAGGAACTCTGGAAAGTTGCAATTCATTACATAACAATTTCCCTATTGCTTGTCAGAAAGAAAGTAATTTATTTGATTATACTTTAAGATTCAATGCACTCTGAAAAAGAAAAATATGATACAATGGTTGCTTGCAACAGAAAACCTCCTCGCCCACTAACTACAGTATGCACAGGCTGTTTATGGACACCAGATAAGGTGATGTGCAGAAAGAAAAGGGGTGAGTCAGATAGAAGAAAGTTAAATCAATCTCCAAACTGGAAACGTTTGATCATCCTAACTACATCTCCTTGATAAACAAGAATTATCTTTCCCCTTGGCAATTTAAAACAAGTTCTGTGACTTTTGAAACACCAAAAATGTGCCCATTGAATACATCTTTCTAAGACATGTTCTACTGTATGAGTGAAAACAGAATCATTAGGTGAAAATGGGAATAGAGGAATTTCTATCATATTTTTCACTGCACATGGATGGTGTTGCTTTCACAGAAAATGGAGGAGCCCTTTCTTACCACCTCAGCACCATGAAAACCATTCTTGCTGTTTAAGACACTAAACACACGGAAATCACATACAAGAAAAACAAAACAGATAACCTGAATGCAGTTTTTGACAGCACATGTGCAAAATACTAAGTTTTCAGAGAAAAGCTATTTAAAATTATACTTAAATAAGTGTTACAGAACTTAAAATTACTCCATTTTGTTTATTTTGAAAATAACTTTTGTTTTTTCTGTAATGACTCTTCTTGTTTTTAAACCACTGATGACTCTCCATGCCTGTACTGAAGGATAACAAGCATGATGGCCCTCTATCACTTCAGGACAGGAAGCAAACCCTCTCCTCTCCTGTCGTTAGTAATTTAACACAGAACCCAAGAAAGCCAAAACTTCCTGGTGTCCCCTGTCAAAGGCCAACTGTAGCAAGAGCAAAACAGAAAAAAGAAAATGCATGCAAGAGAATAAAGGAGAAGTGGTGTTGGTATAAAAAAGACTTCAGAGGTTGGCAAAACCTTACCAGGCCACTTAAAAATATCTAATGGGTGGGAAAGAGTCTTTATTCAGATAACACTTGAGAGCTTTCCCCTTTTCTCCTTCTTTGGGCCAGCCCTGTACAATTTATTTTGCCTTGTCCAAATTTATTTCCGACCCTTGAAACCAAGCAATCATTCAGCTAACTGCTTTGTATTTCATGACCTTTCATCAGGGTGGGAAGTGGGCACCCCTGCAAGGTAGCAGGTGGCCTCATCCACCCCTGCAGTCCTGTGACCATCTGAAAGGCACTTCTGAATTTAATGTTGCTCACTGGCAAGGATGCAGCATGGTATTGGCTCCGTTCTCGCTAGCAGCTTAAAGGAGTTGCATTTAAAACATTAAACCTGGGGAGAAACCAAGTGTTACTACCTCCTGTCACTATCTGAATTTAGTTAAGGTTGCCTGCACATCAGCAGCACGACAAACTGGCCAGGCACCTGAGTTTGAGCTGTTACTCTCCCAAGCCCCTCTGTCTGACAGAGTCTGAGCAGCTCCAAAGCTGATGTGGTGGAGAGGCAGGCTGGCATGGGTTGAGAGTTGGGCAACCTTCCAAGTGCAGCCTGCCCCTGAGCAACACCTGACCTCTGAGACCGGGACCAGGACACAGATTTTCCTGGATTTGTGGCCCAGGATGTGACATGCAGATGTTACAATTCCCTGTTCTCATTGATGGACAAGTTGGAGAGGAGCAATCAAAAAAAAAAAAAAAAATCAGAACTGGTAGCAAAAGGTATAAACCTCACATAGCAGCTCCAAAAAGTCACCTGATGGCTGTAGAAAAAGCAAAATAGACCCTGCATTAACATCCATTCACCATGTTTATTTTCCACTAGCAATTCAATCAATTCAACTCTCCCACAGTTCAAGTAATAGAACAGCTAAAAAGGCTTAAAGAAGGAAATACAAGGTGTTGGGGAAGACACAAAGGCATCTTCATGATCACTTCTGTGCTAGTTCTGCAGCACCGTGGGCTTGCAGTGTGCCTGTAAATAACACAAACAAGACTGCAGAGTCTCTGAATCTCCAAGCATAACTCACATTCAGGTATTACGTTACAGGACTGTATATATTCTAAAAGATGCTGTCAAGAGCAGACTGTTTCGCAATACCTATGGGGAAGGTGCAGTCATACAGTAACACTGTTATGCAAAATGCTTAAGTAAAAGCTGTTGCTAAACATACCAAGGCAAGTAAAAAAACCCCAAACCCCTCAATTAAACATTATTCAAAAGACCTGCTGTCCCAGCCATGATTTCAGGGACCACCCTCAGGGCACCCTTGTAATCACATAACAGCCCCATCAGTTTCTAACTTCATGCATGAAAGAGATGAAAATTTATGGGGGGTGAGCAGGCTATCTGGATATTTTATTTTGAAAAAGGCAAAGCAACTCTCAGGCATTTTTCTTCAGCTACTTGTTGAAGCGGGGGCTGGGGAGAAGCCAAGTTTTCAACGTACACATCTATTACATACGCTATGCCAGTTGCAACAATAAATACAGGGCTTTAATTTACAGCACTTTCTTAACATCAGTTTGCTCCTGTCCAAATGTAGTTTTATATTAAACAATATTCCTCAACACAAAAATACATCCCCTCCAGGTAAACAGCAGTAAATCCTGCAAAATGCCAATAAAACAGAGATTATGGCAAAAGTTATCAGAAACAAGCTTTTACAGAAAAGACCTCTGCTTGGAAAATTTTTCTAATATTTCTAATGAAAATTATCATCTTGCAATTAAATTCCTTATTAGTTTTTTTGATTGGTACCCTTCCAGAAACACTCTCCTCTTTGCCCTGTTTTGCAGAGCCCAGACTGTAATTCAGTGGAGCCAGAAATAAAGCAGTTGGCCAAGAGGGAAAAACAAACAAACAGAAACCCCCCACGCAGCAGGCTTTTCCAGAATGACCCAGCCTTCTGCCTGTGCTTCATGTGTCATGCTGAATCACGGAAGAGCCATGACTCATGGAGAAAACAAAATACCCCACTGCTAAGCTAGAGAGATGTTATTCTCCATGGAGTATGTGATATTCCCTACTTCGACATCCTTCTTTCATTAAAATGCCTCATGCAGTTTACTGGTTCTGAGGTCTCTTTTGCCTGATCACTGATAACATCTACACAGTTCTGGAAGAGAAGCAATACTTTGCTAACATGAACCAAAATGGCAGATGTTTTCTAATTGTTCTTCCACCAATAACTGGAAAAACTGGATGGATTTAATGATTTTTTTTTTTCATATCCTTCATCATACCATTAAAGCAGAAGCGTAAATGCTTCTTTAAAAGAGGACATTTAAATTTAGCCCAACAGCATCTCTAAGATTACATGCACATATAAAACCAGGTTTGCAGCAAGGCGTGTTGGCCTCACACAACAGTCTCCAAAGGCCAAAGGCAAATGCTTTTGCTATCTGCTGTCCTAAGCAGCTCCCAGCACATCTCTTTCCACCTGCTTTTTCTTGCCCTAAACTGTGCTGTATGCAGAGCTGCACTGCGAAGAGAAGCAGGGAACTGCACGGTATTAGAACAAATAAACACATATCTTTTTTGCAGAGTCATTCTTTTAAAATTGGATGTGTTCCCAGGTCTGATGGAGCACACGAGCAATTCCACCAGTACAGCTGGGCAGATAATGTGAGGGCAGCAAAAAAACTTCTGGTCTGGGAGAAGGAAGGAAAAGTGGGCAAAAGAATCTGTTTAAAATGCTGCTACTGAAGAAGAAAATAAAATTCATACAACTGTGCCTCACACCCTGATGTGGAGCACACTACAGTCTTCAAAATCTTGTAGCAGACACTTCTCTAGTCCTTGCATACTCACAAACTTAACATGCATGTAAAGTAAACCATTGAAATGATGTGCTGGCAGGGCCAAAATTATTATTCTAGCCCAAAACATCCGTAAGGCCGAATCATTTCACTGCTATCCAAGGCTAGCAAATGAAGTTCTTCAAGGAGTCTGCAATGCTAGTCACTCTTGCCACTGCTAACTAATTCTGCCTTTGGTTTAGTGTTGTTTTTGAAAAATATAACAATGTAGTCAACAGCCAAACACCTTTATACAGCTCAATATTCCTTAAGGACTGATAGTAAACTCACTAAGAAACCCCAAGAGGCTGGTGCACCATGCCTGCAGAAAACTTCTGAGTATCTGCTCTACTTCTGAGGCTATCCATTGACCTTGGCCAGGCTCATGCCACACTCATGCTCTTGTTAACAGTCGGTAATTATCCAAGTCTCACAAATAAATGATCCCAGAAAGTGCGTGTTAAGCTCGCACATGTGCTTACCCCTGATAGGAAGCCCTTGATATACTTTACATAGGATAAGACACTGCTGATTAACACAGTGGTGGATCCAAACTCCTGATGTTATTTACCATAGCTTTGACACAAAGGAAATTAAACTTACTGGGTGCAGATCCAATTGCAATTTTTCACAGTTAGGTCCATTCATGCTCATAGTAACTCTGTCTCAGTGCGATGAAAGAACATTTTAATTCTTCATCCATCCATTAAATCTTACGGGAATGATGACATTCCCTATCCTACCATGGCTTAGAAAGGAGAGAGCTTTCCCCACACCTCAACAATTGCCTAAATACACTTACTATTAACTTACAGAGAAACAGCCATTATTTTCAGAGAGGAAAAAAATCCAGATGATTTCTTCAAGCTTTGTGGTGACTGAAAGAAGTAATTTTTAAGACAGTAAGTAGCAGTATATCTTGCCAAGTCAGTTACATTTCTTACAGAAATCTCTGAGAGTTACTGTACCACTAGTCCATGAAATAAATGCAGTAGGTCACTGGCAAGATCAGTACAACCAAGCTAAATGCAAATAAATATTCACTAAAAAATTCAAGGCAAAATGGGATAATCTGATTAAAAAAGAGGAAAACTTCTTTACTAGCTGGATCAGGTGAAAAAAAAAGGGGGGGACAAGGGGGCAATCACTCAGGGACAAATTCATTCCTCTTATTGATAACTTTCCCTGAATGCGAAATTATTTTGGGTAAGAATGAGAGAAAAGCTTCACTCAAGTCATAATTAAAAGACAATTTACACAACTAGTACTTCATTAATTATTTCTACTTTTTCATTAAATTGCATCAAACATGACGATGACAGCAAAGGACACACAACATTAGACTTCAGAAAGGAGAAATGAAATCTCATCACTATTGCTCTTTGTTCACTTTAAGGTAGAGAACTTTATTGAAGTTCCAAGAATTACTTAAATTTCAGTTACTTTGCACTGTAGCATTGTACTATTGCTATTTCCAAGAACCCATAAATTTTGACAGTCCACTTTGTGAGATGCTGCTGAATGTAAAAGGCATGCATTAAGGATTGACTCAGCGCCCTTGAAAACTAAGCTGACTATTCTTTACATCTCTAAATGACAGGTTAGGGCTGTGGCTTCAAGATCTGACATTTTACAGCGCTACCAATAACTATGTCAAAAACTCTTACAAAAAAAAGAATTTCTTGAAGAAAACTTGATCAGTTTGAAATTCAATAGGCTGTACGTGAGTGATCACCTAAGAAATGCAGTGAGAAGATTGTCAGACTCCTGTAAGCTACAATCTTTATACTTTCTCAGGTATATTTACCTCATACAAATGGCTCAACATGAGTTTTGGCTGAATGGAGAAGATTTTACATACTACTGAGCTGGAAAGTCCTGTTAACATGTTGAATGTACACAGTTAGAAAGCCTCATTACAGATATTTTCCTCATAGCATTTTGTTATAGGAAATAACTTCAAATCAGAAAAAAGTGACTTGAAACTTGCCATTATAGTGAACATGTCTGATAAAACAAAAGTTATTACAGTTATTTTCTGCCATAAATTAAGAGGTCTTAATCATCTAGAAATCACTTTCCTAGCTCATGTGTGTGCCTGAAATGCTCCTGACCTTCCATTAAAATTCCCACTGCTACCTTTTAACTTTCCTTTCTGGAACCGACTGAAGAAATGGAGAAGTTTTATTTACTGAAGAATACACAAAGTCCATCCTATCAACAGTCCTTCTTTTACCAGATGAGCTGGCTGTTTAGGGAAATTATGTCCTTTTTTTCAGGCTGTAAAAGGCAAGCAAAATTAGATATTGCACACCAATGGATACTTTTTTTACAATAGATTATCATTAGGTAAGTAAGTACTGACCATACAGAGCAACTAGGTGCTTCTTTTAAGAGTAACACTTGCCCTTATGTCATCTCAGATAATGTGACTCCAACCTAGTCAGCTGCTCGTGTTATTAAGCAGTTACATGCCCTTCACATCACCTGACAATTAGGTATCTTTCAAATATTTCCATTTTTCCTGAAATGCACATTTTTCTGAATATGAATCAGGACACAGACTAGATCTGATATATTTTCAAGAGGAAACATATATATTTTAGGGAAATTTTATGGTAAAACAGTGACCTGGGAAAAAGAAAGCCTAAAATCTAGAAGTTGTTCCAGTATATAACAAGCCCCATATCTGAGTACATTGCAGGTTTGCAAGGCTTTTCACTTTTGTAAGAGAGGTTCATGAGGGGAAACTGCTATTACTCACTGTTTGCAGTGCCTGGGAGTCCCAGGCATGCTCCAGCGTTTGGTGCTGCTGAGAGGAAAAGGAATGATTTTAGCCCTCCATCATAAGCCCATTTTCTGCACAGATCAATTGTTTGCAACAGTTTGACACCTTCATTCATAATGAGACCAAACACACTTATTGAGCACCTTCCAGATGTTATTGATCTGAAGGCAGCAGTATTACTTGCCCATGAATGGTGCATGCCAGCAGCTCAGGCTGCAGTGCAAACTGCTTTGTCCTCAGCCCGTTCCCATGCTGCAGCAATTACAGCTCGAATAAAGGACTAGGAAAACTAAAGTCAAACCATCTGTTACCTTCCTGCTAACATTACCAACCAGGAGGTTGATTCTAGTGGCTCTGTCTCCTGATTACTGGTGGATTTGATTTGATTGATTTAGAATCACAGAATCATTCAGGTTGGAGAAGACCCTTGGGATCATCGAGTCCAACCATCAGCCCTACTCTACTAGGTTCTCCCCTACACCATATCCCCCAGCATCTTATCTAAACCACCCTTAAACACATCCAGGGGTGGTGACTCCACCACCTCCCTGGGCAGCCTATTCCACTGTCTGACCACTCTTTCTGTGAAACATTTTTTTCCTATTGTGCAGTCTAAAACTCCCCTGTTGCAGTTTAAAGCCATTCCCTCTTGTTCTGTCACTAATTACCTGTGAGAAGAGACCAGCACCAACCTCTCTACAATGTCCTTTCAGGTAGCTGTAGAGAGTGATGAGGTCTCCCCTTCGCCTTCTCTTCCTCAAACTAAACATTCCCAGCTCCTTCAATCTCTCCTCATAGGATTTATTCTCCAGGCCCTTCACCAGCTTCATTGCCCTCCTCTGCACTTGCTCCAGCACCTCGATATCTCTCCTGTATTGAGGTGCCCAAACTGGACACAATACTCCAGGTGTGGCCTCACCAGTGCAGAGTACAGGGGCACTATCACCTCCCTACTGCTGCTGGTCACACTATTCCTAATACAAGCCAGGATGCCGTTGGCTTTCTTGGCCACCTGGACACGCTGCTGGCTCATGTTCAGCTGCTTGTCAGTTAGAACCCCCAGATCCTTTTCTTCCAGCCACAGCTCCCCAAGCCTGTAGCCATGCCTGGGGTTGTTGTGGCCCAAATGCAGGACCTGGCACTTGGCCTTGTTGAAGCTCATCCCGTTAACGTTGGCCCACCAATTCAATCCATCCAAGTCTCTCTGTAGAGCCTCCCTGTCCTTATGCAGATCAACACTCCCACTTACCTGGTGTCATCTGCAAATTTACTGACAATACACTTTATGTCCTTATCAAGATCATCAATAAAGAATTTGAATAGAAATGGTCCCAACACCTAGCCCTTTACTTTCAACATGTTACTGAACAGCTACAGATCAGCTATGTTCAAGGTGAGATTTTAAAGATAACTAGAAGAGCTGGATTCCTCACCTTGCTGAGCTTGTTGGGAAAACTTGGACTTGTGCGTTGCTTGCATGGACTGAAATAGAACTGCTCCCTCCAAAAGGTTCAACAACATCAAAACATATAAATAGCACCTTCACATTCCTCTTAATTAAGATATCACTGGATAAAATGCTCATTTTGCCACTTAACCTCCTCCCCTCCAGTTTTATTACTGGTGTTCTTGTGAGTTGTTCTTAACTACTGTAACCAAAAAAAACCCCAAACAAGCCCAAATCCCCACACTGTCAGAGGAAGGTAGAATGTAATCGCCACAGCTATTCGTGAGGTGACACAAGCCCATCCTATGATGAAAAGAGAACGAAGTAGTGCTTGAGAGGTTCTTCATCACAAGCAAACTTAACAGGCTAACTTCTGCCTGGTGTCCACAGGACTTGGTCTACAAACCAAGTCGCCTACGACTGGAAACCACAAAAAGCAGAACTGGGAAAAGAGAATAGTTCATTGCTTGCTTTGGTCTCCCTGTACATTGCCAAAGAGGGAATAGTGGGTCATCCCCCAGCACCCAAGGAAATCCATTCCTTTAATGTAGAGGAGAGGAAGAGAGAGAGAGAAAACCCTATGGGTAAAGGACAATTACCACTTAGGAGAAAAGAAACAGAGAAGAAAAGTTTTCTTTAAATAGTCACAAACTAACCCACAGATTTGCTTTAGATGTCTTCTATCCCCATTATTGTTACTTTTTCCAGGAATACTCTCACAGTTATGTTTTACTAACAAACATCAGTAGAAAGAAATAATTTCAAAGATTAATTACAACTTTATGTCTTTGCATTTAAGTCCATACATGTTTCTGCAAGCATGTCACAGGCACTTGTCTGCATTTCAGCTCTCAGCAAGTCCCATTTAACCAATGCTGTTCAAATCCTGAATTTCTTTGGAAGAACTATTCCCAAATAGAAGAGCTTTATCAAACTGAGACTACAAAAAAAGGTACCTGTGTGAGGGAAATCACAATTTTTACTTACCCTGCAGAGCAATAGGTAGTGTGTTTTCAAATGCTGGGACCTTTCATTCAAAATTAAGTTCTAATTTTCAAACTAGAAATGTAGTTACCTACCCCTTTTTAAAAGTGATACATTTATTCCCTAACTTACAAGAACAGAAATAAGCAAAATACACAGGCTTTATTGAATAAAATTGTCATTTAAGGGTTTCCCAGTTGTGGGTAAAAGCAGGATACAAATAAGCCAAACATGAATTTACCTGAGAACAAGGTAAGCCCGAAGAAAAAAAAGGCCCAATTATCTAAGTAGTGCCACAAACTTAAAGCAAACATTTATACTGCAAAACGAGAACAAGTTCGCATACAGAAACCCCTTCAAAGTAGTAATAGTCACCTGTAGAAGTACGAGCACCCCCTGACTGTGTTGTGAGTAAAGTGTTCCTGAGTCTTCTCGTTTCCAAAGTCCTCCAATGGGTCTGACCACAGGATGTCACACATAGGTCCATATGCAGGTGGTTCCTTGAATCGATCTAACTAAGAAAAATAGGAGACAAAGAAATACTAACTTCTTTCAACGATGTATCACAGAAACACTGAAGCAAAGTTATTATTTTTCATTCCATGGGTTGGCAAAGACTCTCAGCTTTAAAGCACTGGATTTTGAATAACAGTAAAACACTCCTCGCTAACAAAGAGAAGGAAGTGATATAACCAAAAATTAAGAGATACAGTGGATTCCCATTCTATGTGAATATTTGTGTGCGGCTTTTTCCCCTTTTTCTAATGTTTTTTGAAAGCATTTCAATTGATGAGAGACAATGGTATTTTTGTATTCTGTGATTTTTCAAACATCATGGCACGTGATTTATATGAGGCACCTCAAGAAGAAAAATACAATAGTTATTTCAAAGCAAGTTCCCATTTTGATTTAAATACATTTTCACAAAAAAATTGTATTTAAATACCAAGACAACATCTCTGCATTACAGCATCTTGCCATGACATTCTTGCTGCTCTCTCTACCTTAACCCTAATTAAGATGCTAAAAAATTCTCTCTCTGCCTATTGGTATTAAAAAATTCAAATTATATAGAATCATACTGCAAATAAGACAAAGTATAGCAAAATAGGGAAATATAAAAAAAATCAGTATCCCTCTGCAAGAATGCTTTAATATAAAACCACTTCTTGTTAAGATGGACATATGAATCGGGCTTGCTGTCCAAAACATTCTCTAACCTGACCAGAAAGATCAAGTAATTATTTAGTAGTATACCTAACATACCATTTCTTCCTCCCCCAAAAATAATTGGGTTTAAATGTTTAACTGTGTGTTGGAAAAGTTTTAATAAGAGACCTCTACAATTTTACCTTTGCATCCTTGTCATGAAATATTCATATCATACATACACTTTGAACTTATTCCAGCCCTCTACCAATTCATGCTTTTGTAACTATAATTCATTTAAATAACAATTCATAAATATGCAAAGCCAATTCCTGCTGATTGCCAAAGATGAATAAACCTGCTAGTGGAGGGGGGTGGGGGGGTAGGGGTGGTGGAGTGAAGATGTTAATACCCTAATCTAGAATCTGACAACTAACAGCTTTACTCTGCCATTATATTGTTGCAAAGCCAGCTAATTTGCAGGCAGAGAATATTTTTTGCTTAATGAGATAGTGAACCTTTACCTTAGAAACAAAACTTTACATACACTGATTTTTAGAAGTGCAGTTAATATCTTGATCTAATTGCTTTTAAATCAAAACATGTAATTACTGGCTCAAGTTTTGTTTTGTTTTATTTTCTTTTTTAGACCATATTAATTTCTTAGGCTACAAATTAACCTCAGAATATA
Organism: Athene cunicularia; assembly: GCF_003259725.1. Lineage (NCBI taxonomy): Eukaryota > Metazoa > Chordata > Aves > Strigiformes > Strigidae > Athene > Athene cunicularia. Next base: position 18,676,154 of record NW_020799099.1, on the reverse strand, counting down.
ATTAATCTTTTAGTAACTTTAAAGCTCAGAAGTATATATCCATGTTTGCAAGTCTCAAACTGCAAGCAAGAAGAAAATATTTTCTGCTGGATACACTAAGAATGAACAGATTAAATATCTCCTTTTAGAAATATCAACTGAGATCTTTCTTACAAAATACCCCCCAAAAAATAAACCTTGGTAACGTGCAACAACACTGGATTATGTGAAGAAACTGTTTGACATTGTTCTCTGAACTTTCATGAGATTTACAAGGAACTTCTCAAAACTCAAGGGTATCACACAGGCATCAATTTACTAAGCCTCGCTTAGACAATTTGCTAGGCACTCAAGTGCAGTACTATTAAAAATGTGGCAGGACCTACTGAGAATGAAGCTTTTTGACTCTTTTTAAAATAATAATGTTGTTTTGACTATATTCATTGCAATCATACCACACTTTTCTACGTTTTAAATGTTGTGAGGTTTTTCTAGAGCTATTTTTATCTCTTCTTCAAGAAAGTGCAGAATCCCTAAGAAGGCACAAGGAGTCATCAGATGGTGTGCTTACATTGTGCAAGTAGATAATACTTAAAAGAAATCAATGCCATGGATTCATTTGCACCTAAATACTTACAAGCCTAACTTTTTTAGAACACAAAAATTCTAAATTTTTTGCTATACTGGATGCAGGTGATTTTCTCACCTCAATAAAATAAGACTAATTGCAGCAATTCCTTTTATGTTCTATTCAGAAAGACCTTTAAAAGGCAATAATGTCATCATGAATGTCAAAATGACATACAGGCACCTTACACAAATGAACAACAGCGAGAAAGGATTCAAGTTTTAGTTGCTGGTAATGAACTGTTCACTTATTAGACCTGAGCACTCATCAGACTTACTTTTCTGATGTCATCTAAAGTGTTGATCTCTGGAGACAAGCCACCATGTACACACAGGAATTGTTGGTTCATCAGAGCAGCCAAGGGAAGGCAGTCGAAGGCATCCATGCAGGCATCATATACGCGTTCTGAATATTTGATTTTACCTTTTAAAGATTAATATGGTATCAGAAAGTGTCATCAATATTTAAGAGAAAAAAAGGAATTAGGGTGCTGCTCTCAATTTTGCTCTCACTGCTCTCTCTTGCATTGAGGACTGTACCAAAGCTTGCCTCATGCAAAAAATTCTTTAGGATTATTGTTATTTGCTGCTGGAAAAATTCTTCAGATTCTGAGCGAAACTAATAAAAGTTCTGCCAAGTTTATTACATTTTTCTAAAAATCTGTAAATAAACAGTTTAATATAGCATTTTAGTCTGCCATGAAGTCTATATAGCAAACCTTAAACCGTTTACTGAATCGTTATTGTTTATTAGGTTATGACTCAATACACTATGAAGTAATCAGAAGTTTAGTCCATTCCCTTATAATTAACTATCTACAGAAATGCCATTATGAAATGAATGACATGATACAATGAAGCTGAAATGTTAATTTACCAATATGCATATTAAACTCAGTAAACCATGAAGCCTTTGAGCCAATTAACATTTCCTTTATCCCCGATGCTAAAAAGGGGACACAGACTTATGGCAATAGCTTCAGCTTACAGCGCCACAGGAAAAAAAAAAAAAGCTTCATTGTGCAGGTGAAGGTCTACATCTAATGAGTTTTCATGTGTCACTGTATCCTTTCTTGCAACACAGAAAGGAATTCCTATAAAAAGAGCACACCAAAAAGTTTAAGCCTACTTACAAGGTAAATGTGAAAATGCTATATTTTAAAGGAAAAAAACCCCAACATAAAAATTCCTTGCATTTTTCTCCTGCTGCAGATGAGACCCAGTAAGATGCCACCTCCTCCACTAGCTATCAGGGACCTCTCGCAGAGGTGCCAGAGCTGACATGCTGGCAGGTTCTGACTGCCAGGCTGCTGCGTGGGGCAGAAAACAGGCTGCAAAGAGCAGTAGCAGCATGGATTTCCCGAGAGCATCCAGGCCTAGATGGCCCCACAGTAGCCCTGAGCTGCTTCCCAGGCCAGGCTGGCAAGCTGAAGTGTCTTGATACCTGCAGCATCAAGTGTTTGTATGTGTAGTCCGGTCACTGCCTACTGCAGGGCGTAACTAACCCCTTCCCTTCTCCACCACTGAGACACCCTCTCCAGCCTCTGCAGCATGACTGCCCTCTCAGCGAACAGTAATTACAATTTAAAATTAATGATAGTTAACATGAAAAGTACATTTAAAGTTACTGATGGCAAACCTGTTCAAATACTCACAAAATAATAAATCAAGTTGTTGAAAAGGAAGTTAAGAGGAGAAAGGTTAAGGTAGACTTACATTCTTGCTTAAATGTGAAATACTCTGTTAAATGTCTACATTCATGATTCCCACGAAGTAAAAACAGTGTTTTGGGGTAAAGGATTTTCAAGGCCCACAAGTACAGCACACACTGTGAATCAAATAAAAGAAAGAAAAATATAATTCATAATTAATTATGTGATTCAATCACTTATGTTCCCCTCCACCAAAAAAAAAACCCCAAACCCTAGCAGAAGAAAAAGTATTCTATGTGAAACATTTATTTTCAACAGGCTAACTTCACTCTTCATACATTACATGCAAGCATTTCTTGGCACTTCAAGATGGACTGCCTGAAGCTAGTATCAGTATATTCAGATAAAGTTTTACACTTTAGCTAAGTGGTATCTCCCTGATCAGCTGTGCATTGCCTTCAGTGGCCCCAGCTATCAAGAAGTAATTTCTGTGCATCTCCAAAATTAAGAACGTACTCTCCACCTGGCAGATTAGGCAGAAACCTGCCGTGGAAGCAATTTCACCAGAAGATCCGTATTTCCTGGTTTAAGAAAAAAGTTGCCCTAGAACAATTTAATCCACACTTCAGGAAATACCTCAACTTCCAGTATTACACAGTTTTTACATGAACGCTTGTTCATGTTTCACTTAACATTGCTCTGTACAAACAACTAAAGGAAAAAAAACCCACAAAGCTATTCCAAAGCTTTTATAAAGCCTTTTATCTTTCCAGAAGATTTCTATTTGAGATTATATTTTTTCTAGACACATTTTCAAAGATAAAACTCCAAGAGTTGGGGAGGCTAATCTCTACTTATACCTCTCAAAACCATCCAATTAAAACAGTTGTTTTGAAAACAAAACTGACACAGCAATGATACCAAAGCATTATGAGACTTTTGAAAAATGAGTGAACTTGCAAACTTTATGGAAGATTTGTGCAGGATGACCCTGCTCAGGTATATGGCGGACAAACTCACAGCTCCAAGGAAGCTAATGAAAATAAGACACATTGATCCTGTGAGATGAGCCCGCCGTCTGCAAGAATGCTGTACAGACCACAACAGCCTCTCAAAAGACGAGCTAGAAAACGGTCTGAACAATTTCTCCTCCAATCTCTCCTTCCTTAAATAGCCATGAACTGCAGAACTGTTGCACGAGAAACCAAAGGTGTCAAACCTCCCTCTACTTTCATTTGCAACTACCTCTTAACACTCCCCTTCATTCTGTTGACAAAAATTTCTTTATCTTGATTATCAATAGATTGGAAATGCAGAATGTACTTCTAACCACAGTTTCTGCTTAGAGCAAAATCAGCATGTTTTCCTGTAATGTCTCTAAATTTGTACAGTATGAATTCCCTTCTACAATTAAGAATGTCATCATAAAGATTATATTAATCATGGCTCAACATTTTGATTTCTGCTCCCTCATTTGCTACACATTCCTCATCTTAAAAAAAAAAAAAAAGGAAAAAGGATGCAACATTTTAATGTTTGTGTTAAACTTCATGCTATCCATAGAGAATTACAATAGCAGCAGGGGTTTTATACTACTACTCTTTGTCTTGAATTTATTACATGTAAACATCTGATGCTCTGCCTGCACTCCATAATTTCTGTTCTTCTACTCGGAGGGTTTAGAGCCAGGTAAAAAGAACAGAAAGTACAGGCAGCATCCTCCAGGACTTGCAAAATTAGTTCTCCCCCTTGGAAACACATGGAAGGCCTCCCAGCTCACACCACCTCTTCCGCCTCCCACGTGCTATTGCCACTGCAGGAAGCAAGAAGAGACATCAGAATGCCAGGTAGATGGTGCTGACGTAATCCAGCATCAAATTATGGTGTTAGGTCACAGGAATTATCTGCTGTAGCCCAAAACAAGCACAAAGGGTGTGCCTGGGGAAAGTCTTCTCCCTCTGTGCAAACTCCAGCAGACTTGGGTTTGAGGATTTCAATTCACTGGGGAAGGAAGCCTGCACTTCTCTGCATCACCAGCACAATTCTCAGTCTCTTTGATGACGGCTTCTTCATTCCTCCAACAATTCCCAGAACCTTCCACTTCTCTGAATTTACTGGCTAATGCAAAAATTTGATGTAAATTTTCTAAGACAGGAAGTTTAAAGTGACACCTCCATCTATGCAATAAAGTTTCCTGCTTTTTAAGTTGTATCTAAGTTACCTTAGAGCTTCTAATCCTGCCAAAGCACCTTATAATTTAGAAAAGCACAATGATTAGTGCTTAGATGAAGTGCTTTATTAAAAAAAAAAAAAAAAAAAAAAAAAAAAAAATGGTTTACATTTCCCTCATGAAGTTTTTCATTTTCATAAAGCCTTGGCAAGATTGAAATGAACACTAGGTACTTAAAATATCATCCAAGGAAGATAAGGAAAGCTGGAAGTTTTATCTTTTTGGCATTTGGTACTTGCTTACGGGTAGATCTCTTTACATTTGCTTATCACAGATTTATTTTTTCTTTTTTCTATGCTTCCTTTGAAGCACTCATGAGAACCAGACCAAGAAGATAACAGAGAATCAATGCAGTCCAGAAAGTTCTGTTTCCCTGCCACTATTTAAATAATGTAAGCCCATCATTCACATTTTGTGTTTTTTTAGTGGTACCATATCAAAGGCTTATTTTGTTCACATAATTCCTTTAATTTTCTCCCTTTCCTGCTCAGTAGTCCAGTGATGTAATATTGTAACAGTAAACAAGAACTAATTAGCAGATTTTTTTCCCCCCATGCAAACTAAACAACAAATATGAGGGTGACAATTTTTCATGGCTTTTCAACTTAGTCATTTACATACAAAAAACTTATGTTCAAACAACATATTACGAGCAAACATTTTTTTTTTTTTTCTAACTCTGCATATCGTAATTCTTACTGAAGTCAAACGATTTATCATAATTTGCCTTTGTTGAAAATATGAGTGTACAATCTTTAATCATTTGGTAATATTGCTTCCCAATAGCAAAATTTTAAAATCACTTTTTTTTCCTCCAACTTTATCATCAAGAATATACTACACATCAGCTCTGCTGTAAATCTGTGTCAAATGTACAGCAACAACCTTGTGATCTGGATATCTCTTAACATATTTTTGGCCTCTCTCATTTCATACTATCAACAAAAAAAAAAAAAAAAGTTACGTCTCCTAAATGCTAGTCCTCCAAGTGCACCCCTGCTTAGCTGCTTATTGTCTTTCAACTGTTGAAATTGCAGATATGTTAAGTTTATAACAAAGAGGTAATCTGCCTACCTCCCAGCTCCTACAGTCAAGCTGTTTTCCTGCTGAGGCTCTGGCAGCCTCAGCATTAGGAAAGAAAAGGTCTGTGCAGTTAAGCCTTGTGTAAGCCAAAGGCACATATTTTCAAAATGGACTTGGGATTTAATTCCACTGTTTCACGCTGAATTTGAGCCTTTGCACAATTCGACATATCAGCACCTCCTGAAAAGGAAGCCCCAGACTTCTTGCATGCATTTCAAGTTATGTGCTCAAGACAAGGAACTTTGAAAAATCATTACTCTCTTGTCCCTAGATTGAAACCACAGCAACACCCGTAACTCAGCTCACTCACTTCTGGATGCTCTTGTACTGATTATGCCAGGAAGAAAGAGATGCTGATTGGTCTGTTGGCTGTGTGGCTTTGTATGGATGTACCTCTCCCTCCAAATGACTGATGGCATTGGGCACTCCCCCAGCAGATTAAATTAGATGTGAATAAATGCAAGGTAATTCATACTCAGAAGGATAAATTGAGCCACGTATTGCTAAGGTCTCCACTGATGCTCTGTGAGCTGTGGAACAGCATATTGGAATATCTCCTTCAATTTGTAACTAACACATACTCACTTAAATACAAAAATGACATTACTTTACCTGCATCAAAATAATTATATCATAATAGTACCCAGTACAGGTACAGCTTTCTAAAATGGAATAACTATCCCAATGGAAACCATGTACCTTTGTACACACATAGCTGCATTCACAGCACTGATAGGACTATTAGGGCTCTATTTCAGAGACAAATAAAGATACATTGCACCTGTAACTAAAATACAAGATACGCAAGCTGTTATCATTTCTGTGTTACCACTCCTTGAGCACAGGGAAAGGAAACTCTGAACACTACTGAAAATAAAGTTAAAAAAAATTGTATTGTCTTCACTACAACCAGGGTTTATTTATTTTTTTCCCCCCAACTTTCAGGGCATAAAAGATCATCTCTTCTCTTAACACTCTGCTGCAGAATGGGGACAAGGTAGAGACGCATCAACCACATCTTCAGCGACAACTTAACAGTCTTTGACACATTTTTTTTGCCAATGTTTTTTTATTTCACCTGTTTTTTGTGTTTCTAAAACCACTGCTCATGTACATACAGGCTGTGTATTTAAAAACCAGAAAAGCTACTGCTGTGAAAATAGATGTCTTTTGGAGTAAGAGTGAATTAATTCCTTCTGGTCAGGGTCTCGCCCATTTCTAAATGTTCAAGAATCACATTCTGCTCATTCAACTTCTGTTTATTTTTTAATTGAAAAATCTGTTGAATATTCCCAAGGTGCTTTGGGATCTTGTTTTGACACCTGCATGGTACTTTAGCACCTCTAGACTTCAATTATTGCAAGACCCTCTTCTAGCTAGACTCCCAGATGATTTTATTAAAAGTGATCACCTGCAAAATGTTGCTACTTGCTTTGTACTACTCCTATTTCAGCCCTTGGAAGGACCTCAAAATGTCCAAAAAGGAAGGACCTCTTTTTCCACCAAAAAGTGACTAGACAATTCTTTTTCTTAGATGTTACCCTAATTCTTATACCTAGCACTTTCTAAACAGGTATCTAAGTGCTGGCTCCTAGGTATTCTCATTAGACCTTGTGTCTTGGCCCCAGCTGTTTTCTGTGGAGATGGGTCCCACAGAAAGATGGAAGTGCAACAGGGAAAGTTTAGACTGGACATTATAGAACAAATTTTTGACAGAAAGAGTGGTCAGACAGTGGAATAGGTTACCCAGGGAGGTGGTGGAGCCACCATCCCTAGGTGTGTTTAAGGGTCATTTAGATGAGATGTTGGGGGAGATGGTGTAGGGCAAAACTTTGTAGAGTAGGGCTGATGGTTGGACTCGATGATCCCAAGAGTCTCTTCCAATCTGAATGATTCTATAATAAGCAGTGCAGGGAGAATGGTATGAGCAACCTCCAGGGTACCGTCCCATGATCTTTCCCTGCAGCCAGAAGGGTTCTTGGTATGTTGGGGACTGGCTCTAGGACAAGCTGGCACAGGACCAGGCAAGCAGTGAGGATGGCCCTGAAACAAACAGATGTTCTAGTCTGGGAATCTAATATAAACAAAAATAATCTGAATTTGCTGAATTAGTGAATAGTCATGGCTCTCAGGAGCACTGCCCAGCAAAAATGAGATCTTACAGGACGCAAATTCCTGCTAGAGAAAAACATATCTGCTACCGTTACACAGAAGAACAAGCGAAGGAAATTTAGGATAAATAAGGTATTAGGATTTTCTTTGCTCTGAAAGAAATGAAAAAAAAAATTGACTTCACTGGTAAACTATTCCTGACCAGTCAAAACTACTTTAAATCAAGCTGTTTATTGGGAAACATTAACACACTAGAGCAATGGATTAAACTGAAAGGTGTTTATTCCTCCAATAAAGTCCTCTTAAGACTCTGTGCACTTTCTAGATGACAAACACAACGCATCACCAACATTCACTTCACCCACTGTTTACTAACACTAATTTATTTATAGGCAATTCTTTTCTTGGAAGAGACCAGTTAATAATTTCAAACAGTTCACTGAGTTCAGAAGCATCTCAAGTGCCAGATGCTTTTTTAATCAATGCAAGGTCCGATGGTCAAATTCCAGACTCACTCCAAACCCCTCACTTTGTTCTTGCTAGAAATACCACAAAACCAGTGCCTCCTTCTGAAATTTTAGCCTCTGTGTTCAGGAAATTAAGATGTATGAATGTTTTGAAATTTAAAACACAACTCTGGTTTTGTTCACTTTGAACGTTGATGAAATTCTCTATATCTTAACTATCTGCTCTGTCAAAAATGATCAGTTTGTACCTTATGATATTCAACTGACATTTAAGCCTGTATGTTTTATGTGGGATTGAGCAAGAAAATAATTCCAACGGTTCATTTACATAATATTATTAATGCATTATAGTTGGTATTTACTCTGATTGTAATTTTTCCAAGACTCTGATGAAAAGCAGTCTGTATGTATACTTGCCCCTACACCACATGGCATTTATGTCTGCCTTTCAAAAGAGTTTTCAGACTAAAGTAGAGATTAGTCATTCTTCCTTACAGACCATTTCTGCAGAACCACTTATGATCTAACTATTATTTCAATTCAAAAATAGCCCCTCTGTTTTGATCATTTGGGTTTCTTTTCCCCATGACCATAAACTTGTTTAAAAGTGAGAATTGAGGGGTTTTCTACTCTGGAGTCAAAACTCTGGAACAGTGCACAAGCACAACAGGGAAATGTTAGTTATGGAGCCAAGGAAACAAGTGCACTATATCAGATATTGCAACTTGCAGAAATTTGTTATTCAAAGTGAAGAAATGCTCAGGCTCTGCCAAGAAATCAAATGGAGAAGAGAGTGCAGCTACAGGATAAAGATTTGGTCTGTGCCACGAAACTTCGTCTCATTCTACCTACAATTTTGATATTTTTTGTTTTACTTGTTGTAATTCCTTTATTAGTCTCTCATCCTGTGATGCCTTGCTTAGAACTAATTTTAAAGACACAAATCATCCCCTGTTCAAACAGTGGTGCTAACTCTGACAAAAACAGGAGCACACATGTGAAGGATTGAGCCCCTAGATCAAAAGCTCCGTGGGGCAAGGACTGTTATTTCTGCTGAATGCCTTATACAAATACTTTTCTCTTTTACCCTCTGTATTATCAAATGCCTTCCACCTACCTTATGTAATTTCTTCCTCTGTTCTTAATGATAATAGCTTACATTATATAGTACCTTTCATCCAGAAGAATCCCAAATGCTTTGCAGCCCACAGACAAGGATTATGTCGCCCACTACCAGAACTCAGCTAGGTCTAGGCTCAATGGTGTCACTTTTACGCTAGATATCACACAGCAATCAAAGGGATTTTTTTTAAAGCTTACATTACTTGTGATTAGTGCCTTGGACCAGTTACTTAATTCTTTTGGAAAGGCCCCAGAACTGCCATAGTCTCGCGTCTACATAGCAGAAATGGGAACCAACAGATCAATGGAATAAAGATCACAGCGTGACTGGCGCAGTAGAAATATGCATTGAGATTGGGCTAGGACTGTTTACCACCATGACTTCTCCTGCACAAAGTACTGGCAAGAGCTAGTGCCTGCTAGACGTGCTCAGGGCCCCTTCGCCACCAAAAGCACACCAACACCCCCA
>NW_020799099.1:18643797-18666363 GCF_003259725.1 Athene cunicularia | reverse complement strand
CCCCCCCCCCCAATCCAAATGTCAAGTTGCATTCTTCACCATTTTCCTTTCCATGTCACTATTTACTGTTCTGAGTTCATGCCTGAATGCATAGCTCTACATCCAAATACATGTACAAAAGAGAAACCTGCCTTTCCTTTCAAAGGCATTCTTTAATCAAGGTGACAGGTGGGGAAAATGAGTTATGTGACCAAGAAAGCAGTAATTTGAGAACCTTACATACAAAAAGGAATAGTATAAATGACAGTTCAGATATTTCCTTGGCACTGGCAGAAGCCAGTACTGCTTCCAGTGAAAAAGCAGTGTTTCAGAATAGAAAAACTAAATTCAGAATATAATTTGCTAAATATGTATGTGCAGGTTGCTAAATGTATAATTTTAAGGGGCTTATTCCCCACCCGTAAGCTATTTTGCTTTGTGTTATACAGTTTGCTATTCTCTTTATAGGTAATAGCCCTGGAGTAAATTTTGGCAAACCATCAGACAAGCACTTGAAAGCTGAAGCAAACCCACTTGTTCTATTTCTTATAATAAAAACTTATATAGAAATGAAGACAAAACTCTCCTCTTCTAGATACAACTTGGCTTGGTCAAAGTCTACAGGAGATGCAAACTAGGTTATCACAACTGAAAAATGGTAGTTCAAGATTGAGCTGCACAATAGTTTGAGCCTGTGAAGCCACCACCCACACTCCCAATCCTCCCCAAGTGATCCATCATGGTAAACCACACAGTGATGATTTAGCTCACAGCTCACTGTGGGTTAGAGAAGGAAGGAAGCAGGCACATGTGGCTCAAAAAAATCATGACCAAAGTGCTGACTTTAGTATGAGACTAAATCCTAATTATATTGTTTTTTGGCAGGTGGGTGAAAGAACCTTGCAATTCCTAAGTTTTTAGAGCATTTGCACTTGGAACAGCATATTTCTGTTTGTAAAATGTGCCACCTCCCAACAATCCTGTTAACATTTTAAATTAAGTTTTAAAGTGAACTAATAAAGCAAAAGTAGTTTTACAGAATTTTATTTTATAGAAACTTCATACTATAAATATGAAACTGGCAAGATGATCCATTTTACAAACACATAAGTAACTTGGCTGTTTGGGATTACATTTTTTTATATCAATATGGCAACAGCGTACCGAGATGTGGTATGTAGAATGAAACAGCAGTATGTGTTGTTCCATGCTGCCATCTTACCTAGTCACAGACACACAGCCACATAACACAGAACCTGTATTGCTTTTAACAGATCATGAGTACTCTCCCTTGACTCGGAGGGGGTTAAAGTCTGAATGTTTCAGAGAAAAGGAGTCAAATTGTAGTTCAAAAGCTGCTGCAAGGGTTTCTGGCTGACCATTCAGTGACTAGATCAACTAAGACCTGGATGAACAAATACAGATTAGATTTAAGTTGATAATTGTGCACCTGATCTGTCAGTTGCATAATCAAGCAGTAAATAACATAGAAGAAAAAATCCCATTATATTTTTTGAGCACTGGAACAAAGGATTTGTTCCTGGTATTTGACTTGCTTCTAGTCAAAGGTGGGCAGGCTGGATAGGATGCCATTTCCTTTGCCAGCCAGCTAAAGATGCTATCATTTGACCTTCACATACTACAACCTGATACTGGAGTCTGCACCATGTCTCAGCACCTTCAACAGGGAACATGTGCATCACTTCTGTGTGGATTCAAGTGTTCATCAAAACTCAGAGATCATGCAGTCCTGCATGCCATATCTAAACAGAACTCATTCATTTTCTCCAGCACAGCATGGTATCTGCTGGCTTTTTGACTCAATTATCTAGTCCTTCCATTTTCATGAAACTTTACATCCAAGAGACTGAGCTCAAGTAAACCTAAAAGTCAAACTAAACTACGAGTTGTTAATTTAGTTTTTCTGTTATGTCTCTTTTCTAATACCTCATGTCTATTCATCCTATTTAGCTTGCACAAGCTGCAGAGCAGACTGCCTTCGGTGCTATATTTGGATGGCCACTAGTTAGCACCAAGGTCTGTTCTCTGTCAGCTTTCCGGCACAGATGTAGTGGGACTTGGCTGGATACCAAGCAACCTTTATGAAAACACCAAACAGTGACATTAACATGGAATTGTTTTTTGCTCATAAGTGGTATCTACAAAGCATTTCAGTATTCCTGAACTGGTTAAATTACAATGCTAAATATACACAATAAGCTGCAAGCAGCTTCACAGCCAAAACCAGAAATTAGAAACTTACTTCAATGCTGAAGTACCCTCTGTCCACGTAGTCCCCCAGGAAGAGATACCGTGTGTTGGCAGGAGAACCTCCCACTTCAAACAGTTTCATCAAGTCAAAGAACTGACCATGGATGTCTCCACAAACTAGAAGAGAAAAAGACCAATATTCAGATTCACCATACAAAGATCATCTTAGGCACATGCATTCTGAACTCACTGTCTTATAAGAAATGTGTTACAACTCTGTGCATCATCCTCTAGTTAAGTGACCTGTGGGAGCTAGCAACTGCTCAGCAGAAGCTGTTTTTCTATGACATGTATCCATATATATGTATGCAAAAGGCTACCAACTAATTAATAGGAGCCATCAGGCAAATCTGACCTATAATTTTCATAAGTATGAAAACCTACTATTTTCATAATTATCTGTCCATTCCTCCTACTGCCCAGCAGAGCATATAATACTGACAATAGTAGTAAGACAAACCAAATTCGTCCTGAAAAAGAAAACATGTTCAAGCAACATTAATCTTTCTTTTGATATCACTCCTCTGTTTCTCCTAGTCTTAAACCCAGACGAACACCAACAGGCTTTCTACAAAACGCAAAGCATGCCTGTCCTGTGTATGCCACTGGTTAAACTGACAAATTTCTGACTTCTTTCTGTATAGAAAAATGGCCTGCTTGCTTTCCCAAAGCGTGTCTTTGACGAGAGGACACTGATTTTTCATGCTTTAACCTCTACCACTTTATTTAACCTCGTATAATTATGATTTGTTTCACTTCATTGCAATGAAGTAAATCTAACAAGTGGCTTCTCTAAAAAGAGCAGCTCCCAATAAACATGACAGAGCACAAGTGATGTGCAATCGGGGCTAATAAGTAAGGATGCCTCTTTTTGTGCCTTAGAGTTAAGAAATTGGCTCAGCTATCTTGTGAAATTGTAAACTCTGTGGTGGGTGATTTTAAGCACCTGCAGGAAGGCAGGCAATGCTTTACTTTTGGAAGTAATGGAAGCTTAACTAACAGTGCTGTGAAAAAACCTGCTTCCCTTTGCCTGGCTTTGCTTCCTCTACCTAAGGGAGAAGCCCCCAGTTTAGGGCCAAACCCAGACAAAGAAAATGTTAATGGCCTTGACTGTTACTGACGACAGTTTAGACTGGTTCTACCTTCAGTAACCCCCCAAAAATGCAATTTGGAAACTGGGAAGGTGATTATGAAGAAACTGAATAAACTAATGGCCCAAAGTAGACCTTATCTTGCAGCAGCAGCACAGCTTCTTATTTATTGCTAACACTAAATTCAGAAGACTTCAGATGGTCTCTCTGATGTAACAGTTCAAGCTTTTGTATTCAAGCAGTGCTCTCATTTGAGCTTTTATCTGGAAGTTGATACAGAGCTCTTGTTCTATCACAGATAAACAAACCTCACATTTATCACATGCCATGGAGAAGCTGTAGTCACATCTCCAAGTAGATACAAAAGGACTACATACATAGAACAGCTTGTAACACCAAATCCAACAAACTCGCAATGCAAACAGTGTTCATACATTACTGTCTTTCATCTCAGCCCAGTGTCACAATATATCTTTTGCTTGCATCACTTTTTTCTAAATGCATACACTAACAATAGGATCACTATAACATTGTCATTCTGTCCAAAAACTAAAACAAAAAAATTCCCGCACAAACCAAAACCAAACAAACCCCCCTCAGGTACAGAAAAAAACCCTCTGATGTCCCAGTCACTGCTTTCATGAATATTTCTGTGAAACTGGTGTCAAAATTCACTAGTGCTGGCTAGCTGAGCATTCTTCTATGATAGTAACAGGGTATTTTCCCCATAAAATAGCATACAGTACTCTTATCACTGCTGTGTTACATTGTATAATCTCTTTTCCCTAGTTGATTTCCCCCCAAGAGTTTTAGATGACAACCTTAATGTTGAAAGCCATCAACAGTTATCATTTCTATCTAAGAATAATATCTGTCATTAATTATGCAAAATAAATACTATTTAAATCCTCAAGTGGTATAACACCACCCCTCCTTCTCTAAAATAAAAGTAGCCCAAAGGAAATTTTTTGGTAGCATTTTTATTTGAACACATTAATCTACCAAACCAATACACACTGCTTGACTGTACTCCTCTGCACGGACACTGTGGGAAGATTAAGAACACGTGTCGCATATTGATGGCCAAGCAATCTGCTCTCCTAACTTCCAGCAGAAAAGCTTTTAGTTATATAACTGTACAGCTCTACCAATTATCGCCCGCCCCCATTTGCTCCAACTGCAAAAACCTGAAGTTGAACAAGACTGAAAGATTTTAAAATGGATTTAACTTTTGCTCTTTCACTAAAGCAGGAAAAAACAAGATAATTTTTGTTGTTGTTGTTGTTACGCAGACACATGTGATCAGGTAAATACAGAGGCCATTACAGAGAAACCAAGAAGGTTAGAGAGCTTTCTCCAAGTAGCTATATGCCTATGAATTTGTCACAAGTCAGAAAAGCAGAGAGCAAACTAGTGATGAGGACAGAATAGGAAGTGTAGAGCCCTGCAATCCCATGACTTGCAAAATTCTGAACTTGAAAAATCTTGACTTGAAAAATCAATATTCAATGGATATTCCAGGCACTCTTCATGCTGCAGCCTACTCTTTTTATACTTGACAACAGATGCAGAAACATATCCAGGAAAAAAACAGATGGAAAGCTAAAAAGCCCTCAGACCCAACCTTGCCAAGCAGTTAAAGTAGTTCCAAAGGAGAAGCTTAAAATCAGCAGGTAGGAGGAAGAGAAAATGCTCAAAAGAAAGAGTTAACATTGAGACTTAATTTATTATGGTCAGATCCCCGAATTCCTACTGAAAGACCACAATGTTATGTACAGTTAATCCAATCAGTATTTCACTGGAATGGCACGGAATACTTTAAGGATCTTGTACTTTTCAGGTAATCTCAAATCTGGAAGATTTCCCAGGCAGCCAGATCAATGTTTTATCTTCCAATAGGTGGAGGCAGAAGAGATCCAGCATCATATTTCCATTCATAAAGGCAGAAACATCCATCAGCCAGTAATTCTGCCATACCCTTCATGTCTTGTCTTGCAGCTTCCTGTCACTAACAAAGAGCCTTGAAGCACTGTCCCGCCAAGAGCCCACAGGAGAGGTCCACATCCACTCCACACTGCCTCTACAAAGCTCTTTAAGTTCACTACCATCCCCCTTCATGTTACAGAAAAAAAATTTGAAAGCACACTAATTATTATATGTTCACATTTACTTTTGTACAAGCATTACCCCTGGATCTTTTAATTGTGTCAAAAATGTCCTTTTTATACATGTACAGGCCCTTTTTTGGTACTAGAACATTTGCTATTGAACAACACATTCAACAAGATATGAACATTTTCCCATCAAATAACAACAAAATAAAACCCAGCACAGTGAGGCAGGAAATTCAATTCTTAACGATGATCTCCACGTACTTATGAATTTAAAGTATGAACACAGGGAACATAAAACACAGTTTGTATGTGTGTGGGATTAACATTAAAAGCAGCTGTGTTCACATAAAGTAAATTTATCAAAAGGAGGAACACCAGGTGTTGTGTCTTCTGTTAGAAATACACATATTTTCCTATATCACCGGTCATGACTTGATGGCACTTTTGGGAAACCATTTTCAGGATTCAGTTCAGGCACCAAACTTGTTGCCCATGAATTTGTCTATCTGAGTCTCTCAATAGTGTTTATCTACCTAACCTCTCAGGGCAGCAAGTTTCAGAACTGTACAACACACTATGTGAAGAAATTTTTTAAGCTGTTTTAAACTGATCTCCTACTGAATTTATTGGTGCAATCAGAAGGTTTAGAAAACACTGGCTGTTTGTGGACTCCTTAGAAATTTGTGCCTGTCAAGGAAGTTGTCAGGTAAGACACAGGTCCCCCTCCAAAAGATTCAAGTTCACAGGACTACCCATTATATTATTCCTTCAGATAACTAAATGCTCTTCACAACATACAAACTCAGTCCAGGGATTATTCTGTGTGGTTTCCCACTCTAGATGGATATTAAGAACAAAATTTATATTCATAGTACATTAAACACTGTCAAGCCAAAAATTTTCTATCTGCAACAGTTTGGATATGCTGCACTTATTTTCTCATTTATCATGTATATACTTAATTGGTATAACATGATAGTGTGAGAGTAAAATACCATTAATGTTTCAAGTGAATTTACATTCCATGTATCAAAAAATTATATCCCCATCTTCAAATGTAATCAGGGATTAGGAGCAGATATGCAACACTCCATCATCAGCTTCAGAAGCAACATCTGCAAACTCATACATGTATGACAATTAACAATAATTAAGCAGACACCTTTTAAAGGAGAAACTAACACTGTGTAGGGAATATTATCCATCACTTGACAACTTGTTCTTTACATTCACTGAGCTAGGGATGTTTTTGCACTGAGCTGCAAGAGCTTGTGGTTTATCAAAGCAGCATGCAATACTGAAAAACCTAAGGGAGAAAAACACCCTTGAGTTACACTGCAGAGTGCAGGCTGCAAATCGCAAATGGGTTCTGCTTTGTTTAGGAAGTGTTTAGCTGCTTAATTCTGCTAGTTAGCACATGCTTCCAAGACTTTACAGTTTTCCACGATCACCCCGTACTTGCAAAGACTTACTGAAAAAGGGATAAGTGCACCATGTAAACCTGCATGTGTCTGAGCTGACTCATGGATGCTTATTTGTCCAGGTTCACAGGATAAGATGGTAAAGAGGCTTCATACCCCAGTGAGAAGTATACGCCAACCATTTCACCAGGGAAGCAGTTTGACACAATGAAAAGTTACCAGTGGCTGAATGAAGAAGTCAAGTGAGGAAGGAGTAATTACAAGCAACAGTGGACACACAAAGGCAAAGCAAGAACAAGTAGATGACCTTCTGTAGCTGAGAAGTCAGACTGGGTTTCCTTAGCCAACTGATAAATATGAGGGAAGACACCTCCAAGAGCTATATGCATGAAATTCTCAGGTGCTTCAAGAAAAACTACTGCATTGCTCCTGAGGAGCTCAACTATTAACCAGAAGGCTCTCCTTTTCCCCAAGATTTAAGAACAAAGTCACATGTCTTTGATTACACAATCTTTGAGCTTGAATGAGCTTTGTTTCCAAGTGTACATGTTTCTGAGGAACACTATATATTGCCACAGCAGTATAAAATGTTTGAAATATCAGTTTTGTTCCATGCATTTTTATTTTATTTTAATCGCAGAAGATTGAGCAATTTTCCTCCTTACTTTTTGGAGAACAAGGAGGAAGTAGTAGTACAAAACAAAAGAAACTCCAGAAGTTTTTATTCATAGCTGCCCACTGAAGCATTGCTCAAGACACAAACTCAGGGTAAAGTTACATACATTGTTTTATAGTCATGCAGTTCTGTTTCTGTTTATAAACAAGACATTTAAAGAACTTGCAGACTTCATTACTTACTCAAATTAAAGTCCGAATCATTTAGACAGCTCACTAGGTAACTTACCGTCCTAAGAAAACATCTACTAGGCTCAACATAATGGTTTTTCATATGAATGTTTGTTATACTAAATGTATTGAAAAACACAGCTTTGTTTTTCCAAAAGAGGTATGATCTCATTCATATTCATATATGGTTATCTAACACGATTATAATAGGCTTTCATCTATCTTTTCCATTTGATCACTGCATGAAAATTGATGAGTTTATACTACCAGATTGAATTAAAAAACTGCAATTACATATTTTCATAAAGAGGCCTGCTTCACCAAAGATAAAACCAGAAACCATTAACCATACAGCAAAGAAAACCTCAAGTGGACTATGAATGTCACTTTTGACAATGTTTGGTTGCCAACTTTCCTTCTTTATAGTGAGAAAAAAAAAGTTGCATCTTGGGAAAAAATGTTTTCTGTGCAACACATGAGGACACTATACTGTGTTCTGCTCTGCCAACACTTGAAACGCTAGTGTCTGCAAAGATCAACCCATGCTCAGTCCTTGTAGTAGGAGTTAGTTTTCTCCCACCACCCTCTGAAAGCTAGAACAAATTATTGACATGATTTTGAAGAGGTAGAGTGAAAGAGAGAGAGAAAGGGAAAACATCACATCAGAAAAGACCTTCAGGACAACAGTCATCAATATTCTCTGGTGAAGGAAGAAGCAAAAAACCCCTAAACCACGTGGCAGCAAGCCCTTCAGATGTTAAGGCTACAAAAATATCTTCAGCACAAAGTTTTTAAAAATAGCTCCACAAAATTACTTTTTGTATCACAAAATTATTTGCAGTGGTTCAAAACAAAATAAAAACCATGTACATAAACCTGGCCTTTGTATATATAAAAGATACCAGAACAAACAGAGTCTCAGGAAAGAAACTCTACCTAGTACTGTAAAACCTACACTGGCAGAGAAGAACAGCCTCCCTCCATGCTCCTACCGTAGCTGAGTTTTTCAGAAGAGTAAGTGGGTATGACAGCAGTGGGGTGCCAAATGAAAACTTTCAATTCCTGGTCAAAGCAACAAAGCAAAGTCAGAGTAGAAAGTGGATGGTGATCTAATGAATATTTTACAGAATTTTTCCAAGATCAACAGGGAAATGCGCTCTCATCCCATGTACCAGAAGATGCTGAATCAGATCACGAGAAGAGCAACAAAACAGGAGAGGAATAAAACAGCATTCGCTCCCAGACACATGAAAGAAACGACCAGCTCTTCACCTGCCACACTCTAAGGTCAGAACTGCCTCTAAGCATCCTCTGTAGCAAATGGAAAAGCAAATGTGCTGTCATTATCCCCTGTTAATGCACCCTCAGTATCTGGGAGCAATGCTTATTCTACAGATAATGTCATCAGAAGGTCTACTTGCAAGGAAAATGCTTCACTGGTGTATGGGTCAGGATTTTCAGCTCATATCCTTAGATCAATGCTATTTATATCAATAGGGAAATTCTTTTATCCTCAGTTTTACAGACATTAAACACAAAGGCCTGGGGAATTAATAATTTCTAAGGTCACAAGTCCAGTCAGTGGGAAAGCAGGAATAGCCAGAGAGGGAACAACACATCCTCATATTGCTCCATCCAATTCAACGCACCTGAAGAAGAGAGCCCTTTCAAGGAGAAAGGAACACCCTGTACAAGAAGCAGGCAGAGTCTGGCTTTACACACAATGCTCCAAATGAAATTTAGGAAAGGTGAAACAAGGCAAAATGAGAAAGTGAGAAAAGGGCTTTTGAAGAGAAGTTCAAACACGCTCAGCTCTAGAAAAAAGCATAAAATTCAATGCTGTTTTATTTTGGGAGTAGCTTTTATTTGCATAGACTGGACCATAATATTGTCCATCTGTAACATACAAGTTTGTTATTAGAATTACTCAGCGTTACATCTTTCTCACTAATCTTGTTGAATTGGCCTCCACTAGTTTTTTGCTATACAATATTTACCCAGAGTCAGTAATTTGCCGTTAGAAGTAGTCTGTCGCTGGTCCTTCATGATTTAATGTGCTATTTTTTTCCCCTTTTTTATGATTTAATTCAGCTCTTAATATCATTTTTTCTTTATGGTAAGTATTTCTCTCAGCAGCACAAATCCCAACCCCAGTAAAGTTAAAACAAAGGCACTGGTATTATATGGATACAGCGATAGTTATATAAAGCTCAAAGAAGCCCTCGGTATTTACAAGGGCTTGATGGATAAGTATTCTTGTTTGCTCTTCTTACTGTAGAATATTAGAGCAGTATTACCCTAACAGACTGCAATCCAATTACCTTCCAAGCACCCAACAATTTACAAGACTTTATGGTTAGCAGCATTAACATGCCGAATTTCAGTATATGAATGCCTAGAATCTAAAAGACTAACCACAAAACCTGGACGTTCATGTTGGCTTGTAATATATATTTTCCATTTTCACCAGAGGGTAATATTTGTTATCACAGTTTCCTCATTCTGTGCCATTACAGACCTGCTTTAAGCACAAGCCCACCCCCACTTCATGTTTTATTAAGAATCATAAGCATTACTCTATGAGAAAAACAATTCTCCTTCCTTCAGCACAATAATTTGTCTTACTGGCAGGAAACAAACATTTGCTCAACACAGACAAATGTATTTGTTCATTACCTTTGGATCTATAGCACTCTGCCTGTATTTCCCAGAAACAGATGTTGAAGGAAAATAAAAATACTCTTTCTCAAATTCCTGGGCTCTTAATAAGCAACTGGCAGTATCGACACGGATACTTACATACCTGAGTGGAAGGAGCCAACATAATCAGCTTCCAACAAATTCTGTGAAATTCAGCATTTGGGCTTAATGTTCTATATTCAGAGCCATGAGCAAAAAGAACCAGCAGTGAAGACTACTGAGCTTTAACCTCAACTTTTGCACCCATGTGTTTAATGGGCTTGAGCTATTACCCACAGGCTAGTGTATGGGTATAGGGTTAAGGGAAGCAAATAACATGCAGGTTTTGCAATTCTAGCTCAAAACACATAAGATGGACTTTTTAAAATTACGGAATCTAAATTCCATAACCAAAATCTTACACAAATCTAATTGTTGGTGAAAAATGATTAACGTTTGAGGAAAGTGCTTTTAAGAGAAAGCTCTCCATAGTAATTTAAGTCCTGGTAAAAAAGCTTATATGACAATTAGTTAGGGAAGACAGTGCAAGAAGGAGTTGACCACATTAATTTCCTCTTGCTGAAAACATATGCCTAAACATGATCTTGAATAGGTGGTTAAATTCATGATCTTAAGTCAACATGAATCATAGAATGGTTTAGGTTGGAAGGGACCTTAAAGATTATCTAGTTCCAGAAAAAAACCTGCTGTCACTTAATGACAATTATGAAAATGAACACAAAGAAGTCACACTGATGAAAAGCCTTAATTGTTTCTTTGCATAACCTTGCTATTAGGCACATAAGAAGTGCACACCATTTAAGAGGTCTCTGGGTAGTGTTAGGGGTAGCACCCAGGCAGATATGGGCTAGCTCCTGCACCATGTTCCCTCAAGCAAACTAAACAGACTCTCCCACTGTAATGACATTTGTTTTCCCAACAGCTGGTTGAGGAGGGAAAAACCCCAAAAATAAAGTCAGAGAAAGGGACAGCCAGCTCATACCATATGCACTAAGTAACAGAGTACTGCTGTTCAGAAATAGAGGTAAGAAGAAAAGGTCACCATAAAAAAAATAGTTTGCAAAGAGAGTATCAGGTGAAAAAAATGGGGAAAAAATCTATTATACTGAATTAGCATTTTATGGCCCTCTTCTAGTCTGTATCAGTAATCTCAAATATGACATCCTTTTAGGTTTCCAATATAAACTTATCAGATACATTTCTATTAACTACAGACCACACATTCCAAGAGGAGCTAAATAAATGTTTAATATCTTACCAGTCAACCAAACTCATTTCACTGGCATTTGATTAGGTTAAATTTGTCATGGGAATTAAGTGTGTGAATTCAGTACCTTCATCCATGGATTTCTACCACCTTACTTTTTGCACTTGCTGGATAGAGGCCTCCACTATCTGAATTAGCCTCATCTGAACAAAATATACAAATGCAAAACATGCAAACAGAATATACACAGCCTGAAAACACCCCCAGCTACAGTTCCAGATGAGAAAAATAATCTCACAGATTTTGGTTTTTAATTTAAAGTTATATGTACAGATATAAAATAAACATCTGAGTGAGCTTTTTATATTGCAAGGACAAGATTTTCAGGAAGTTCAGAGGATCTAGCTACAGAGTTCATTAATTCTGATGGGAACTATGTCATTACTTCTTTCACAGCACTTTCCAGATTATCTGGTTTCAAAGAATATGGAATACCATAATCCTGGACATATACATTATCTAAATACGAAACAGTGTTGATGTGACCTTATGAAATTTTGTTTTAAAATATAAATGTCCATCCATTTAAATGCAGCATATCTAGTAAAAGTAGTATACAACGAGTTTCCTCTTAAAGCAATAACATTAATAAGGATGTGTTTTTAACAGAAAATACAAGAGGTCAGACCAGCAACTGATTCTCTCGAACACCAGATCTTTTTTGAGAGAGCAATTTCAACCCTAAACATAAAAGGAGCAAATCCCATTAGCAGGAAGCAATGGTGCCACACACCAGAAGAAACAATTACCATGCAAAGTGTCTGACAAAAGAATTGCATAAAACCCCTCAAATATAGGTTTGTTCAAAATACACTACTGCAGCTGTAGGTGTGCATTACTGATGGCAGAGTAGCCATACCTGTATGGCTGTACCAAAAGACTGCCATAACAGTATGAAATAGCTTTGTAGCTGATGTAAATTCAAAGATAAGCACCTGGCTTTGCATGCTACTGCTCTGCTGACTGCTGTAATAATCAAACCAGAATGTGTTTGGGCCAACTTACTGCTATGCAATGTTCATTTTCTTCCCATTTACTTAGTCCTTGACTTCAAAGATCTGAAGATACACAGCTTCACTGGGTAACTACTACCACTGACTTCAATCAGTTGCTTAGGCCAAAGTTTGTTCTGTTCCACTCAGTTCACACAACCTTGTCTTCTGTTGTTACAGACCTTCTGTTATAGGGATTTCCAAACTCCTACGAAGTAGATAAACAAGCTACTTCCTAAATTTGCATTTTATGAAGTCATACCAACCAAGAAAAAGCTATTTGATAAGTAAATCAGTATTTCATCTGGGTTGCAAGCAAAGTTTCCTGGCTATTCTCAAAAGACTGGGAAATACCTACTGAACTCTTTCTCCAGATTTACCTGTCTTATTAATGCCATAGCTCATACTCTTCTCTCATCATTAGGACAGTATAAACAGTCTAATATTCAAGTCCTCCTAATTCAGGGAGGAAGTCCAATCTCACACATCTGTTATTTTTCTGTCACCTCATTATTAAAACTAAGAAAATATGACAGACAAGAAAAAAAAAAATTCTTTTTTTCTTTTCTCTTTTTTTGAATAACTGAAGTCACTTCTGAAACAATGACCCTTGTGCTTGCTCTTCTTGGGAGGCTGGTGTGTGAACTACGACTAGATACAAGCCTAATTCTCGAGCTCTGTAAAACATTATGCATTTAAGGAGCAGAATACTGCTAAATGACTATTACTTCCAGTGCAAAAAGGCAAATCTGTATTTTAGCAGGAAATGCCTTTTGTTCAGAGCCTTAGTGGGCTAATTTGAGCTGTACCTCCACAATGTATTAGGATAACCAGAGCTATTACCATTATTTTAGGCTACAATGTATATACTACTTCGAATATCAGAAGTAACACTATCCTGTCAGAGCATACAGCAAAACAATGCTTTAATGGGACAATAAAAGATGACTATTTCCCTGTTTCTATTCCATGCAAGTTGGGTACTAGTGATATTTTTTTCAACACAACACTATGTTCATGTGGTGACTGAAGAAGTTAAGCCCTTCTTTCAGAACAACTTTCCTTTTTAACTCTCTTGCTCTGCAGAATGACTAATTTTTCAGAAAGAAGATTGTCTGCTTTTGGCTAAGACCAAATACATTATCCGTTTAATTCGTTCAAGAAAATGTTCTTTCCAACAACAACTATTACAATACTAACCCAAAATGCAGCTATAGTTTACCTTTGTCCTGCACATACAAACATGCAAAAAAAAAATCCTTTTCATGATATTAAAACAATTGCATTTTTATCACCTCTCCACTTCTTTAGCATGCACTTCCTTAAGCTCTGAATTCATCTTACAGCTGTAGAAAACAAGGACCACGAAAACATTTACGATGAAAAGTTATTTGGCAAAAGAAAACACGTGGAAATGCTCACAGCTACAGAGTACTTCTTTTACTTGAAACTATCTAGAGTATTATTAATTCGTGGGGTGTTTGTGACTCCTCATTAACACTAAATTTCAGAGGGAAATGCCACTTTCTACAGACTGAGGTTCCATCCCATGCAGGCTAGTGACAAGGTGGCGTCCACAGCACATGCCTCTGTTCAGCAAAGCTGTGCAATCTCTGGTCAAAATCAAGAAAAAATGCAAGGAAGCACTCAAAACCACAGGCCCTTATCAAGGCAACTAGGACAGTCACTCTGACCATTATCCTTCACTAGAACAATGAAATAATTGACTAAAGAGTGAATCATCGGGGAAGCTGAACATTCATTAAAATAAAACAAAAACTAGTACTACAAAAAGAAAACCAACACCCCCCCACCCCCCCCCCCCAAAAAAAAAATGCCAAATGAAGAGTCAACTTTCTCACACAATCAGGACAAATGCACTAAACCCAGACAACTCCATTGTCTTTTTCAAGCAACAATGTTTTTGTATGCATCTACCCTGGTTTTATAAGTATTTATGGGTCGATTGATACTTCAAGATACTTAAATTTTACATTGTTGCTAATTTAAAAACAAAACCAAACCAAAACACAACACAAAAAACCCCAAACCAACAAACATTAAGAGACATTTTCAGGAGAGTTAAAATTGGTAGGTATTGATGGAGAGCTGATGCTACCACCATTCACTTGGTATCAAGCCAAAAAGTTTGGACCCCAGAACCTGGCAAGAAATCGTAACTCCAGCCTCAATTCAACAGACCTTAACTACAAAAAAGTGGGTCCACCCAGCTTTCCTCTATTTACCATATCTACTATTTCTTTCATTCATTCCTTTTTTAATGTCTAGTTCTGTTTATTTTCTAGAATGTGTAGGTAGCTTAGCTAACTAGCTCCTTTACAAGAGAAGCATAGCTGACCTGCTATCTTCTACACTGAAGTCACATTTTCATGATGGAATTTATATTATTTCTTTTATGCGTATTTCTGACTATTCTATTCCTTTCAAACTGTAAGAAGTCTTATTCCCAAGAACATGCTGCCTTGATTTTATGAAACAAAATCTTTTGTCCTTGTTGCAGATTCCTTTATGAAGAACAGATTGCTGCTGCTGCTTTTCCCTTGTATTGGTAGCATAACTGATCAGTTAAATTTGGCTCTCAGCAGTCCGGCAATTCAAGGGAAACAGTTCTCTCATGAATTTGTTACTGTTAAGTGAAAGGAAAAAAAAAAAAAAAAAATTATTTGCACTTCAGTGACTTTTCTGGCTTCTTGCTACTCCCTCTGGTTTGCAATAGCATGATTATTTGAAGTGATTGCAAGGCAGAAACCCTTCAGGCACATAAAAATAACAAAATTCTAATGTATTCATGTGTTTGTTAAAGTCTGCCTTTGCTTAACTGAAACTGTAGAAATCGCTTGGCAGTCTCTTTTCTAGCCTCTTTTATGTGGCCAAGTAATAAAAAAAAAACAACCCATAAACCTTTTATTTTATTTACTACACCCAAAAGTGTTCATGTACTCTAAAAGTTTTATAACCTGTATTTTAATTGAAAATTTTATATTATTTCCTTGTGTGTATATATATTTTTCAAATTTAAATATTTATGTTATTGAACTTTGTAGAGAAAATTAAAGACCTTCAACTGACAATGGTCTATCTACCATAAATAGCCTGTTAGAAAGCTCAAAAGCATGTGACTAAAAAAAAAAAAAAAAAAAAATCAACAGAAGTTTCTTATAAAAAAAGCAAGACACATCATCATGACAAAAAATATGAGTCAGCGCAGATAGGATCTTATCTTCAAAAAACATACAAGTAAGATAATCAGGTTTCAGAAGATCATCACCCATAAAAGAAAGTAATTGTGGGTCTGTCTTTTTGGTGTCCAGGAGAAGCAGGGATATCTATACACCACAGGAAGTAGTGCTGATGAATCTGCTATGAAAAACCACAAGTCAAGAAGAATGGGCTTTCAACCCATTTTTCTCCTTTTTCATGCAGTCTTGGACAACATACAGTTCTAAAATACAATCCAAAAAATATTAATTTTCTTAACTCAAAAAAATGCATGTAGAGCTAGGAAATAGTTGAGGTTTTCCACCAAAGAAAGTAAAAAAGCTATATAACAAAAAACTGGTATGAAAATACTGATGTGGAGGATAAGTATACATTCTCTGGAATAGCCTCTTATCAAGACCTCAAAAGATTAAATTAATCTCTACAACTGTTCCTAAGAAGCACAGTGTCACCTTTCATAAATGTTAGTACTTTCTTTAAGAATTATTAAAGTCTAAAAGGCTGTTTTAAGAACTAAATACATGGGAAAAAAAAAAAGTCATCTTGGTTCATTTCAAACACCTGTTCAGCTTTGATTAAAGTCTTATTTAAAATACTGAAACTGGACCACATTAAAAAAAGATATAAAATGCTGGAGCTGTTTTGAACAATTTCTGTTAGAGGACTGAGGATTAGAAAGTCACCATGGACAAAATTACTGTCATCTATTCCGTCAAGGACTGACAAACCAAGTACACAGCTACAAGGGATCCCAGGATCTGGGCTGGGTCTAGAAGATCCTCCTCCAATGTACGGAGAGTCTGAACTGTCCCTCGTAAGCTGAGCAAGGAGCAGCTACCAGTCCTGAGCTTCAGCAGGGAAGGAGTCGGGACTTTCTCTGAGCCCCTCTCGTTTACCTGCCCTTACGAACAGCAGCATTAAAGGCAATCAAAATAACAAAGCCACCACAGACTTCTGCAGTATAGCAGTTTTCATTTTTTTCCCTGTAAAGACTGTTACAATAATGTTCTACTACAGGTATTCATATCTCTGCTAAAAACAATCTAAAATTGCCATTCCTTGAGCCATCAGTAGCATGGGTAAACTATGAGAATCAGGTGTGATTTGCATTGGATCAATGATTCTTAATATTCACTGTACTCCTTGTCTCATCTCAGGATTGTTCCTTGGCTGGCTTGTTGGATATAACTGAATACAAATAACTACCTATATAAAATTATCTCAACTAAAGAACATATTTTTTGCCATTTAAAGAAATTGGTGGGCAGTTTATACCCAAGAAACTTATTAGCATTCAGCAGTCCCTTTGCAATAAAATCTTTATCCACTTACAAACTGAGTCACATAGATCCCATTTACTGACTATTGTCTCCCTTCAGAAAAACACACCTCCAGAAATACTTGTAAAAGAGAAAAAAATACCCAAATAAACACTTAGTGCTTGTTTTCTGGGTGGGTCTGGTACACAAAGTTAGTAAATATGATTATCTTTCTTGCCTTTATTTAATTATGGTGTCCTTTCAGGCACAGATGATGATGTTGTGAAATGTCAGGAGAGTCTCACACCCCTGAAGAGGCATTACAAGATATAGTCATGAAGAAATGGACTAACCCCGTCTTCTTTCTGTAGATTATTCATATTAATGATTTGTGGGATTATTTCACAACTGACTAGCCAAAATACTTTTTCAGATTGAGGTTTTGTCTCTACCAGAGATTTTTATTTGCCACCTATACAAACAGTATTGCTGGGAAGTTCCTTTTTAAGTAAAAGGGTAAAGAACCATCTCTTGAGATAAATTTTCAGTGGACTGCAGGTCTGCTTGTGCTTTTCAAGGAAGCCCTTGAACAGGGGTTCTCTAATGATCTAGGCTCATTAACTAGAAAGATATAAATCATTATTACAGCAGGAAACAGACTGCAACATCAGGAAATCAGGAAATATTTCTTTGTTGTAAACTGCAACAGTAGAAGAGTTTATAACTTAAAAGGCCATTTCTATTCTCTGCACCCTCACTGTAGTTTTTCATCATTCTTATGTACAGTATTCTAATATGCATTATTGGCTGATGGAGTTCTTAAGTTGCTAAGCAGAACAAAGTAATTTTCTTAGCATTTGTAGAAAACAGAAAGCTATTTCATACAACAGTGCATCTTGTTTTTTAAAATACATTTTAACTCAGTAAACCTCTAGAAAATAAAACTTCACATTTTGGAATTGCTGAAGAATACAATTCCTCAAGTGGTGGGAGAAGAAAAGAAAGTGCAAGGTACAACAGGAGGGTGTCACTTTACCTGTGCCTCAAACTTCTGTCACAGAGTGATCATTCTGCACACAGAATGGTAATTTTCTGCATTCAGAAGAAGAAAAAAGACTGTATTTTTCTTCCAGGGCCATGTGTATCCTGAGCAAAATACATATAATGCAAGCGAAAAGGTTTTCTTCCGCTACTCAACTAATCATTACAGGAGGAAAAGGGCTGCCTAAATACAGTGAAGGGAAAATATATTTAATCACCGTTTAGCTGTCTGTTCTTGACCTGACTGTTCAGGACTGGAGACACTGAGGGGTTCAGCGTGGCAAACTTTGTGAGAAATTATAAAAAAAGCAACACCAAGGAAAAAAAATATGATCATACAAAAGTATTGATAGACTTCTGAAATTAAGTACAGACACGCTGTTAAAATTGCTCTAATTACATGCTTTACAACTGTTTTAATTCTTACTTTTAGTTTGCTCTTTCCCTTGTGCTTCATTTCAATACATCAGGACAAAGATGGCAGAGCTACAGCAAGAGGGAAGAAAGGGAGATGGCTTTCAAGGTGCCTGCTTGTCCTGAAACTTGGACTACCTCATAACCTGGGACACCCAGAATCAATCCTCAGTCTCAAGGCAGGAACAGGTCCATACTTAAGTGACAGGCCAAGAATAAATGAAGTACAGATGTGAAAAAAATTAACTCCTGAAGAGAATTCTGAGACAATAGCCATCATCTAATAATCCACTACTGTGCTTTCTTTTTTAAATGATGTAAGCCAGAAAAAAAAATTCTGCCATTCTGAAAGGAATGAGTAAATAAATCCAGTGTATATTCAAAGTTAGAATCAAGTTTCATGTTTAGTTTAATGCATTTTTCATAGAAAATACATCCTCTGTAATCATCAGTCTAATGTTACCCATAAGCATGAGTCATGTAGAGATTTTGCATTCCATATAAAAAAAAAAAAAAAAAAAATTAGAGAGAAGTTTATTTCAACAGAAAACAAAACAGAAGAGAAGCATGTCATTTTTTCCATTGAAAAACATCAGGAAAATGAAGTGGAAAATAGAAGCTCTACAACACAAAAAAATGCATATAAGGCTGCAAAACATCATTAAAGTTTAATCATCTCTCCAAACCTTTAAACTGTGCTGGGGTCCTCCAATTTTTGTACTTGTCAAGAAGAGCTGCATCAGCTCGGACTCTGATTTGGTACGAAACACGTGTCCTGTGTAAGAGTCAGCATGAAGGCCTTATCACCATGAAGGTATCATTCCCACTTTCACTGGATTTACACCGCAGCCTGCTTCTGCAATGGTACCATCACATGCAACACACTGATGATGGCAGTGTACCAACTGGTGTTGAGTCAAGTCATCCTGCCTTGTGCTGCTAGGCTGAGCAAGGACCAGAACAGACCATCAGTAGGTTCAGGTAGCGCTGAAGAATGGCTGACAGCTTACAGTAGGAGGTATTCTTTCCCAGGAACTATCTGTACCTCCTTCATTTGTTGTTTTAAAAAATAAAATCTCCTTGATGTGCTGTTAGTTTCTCAAATGCAGAGTACTCACAACACAGAACAGCCGTCAAACATTAGGTGGATATTCTGCAATAAAGTTCTGTAAAATTCTGTAATATCTGCTGGCAGCACTTCAAATTAGTTTTTAAGGACTGTAAAGGACAGTGTCAATAGAGTGCAGGGATAGGCACCATGCTATACCAAGTAGCCACACTTACATTAGTCACTAAACTAAGCAGTTTTACAGCCTACAATACAATATGCTCAACCCTCACCTCAAACTTAGGCCAGTTCTTTCTACCTCCTTTTCAATTCAGCTTTACTTGATTTGTCCATTCAAACCTAATTCTGTTCCTCTGCACCTTTGGGGGAAACAGTTCCTGCTGTATTAGGTGTAGAGAGGGTGTGCCTGACATTAATACTAGAGGCTTGGGAACACATCTGATAGTCAGATGCCTGATTTTAGAAGGATTTATAGCATTCCCAGTTGAAACAATGTAAACCAGAAATCACAAAATCTAAACACAACCTGTTTTCAAGCTCCCTGGGCATGAACAAGAATTAAGGAAGACATCCAGAGTACACCCTAATTTAACAACTAATTTCCAAGAAGTGTCATTGGATCTTTATCCTTCACCTCATGTGTTCATCTCAAGGGTTTACCTTTGTCAGGGTGACAGCTAAAGAGAACAGAATGAAGAGAAAAGTCCATCAAAACCAAACCTTTGTTTAGAGAGCAGAAGTCCACAGCTCAAAATAAAATCTATGGCATGGCATTATAAACTAACTTTAGAACAGCAATATTACTTGGAATAGTAACAATTACACTGTGGATGACTAAAATTTCCAGAAGGATCTGAGATGCTGTAAAAAACATCATCTATAGATCTGAAATAAAGGAAATTAAAACACTATAAGGTAAGACTTTATTTTCATAAAGTAAAGCCTTAACGCTGTCAGCGGCATAATCCACGTAGGATTAAGTATGTGGATTAAGTACTAACCAAGATGAGCTGTTACAAACAAGATGGACCAGGAGACTTTACAACTAAATGGAGAGTTTACAGAGAGTAATTTACTTCTCCTTAAATCTCCTTTGTCTGGCTACTGTGCCTCAGAAACCTAGTCCACTGATGGACATCCAAGTGATATTAGAGATTAACAGCAGTTGACCTGAAAGAATAGAGAAACTCCCTGGAAAACAAGGCAAATTAGTCCACATGAAGCTCTAGGCTATGCAGTCAAGCTAATGCAGGTGTCCATGCTAATCTGTTTAGCAAATGACTTCTGGTTTCTTAACAGCAGATCACTGCAACTGCAGGTAGGAAGAAAAAGGTTTCCAGGTGCAAGCTTTCACTCAACAGGTGAGGAGGTTCATGCTGAGAGAGGCATCTAGCTGGAGAGTTCAATGAGAGGGGATGTTTTGGTTTCATTCCAACCCATACTTTGGCTTTTAAAGAACAAACACAAGTTTAAGCACATGGTCCATAGAAGACTGCCAGCAAACTGGCAAGCACCAAACAAGCATATATAGTGATGCCTGGAGAAGAATCCTTTCCCCTGTCTTATGAAATACTACACCAGTAACACCATCTTTATGGAAACCTGGACAGTGTTACTCAACGGTACATAGCCCTTTCCAGCTCATGTTGCTCTTGCACAAAAATCTCTTATCACACATTCTGTAAAATGAAGAAGAATCACATTAGCATCTCTATTAAAAGGTTTTTGAAACCAAATCCTGGAGTTAACAAGTGTGAAACATCAACCACAAAACACATCTAAAAAGCTTTTGGTTTCCCAGGAGGGTTTTGGCACTTTTTTTTCTTCCTATTTTCCTCAACAGAAAATGAAATAATAATAACAAATGGTTCTGATAATTAAATGCCTCCACATGGTTCTGGAGGCATTAATTTCTTCGCACTTACATACCAGTAACATAACCGTTTGGTATGCTGTGGCAGAGTTTTTTCTTCAAGAAGAGTATTCCTTATGTACTTCCTCAGGAAATACAATTATTAAGTCACCAGCTGCAACAGACAATGACATTTCTCCATCATCAGGATCATGTCAAAACATAAAGACATTCACACAACATAAATTATACTCCTGCATTAAAGAAAAAGAGCTGTAAATACAAAGAGCTATTCCTCACCTGAAGGAGGAATCCCCAGAAGTGTAAAGAAATCTCAGCAATTCCTTGTTCACTTGTATGACTTAACCCATGTCTTCATGTAACAAATCACTTCTGGATCAACTTGTAAAGAGGGATGGGTAGGCTATGATGGCTTTCCAGAACAAAAGCCAGAAGATTCAACAAGAAGTCACAAGAGACAGCATGTTGCCTCATGACTCCAAACAGATGACTAGGCAGGCCACTTTAAGTAGCAAAAAAGGTTTAAGTACCAAAGAAAACATTTCTTCTCCTTCACTAATATTAGTACAAAAAAAAAGTCCCTGTGACCTTAGGACGCTGAGCATCACAAGAGGATAAAGTAACTTAAATCTGTTTTCATTAACTTCCAGAGTCTAGAAACATGCATTGACTTTGGAAACCTTATAAAACTAATGAAAATGTTTCAGAAATATTGGTGTCCATCTTCTTACTACTATTAATTAAAAGTAATTACTGTTAATTAAAAGTAAGCAATCTTATAATGGAATTTCTCCTCTATTTTCCATCTTACCAAACTCACTTAACCAAATTAGCTACCAGAACTGTAATTTACTCTGTACGTATTACTTCACAGGTGGCAGAAAGCTGACTGCCTTTCTAGCTATGACAACTCTGCATCTTTCTGGTTCATGACAAATGTGGTGCTAAAAAAAAAAAAAAAAAAAAAAAAAAAAAAAAAAAAAAAAAAA
>NW_020799099.1:18602667-18643747 GCF_003259725.1 Athene cunicularia | reverse complement strand
TTTTTTTTTTTTTTTTTTTTTTTTTTTTTTTTTTTTAACTCCCAAATTGACAGCATTCTCTTCTAGCAAAACTTGTTATTAGTCACAGAAGCTTTTTTGTTTGTTTGTTTATACTTCACTCAAGTTTCTCCGGCCAAGAAATTACAGACATGTAACCTCAGCAGCAGGGAGAACAGATGGACATTTCCAACAGTCTCCTGTCCCCCGAGTCCGGCCTCTTCTTCCCAGCATACTTGATATTCTTAAGTGATGGGATAGAGGTTTAGCTGCCAGCGCTACCCATGTGCTCAATTTGCAGAGTGCCCACTTCAGCTATTTGGCCTGCTCAGCCATGTCACAGGTGCCAAATATTGGTGAATTACGATGTACAGATTGCTCTCCTTTTCTGCTGACAATGCATTACTATTCTTTCACTGGATATGTACCACCAAAAGATACAAGAGTAAATAAAAATAATGAAATTGACCTCATCTTTTAGTATTAGCTCTTCCCCCTCCTTTTGAAATTAAAGTGTAGAACTTAACGATTTTTTTTACCTCATTAAAGTAAAAAAAAAAATAATAAAAAATCTATACTTGTCTACATGAACCCAAACAATAGTACTAAATTGTAGGCATGGTAAAATTTGCAACATAGAAGTCAAGTATTCAGTACCAGAATTCAGTCTTCTTTCCATATGCCTCATCATCTTCAATTAGAGAGCAAAGTATCATCTCCTTTCTCCCCAAGGAACCTTGCCACATGATGGACTGGAGATATTTTCAAAGAATAATGTTCTGGTTTTCTGCTGCTTCACCATATGGTTCCATGCTGAAGCCTTGCACTTTCTTTCTCACACCAATATTCAAACACAGAACCTCTTACTTTCCCTGAGGGTTCCAAGGCATGCAGCACCAAGCACAGGGGGGGGGGCTTCAAATGGGACATCATAACAATCTTTTCACAGGAGCTGGATTCCTGTTAAATACCTATCAGCTCTGCATATCAATCTGAGATACACAAGGCTAATAAAAATTCTCAAGGAAAAAGCAAACAACAAAACATTCAGCATGTGATGAATTCAAGCACAGTCCCCAGCAACTTCATGTGCCAACCTATGTAATCACCAATTCATCAAAATCACAATCCAGGGGTTCAACTCAGGAGCTCATATAATGAGACAAACCTAATGAAGAGCCAGCTGTAAAATGTCTGGGTTGCGCTGACAAGCAGGCTATGCTGCTGGCTCTGCCAGGGGGAGAGACCTGGACAGGCAGCAAGATTTCAGGAACAGCAGAGGAACTCTAAATTCACACCTAGTTTGTGTGCTTGTGTCCTTTTTTGGGTCATCTAACTTTAAATCACAGTTCCTACAATTAGAACCTCGGTCACAGATGTGTACCCTGTCCACACCGTTACTTTAACAGCATTAATGGGGGCTTCCTAGTTCATACTACACAAGTGAAATTGGAAAGAGATAATGAAGACTAAATATGATTCCACAGCTAAAGTTATCCCAGATGCCGTAAGTTAATGTCCCTGTCACTTGTACCAGTGTTGTACTGCAGAGTAAATGTAGCAGAAGATGTCTGGTCTGATATTTACAGCCTCCATACTGCAAAACCTGACAGAATTCCTTTTGGACTTCTGCCGTAACACCTCCAATGGCTTAAACCACAATTTACAATACAATAAAATTTCAAACTTCATGCTAGCAGTGTTTTGAAAAGGAAATACTATTTAATGACACAGATAGCTCTTTGACTCTTCTGTTTTCCTTAATTCTGCTCTATGTCTAGTGAAGCCCTGTAAATCAGACAGAAGCACCAACTCCCACCAGCACCTACAACTGGAAGCATTTACAAGAACACTTATGCTTCTAAATTTTCAAGATACTGAAGCAAATTTTCTTTGCTTTCAAGATTTGCTGTTGTTCTTCAATAGGTCCTTTCCTCACCCTACTCTAAAGCTGTTTTAGAGCTACTTTAAAGATGGGCTTTTGAATTTATTTTTTATGATCTTCATACACTTCCATTTTTATACTGCTATATGAAATCTCAAAAGAAACCACCAACTGGAATTCTGGCTCATGCATTAATTTAAAAAATCATGTGGATACTTTTGCCTTAAGATTGCTTTCTGAAGCCCTCAGGAAAAAAAAAAAACACAAACTTAAAGACCTTCTAGTAATACACTACTATGGGAAGAATTCATTCATGCACTGAGAACAACAGTTCAGTCAATGACTTTTAGAGGCACTGCAATATAGGATTGAAGGGGATCAAAGCCCACAGTCCTCATATCCTGATAATTCTGCTCATGAATCCTTAAAAAAACAAAAAACACAGAAAACCCCAGTCCAATTTTAAGCAAATTCATTCTTTGTCCTTACTAATTCTAGTGGAACCCTTCCAGAATATTTTTGCTCTGAAGATTATGAACTCTTTTTTTTTTTTCTAACTCCCAGCTGACTTACCTTTATTAATAGGTAACCATCCGTTCTTGTACCAACAATGACTTTTTTTAAAAATAGGTGATCTTCCCTCTAGCTTTTTCC
The DNA here is from genome assembly GCF_003259725.1 of Athene cunicularia. Classification (NCBI taxonomy): domain Eukaryota; kingdom Metazoa; phylum Chordata; class Aves; order Strigiformes; family Strigidae; genus Athene; species Athene cunicularia. The sequence continues at coordinate 18,641,211 of NW_020799099.1, read as the reverse complement.
CCTCAACCTTCTGCTTTCAGTCTGCCCCATTCTATCACACTTGTGCACGCTTCATCCTTGGAGAATTTTCTCTATGCCGGCTTCTGTTTAATTTCATCTTGAATACAAACAATTGTTTTCCAGGCAAGTTTCACCAGGGCTTTGAACCACACACTAACGAAAAACAGCCCACACTTCTCTGTGTTTGTTAGAAATGCCTTTTCAGACAGGACGGAATTTGTCTTTTTTACACTTAAAGACATTCTGCAATTAACTATCTAAGCCAGGACTTTCTCTTCCACAGACAAGCTTATAAGCAACCTGCTCACAACAGAGACTGTGGGGTTCACAAATAAAACTAAGGGTGTCATCCCATTTCTACTACTGTGACCTTTAATACATTCCAGTTTTTCCCTCATTTCCAGTCCTTCTCTATTTGACAGTCCCTCCCACAGTGCATTAGTAAAATTTATTAGCATATGTCCACTCTCTTATACCAAGATAATTAATGAAAATATTATACACAATTTGTCTCCTGATCAACCTCCAAGCCTTCTGGAAAGCGACACTTTCTTCCCTCAGGCCACCTCATCTTAGCATTATAAGGCTGACAGTTTTGGTGAGAATCGCAGGCCTGGTGGCCTCAATGATGACCAGATTATCTAGAAGCCCTAGCCTACACCCAAGCTCTCATGCAGCCAGTCAGCCCTAGAACAAACTGACTGCAATATTACAAAGAGATTATCTTTATCCTAAATTATGGTACCCTGTAATATTCTCCTGAAATTAATTGCTATCCCCAGTGCTAAATTCCAGCTTGGAAAGATGTGACCTAGCAGCCTTTTCTAATGCTGTTGCCTTTCCTCAGAGCTTCTACCATCTCCAGCATCTGCACACTCAGGCTGGCAGCTGCACTTGCATCTGGAGAGAATAGAGTGGACAATTTTGCAAAATGTAACTATCAGTCACTATACCTGCTCACTTTTCTTGCCTGGCTCCCCTCTTATTTCTGATAAACCTCCTTGTATATCTCCCTCACTACATGTTGAAAGGGCAGTCATTTAATATTTAGCAGGAATGCTGCAGCCATCTTGGTAACAGCCAAACCCAACAGCTAAACTCATACACCTTTCTTTTCGAACTCCGCAACTTGTGACCAACATTCCCCTGAGCATTCTATTCTTGGATGAGATGCCAACTGTGTCCAAACAACAAAAGAAAAATCAGATCACACAAATGTGTTCACTGAAAGCAGACAATACAATCAAGTAGTCAGTGTAAAATTGCTGGGTTATCCTCCCCTCAATACATGCCTTAACAAGGGCTTACTATTGGGATAAAGCCTGTAAGAGGTAGCATTGCATCAATTCTGAAATTCTAAGTAAAAAACCTGTAATTCACACAGCTATTTACAAGCCACAAAGATGGTTAATCTCCAGTACCTAATGTCATCATGAAAAAACATCTATGTGCAGCAAGCTTTAATCATTCTGTAGAGAACAGAATATGGAATTGCAGATGCATAAATTGCTTTTACAGGGCATTATGAGGTAGGTTTGCCTTTTCCCTCCTTCCTTTTAGGTGCCAAGGCTCTCCTAGTCACACAACAATGCAGCCAACTGTGCCCATGGCTATGTGGCTGTGCTTAACTTGGCTTCATTTAGCTTTCTTCCATACACGCTGTTTGGTCCTGCAGGTCAGGACTGCAGGAGTCAATATCACACAGCCTGCAGAACTGCCAATACATTTACTAATCAAACATCATGCCTTAGGTTACAGCCTTGGATCCACAAATGTGAATAGAACCACAAAAAACAACTACATACCATGACACAAACTAAACCCACAAATAAACAGTTTCTAAAATAGTAGAGGATTCAATCGCTCTCACAGAGGCTGTCATAAGCCAGCAACGTGCCCTTGCTGCAACAAAGGCTAACGGTTTGCTGGTCAAGGGAGGTGATCCTTCCCCTCTACTCAGCACTGGTGAGGACATACGTGGAGTGCTGTGTCCAGTTCTGGCTCTCCAGCAGAAGACAGACATGGACATACCAGAAACAGTCCAACAAAGGCCTGCAAAGGTCATTAAGGGGCTGAGCATTTCTCCTGTGAGGAAAGGCTGAAAGAGCTGGGACTCTTCAGCCTGGAGAACGGCAGGCTTTTTTTAGTGGTACCCAATGACAGAACAAAGGCAATGGACACAAGCTGAAATAGAGGAGGTTCCCTCTGAACATCGGGGAATACGTTTTCCCTGTGAGGGTGACTGAGCACTGGCACAGGTTGCCCAGGGAGGCTGTGGAGTCTCCAATCTCAGAGACTCTAAAGTTGTCCATACAAGGCCCTAGGCAACTGGCTCCAGATGACCCTGCTTGAGCAGGGGGGTTGGACCAGAAAACCTTCAGAGGTCCCTTCCAACCCTGACCATTCTGACATAACATGTCCTTGGCGAGTGTCACTTAAGAGAAAGCATTTTTCACAGGATGCTCTAAACATCTTGGAAATCCCTAAAATTTTGCCTCTCAAGTGCTTAGAAAAGCTCTTCTCCCATTTGCTCTAGAAACATTGTAGGGCTGTAACATCTCAGGTGCATAACAACTGGCAGCCACGAGCCTTCTAATTACTGACCATCCATTCCCTTTGTCTCTGAAAACAGCATGCTACAGTCATCACAGCTTTGGCTCAATAAAAAGCTTTACTAGCTATGGTACTATAGTTTAAGTACCATACATTCAAGAAAAAAATAAAAACCAAAGCAAGCCTCAGGAGAACGTTAGCAGCATGTATTCATTCTGGTGAACCACAGCAGCTACACTGAAGCACAATAAAAAAGTTTCTCTTTCTTCTTATATGCCTCGCATTAATTATACGTATACATGCTCCCAGAAAATACTAACGGCTTGTTTTATCTCAGTTTCACTGTTAGAAACCACAGGCAAAATCACTGGCAAGGTCTCAAAGGTACACTGACAGTACCCTCTTAGCAGCAGGGCAAAGCTCCTACCCAAAGAGTCAATATGCCTGTTGGTTGCTAATGGTTCATCAGCTAATGCTTCATTAGGATGGCCAAAGTTCAGCTGGCAAAAGCCCAGATGGAAAGGAAAAGCCACATACTTTTTCCAAACACCCTGCAAGGTGGTCTCCTGTTTGCATACTACTGCAGTGTCTCAGGGCAGGTTCTTTTAATATCTGCAGAGCAAAGTCCCTGGTGGTCCCAAATGTTTGTAACCCATGTGCTCCAGATCATACCAGGTTTGATGCATACTCTGATCCTGCCAATCAGCACTTATCACAGGGGAGAGTCTTTGTCTGGGAAGATGACTAGAACTCTCGACAACTGGTTGTCCTTTCTAACCTTATTTTCTTTTTGGTGCAACTTCAGACAAGAGACGCTGCTGCAGACATTACTGTCAAAGCTGAATGCGAGTTCCTTAGCAGCACATCAGCTGTCCGGCATGACATGGCCATCACACAAAAACAGGGCAAACATCTGCATGACAGCCAAGTACTACCCATGATTAGCCTGGCAAGGGAGAGTACCATTTCCCAGCAACGATCCCTTACCTATTTGACAAAAGCACTAGATACACAACATGAGTCAGACACCTCCATAGGTGACTCAAGAGAGGAATTATGGATTGGTTTGTTTTTCTTGACATCGACACCCAGACAAGGAATTGCAAACTCCCTCTTCACCTCCACTCCACAGCGAGCATCACCCCACAGTGCAGACAATCTCTCAGCAGTGGTAAGAAGCATGGGCCATCCACCCACACCGCTGAGCTCACGCCTTAAAAGAAGTTTAACCCTTCTAAAAATAAGTTTGCACTGAAATAGAATTTGAGAAAAGCACTTGCTCCATACCATTTAGTACAAAGCCATTGCAATACTCTTGTCAAAAAAAACAGAACACTTACTGTAGGTAACACAATGCTATTTTAAACCTCATTGTTTGGTTAGACTTGCTGGGGAATGTGCAATTAGGCACAGTGGCCCTTTACCACAGGTAAAAGTTGTGGACTTTTACCACAGGTAAAAGCCGTGGACAAGGGATTCTTTTCCTAGCATTTCAGTTACTGTTTTCAATAATTATCATGACTGTCTCTCTCAAAAAAACTCTCACCTACAACTGTATCAGCTAAAGGGGCATCCTGCCCTAGCAACAAGCTGCTGATAATATTCTGGGGCATCCCTGCAATCTCAACCAGACATCTAGGATCTAAATCATACTCTTCAAAGCATGTGTTAGAAATGGCCAATCAACCATCTGTATGCTCCTTAGATAGTTTTCCAAGAAGAAGAAGGTTTTATTGTTTCAGTTTCAAGAGACTAATCATAAATATTTGGTGTACATATCCTAACGCAATAACAGTGTGCACTAGCAATTAGGATGAAAACACAATGTAAACCAATACTCTAAGAGCAAGCCTATTTTTCCATCACATTCAGAAATCCTTCAAGTGAATTTTAAATACATGCATTTTATTGAGATTGTTGTTAGGTTTCCCACTCCCCCCGTCCTTTAAAAAAAAAACCCACCACTCTGAGTTTATAACAAGAATCCCATTTTAGATAATGAAAACATGAATTTAAAAAACAAACATATCCTCATCTCGAAATAAAACTAAACTTGCTCTATTCTTTTGTGTGTCTCAACCTCATTTGCAGATGCTCATTTTCCCTACAGAAATGTAACCTATTTAGATGCAAGTAAAAACCACAATCTTCAGTAATGGCCTCTAAAATGCTTGTTTGAAGATACACATTAAAACTGGGAGGCTCATATATGCACTGTCAGTCATTCCAGTAGCTTCTTACTGCAGTAGGAAGATGAAGTCTGGAGATAAAAAGCTGGAACTAATTTCTCCTTTAATTCCGTTTTTAAGACTTCTATAATCTCCGTGTGTAGTTCTTTGACCTCACTGTTCTGTCTGAACATCTGAACATTAACATCCCAACTCAGGTAGAAACTCAAAAGTTCAGAGGACTCAGCTGACACACAAGGGACACTCTTTCAGAGGGGGTGGGAGGCAGGGTCAAGGGTCTTCCTAAGACTGGACTCATTAAGTGACACATTGACTTTATGCAGCATCACCAACAGCTGTTATTTTAACACAAATGAAAGACACAGAAAACATGAAGGCTTGAACCCCCTTTTCTTATCCTTTGTGACTTTCAAAGCACAATTTCTGTTGCTTCTCAAGAAATGTTGACAGACTGCGTATAAGTACATGTGCTACCTCTTCCTGTCTTCCATTCTCCTCCTCTCTCCCTCTTTTTATACCCTGAGAAAAGATGTCAAGTCATATGAAATGACACTGTCCTTTGGAACAAGCAAATCCAGACCATACAACTTTACTTCCCCAATGCCCACACAATCAAAAGTTCAAAGGAAAGGCTGAGGCCACTTTAAAAACACATTCCAGAGCAAGAGCAACACAAAGTAAAAGAAATTATAATCCTTTATTTAGAAGGATTAAACATTGTTCGGATTAAGAAATTGGTATCTTCACTCCAAGCTGGTAACAAAACCTGCAATATATAAACGCTATAATTTCCTTTTATCCAATGCACCTGCACCAAAATTTGATGGGTAATGTACAAAAACAATTTTGCCCCAAATGCTGTTTAGCTCAAATCCTTGCATTAATTATTTAGCATCAGTTACTACACATAAGCAAAAAAACCCCCCCACCACCAAAAACCTACACCAAAAAAGGGGAAAATAACTAGGGGGACAGACTGATTTGCAAAGTAGAAACTCTTCTACTAGATGACTGCAGAGAGCTTAGTGTAACAGTACTGCAACCTGATTAGCATGGCTCGCTGCTTCTTTTATTAAATAATAATTTACAATAACAAACCCTCAGCTGATAGAGATTAAAATAATGCAATATTACAGTAAATTCAGGTGGTACTAAATAAATGACCAAATTTAATTCTCAGAAGAGCATATATGTTAACTGATCATCAGGACCCCCCACCGAATTAACTGTTCCATGTCAGCTCTGTGTATACATCACATCAAGGACACTAACCCCTGTCACTTCATCTCCTTTTCTGCTGTCTCACTGACATAGTGACGCATCCAAACACATAGCAACAACCTTCCTCTGCAGTGGATATACAGATAAAATGAAGCCCACTCATCAGCCCAAGCCCTCCTCTCCTTCACATGCAGCCAGAGAGGCTGTAAAATGTGGAGCACCAGTACAGTGCAGAAGTTAAAGGTCTTTTCAAAAGGAGAAACCGGTCATCTCGGTGCATGCACAGAACCTCCCAAGGAAGGGACTTGTGTTCCAGCATTGTGTTTAGCCCTGCAACCACCTGCCTTTTGCCAAAGTCATCTACAGTCAGATGAACAGGACACCATCAGCAAAGCTTTGACAAGAGTCCCATATAACACTGACAGATAGTGGAGAGAGCCCCAGGTTCAACCCTCGAAGAAAATATAACAGTATCTGCTCTCTCAGACATTTCAGCATAGGAGCAAGGGAAAAGTCATATTCTAAACAGGACAACAAAACCTTAAGATTTCTTTTTCACAGTCTCACACGTATACAAGCAAAAGGAACCATAAAAGCAAAACATGAAAAAATGCTCCAACTAGAAGGTAACATGTGCTTACAAATTAATTATATTCTTTCAACCATCGGCTGCTTGAAAAGGACAACTGCATAGATCAAAGCACTCTGTTACACACCAGAACTTTTAATGCTGCAAACAGAATTAATTCAAAAGAAAAACCACGTCACTCAAATTTTAGGATGGAACAATAGCCATTAATCATGTAAAGAACTGATGCGATACACCCCTTCAAGAATCCTCTCCAGCCAAGGATGCTGCAAGACACATTCCTTCTTGCTTTCATTCGTAGTTGAGTTTCCATCTGCTGCCAGACTTTCATCAAACCTAGCTACTTGCTACAGACATATTAAATTAACACTTGCCTGCCTTTGTTGCCTATTCTCTGAGATGCAAACCCATCCTTCCTCTTGAACAGGACATTGAAGCCTCCCAAGGGTAAGCAAGAAGCAGATGTGCTAAAGGAGATAAAAGCAGCAGCTCATGCAAGCAAGTCCATATTTCTTATGTAGAGGCCTTCAAGTTGTGCTTGTATGTCTGCTAAAGAGACAGGAATTGTCCTAGAAGACCAAAGAAAAAGATGCTTTCATGTTAAAAAGGGAACCACCACCATTTTGATACAAGATACAGCTACATTATCTGCAGGAAATTCTGCAGTTTAAAGAGCACAACAGAAAGGAGAGGAAAGAAATCCCTCAAAACCACAAATGTATGACTCTAAAAATGACTGGATGCTGCCTTCAGAGAAGGGGACAAAGTGAAGAACATGAAATTTACAGGGCCAGGAATAGAAGCATTCCTTCTACATCTATTCACATGCCAGGTACTCAACAAAATATGTATTCATGGGTTTATCACAGAAAATGGGCCATGGCTTTTAAAAGTGGTTGTCTTTCCTCACTGTACTGTTTAGCAACTCCATAGGTAAAAGGGAATTAAACTTCAAGCACAATTATATATCTGAAATCCATTTTCACCTGCTGCTATTCAAGTATTTCTTTGTGTTCCCCAAGAAATAATCCAGTGAATTACATTCTGCCGCACTTTGACCTGTGACTATTTTTCATTTCTGAATTCTGGGTTGTTGCTGTTCTGCTTTTAAGGCAAGCTCAGGCAGCAGATTTTCCTGCCTGTTCTGGCACCATTAGATTGCACTCTGCAATTCTGCATTTCACTCTCCTGAAGAGAACCATCTGCTCTACAGGTTTTAGAAGCTGACCACCTGGGAGGAAGCAACTTCATTAAAAATAAAATTAAAAAAAAAAAAATTAAAAGTGCTTTTGCACAGTATTTCCACTTACATAGGATGTACAAGTATAACAAAATTATTCTCTGTGTTTTTAAAAATACATTATTACATATATACTTTCTAGATACTACTGTATCCAGCAATCCAGAAGTTCTTGGTTTTATTATTTTGTTTCAATTTAGCATATTTTTTCTGCAGAAATCTGACGGTTCTTTTCACATGAGCACCACTGATTTCTCATTGGAGCAGATACCTAGAAAATATATATATGAAGGCTCTAAATTAATTTTAAATTCATAAGGAATAGCCAATAGTGACGTTTGAACAGGTAAACGAAATAGTTATATCAAAGAGGAAGAATTAAAAAGAGAACTAACATTTTTTTTTTCAGTTGAAAAACATAAAAAGCATATAAAAATTCTGCTCTAAATTAGGAAGTGCCTCATTAATCCAGTCAGCATGTATGAATGGGGAGCTTTTCAAAACCTTTTAACATCTGTCTGATTCTGTCCCTTGGAAATCCTTTTCCATTTCAGTAGGATGAAACAAAGACCTAGGCAGAGTACTTTCTAAAAGCCTCTGGCTACAGACAGTCACTGCATATATCATTATACACAAATCCACATGGGTGGGGGATATAAAAAGAAATTAACTCAGTCTTCAAATCCTACCATTTGCTTGGGTGTTGTTTCTTGGAAGTTCATAATCCATTCCAATTTACCTTTTTAACCCCTGAAACACTTTGTTTTCTGGAACATTAGCATTATTATTTGCATCACTTGTTTGACACTCTGCTCCTCTGAATAGTAAACAAGCAAACTACATGTTTCATCCGTGTCCTGTTCCCATTACACCTTCACAGCATACTCCATGTGAGCCAGCTACTGCCAAAATCTTTCTGACAAATATCAAATTAAAATACCTTTCCAAAGAATAAAGCATCAAACTACCACATGCTCCAAGAGAATACAAAAGGCCATATCATGCAGGGTTTTTTTAAAATATAGAGGTTTTTAAGTCTTCGACACAAAGATTAGCCACTCTACAGAGCAAATATGTCCTGCTGTTCCCAGAAGTCTGTGTTTCTTCCAAATTCATTTCCATCACAGGTCATTCTTTAGCTCTTCCTCATCTCTGCTAGTAAGAAACAACAGCCCAAACAAACAGAACTAATAAAATATATCTATTTTTATATCTGTATCTCCATACGTACTATAACAAATACAATAAAAAAATAGTCGTTAAATAGCACTGAGGGCTCATCTGTTCTTAAGTGACTATACTGAACACAGTAAAATAGCATTTGCAATTTCTGACTGTGCTTGACCCCAATGTTAAGGAAGGATAATAGCAACACGTCCAAAAGCAATATGACTGGCATGTTTAGACTAAAGAATAACCACATTGACCCATGTTCTTCCCAGGTCAACTGCACAAATAATGTTTGGCTCTTTAGCTTTCCTTAAATTTACCAGTGATTACTATGTACTCACACTTTCGCCCTTCCCCAGAAACTACTGTGTAAAGACACAGTGTCACAGGCACAATCGCAACAGTGATCACCCATTGTACCCCCTACAATCTCTGGAGCTCATGGCTAACAGCTCACTCAAGCTACCACAGGCTTAACTCAACCTAGCAGAAATAACTGTTTTCTTTGCTTCCTGGAGACAATACAGTGACAAATATAATTACAAGCAAGATGTTTAGTACCACAGAACTACAGTCACCCCAAACTGTGTTATAGACCAATACAAGTGGTCACTTCCATAGCTGATATTTAAAAAAAAAAAAAAAAAAAAGGGTCTTCGAGCTGTTTATGCTAAGAACAGCAACAGCTACCAAGAGCAATAGGTCTGCCCAAGCTGTATACAATGAGCTAAGAAATAAAATAAGGAATTGGAAAGGCACATTAGATTCCAGAAAAAGTTGCTACTAATGTAAGGAACCAAAACAGTGTTAACGACTACTTCTCTGTGATGTTTATTGCTACATACTGTAGCTACTTCATGGAATAAAAGCTTAAACAAAACTCTGTATAACTTTGACTTCTAGAAACACCAAAGCAGGAAGGCTGTACAGTGACTTGGGATAAGTAACCTAAAGAATACCTACTTCAACCTTACTTGCACATATGCTGTTACAGAATTAGGAGACACCTGAAAGGTGCTTACAGGAGAAAACATCTGGAACAAAACGTTAATAAACAAATAAAAGCACAGCTGAAAGCTCTGCAAACATGAGCAGTGACACAGAGGAGAGAAGATTGCTGCTCCACTCTGTCAGAGCACACATGGGTACTGAGCCCTTAAACTGTTCCTGAGACCAGAGCCCACCATATTAAAAGTTCCTTCAGCAAACACTCTGTTTAGTTATGAAATATCAACTACAGTGAGAATCGTCACTCAGGATTAGCAGCAGTCACCCGTTAAACAGAGAGCCAAGCTTTATGATTCCTTTGAGAACTGCAACAAACACTGCTCACTGCCATTCTTATTTAAAAAAAAGCCATCCTCAATAAATGAATTAGAAGTTGATTCTTCCTGAGTCAGGAGCAGAGAACACACATGCCCAATTCCAGAGCAAAAGAAGGTCTTTTAATATCCAATTCCAGAGGAAAAAAAAAAAAAGGCCATTTAATATCCCTTTAAATGAGAGACTATGCTAGATACTTCAGCAGTGTCATATCCATTACTGCAGGCTACCGTGGATGTAGTGTCTAAAATGACTATATAGCAGTATTCCAGCACTTACTATAGTATTACTACTAGCACTACACCAAATGCAAACTGTATTTCATACTATGCGATATGAGAAGCAAAAAAAAGACCTAAAACTTAAGTCCAACCAGGGGTTCATGTAGTTTATCTGTTTAAATTCCAAAGCTGCACAACTCATAAGAAAAGTCTAAGATGAGAACTGTAATAATTTTAAGCTCCTTCGTGAACAGAAGTATTTTTAATGAACTTTTTTTAAAAAAAAAAGAACCAGTCACCCCCAACTCAGAGACATCTAAAGCAGAACCTGCTTTTCTTGAGGGATGAAACTGATGTTCTTCCTTACATTAGGATTTTACCTTTTTTGTCTTTTTTTTTTTTTTTAATTAAAGCAATGCTGCATCTTTCTCCAGAAGTTATTAAAACCTAACGCATCTCCACATTTCTTCACACCCTCAGAAGTTAATTTAAACATCTTGTTTCAAACTGAAACTTTGTGTTTCCTTCATGCAGATGGATGTTGAACAGGTGCTTAAGGCAACTCTGTGAGATTCACTGTAAATCAGCCTGTTGAAGTGACCCGGACTAAAGACAGAACTAAAATGGGTTTTCTTCTTTCTTTTTAAAATGCAAGTAATTTCAACTCAGTTTATAATGGACCTTTGCAAAAAATAAAGACAAAAATTAGTAATTTGCATTGCTGCAGATATAACTAGCTGCCTTGCAAAAGAAGGGACAAATCATAGGTTGTTGCAGGAACTTTTTTCCAGCAGTCGGAAGGGTATCGTACACCTTGAGGTTTCACAAGACACTGCCTACATCCAGAAAATGGGGTCTCAGCCATCTGGCCTCCACCCTGCCTCCAAGACATTCCCCAGACTTCCGAAGGAAACTAAAGGGGAAATCTGACTTTCAAGGGATGAGCAGGGGTTACTGCTTTGCTCGTAACTTTAGATTTCTGAGCTTATTCTGTAGGTGGAAGATATCACCCTTTCGTACCAGGACCCTGATGTTTTAAATCTCATATATGAACCACAACAGCCAATAAAGAACTGGCACACTGGTATCAAAAATCTGCAGCTCGGTTTCACCAATCTAAAAAAAAAAAAAATCAGAGGAAGTTCTGCATTATCCATATATCAGCCCTTAGACACAGCATTTAAAGGACAGCCAAGATAAAGTAAAAACTCACACTGATTCCATGTGTTTCTGAGGAAAGGAAGGACTGAGAGAGGAAGGGAGCTCCAGATAGATCAAAGAGAAACAACAGGAGGAAAGGCCAGTTGTGTTGAGAAAGAAGAGAGGAGCAAACAGAAGGTCATGGATAGCTTTGAAAGCTGATGCGGGAGAGATGTGGAGGAAGATGACTGAAGAAGAACTTGCACGGGGCTTTTGACAAGGCAAAGGTGCTGCTGTGCTTTCAGTATGAGGTGACTTAGCACAATACAAACTGCTCCAAAACCACTGCATTATGCTTTAAGAAACAGAAATTTCTGAGGGATTTTGATTTCCTTGTTTGAGAGTGTTTTCTAATCTAAGAGAACACCTGAGAGAAGGTGCTAAATTCTCCCCAGAATGACTTTAACTTCCCTCACTCCACCTTACTTTCAAGCAAGAGGTTCTGGTGGGAAAAAAGGGATTTAAATAAATAAGCAGACTTAAGTGGTTCTCAGCCCCAGTATTAAAGCAGTCTTCACCCAAACATGAAATAGAAACTGATGTAACATTGGGTGCCTGTCCCAGGAAGGCTGGAAACACCACATTATCCACTTAAGATTCTGCAAAAAGAAAATGCAGAGGGAGAAGACAATTAAAAAAAAAATAAAATCACCACTTCAGGTGCCCATAGCTTCCCATCAGAACTAAATACAAAGTTAAATACACATTGGCATTCCTTACATGCGGTTAGCTGGCTGCTTTAAGCATGGCATAAAGAGAACACAACCAAGAGCAAGAGAAGATCATTTGTCACCAAAACCAAACAAAAAACTATAAGCAGACTTACTGACTGAAAAGGAGAAAAAGTAGCAAATGCATGATAAGGCATCATAAAATACTTTTAAACTGATATATCCTGGAGTACAACAAAATGAAACTTGCAAAGATAGAATTCAAAACCCTGGGAAGACTGCAGCAAAACAGAATACAGGCATTCCTCATAAAGTGACACATCTACTATACAATCAGCTAGTATTCAGAATACAAGAAATGTGATTGCAAACCAAGCCATAATTTTGAGCACTGGCACAAGCAATGTTGTTACTTTGAAGAATAATGTTAGATCATTTACTGTAAGCACCTCAAATATCTTTAAAAACTGTGTCAAATGTATACACTGTCTGATGCTTCACCAGAATAGAGCGCTGTATGTGTGCACAAGTGCATGAAACGCAACTCAAAGTAAGTGTAAGCTTTATCTCATGTGTTCATATACACATACTGATTTCAGATTTTTTTTTAAGTCTACAAGTGAACAGTTGACCTTCCTTACCCTGGTTCCACAGAGAACTATTTCAACAAAAACAAATACAACCTTTTCATCTTTTGAGCACATTTCACAAGTATAATTCAGGCATATTTACCAGATAAAAATCACAGCGAAGCAGCATCATGCTCTACTGAATTTCTTGATGACAAAAGCATCACAGCTCATTTGACAAAGGATGACTCAAATACTGAGTCTAGGATTACTCTGCAACACTCAGAAAATTTTCAGCAGATTTTCCATATAGTAGCAATATAAGGACTATACAGATTACCTTTCAAGAAATGTTGCATTTTTCCTATAGTTTAAATATCATACCATAAGAAAATGAAAAAGGCATTACATGCTTTGGCTATGCATATTAAACATGCCCAGATTACACATTTGACTTTACCAGGTACTTTTTCCCAAGCATTCGGGAAAATATTTCAAAGAAATGACAGAGTACCTTCAGCTTCCCTAATACGCAAATGTAATTTCAGCCTGAGGGTTCATGGCAGTCTCAGCTAATCATACTCCTGGCCACTGCAGTCCCCCTTGCTGCCTTGCTCCAGCTCCTGGTCTCAGACACCCTCAAGCAAAATGAACTGCTTCAGCATATTAAGCCAGCAAAAAGCCAAGCACTATATTTAATTACCTAGTTTTTTCCAAGTTAGATTTCAGTGGGCTTAGCACACTGGAACAGCTGAACACAGGTCCAGGGGAGCTCCAGAGTCCAGGGGGACAGAACAGCCAGCAGGCAGGTCAGGCTGCTGCCACGTAACAGCCCCCAGCCAGCCAAGCTGACCACAAACGCAGCTCAAAGAGGTCAACAGCCATGCTGGAGGAAAGGATCACTTATGCTGGCTCAGCATTTCAGGAGGTGAAAGGAAAATGGAGGACCTAGATGCCCAGCTCTGTTCACCTGAGGAAACATCTCCTCCAGGACTTGTTTGCTCTCTTCAATCAACAACATGTATAATGGTATTATTATTATAATTTGGTGATTGTGTCAGGCCAAAAAGGATATTTGGCAGTTATGTGGCTGGCAAACTAATAGCAGTGACAGTACAAGAACATGCTCTAAATTCCTTATGTGATGAGCCAAATTTACTGTTACAGCCAATTTTACAAAACGGTCTCAGCATTTTAACTTTAAACAAAAAAAAGCAACTGCGCATATTAAAAAAATAAAATAAAATGAAGAGCAATCTCTTCATATATCTCAAAAAAGGAAGCAATTATGATTTGTACTTTTTCCAATATCATCAAGGACATTGGAAAATTGCACGGAAAATAAGAAGATTGTCAGGAATTACACTATTTTTGTAGATGAAAGGATAGGGAAGAAGTAGGAGGAGACTGAGTTAACTTCTATATTGTGTAGTTAATTTTCCAATTGAATTGTCATCACAATGCTTTTACTTCAAAGTTTACCACACAACTGCAGAGACATAAATCACTATCAAGTCTTCCAAATGCAGTTCAGACTTTCAGTCCAGGACTACATTATCGTCTTTATACTAAACTTCACAAAATATGCCATTCTGAAAACTCACAGAAAGGTGACGTTGCTCCAAACCCCAGTATAATAAGCATGGTTTGATCAGTTAGTTTCTCCAACTCTCTGCTTTTTCTATCCAAAAACTGGGTTACATTAAAATTTCTTACTTTTCTGTATCTTAATTTAAGACACTCAGTATATCAGCCATAACCTTCGAAATCCTACTTGTCTAGCTGCAGATCACATGTTATTTTTGGAGGATGGAGTTCTCTCTCCTGCAAGAAGTATCAAACACTACTGAATTTGGACTCAAGGATACATTATACAAATGGCTTCAAATGCATGCAATTTTATGCAATGCAGAAGAAGAAAACAAGGAGGGATAACCCAAAGACCACCAGGCATTGGCACTGCCAAAAACTTCCTCCACTAAACACACTCACACAGCAGAATAAGAAATTACTGAAAAATATAAACTTGCGTGATATTTTAAAAATATATCTGCTCCCTTTTGTTTGATCTAAGTATCTTCCTCAGACCACATCCCCCTCACAGTTTGATTAGCGTATTGAAGTAATGTACGCAGCAGATACCATGGAGACGCAGATTAAGGAGCCACTGAAATGAAAACTTTCCACACATGGAAAGCAGTGATATTAATACACTAATTATATGTTTCTTCACAACTATGTTTAAACCATTTTAAACAGTCACAGTACATAAGGAAAGGACAGGAGACAGCATTTTTTCCTGCAGTGTAGCATAGGTTTTTTTGTATGATTAAGCTAAAAGGACAGCCATCATGTGTCATAATGTTTATCAAAAGATTTAAAAGTCACTGAAAGTGTATGATAATACAGAATTAGGAATTTCTCATCTCTCAATCTTTGTCACACCACCTTACCCATCATTTTATTCTCAGGAAGAGGATAAAACCCTCCTATCCTTGACAACATTTACTAAGTAGCTTGCCGGTTGCCTCTTTCCCTTACATAGTTAATTAATTAAGAATGCAAATATAATCTTCTTTTAAACTGCATCATAGCCCAAAAGACTATGCTTTTCCTTTTTCATGTGATTTTTACTATGTGTTTTTTCTTCTCATTTCTCATTGATACTTTCAAAACCAAACAACTGTGTGTGACAGGAAACACACGGTGTTTCAGCAAATATAATAGTAATAAACCCCCCCTATCCTTCCATGTAACTGTATCATAATGAAGGGTCACCTTCTCTTCTTTGTTTTACAAGTCCTATGCCACAGCAGTGCAGGAAAGGATGTACACTCTTGGAACATCTGATGGATCAAAATAGTGTTGGGCAGAAAGTGTCATGTATTACTTCATCCTTAAGATAAAGGTTTTTTAAACAAATGTATAAAACTATAAAACTTTACTCCTCAAAGTGTCAAAACACATCATACAGTTTAACTAAAGACATCTCTAGCGCCCAAAATCTTGTGAGGAGGCTTCTCCCCACCCGTTACACAACCTGTAGTAGGAATTTCTCACTGGAGTGTAACTGAGCCATACAAAGAATCAGCTTTTGAATTCCTATTGGTTAGGATTTCTAAACTATTCTCCTCTGCTTTCTCCTTTCTAATATTTACCTTTACACCAGGCTTTCCATGCCTGTTTCTAAATGACATAGCTAGCGTGTGAGTAATCTCTTCTGGTTGAAAATGTAATTTATTTTAATTGGATCTGAAAACTTGTTTGAGGGGTGGCAGGAGGAAACTGTTCCTATTTCCTGCTACAGTTCTCTCAGCATCTAATTACACCCATAAAGAGAAACAATAGGGAGGCTGTGTTATTCAGTTTAATGTGGTTAATTACACGATTCCCTGCATGCATGCAAATATACCAGAGCCTCACAACTGATAGAGCACCCACACAGCACATTTATCAGATATAACAATTGTGCTTTGAGATCACATACTGTACACCCTGTAGATATAAATAATTATTTACTGGAAAACGTTTCTTGTTCACACGAAAAAAAATGGAAAATGGAGCAGAACAGACACCAAATCAGCAGCTCTAACCATTAGTATCTGCATTTTCCACAAAATTCTTGTAAAGGTGAATTAATTTCTTGCAACTACAAACATACCCTTCTTACTGAAATATGTTCCTCTATGCTTTCCCTGTAGACAGATACTTCTGGGTGGTCCCTTTTCATACTCCCATACCCCAAAACAGATTTGAACCAGACACTTCACTTCTAAAAGTTTGAAGAGATTTGGGCCACCTCAGAAAGAAATAAAGGTACCAGCTGGATTTTTGCAAGTCGGATTCTGTGCCCAGGTACTCCTAAGGACACAAAAATCATGTTTTATTTATTATCTATTCCTGATAACGAGGTTTCAGTTGGGACAATGACACATCAGGTGGATGGATCCTCTTCATTATTACTCTTTCTTCAAAGTCTTGCATAAGCAATATTTTGCAAGTCCAAAGGCAGACAGAGAGGGTAGATGGTCAAAGAAGGTACAGATGAGACAGCTGCAGGCATTCAGTACATGCTCTTCTCCATACACTTCGGTATGCTTAATGAGGAGCAATCATCAGTGGGGCATTGCAGAGTAATAGCTCTTCATGATAATGTAAATGTCAACACTGCCTGTCCCCAAAAGCAAATGTGAAAGGACTTGGTCTTGAGAAAAGACAGGCAACTCAGTGCTCAAAGAATAACTCTTTCAAGGACAGATTTTTCAAGAATAAAGTCACCAAGGGGGGGGAAAAAAAAGTGAAAAAGAACTGCATATGGTTCTGCTAAGAAGGGTCAAAAAAATGTTTCAGATGTTTAGTATGAAACAGTCTAAGCTCAGATGAGTCACTGGGGTTCCTGAAGCAAAGCAACGTGGATAATTGATAAAATAGAGGCAGACATTAAGAGGGACAGTCTTGACACTTGAAGAATATGATGGCTTTTGTGAGGAGTGAACCTCCCTCTCTCACTACACCACTGGAACAGTAGGAGGTCTGTTCAGAAACAGGGTGTTAAGAGGGAAGGAGGAATGTGCGCAAATTGGAAGGAGAAAGATGGATTAGTTAAGAAAAAAAGTGGCAGAATTTAGCCCTGATCTATCTTTCAAGTTGGCCCTGCCTGAACAAGGGGCAGGACGTGTGACTTCAAAGGCACTGCCCAACCTAAATTACTCTGTGATTTTAAGGAAAGGTCTTAATGTAGGAAGAACATAACAAAAATAACATTATCGCCATTACTGAATGAAACCCTATGCTGAAATGTGAAAGCTCTAGTTTGGAGAGTAAGTCACTAATGCCTAGGGAAAGCACATGATGAAATAAGAGCAGAAGAACTTGCAAAAGAGAAGACAGATGTCTTCTGGCAGACTAATGCTTTGCTGTTGTTTAAACTAGCTAAAGTGAGTAATTTAGCTTCAATAGCACAGTGAATAACTGCTATTGCTACAAAGTTTTAACCTTTACCCATTCCATTAATGTTAGACCTTAAAAGCTCTTCTCAAAGAAAAAGGTTTTACATAAAAACTAGGAAGGATGATATTCATATTCCTGATATTCTTCCAGATTAAGAAATACAGCCCTTGAGGTTTTAGAACATACACAGAATAAGGTTTGATCAACTAATGTAAAAATGTACAATTTTTGCTTATGCAATTGAAACGCATTTCCTTCTGCCAAAAAAATCTGCATCAAGAAAAGGTGGCTGATCTTTACCGTTTCACTGCCACCTCAATCCAACACAAACCCAGTTTATTTTTCACTGCCTACCCAAGTAAGATAACCTGTGTTTTTTTCCCAAATGCTTATTTACAAAAAAAATCAGACTTAAAAATGAAAGGCTGACCTGCAGTAATTTCTCATGCTTATCTTCTCTCCCACACCAGTGGTAGTCTTCCAGCCTGTGCCTACAGCAACAACTAGAGACCTCTGCATTCTGGCCTCACCATAACGGTTATTCTTTCTCTCTTGCACACATTAAAGAATCCACGGCCTTGACGGCAAACACAAGAAGCAGCCAGACATACCAAATGCATACCACCAGATGGCATCTTCAACCAGTTATATTTTAAACAGCTCATGCCTTCAGAAGGAGATCTCACATTTGATATAGTCTTTGTATACAAAAAGCAGAAGCACTTTTGAACACCTACATTGGCGCCAGTGATTGGGAAGTCATTTTGTATTGCTGAAATAATCAGTTTACTGAAGATACATTTGTTCCCTCAACAAGGATTCAGAGAGACACAGAAGTATTCTGCACCATGTTTGGTGTCCTCACACATGTCCTTAATGATTCTTCTACTAATTTTACAATGAAATCTAGGTGCAATGCCATTGGATTTCCACAGAGGGCCTACTAATTTATACAGGATTTAATTACATTTGATGCTGGTCCTCTATATTAAGAGGTGATTTTGGTTATAAAGAACCTATACATGTATTTGGAAATTCAGTTTTTCCATGATAACGAGCAAGTCTATTTGCAGTAGCAGATCGCTTATTAAAAACAAAACCAAAACACCAAACCAAACACCTCCAAACCTCAAGTAATTTTAAGAGAATCAGTAGTTACAAACCTATTTTTAATCATTAAAATAATAAGTATAGCATACAACCACCCTCAAATCCTTAGCAATGATTGCTTTATTGTACTTGGAGAGCAACCTAGTCTCACTTCAACTCTGGCTTACCATGTAATCTCATTTCAAGTACAATTTTGGTGAAATGGCTATCACCTGTCATAAACTCTAATAATTATCTGCAGTTTAGAGATACATATTTTCTTATTTGTTTAGAATCTAAAGATGATTTTCTTCTCAAAGGAGTTTTACCCTTTCAACAAGAGTTTTTGAGATTGTTTGGGGAAAAAATATAACTTAGTTTTAAGTATGTAGGCTGATCTCACAAACAGCTCTTAGGTCTACTTCTCTTTACTTTTAATTGTGTATCTGAACTGACACTAGCTTTTACCCCTCTTGAAGTCCAATAAGAGCCAAAATAAATGAAGTGGAACAAAGAAGCAACATTAACTTTCATAATTTATTGTTCTAGACAGCTCCAAATATCACCCATCACAGAAAGCAAGTCAGGCAAAAAGAAAATGCAAAGTGTTCTTGTACTGCCACTTTGTCAAAGGCTGAAGTCACAGGATTGATTTCTATGGCCACCGGCAATGCCCCCAACCCATGCTGACACCCTGCAGCTCTCGGGCTGTATGTACAGAGGGCACTGGACACAGAAAAGAACACGGATGAAAGGTGAGTTGAAATGTGTTGTGGGTTGTTTGTTTTTTAAGGTTATAGATTAAAAATGATACTTTAAAGTGTTCTGTGTTAGTACAAGTTGATAAAGAATAAATCTGACACCATTCACTCAATTTTATCTCCTTGATTGTTCAGGAAAAGATATTTTAGGTCTGGCTGGATAAACTCCTGCAGTGAACTGTAACAATGAATTCATTTTGATTTCTGAATTCAACCTATTTTGATTGAAGCAAAACTTCTGTGGTGTTTTCCACTTGTAAAGGTAGAATCTCTTGTGGAGGTAGATTTGGAGCAAGAAGTAGGGAATAAAAGTGACTGTCAAATATTCAACATGTCAACTGTCAGAAGTAACATCTGAAAGCAATGATGCTGATACACCTAATGAGCCAGAAGGATTCTCCACAGCACCTTCCCTTGTCCTGAGCACTAAAAGGCTGGTTTTGAATCTTAGACACAAATTCTTAAATTGGAGCTTAATCCATTGCCATTGTATCCCTGGGTTGCCTGCTTGAAAGATGATGACACCAGTGGGTCCAAAAAAACACATAAAAAGGAACAACACTGACTTAAACCAAGCAATCCACAAGGTTCAACACAACTGCTGAGCTCAAGGGATTTATTTACACAATAAAGGCAGGCAATGACAAAATGGCACAGGACTTAGATTCCTATTGAAAATTTAATTCATGCTTAATCTTCATCAGAAGATGAGGTGCAAGATCCTCCTCACTTATCAAGAATATTTTACACAGGAAGTAATTTCAACTAGATTTAGATGTCCAAAACTAAGAGAAGAGTGAAGCAGAAGCCAGCACTGCCATTCTGGAAACAGCACCAAGGAACAACTTGAAACTCAGCATTTAATGATTTGATGCCCTAAAAAAGATACATCGTGAACCCTGGGTCAGAAGAAAATGTTACTGCTTGACACACTACTGGTACAGATCACATACACTGCTGCCACAATTCCCTGTGACACTTTCCAAGACTTTCCAAAATCAACTGCAGATAGAAAACATGCTCCTGTTCAACACAGTTAATCTTCACAATTGGTGCATTTATTTAGAAAGCATGGATTTTTTTAGGGTTTAAATAAAATTTTAAAATACGAGGCATTAAACTAACTAAAATGTTTTGAACTGTAGATTTTTTTTTTTTTCATTTAAAAAGGCAGTATCTTCACAGAGGATATTCTATACACTTGCAAATTATTCTGTAAATGTTTTATCTAGACAAACTGCAGAAAACCAAATAGAGAAAGTATGTGTCTCAGCTCCAGTAGTATTTTTCTTTTTTAGAATAATTAAAATGCTAATGAAAAAGCATCTAAAGTCAGGAAGAAGTAGAACCACAACCCATCCCAGAATAACATCCTTCTATAAGCATCATTTCCAACTTCTAATGCTCTCTGAGTTACACTCTTTCTAAGTGATGACAGGTAATGTTTATAATATCTCTTAAGAACAAACCAGCTAGTTATCTCCTTTACACTTGCCAGTGCTTCACAGTCAGATTGTGGTGAAAGGTTAGACACACAAACATAAAGCACAGGAGATGGCTGGTGTTGGCTCCGAAAGCATAACTGGACTCTAAAAAGTGCTTGAATCTGTACAGCAACTCTCAAATCAGGTGAACACTGTGGTACCTCCAAGTGGCAATGACCACCTGACACAAAACACTGTTCAACTCTGTCATGCTATTAGTCTTCCCCCTTGCACTCCTCCAGTCCCTTTTCTTCTCTCCCATAGCTGTTCCCAGCTTGACCTCTACACTACAGCTGCTCTACAGCTGTTGTAGGTTTGGTGTGATTAAGACAGAATCAATCCCCCTCCCAGCCTCACACACATATATATATCATGATCCTCTATTATCTCTCTCTCTCTCACACACACACACACACACACACACACACACACACACACAAACAAACAAACAAACAAACAAAGTGGGGAACACCAGTTCATGCGTGACTGGTAGATTTTTCTTTTGCTGGGGGAAAGGCAAACATAGGCTGGAATGTCCCTCTGCCCCCTTCTAGGTCTTACTCATTTAGTAGCTCCTCCTTCCAAAACGGGGGAGGAACAAACATGGGCAGATGCAATTTCAGCAGTGATCCCACTGCATTCCCACGCCCCTTGCCAATATAAAC
Organism: Athene cunicularia; assembly: GCF_003259725.1. NCBI lineage: Eukaryota > Metazoa > Chordata > Aves > Strigiformes > Strigidae > Athene > Athene cunicularia. Next base: position 18,619,316 of record NW_020799099.1, on the reverse strand, counting down.
TACAACCTAAGATTGAGTTAAATTAACCTGAGGCGAGAATCAAAAGGAAGAATAACTAGGCAAAGCTAAGAGAACACGAAAGGCAAGAACAAAGGATCTCTTTCTTTCTAATGAGGATTATACAGTGCAAACATCATGGTTATTTTCAAGAAAAGAATCCAAATGTCAAAGACCCAGAACTACCCAGTTCTAACTCAAGTTGTGCCACTGACTACATAATTGCAAAGCAAATAAAAAACCTGATTTACAAGTTTCAGAAAAATCTTTGAGAAGCTACAATAAACACCACTGTTATGATGTACTATGTCTTCTTGGAATAGCCCTAGAAGAAATGCTAACGTGCTATACTGTGCCATCAGTATTTACATGTTGAAGCAGCACCCACATGCTAAATAAAAGATGTTAAGAACAAAGTCCTAAAGGCTGAGGTATTTGCAAACGGTTGGTTTTGTATTTTTGCTGGTGGTTATTTTTTAAATCGATGCAATTTCTGTTCTGACTTGAAGCCTGATATGTATTTGATCCTTCATTTCACAGCATCAAATTAAGCATCATATCTGTAAGGCATCTCAGATTCCACAACTTCACTTTGGCTTATTTGACTATGATTTTTGCACCAAAGCAAGTTAACTATAGATGGATTATTTATAAGAACAAGTGAAGCAGTTGTAAAGAATACCGTCTGTAGTATCCACTGCCTTGGCATTAATGATAGATTTAAGCAGCTGCTACTAGAAAACATCAGCTCTGCCAAAATGTCAGATGCTAATGTCTGAAGCAGCTCAATTAAGCTACAAGACGCAATCACTTTGTTCTACCAGGGATACAGGCAAGCATATTTCAATCTATATCTGGAACTGACAGAAGCATTTAGGGAAGGAACAGATCAAAAAAAAAAATTTGAATACATACAGCCTTACATCTTCACCTTCTTTCAGAAGTCTCAGTTTTTAAGCCACAAGTGATTTGATGTATTATGAGTTCTCAATAAAGCCTGCAAAATAGCTGGAGCAGTGTCAGTTTTAATCAGCAATCCAATTAAAGGATCCAATCAAGTTCACTTTAGCTGTTCAATAGTATGTTTATATAATAAATTATTTTTAACAGCAGTTTAACATGCAGGTTCTCTGTACTTTTAATAACATATTCAACAGTGATACGTAAAGTGAAATCATTGTTGCAACAGCAAACTGTGCTTGTGTGTACACTGAGAAGAGTAAATCTAACATTTTAAAATGATGGCAAATACTTCTTCATAGGTCTGATTTATTAAGTCAGCAAATATTTCTTCATAAGGCCTAATTTATTAAGTCAGAGAACACATCTGCCTTATACAGGCATGTAAAAAGAATTGGACTATCATTTGCTTTCAAACAGGATGCAAGAGTAGATGGTGCTGCTGTTATTTTCCCCTTCCACCTCTTCCATGGTTTCAGCCTGTTCTGTTGAAATGTCATTATATATGCAAATGAGAGCATGAATTCATATTAAGAAACAAGTCAAAGTTTATTTCAAACTAACATTTACCTCACTGCAGACAAAGTTAATTCTCCAGTGATGAAGGAGAATTAACTGCAGACAATTTATTTTGAAAGTGAGAATAATCTGCTGAAATGCGTCTGGTTCTCAGGTGTTACTGTTCCACGCAGGGAATGTATACCAGTATAATGCAGAAACTCAAACTGATGTAGTTGTATCAGGAACACTTGGAACTCTCACATATTTTAAGGCTAGAATGAACAAAATATCAGCATGTTTTCAGAATGACTAGCAATACAATTAAAGCAGCTGAATAAGTTACAATTGAAAGATACTAGATACAGAAAAAGTTTTGTGCTGGAAGCAGCACCCTGTTTGGAGGGCCGACCCCATCACTCACTCACTCTTAGCATCACAGACAATAATAAAGATGCTTTTTAAAGATAACTAACGAATACATTATGACAAAGAAGGGAAAAGAATAACTCTTCTGTTTGTTACCCTCAGAAGCTGCAGTTATCTAGACCTCAAACCAGCATTAAAGCTGGGAATCTGAAGACACCAGCCACCCAGGATGAAGTTTTACAATTTGATCACATAAATGCTTTTTTCGCAACAAGTAAGTAAATAATTTAGTTATAACAGTGTCCTGGAAATTCAAGTTTCCTCAACAGTAATCATGGTCCATTGGGTTTAAGAGTATAAATCAAATTACTTAAGTGTGAAATAGAGAAGTTTTAACTAAAATTGCTTTTACCGAAATGTTAGTTTCAGACAAACTTTGATGTTGTGCTAACATGGATAGATCTTACAGTAGTTGTAGGCCCCTAATAAGCAACCTTGTTTACTTTCCATGCTGGAATTCTATCTTAAACTACTTCAAAAGTAAAAATCAGAAAGAACTGCTTTAGTTTGACTCTCCTCTTGCATCACATAATTTACATGTGGGCTACAGTTCAATGCAATTTTAAACATTAGTGCCTTTTTACTATAATGTGCATGTGGAATATGAAGAAATGTTCAGGCCCAGGAAACCCTAAGAGAATATCTGGAAGCCTCAAAGATCATAAAGGCACATGCTGGCAGGAAAGGGCTTTCCCTCTATAGTTTTTATGAACCTATAATGCACCAAAGGTTTCCAAAGATCACCAGAGTTGCCACAGTTGTTCCCGCACAAGCTATTCCCATACAACCCACAGTTATTCCCGCATACAACCTCTCCCTCCCATCAATTTGGAGTTCAAATTGCAAAAACTCTCAGTGTGCTCACTACAGTACAAACATTACAAGCAATTCAATTATTTAAGTTGTATTTCCATAGCTGCATGCTGCAACATTCAACCAAGCCAAGCGAATTTTTAACCCAAAGACACTACAATGAAACTGCAAGTGGGTGTATTCCCTCTTAGCATGCACAAGGTTAGTATCTATATATGTACTGGAATACGCACCCTACCTTACATTAGGTGATGCAAAGGGAAAAGCAAGGAAGGCTCTGCAAGCAACAGCGGTTTCCTTGCATCTACCTCATCCACAAATGTGGGAGCTGCAAAAACCACAACTAGTAGAGGAAAACAATATGGCCAAGGAAAAGACCTGCTGAGACCAAGACACTTTCTACACTGCAGCAATAAGCTTTTATTCTGTCTTCATCCCGTGCTCTCCTACCTTCACAACACCAAACTGCATGCACAGGGCATTCCAGCAAGCTTTGAACACAGGATTGCGCAGAGTCAGGGCTTTCTCAATGAAGCATGTGAAGGTTCAGAACAAGAGTATATTTGCTTGTTTTACTTATTTTCCATTTTTTTTTCTCAATGAGGGACTGACAGATGCTGCCCCTTGTGCCTGCACATGGCCTGCCTATTGTCATCAGGCCAGAAACCATTGTCATTGCCACTGCTGGTGGTGGCACCTGCACAAAAAGAATTGAGACCCTGTCCACAGGCAGCTGCCTAGGTAATGTCTATATGTTACATATACGTTCCCTTTGCAAAAAAGCACAGGTTTACAAAGATGCATATAACAAGTTTTTGTGTTCTTAGTTTACTAGAGAAAACTCTTGTTAGTAACCATGGGCAGACTAACCAAAAGGAGTACACAAAGTACACATTGAGTACACAAAAAGAGAGATGTCAAATGTTACATGAAACAGAGCAGATGTTAATTATTTTTAAAATAGATAGCAATAGGGAGAAAAGGCTTACCTTAAAAACACCAACACACATCTCTTACAAGCTTATTCACTTGGGCAGTCATACATTCAAGAGATATCACACTATTTTCATTCAGTATCTGTAAATCTAATAATATCCTCAAGAAAAATAATCCAAAAGTCACAAGAAAAGACACAATGACAGATATTAGACAAACATCCCACTTAGAGTTCTAGGTCTACCCTGTAGTTAAGTATGTCATTTAAGGAGGTAGAAATTAAAATCAGAGAAAAGTTAAGGTACAACAGTCATCTAGCACAACCTGCTCCTCTTAAAATAGGGCCAACTTCAAAATTAGATTTAGCTTTGAAGCTGGAACTGGCTGTTGTCATCAGCTACTTTGCTGTTGAAATAAAATTCTGCAATATGACCCTTGCGTTCTTTTATTTCAGTTCCAGACCCTCCTGATTAGTAACACTTTTTAACCTCTTGTAGCTGGAAATTTTTGCAGATGTTGGAAAACAACAACTTATCACATTCCAAAAGTGCAGGTCTGATTGCTTTGAAAAGGACCACTGAACTGAGGCCCATTAATGTCAATAAATCATATACCTAGTAATTAAAGTGAACACCATAAATGTTGGCAAAAAAAAACCAAACAGACAAACTCCATATTTATGATGTAACAGAATCCAAGTTTCAAATACAACCTCTCTTGCATATGCATTACGCTACAAATTCCTTAATTATATAGTCACTTTCTGCTCTTCTCCATGCAGTGGACAGAATGAACCATACTCACGCAGTGAGCAACTTTCAAGTTGCGTTCTCTTCACTTGTGTGAAATATGGTTTAGTTACAAAACTTCTACAAACCTTACTCTGAAGACAATGGGATCAGCTTGCTTACATGCTTTCAAAACCACTCATATTAACAGTATCTCATCACTTCAAAAGACATGTGTGAATTTATGTCTTTGAAACACAGGTCAGCTAAAGGGTCCATTCTGCAGACTGGGAGCCAAGCAAGGCAACATCACCATCACAGCTTTTACCTACATTTGTTTTCTGACATAACACATTCAAAACCACCCAAAACTCATCATTTTACGGATCATTCTATAATACACAGAGGTATACGTGTATATCCATGCGCTGAAGTCAAAGGAACACATGTTTGGCATGCAGTTAAGAGTGTTGAGCACTTAAAATCAGTTGATTTTAGATCTGGAAGTGAGGACCCATAAAAACAAGAAGATAATTAATAAATCATCATGTGAAGGGTAGTGTACATCCTGCGCACAGAATTAGTCTGTACAGTAATGAGCCTATATACTAAAGCCACATAAAACAACTCTGGCAATTCAAAATCTCGCATTTCCAGCCGTTCTTTGGAGTGTGACTTCAGTAAATATTGCCATCGTGGAGGTTCAGAGATACACTTTCTTGACCTTCTAGAAAAATAAACAATTACATATGAGCCAATTTCTCCATGTGTCATTATACTGTTATGAACATAAAACAGGACTGGAAATTCTAAGGCTGCCATAGAGACATTTTTCCTCTGAACACTAAACAGCTGTGGTCTAGTGGTACACCAATCTTGTAAAACTCACAGGCTTAAGACAAAGACCACATCCCTCCAAGAGAAGAGGGTACAGATGAAGAAGTGGGCAACAATCCATCTGTTGAAGGTGACTCCCTCTCCCTTTGTTGTCTGCTCATTCCCTGTTGAGTGAAGGTTGGCATGGACAGTCCCCATGGTGCTGCAGGGTGCCTGGCTCACTTTTTCCCGACACTGGAAGCACAGATGACCCCACAACCCTTGTGCCAGTCCCTCGCTGCTGCCAGTCATGAGACAGGTCTGTACTGGTAACTGCTTCTACCACAGCAGTCACTCTGCAGCCATGCCCACTCTACCATGTGGTCCTTCACCCCCCACACCAGATATCTTGCCCAGGTACTCCCAATACTCTGTTGATCTGTTGCTCATCTTTCTAATTTGCCTGCCCAGTCATCCTCTGTCAACCTCCAACTTGGCCTCTTGGCCATTTCCTTGTCTTCCAAGCTTTTCACCTCTACAACATTCTTGTCTTCAAGTGGCCAGCCTCAACCATCTCTTTGTCGTCTGTCACCACTTTTCATGTCTACTTTCAGCCTTCCCCTCAATACACTCGCTTTTTTTGACCCAATTCTCTCCATTCTTCCCAACTCACATTCACCAGACCAAGCTGCCTCAACACTTCCCAGATGCAAGAGGAGTCCAGATAGCAGAGGACCTGAAGTCTCATAGTTCAAGCTCTGTTCAGATTCATACCCACTGAACAGCAGCCCTGTGTAACAACTGCAGGAATAGTTCACCTTGGTTGTAAACCAGAACTGTAGCAAACTATGCATGCACATAGTTATGTATGTAGCAAACAATGGGAATTTGAGTTAAGGTTGGAAATGAATTAATCAGCAATACTTTAAAACACTTGCTAAATTTGAAACCAAAACGTATTAACCTAAAATGACAATCACACTGGTGCTCCCAGCTAACCACAGAGTAAGTTTTATAAATAAATGCAAAATAATGGGTTGTGCATTCCATATTAAGGCTCTTTGGATGCCTCTCCCCATTATACAAATCATCTTCTCCCTCAAATCCAGGTCTTCTATATAACCACTTTGTTTCACATGAATTTGCTTATAAACAGAACTCTGACATTTTTTCTGAGGACAATTATATCACCCCTTAAAATAAAAAAAAAGTGAAACTTCAAACTGAGGGATGGCTGCACAAGGCTTTCAAACTTTATGTTCTTTAACATAACATTTATCAAGTATATCACTGTACTAATCCACAGTTCTCTTACTTCAACAGTTATGCTCTTCTATCTCTTCTTTTTGGAGATCACCATCTCACTGACCAGCTACAGGGATATATTTCTAAAAGATGAATGCATCTCCCACAAAGGATCCCATATTAATGATTTATGACTGTCACTCTTAAACAAGACAGCTTGCCATGTCTAAAAATCTAAAAATTATTTTCTTCTCCACTCTATCAGTAGTTTGTTTTTACTTATGCTTGAAAAAAGCTTTCCTCTACTCCACAGTTATTCTTGTTTGCCTGTATACCTTGCACTTTCACCACATCATCAGTCAATTGATATTCTCTTTATCCTGCTGCCATACTACTCATATAAAGAAAATTGTCAGGCCCACAACAACATGCTTCACAAGCTTTCCCAACCTCCCCCTCACAATTTATTTTTTTCCTTCTTTTGATGATCACTTTCATAACTCCAACTTTCATGTTTGTTCATACAGAACATTAGCACTTCTCAGCTACCCAGCTAACAAGCATTAAGAGCCCAGCTTTCCTACACTAGCTTAAAAGAGAGTAGCTACCAGTCACCCTGAAGAATGCTGCAGTATCACAATCACTGCGTGAGAATAATTTCAAAAGCAGGAACAAAGCAAGATGTGGGTTCAACCGAAAAAAGAATCAAAGACTTAAATTATGCCAGTGTTATACAATGGGGTAACCTTTAGGAGATTAATCTCCAAACTATAATTCAGAATAATTCTGATACCTTCAAAAGCATTTAAGAAAAAAATTTTAAAGAGAAAAATTTAAAAGAGAGCATATTAAACATGGACTTATGGAAATCAGATGGGACATGACACATCCTACAGTCTACATTTCTCCGTAGATTAAAAAAAAAAAAAAAATTCATGCTCAGAAAAAAAGAGAACATCCACAGAAAGGTAGAATTTCCGCATGTCTGTCACTCATTTATGGACAAAGGTATTGCACACCTACAACTTCTTCCATTTATACTGAAGTGTCAGTGAAAATGCCTGTAGAACTTTACTCTCAGTCAACTTGGGGGATCCTGTTATTTGTCCTATTTCCTTTATTCATCCATGAGCTGCAACATGATTGACATCTTTTCCATTACAATTGTATGGTAACATGACAAGCTAATTATTACATAAAAGATGATACACATTACATCTCCAGGTCAAGATACAAACCCCTATTTGGATGTCATTTTTGAAGTTACAAGCTTTAATAACTTGTGCATCATTCTAGTCCAGACACTGTGCTCTTCAGTTTCAGAGAAGGTTTCCAGAAAATGAAGGCTCTGCTACTTCTATGTAGTTTTTGGCAAATGCTACTAGTAGTGATAATAAAGACTGGTAACTCTACTTCCGCAGCAGATAAACTTATTTCTTTTACATATGTCAGGGTTCTCCAGAAACAAAAGTGACAGAAGGACCTGCTTTCCTAAACCAAGTTTTATAGTTTGGTTTCATAGTTTAAGATGCCTGGAATTAGTTATCTTTTGCCCCACAGCTAACTTTCTATGCCACAGATTGATTTCTGGCCAAAAATGTATTCATATTCAATAACAACAACAAGACAGGGGAGGAGGCACTTTAAAGCAAGCAAATGCATTCACACATTCAGAATGCAGTCAGAGGCAGGAGACAATTAGAGAAGGAAATTCAAATATAAGGCATTTCCTGAGGATTAATGAGTGGGTGGTAGTGTTTAATAGTCAAGGGCAGAATGGGTTCTGCAACCAGCACAATTCATTAAATTCCCCAGGCAACACAAACTGGGATTCTGTTTTTTTTTTTTTTTTTTTTTCCGTACTCGTTATTTTCCATAGCATTAATTAAAATTTCCATTTACTCTGACACTATTGTTCCTTCAGAGCCCAATACTGTCTGTATATCTGAACGGCGCTACTATGGTAAATGACATCAATAAAATTATGGAATTAATACCTGGTGTAAAAGGCCAGAAAACTTTTCAAGTTTAAGAAAGTTCTTCTCATCTTCTCCTAAACCCTAAAAATGTTTTCTACCTTAGAAACAGAATGGGTTCAGCAGATGAGATCCTTTCCTCTAACTTACAAGGCCTTGATGGCCTTCATTATACTAGTGGTAACAGACAATTTGAGAATCAAGTATTGGAGAGAACAAACGATTTTCAAGCTGCCTTTCAGCTCTTTAGAAAGCCACATACACTAATGCATTATTTAACACGTCCCAAACCAGCAACCATTGCCTCTATCATCATAACTTCATACTAACCTGTGACTGGTGCATCTATGTCCAGCAAATTTTTTTCCTGGCGGAGAATTGAAGCTCCCTCTGTTATTATTCTCAAAGCAACACTCTCTTCCAGTCTCCCTTCTTTCATAAGGTGTGCCTTTAAGATATCCACACGAGGTTTTCCATCATTATCAAACACTTCCTTTGCTGTGAGCCGGTGACTTGGAGGAAATGGGACAGCTGAATGGAAAAAACACAAAAATATTGGGTCACTTCTTACAGCAAAGCCTCTATTACTGATAATGACACATTTCAAAAGACATCTCTGCTGGAAAACAACGTTAACATGAATTTTCAACTGCCTCTTATAATTTGTGGTTTAAATTGCACATAGATTATCAAAAATACCATTAAAGCACATGTATCCTGCAGGCTACATTATTCACGCATGCAAGAAGAACTAATTCATGCTGATAAAATAATTGAGAGTAAGATTCAGGCCATGTTTACAAGTAGATACATTCAAACAAGTCCCCTAAAATGCATGGGAATATCAAGGAAAGAAGGGAATAGAGCTTAAACTGCTCTAGTAGTACTAGAGAACATTGATATAATGTTCTCTTCCATTAAGAGCATAAAATGCACAAACAAGTGCAGTATTTGATTTCTGTGCATGGACATGCATAGATACACTCCAATTAAAATATTAAAATCCAAGACAGACCCTCTCTAAGGACTCAGGGTAGGGGGTGGGCGATGTATAAGTATTAGTTAGCTATGTGAGATACATTTAAAGCTCATCAAAGTGCACCTGAGTGCCAAACAGACCACTCCAGCAAAGGCAGGGCAAAGGATGTATCAGACTGAAGTTGGAAATAAACGAATAAATAGGCAGGTTGCCCTAGCAACATGGCATCGAGTAGTGAGCTGCGTACTGCCATCACATAAGGTCTGAGGCATACAGCAAACTTCAGATGCTCCTGCTCTCGCTCTTGTGGAGCCAGCTGGAGCGAGAAGGCTCAGAGGTGATGCTGTCAGTTGCCAGGATGAGGCTGGAGCATTATCCCAGCTTAACCCCCTTTCCCTTGCAGTTCAATCAGAGTGGCATTAGGCACCGCCTGCCTCGCCAGCCACAGGGTAATTATACTGATCCCCACCACAGCTGCGGGAGGGTCAGGTTATTCAGGAGCTCTGAGCAGGGAGAGGAGGTGGCTGCAGGGCTGGTCTCAGCTGGCCACATCTGCAGTTCAACCCCATCCCTGCCAAAGGGACTTGTCTCCCACGGAGTGTCTTACTGGCAGCTCTGCCACATCATGAGACACAAAACCCTAATGCAGCAGATCAATATATCTGTTAGCTTCAATTTTCTTCTCATTTAATAACCAGAATACTTCAGGAACAGGCCACAAATCACACACATCCTTTAAAGCCCAAGCCAAGAACTCTTCACTTACACTACCAGAAGTAACAGCATATAATAAACAATTTCACCTTGTGCAGTTATTTTCCACTGAGGGGGGGGGGGGTTGGCTCAATTTTGGGTTTTTTTGCTGCCCCAGATCCAGCAGTCCATTCACTAAAATAGTCTGTTGGGGACTAACAAACATCTCTGCAATACACTGAAGCCCAACTGCTCTCAGACTTAAAAGAGGGATAAAAAGGAGAGAAGGTGAAAATTTATGATGTCCCTGACACCACCAGGATCTTCCTGAAGCAATGACACCTATAACCAACAGCGAAGTTAAATACAGTTCTTGGCCCTGGAAAGCCCTGCCACAGATCTGTGATGATCTCTCTCAATCAACAAGAACTCCTTGACTGCTTTCAATTAGTTTATGTTTTGAGTGGTAATTCTATGATAAGAAGTAGGCTCTTAAGAACAAAACCTCACCCCATTTTTTGCAGCTACTGCAGTTAAACCTATCCCCATGACAGTCACAAAAATGAGGTTACATGCTTTGTCAATTTTTCACATATATCTGCAGCAGATCATCAAAAGCAAGATGGCTACATACACGAGCTATAAAAATATCTTTATGCAACACAGAAAAATAATCATCATTGCAAGAAAAAGGAAGGTGAATGACAACTCTGCAGTTCTCTAAGCCCCCATTCTCCTTCTCGAAAAACAAACAAACAAAGCCAAAACCAACCACCCAGACAGCTAGGTAGTCCTAATGGTTCTGTATTTCCTGCATGGAGGAAGGAGAAGAGCAAAAAGTTCTTACTTATCTCCAGTCAGTTTGGCTGGAAAAAGCATGTACCATTAGCTTGCATTACTCTGCAAGACAACTGCCTCTGTTCTTCCCCAAAGGTGTCACGGTGTATGCAGCATACTATTACTTTGAGGTAACTACCATATATGCATGTATGCTGAAAGGAAATTTTTACTTTTAGAAAGACAGAGCAAACCAGACAATCAAGAAAACAAATGCCATTAAGTGTTACCTACTAATTAAGAGAAAAATATGGTATATGCTGCTGCATGGTAAGAGCTCTGCAGGCAGATTTCCAACGTACCACTGACTAATTAAAGAAAAAAGATACTGCTCCAATAACAGATGATTAATGATTAATTAGCAAAAACATGAGTGACTGAGTAGACCACAAACTGCATCTTCCATTATGAGAATATTAATTTTGTATGTACACATACACAGAGCTTCCACAGAAGAACAATGTAAGAAATGGTTATGTTCATGTGGAGGTCAGTTAAGCTTTATTTTTTACTGGTCTCACCCACAAATGCCTGGATCAACTAAAATCCTTTTATAAATATAACAAACATTCAATTTCCATTGCTTTACATACATAGCAACATCACCATCTGAATACACAGGTATGCATCAGCTTCTCCATACCTGCTTTCTTTCTCCACTTTTTTTAAACCCATGTTATTAGCACTTTCAAAAAGTAACTCTCTCACTGGTTTTGCCTTCATCAGAAATAAAACCAAGAGCCTCATCAGACAGCAGCTGTGCACACCTCACACACAACAGGGAACAGCATGAAGCTGGGAAAAGAGCCCACCGGGGAGAAGCAGAAGGAGGAAGGACTGGCAGGTTGAACTACCAGCAGCAAGCTCCTCACCACTGCCCAGGCTCAGGGGATGGGTTATTTTTTTAAAAATACGTGGCAATCTGTATTAAGCAAAGGACATTAAAAAAAAGGAGAGACAATAAAATTTGCATGTACATACCACATGTATTTTTAGGAAGTTTAGTGACAAATCCCACTACAAGACCAGCACACAAGAAAGTCATACACAGTTAACTGTATTCTGTGAAACTTAAAACCTGGTCTGGTCTACACCTCCATTTACATTTATTTCTTTGTATTTACATTAAAAAAAACCCCAAACAACCACAAAAAATCCCAACCAACTATTTACCATATGAAGTACTACTGTGGTGGTTTGGTAATAAAACACAAAAATCAAAGAAACAAAAGTTTTACACTCTTTACCTCTGTCAGTAGCATCCTCCCGAGATCTGAAAACACAAGAAAATATTCTTTAACCACTTACTGTTGTGGGTGTTGTTTTTTTTTTTCTCTTGTGCTTTCAGGTCTCTTGAGCATGTTCCAGCAAATGGAAAAAAGATCAACCTGCTATTTTACTGCTCTTGCAGGCTCTAGCAAAACCCATCTTGCCGTTAACACAGCCACTGCAAAGGTCAGACACATCATTACTGTTTCTCTCAAATATTAAGCAGCCTCTCTAGAACAAATAAATAAACCATAAAGAGCTGTGCTTAATTAGAGTGGACCATGTGTGCTCATATAAATAAAATACAAGCATGCAACAAAGCAAGCATTATATTGTTTATATATTATTCATTTTAAAGTGAAGCTGTACACTAAATTAATACTCTCAGAGGAGGCTGCCCATAAGAAAAAAACTATCATCAATATTCAAGTTCCTTGCAAATTATCTCACTTCTAACGCGTATGCTGTAATTTTATACAACTTCTGCTATATGTCTGTATGTAACTGTTTATATCACACCATACTTTCATGAAAAATAAATGCTTTCTGCTTCATTTGTAGGGAAAACACAACAATAATTATCACCATCTCAATAACCCAATGCATTGCATTTGTCCAATGGCAATTTGCAATTCTGCATTTTGAGAAACATTGGCACTTTAGCAGTGGTTAGAGCACAAGTTATTAAATGGGTCGACATTTACTCTATGTGTGCAAAAAAAGTTAGGTCACACTGCAGCTTTATTCTTTTACATCTACTTATTCATAACCTTCAGACATGGTATACATAAAATTTTCTCATCATCTCAGAAACTCCAACAAAACTGTATTTTTTAAGCCAGGAATATTTCTAATAGCTAACTAACACTTTCTGCAGGTTGACTTTGAAAATCTACCCCCATTTTACAACATGGTTCAACACATGGCATGTTCTTGGACATTCCTGCTGAACAACATTCGTACCAGAGTATTTACTAATTAATCAGAGTTCCGCATTTCTGTACCATGCCCTGACCAAAGCTATGGTCCAGGCTATAACGAAGCAGCCAGCAAACAACTTTTTCACCTAACGGCAATAGTAACACCTCATAATTCTGAGCATGTTCCTGTACAGTTGCCTACAGATTTCTGGCTTACAGGGTTACTATGAATCAAAAGGGAAGGAACGATGAATTTTTTTTTTCAAGAACACTACTTCCTTCAGGTGCCAGACAGGAACAAGGGTCACTGCCATCCACAGCTGCTAAGGAGAACAGAACAAAGGAAGCTTAACAAGAAGAGTTTAACATCTTTATTGATGATCTAGATGAGGGGATCAGGTGCACCCTCAGTCAGTTTGCAGATGACACCCAGTTGGGTGGGAGTGTTGATCTGCTCGAGGGCAGGGAGGCTCTAAAGAGAGACCTGGACAGGCTGGAGCCATGGGCTGAGCCCAACTGGAGGAGTTTCAATAAGGCCAAATGCCAGGGGCTGCCCTTGGGCCACAACAACCCCCAGCAGCGCTACAGCCTTGGGGAGGAGTGGCTGGAGAGCTGCCAGTCAGAGAGGGACCTGGGGGGGTTGATTGACAGCCGGCTGAACAGGAGCCAGCATATTCCTGGCTCGTGTCAGCAATAGCGTGGCCAGCAGGGACAGGGAAGGGATCTGACCCCTGTACTGGGCACTGATGAGGCTACACCTCGATTCCTGTGTTCAGTTTTGGGCCCCTCACTACAAAAAGGACATTGAATGACTCGAGCGTGTCCAGAGAAGGGCAACGGAGCTGGTGCAGGGTCTGGAGCACAGGTCGTACGGGGAACGGCTGAGGGAACTGGGGGTGTTTAGTCTGGAGAAGAGGAGGCTGAGGGGAGACCTCATCACCCTCTACAGCTACCTGAAAGGAGGTTGCAGAGAGTTGGGGATGAGCCTCTTGAACCAAGGAACAAGTGATAGGATAAGAGGGAATGGCCTCCAGTTGCACCAGTGAAGGTTTAGACTGGATATTAGGAAGCATTTCTTCCCAGAAGGGGTTGTTGGGCGTTGGAATGGGCTGCCCAGGGAGGTGGTGGAGTCCCCATCCCTGGAGGTGTTTAGAGTCAGGTTGACATAGCGCTGAGGGATATGGTGTAGTTGAGAACAGTGTTAGGTTAATGGTTGGACTAGATGACCTTCTAGGTCATTTCCAAACTAGATGATTCTGTGATTCTGAGAGCACAGAGCTCAAAGTGGTAGGCAAGGGAAAGGGCGCTGCCAAAAACACTGAACCACACAGGACACCAAATTCTCATGTGACAAACATTCCCCTCCACAGATTTCCTCAGGCAACATGTGGACAATGCTTTCATCTCCATGAACAAGTTATCTGCTGACAGATTCACCACTCAAACACGTTGGATGCCTGGGATCTTTTTTTAACCTACACATTTTTTCTTAGCAGATATTTTTTAGGAGTAGCATACAGAAGGGTGAGTTATTTAGGAAACAAAATTTCTTTTCTATATAAAAATCTGCACTATAGCATTCATAACATGTTCAAGTTCTTATTAGCTTTTTGTCCACCTGAATTTTAGACAGGAAAACATGCCTCTACCTGGTAAAAAAAAAAAAAATCAACCCACAACTACTTATATAACAGCATAAGACTCAAACCAAAATTTTCTCAGTGGAACTGAAAGTGGAACTCATGTTCTAATGTTTTCTAACAAAAACTATCAAGTTTCATCTTACATTAGCTACTGTCATTAGAGTAAGTGCTACTCCTGACTCCAAAACATCACTAGAATTAGCAACCCCTTTCTGAAAAATCAAGCTTTCTTCTACCATTTTAAGACATGATGTGTTGAGGACTGTTTTTCACTAAATCTGCTCACTGAATGATGAAAGTGTTTGAAAATAAAGTCTGAAAAATATACTAGAACATAAAATAACAAGAAACTATGAGGATTCCTATAGAAATTTAGCATTAGTTTTTACCCATGGCCGAGAAGTTCTTGCAGTGCAATCAGAAGTGCTCACAGCTGTATCTGTTTAAAGACGTAATTAAATCAATGTCACTCAAGAACAAGGTATGCTGCTTCACAGAAAGCTGAGGGTTCCACTGGGTGAGCTAGTCAATACTACATAAAGAAACAGTCCATCAAAAAGGTGCTGTTGCATGAAGTCACCTTAGTGTAACAGCATGTAAACCAAATTAGGAGCAGACAAGAGGGTCATTCCTCAACAAAGCCCACATATACCAAATTTAGAGAGAAAATATAAAGAAGTTCCTCTGACAGATATCTCAGCTGACAACATGGAAAACAGGTCACCTGAGAAGAGGTAGTAACACCTGTGATACAGAAATAACCATTATCAATAGACTTGGCAGTCAGTTGTAAAAATGGTCAGTATTTACCCAAGATGACAGACTCCTCTTCATGTACCTTTCAGGTCAGCAAGGCAATATACTGCCAACTCCCTCTTCCAGTTAATGATATTAAGTGCCTTTTTTTAATGTTATTCTCACATGTGGTCAAAACTAGGTGAGCTTTGCCCTTCCTTTGAACAACAAACCACTTTGCAAAGACATTCATCCTGCTGGAGTCTCTGCTGAGAGATATAGCAAATATTTTGCTCCTTCTGTGATGTCTTCACCCAGCCTAGTTGGTGTTGCATCAGGGCGTTAGCATACAGTATTACCTCACAGCATTACCTCAGAGATTTTGTTGCACTTGTCAGTTCAACCTGTGATTTGATAGTACAACACAGTCAGGCCATGTCGAGGGTTTTGAATCTACGGTACATCAGAAGTTTGCCTTTAAAACAGAGTGAAAGAAGGAAGAATTCCAAAACCTAAATATTTCCAAATTTTGGATGCCTTGGGAATTACCAGGTTTTATGTTGGCATTTTTACTCCATTTGGTTTTAGAGGCCAGCTTTACACCAGAGGTCTTGGAGATTGTTTTGTATAGGAGAAATAAAAAGTGTGTGAGGGGTAATTTTGTTGATTATAGTTTCCTAGGGCTTTATTAAAACTGCAGGAGTAAATATAAATATGAAAGTTAGAATAAAGAGGTGTTTCTTCTGTATGTAGTTACAGATCTGTTGCAGGAGTTGCTGAGCACTCAAACTCTTTTCCCTACTTTTATTTTTTTCCTGCTTGTTTTCCCACTGCTTGCTCAGGTTGTGAAGTTTCCTTTCCCCCTGAGCTTCTCTGACCTTCCTGCTGCCTCTCTTGCATTGGTGGAAAGATCTGCATGAAGTAAGAACCAGTGAATTCTCTGGCCTTGTGCTCCCTCATTTGAGTTGTGAAGTATGCCTTTTATCTGCGGGTCTTTATTATACGCTTAATGCAAACCCATTGTTCAGTATGAGAAGCAACTCAGTCTTGGGAAGATGCTTCTTTCATTTACGAGTAGCAGGAACTAGCTCCTTTGAACAAAAAATTTGAACAGAAGCACTAACACTGCCATGTTTAACTTGTCAGAGTTGTTTTCCTTGAGTCAAGATGATACA
>NW_020799099.1:18586474-18602617 GCF_003259725.1 Athene cunicularia | reverse complement strand
GAGGGGAATATCTTTCTCAAAGAACAGTTGGGGGCAATAAAACCCACCATAACAGAGCTGCTTAATAGCTGTTGAAGCCATTAACCAATTCTAGTCCTTGGTGTCATCACCACAAGGTACTACACGTTGGCAAGGAATTTCCTGATGTATGAGGGCTCAAAATAAAAAAAATTTAAAAACCCAACAAACCCATTTCTTTAAATATCCCGGCTCTGATTACTGTTTTTAGTATCTTCTGATATTTCAGTCCCAACTGGAGAACACAAAAAAGGCAGAATTGCCTCACAGAAGCTCACCTAACTCTGGACATAAGCTATGCTAGGAAAGTGTTTGTAAAAGGAAGGGCTATGTCAATGGTGTAGCATCCCCAACATATTGCCAAGTTGTTTTCAGAAGCTAAGGCACCTACCTGACATGGTCTTCTACTCAGTACACTTCAACCTTCCACTCCTCATGTGACATTCCCCACCCTAAGCCAACTCATTTGAGTACACTGCAAGCAGTCCTCATGTAGCGTAACTCTGTGATATCTAAGGGAAGCAAATTTTTCACACAAAACTTCTTTTGAAGGATCTGAGCCTCAAACCTGTAAAGGAAAGATTAAGTCTCATCCCCTGTAGCACCTTGTTACTTCACAGGAAAAGGCTGCATCCAACTGGCTGCAAAGCTGAGACTGCACATTGTGCCAGAACCTATTTCATTACCTCACAATGATGCAGGTAAGTTTTGACAGGATGATCTTGTCTGAACAACCTCTGCTATTTCAGTGAGTATACAAGATCTTTTTGTAAACAGATGAGGCACAGCAGAGAGGAATGGCACCAAAAGTCAACATTAACTTGGAACCACAGAACAGGGATGAAATCCTGTAATTTCTGTTGAATTACCCACCTAAGGTGGTGGGTTGACCCTAGCTGGATGCCAGATGCCCACCAAAGCCGCTCTAACACTCCCCATCCTCAGCTGGACAGCGGAATGAAAATATAATGAAAGGCTCATGGGTGAAGGACAGGGAGATCACTTGGTGATTACTGTCAACAGGCAAAACAAACTCCACTTGGAGAAATTAGTTGAATTTAAATACTACCAGTCGAAATCAAAGGAGGATAATGAGAAGTAAAACCAAATCTGAAAACACCTTCTCCCCACCCCTCCCTTCTTCCCAGGCTAAACTTTACTCCCAGATTTTCTACCTCCTCTCCTCAAGTGGGACAGGGGGATGGGGAATGGGTGTTGTGGTTAGTTCATCATGTCTTGTTTCTGCTGCTCCCTCCTCCTCAGGGAAAGGACTCGTCACACACTTCCTCTGCTCCAATGTGGGGTCTCCCCCATGGGAGACAGTCCTCCATGAAATTTTGCAACACGAGTCCTTCATAAACTGCCCCAGTGTGGGTCCCTTCCACAGGGTGCAGTCCTTCAGGAACAGACTGCTCCAGCGTGGGTCCCCCTAAGGGTCCACAGGTCCTGCTAGGCAATCCTTCTCATGGGGTCACAGCCTCTTTCAGGCACATTCCCCTGCTCCTGTGCGGGGTCCTCCACAGGCTGCAGTTGGGCATCTGCTCCACCATTAACCTCCATGGGCTGCAGGGGGACAGCCTGCCTCACCATGGGCTTCATCACGGTATACAGGGGAACCTCTTCTCTACTAATTCAAAGAAATGAGTCTATTTGAAATATCAAATTGTAGAGTATGTAATTATTTACTAACAGCATTCCCAGAGTATCTTTTGGCCAACTACTAGAATAAGCTAACAAATCCTACCAGTCTTATAGAGCACAAAGCAACACGTGCTCCTATAAAATATTACAAAAATATAAGCCTTCCCTGTGTTTGAGATCATACGCAACTATCTTTGACATTTATTATCCCCTCCTGTCCATAATTTATGGATAAAAAAAACAACTATGAAATAAAATAGAGAGGAAAAAATCTGTTTAACAGGAAACATTCCCAGTTAGGACCAACACATACAGTTAAAACTGGAAAATGTGATCGTAGCTTCCTGGCCTCATCAGCAAAGTTTGTTTTTCTACTTTGTGTGTTACACCCACAGTTTTCCATAGGCCTCCAACTGCATACTGTTGAGCTTTGTTTTTATTAGCTTTTGGAACAGAGAACAATAATTATCCAGAGTTTAAATTCCTTTATAGGAACAATTCATTTGGAGAAAACAAAGTCAGTGAAAAAACCCTGTAACAATGAAAAATACCAAAGGTCTTCCAAGGCTTAGATAAGGAATCAGGCACACTCCTCCATCTCCCAAAACACTTGAGTGATGGATAATTTCTTTTCTATGGTAAGACTTCACTATTGTTCCTAATTGGAAGAAAGTAGGAAGCGACTGCATGTGAAATTAATACAATCTCTTGGGAAAAAAATAATCTATTCTAGGATCTGAATAACCTTCAAGTGTCAATCCAGATTTATGGCACCATTTTCTTCTGACTTTCTGGTTCAACCTACTTGACACTACCAAATTTCAGTCTCTTATCCAGCTATGCAGCTAAAAGGGGCACTGCAGACAATTCCTCACCTAGAAACTGAAGTCTTACAAAAGACCCTCTCACATCTTTTGAGCATAATGGGGTACCATTACCAAGTTTGGTCAGAAATCAGCTTAGTTTTGAGGTTTCCCTTCCCCTTCCCTTCTCCATCAGAACAAGGTTTAAATACAACAAAGACTTAACTTGTAAAAACTGACCACTATGCAGAGTCTGGCATTAGTCACACAAATTAGTTAAGAGCAGTCCTAGAAGGAGAGATGAGGAAGCACAAGTAAAGCAACCTCTATTTGCAGATAACTCTGTTTTCTAACACTGCTTAAATGTTACATTACAGAGGCTGCTCTGCTTAAATGCCAGCCTGCAGAAGTTGCTTCCTTGAACAAGAAGCACCAGCTCACCTCTTGCCATTACCAGAAAGTCAGCAAGCTATCCACCAGGCAGAGAAAACTGGAATTTCTGCCAGCGTTACAAAGTAATCCTTCAAACAAAATAAAATCTTACATCTCTAATTCAGGATATTTTGGCCTCTAGCGAGCCTTGCCCAAAGAGCCTGCAGCCTACAGGGCAAAGACAAGAAGATAGGGACACTAACAGAGCATTGTACTTCACTACGTGTGTCTTCCAGGGTCTAAGATGCTAACACTTGGCCAAAGGACTTGCAAGTAGCATCTCTGAATTGTTTAATTTTTAGTTTATTTATTTTTTTAAAAAAAGCAAACCTTGGGGAAACCAAACAAAAAATTCAAACACCTTACCTAAGCCAATAAATATCAGGATGTGAAGATCATTTAAACATTACTCTGAACTATTCCATGTGAACTAAATCAAAAAATCATGCTGATTGTAAATGTTAACATGGTTTATTATTTTGCTGATCATGAGACATGCAGTAAGTAGCAGATCTACCCCAGCACTTCATAAATCAATCAGACAAGGCCAAACCGGTATTAATTAAAGCCTTACAAATATAAATATGTAGTCCATATGTATAATATGGACTATGTGAATCAGGAGCCAAATTAACCTTAAAAAGTAGTTGGAAACAGCAGTTGATCAGGTTTTTTTGGTGTTTGGGTTTTGTTTGGTTTGAATTTGGGTGTTTGGTTTTTTTTTTTCATACTTCTAAGCAGCTTTGCTTGTTTTAGTAGAATTTTTGCTTTTGACAGAAGGTTTAAATCAACATACTTCTGCACAACTAAATCTATACTGACTCATACTAGGTTTATGCTGTATGACTGGCCAAGCCCTACACATACTAGTGTGAAAAACATCATTTCAGTATTACACTAAAACTGAATTTTGCTTGTTTAGCCATAATCAATAGACAGGAAACACAGTATAGGCATGAAAAAATGTACCTGATTATATAAGAAAATTAGTTTGTGGCAAATTATACCTAATACTAACTCATTAACAGTTCTTTCTTGTTTAGGGGTCAGGTCATATACCTGGAAAAACACCAATATGAAGAGGTACTAGTCAGTTCATATATTCTTTTTTATCTGCAGTTTAACAGCTAGATACCAACAGTAATCACAGGATAGTTTGGCTTTGTCTAGATTAGGATTTAGGGACATACACATCATGTTACATAGAGTCATATTAAAAAAAAACCCAAAAAAACCCCACCATAGTCTTTACTAAATATCCTGTTTCAATAACTGGCTTCTGCTGGAACTGAACTTTTAATCAACTCAGCACATGCTCAGCACAATCAGTTTCACCTTGCCTGGTATCAGAGATGCTTCATGCCTGGTCAAACTAATACCCCAGTTCAAACTAGAACTTTTAATACGGAAATTCAGCCCTTCATTTTCAGAAAGGTCACAAGCAGAAGGCAAAGGATATGCAAAGCCCTCCATGGGCCCTGTAAGCAACAGTGCCTTTCACTCCCCATGAAAAGAATTGAAACTCTTCCAGAACATTGTATGAACCAATTTCCAACAACTAATTGCTCTTCCCTCCAACAAACTCGAAGAACTAATTTTCTTATGGCATTATTACAGTTCACATAGATCAATACTAAAGATTATGGACCACATTCACCACCACTATGATGCTGTAATGCCATTAAACACATTCCTTCTAATCCAGCATTAACGGATCACACTGAGCTCTGAACTGGGTTCAGCCTGCTCTCAATGTCTAAATGAAACTTACCAGACCAAACCCAGTGACAATGGCATAAATCTGAAGTAATGTGGCTGTGAATCAGCTGTGGTATTTTTGTTTGGTTTTCCTGGCTCAAGTCTACCAGCGTGTATACCACAGAGCATCCACATGGAAATTCTGCCTTCAACTCATCTCTAAAGCATTTCCATTAACTAACCTGGACTGCTGTAGATAGTTGTTTTTATTTTAAAAATAACACACGCAGAATCATAAAAAAAAAGTTTTATAAGGCAAGTTTTTGTTGCTTGGACCATTACATACTTTAAATAGACTTGCCTTTAAAAAAACAAAACAAAACAAAACACAACAAACTGTTGTTTTGGTTTTTATCTGGGTATACGTGGCAGCAACTGAGTTTCAAAGCCCTCAGTATAAGCTTCTAGTCCTGTATGTAAAAGGATATTTAATAAATAAAAGGAGGATTTGGATTAAAGGTGCTTTTATATTTTTTGTAAACCATATCTTCTCTCAAATCTCAACTGCTGCGTAATAAACGTGTTGGATAAAAATAAATCTGTCTAAATTTACTGTTTTGCTGATACTCTCTGAAACATCCTGTTCTTAAGCAGAATATTGGAGTTTAAAAAAGCAGCTTTATGAGGCTATGAGAGAATCAGAGACCTGTGCTTTATTCTCAGATCTGTTTGTGTGCAAGCAATTTAATCTTCACTTGCTGATAACAACACCCACAGAGAGAACTCAGCACTGGACCTCTCAGTTCTGTCATCCACTGGCATGTGTTAGGCATAGTGGTTCTGTGAAGGATGCCTGCATGGATATCAGCACAGCACAACAGGACTTCCAGCATCCTTTCCAAAAAAGCCAGCGAACAAGCACAGCTACCAGAAAGAAAACGAGAACTCTCTCATCTGCTAACGGCAAGGTGTAGGGAGGTCCTTTCAGTCACATCTCAGGTCTCAAAATCCCTTAGTCAGAACAGGTCACTTACTTCAATTCAGGATCAAGAGACTTCAATCACCCAGTAAAGTGCTGTGGCTGAGAGACCTTAGCTCAATACCACCTCCTCTTCTCTTGGTTAACATCTCAGCTATAGACATGCCCAAGCTGAGGTTGCTCCCTGACCAAGCCTGAAATGCTTTTCCATAGATGACTCAGAAGCCCTGGATCAAACAGAAGGAGAGGAAATGTGATGCTGCAACCTAGGTAGATGCAGGCACCAGGTAGCAGGAAAACTAAACTCACGCCTTCTGCTCCAAAGACTGCTTCCACATTTGACATTCAGTGGTTGCTCGGCATAAAAAAATGGCCTCATTTGTCCTAAGGTCAGGAACAGATTTGATGGTAGCATTCCACTCCTGCATGAGCAACTTTCCTCTGATCCTTGGGAGCCTGAAAAAATTCTTTATGCTAAGCAGTTAAATTTTCAAGAGAAGATGAGGAAATTTTCTTTTCCTCCAAGAAGTAATAGTGTCAGTGCACCTTCCCAGAGGTGAGAAATTTTACTCCTCCTTGAACTGAAAAGTTTTATTATCCTGGGATGCAGGTATGGTTACAAAATTAAGGGTGGAGAAGAATAGAGGGACAACTGTGCAAGTTATTGCTGCAGCATGACAGGACTGCAATGTGCATACATTTATAGAAGTTATTATTAGCAATGAATGTGAGGAAAAATAAAATCAAGATGTTTTCCACATAAGGAACAGTAAAAACCAAAAGTGGAAAACAGGACTTGAGTGCTCTAGCAACGATCTCGTCAGGTTTTCTGTAAGATTTCTGCTTATATATGAAAGTAAGAGAAGTCAGAGAAGCCACAGATGCTATTTCTCACGGAAATATAAAACCGGATCCATTTACCAAAGGATTGCAAATGATAAAACTAGCCTACACATTTTCATTGGTTCTTAATCTCTCAAGACCATTCGCTCACTGTGGTATGAAGAGATGATCTTATCTGTAAGGTTCACCATAATTTTTTGATTAAATGACCTTAGTAACAAACAGGATTTTATCCATCTGAAATATCATTATACTGACATTACTGATATAACTAATATAGCCAGCCTACTACATTATTGCCGTAATGAAGCAAAGCAGCATAAGCCAAAGCAGGACATAGAGAAGCAAACTATAACAACAACCTATACCACGAAGCCATCCAGCACATACAATCCATGAACATGTCACTCATGTTTTTTCTCCAAGTGCTGTGCTGTTTGTTAGATGCATTACTTCATTTCTGTGTATCATCTTGACTCAAGGAAAACAACTCTGACAAGTTAAACATGGCAGTGTTAGTGCTTCTGTTCAAATTTTTTGTTCAAAGGAGCTAGTTCCTGCTACTCGTAAATGAAAGAAGCATCTTCCCAAGACTGAGTTGCTTCTCATACTGAACAATGGGTTTGCATTAAGCGTATAATAAAGACCCGCAGATAAAAGGCATACTTCACAACTCAAATGAGGGAGCACAAGGCCAGAGAATTCACTGGTTCTTACTTCATGCAGATCTTTCCACCAATGCAAGAGAGGCAGCAGGAAGGTCAGAGAAGCTCAGGGGGAAAGGAAACTTCACAACCTGAGCAAGCAGTGGGAAAACAAGCAGGAAAAAAATAAAAGTAGGGAAAAGAGTTTGAGTGCTCAGCAACTCCTGCAACAGATCTGTAACTACATACAGAAGAAACACCTCTTTATTCTAACTTTCATATTTATATTTACTCCTGCAGTTTTAATAAAGCCCTAGGAAACTATAATCAACAAAATTACCCCTCACACACTTTTTATTTCTCCTATACAAAACAATCTCCAAGACCTCTGGTGTAAAGCTGGCCTCTAAAACCAAATGGAGTAAAAATGCCAACATAAAACCTGGTAATTCCCAAGGCATCCAAAATTTGGAAATATTTAGGTTTTGGAATTCTTCCTTCTTTCACTCTGTTTTAAAGGCAAACTTCTGATGTACCGTAGATTCAAAACCCTCGACATGGCCTGACTGTGTTGTACTATCAAATCACAGGTTGAACTGACAAGTGCAACAAAATCTCTGAGGTAATGCTGTGAGGTAATACTGTATGCTAACGCCCTGATGCAACACCAACTAGGCTGGGTGAAGACATCACAGAAGGAGCAAAATATTTGCTATATCTCTCAGCAGAGACTCCAGCAGGATGAATGTCTTTGCAAAGTGGTTTGTTGTTCAAAGGAAGGGCAAAGCTCACCTAGTTTTGACCACATGTGAGAATAACATTAAAAAAAGGTACTTAATATCATTAACTGGAAGAGGGAGTTGGCAGTATATTGCCTTGCTGACCTGAAAGGTACATGAAGATTTGCACAGCCAGTACCACATCACCACGTCTCTGGATATGCTGTGACAAAGTTACTCCAGGGAGCAGCGTAATGAAAGAAAGCCCCTTTAGAATGTACAGATATCCCAAAACTGAGCAATTCACTCTACACATTTTCAAAACCAAGACGCTTTGTGGTTCCATTTTTGGTTGGTTTTGTTTGTTTTTAAATACCTTCAGCTTTGCACAATTAAAAATAATTGAAAATATTACAATGACTATGCTTTTTGAAGTGATTTTTAACTTCTGTTACCTTGCACCATCTGGAGCAAATGCTTCTACTTGTAAGGTAGACAAGAGATTGCACATGGACATGAAGTATTTATAATACCTATCTATGCAAAATTACTCTAAACAAAACACTGCACTATATCTGGTATTTAATAGACAATCTTTTGAGGAAATAAGAGACACCACAGTGGTATCAAGACACACTGCTGACTCCCTTGTTACACACTCTTATATGTTTAATAATAAAGGAGTGAATTACAATTACAGATACTATAATGAACTTACATATCCGTGTGCCTGTGTTTGCATGCATGTTCATGCACACAAGTAAAACCTATACATATTATGATTTTATCTATTAAAGCTATACAGAACTAGAAAGAAATACCAAAGGCCTGTACTGACATCTATTTCCTTCGCACACAAAAAAAACCCCACATCACACACAGCTGAGAAATTAAAAATGCTTCTCTAGGTTTGCTAACAGGTAACGTTACATTGTGCAGATGTGAACAATCGGCCACTTCTGAAAGTGCCACCCTAAGAAATCAAGCCAATTTCATAAAAGTTTGGAGGAAGTATACGTCTTAAAAGTCTCAGCACCTCAAATGAGAGACTCCAACTGAATTCAAAGGATAATGGACACTAATCCACATGCTCCTAAAAGTCTCAAAGATCGTATCTAGCAAACACACCAAACAGCTGCAAGGCTTCTAAACTATACTAACTCTCGATCAATATAGATTCAAGCACAAACCTCCAAAAGCACATTACCACCAAAAATACCTATTCCATTTGAACAAGTTTTTGAGGCAGTAGGTAAAAAGAAATGCACCCTGGGGCTGTGAGTAACCTCAGGCAATTTGGATCCTTCCGATCCTTCTAAAATGATCTGTGTTTTACCCAAAGCGCATATCGAAAGAAATTCCTCAGTACAGGCTACCTTCATTTTGACCCAAATCATTACAGCAACCTTGCCTCTGTTCAAAGAGTATCTTCAGCAAAGCCATTATCTCCAGAAGCAATATTGCTCTGAGAACACAAAAGACTCTCTCATGTTCTGTGGGCAGCCAGTGGGTAGCTCCAGGTTTGAAATACTGAAGTACCCTCTTTTATCAGCAGAAAACCCGAGGGAGAGGTGAGCCTTTCAAAAGCCTTCCTCATTTCACAAAAAGTGCCTGTACAAACAAATTAAACCCAGGCAGACATTGCAGGCAATTGTTCAACTGAGGGACAGATGCTTGTCTCCTTCTTACCCTAAGGAGTAGTTTTTGATCAGGTATAAAATGTTTGCTCTGTTATGAAGGTCTCCAAAACACAATCAGAAAGGTACAGAACACCTTGGTTTCCAATTTAATAATCCATTTTTTAAAAATAAATTTTCCAGCACAGAACAATTAGAAAGATGATAGCAGTTCCCAGTCCTCCCATTCTGCTAACTTTCTCTGAAATACCACTGGAGAAGTAAAACAATATTTAAACTTGCTTCCACACTCTTTTAGTCTTACCATATTTGTAACGCAACAGACACTAAGCAGAGTGGCATGGCTGCTTTTTCTGACTTCACTACAGCCTTCCAGAATGGCCTGCAGTATCACTTGTAAATTCAGTTGAGAGTTGTATTGTTACTACATTGTATACTCATCACTAAAAAGAGAGAACATTCCAGTATAAAAAGCAAATAGCTTAACGATAAATAAATTGAGTCAATAGAGAACAATAACCACCTTTGCATTAGGAATAATTTTGTTTTTTCCCCTAGAACATGTTATGACTGGATACACAAAAGCATTTTTCTATACTTGTTAAAACCAGCTCCTTGTAGACTATGTTGTAGATGTCAGAACAAAAAAACCCCAAACAGCACACACACAAAAAACCCAACAAACAAACAAAAAAAACCCACGCTAACTATTTCAGAACAGAATGCTCCCAGTCCATTAATCTGGTTCCAGTTCTGACATGGAGGAAAGCATATCTCTTATCATTCATTTGACAGTTTTCCAGCAGCATGTGTCCAAAAAGACTGCAGAATCTGCCTCTCTTACCCGCTTTTCCCCCACTCTGTGGGGGAAACATACTAAAAATATGATTAACTATCTCAATTGTATTTTACCATAAGACAGTGTTGTATTTTTTACAATTTTATACTGTATTGCATAAGACTTACTTAAGTAATTCTTGTCATCCAACATGTGCAAAATCTCAAAGGGAGCTGCAAAGGCCTAAGTGATTTTCAGCTAATTTGGTTTTGAAAACATGTCACTGTGTATCTTCTGAAGTCTAATTTACCGCTGTTTATTACAGTGCAATAAACTACTGTGGCGAGGGGTGGGGGGAGTTATTACACACCAAAATCCAGGTAGCATTCCAAGTGTAACTAGTTGTATACTTTCTGACTACCATTCATTGGTGGCCACCTAATCTGTTGAAGTCTATGAAAAAAAAGTTGGGGGGGGCAGGGTTTGGTTGGGTTTTTTCCCTGTTTGGAGAAGCATATCCAAGAATTAATCCACCTTTGCGTACGTGAGTATTGTAATTCAGTTCAATGTATATTCAAGCTCCAGAGTGTCTAGGTTTTAGCCCTTTGTTTCAGCACCGCTGATTTCCTTCTGTCACAGCCTGCAGAAGCCATAAGGATGTCTCCATCGATGCAAACAAGGCACAGTACAGTGTACTTCAGCTCAAAGCAGCTCATTTAACCATGAATGCCTCACAACACACACACACAAAGTCTTTGTTCATATTACCTCCCTGCTAGGAAAGGTTACTATGCTAAAAAGAAGATATTTTGGTACTACAAATTGTGGCAAAAGCTTGGTCAACAGTCTTCCTGATATAACCACGCATGTTCATTTTCCAATGCGCTTGCTCTGTCACTCTCATGAAATACACTGATTTTGCTAGGTCATCTCCTGACTTTGTACATCAGGTGAAGAGAAGCTACTGTTGGAATAATTTCAGCCTTACCTGAGCCACACAGTTGCTACTTGGTTTGCTTTGCCAGAGACCTGACAAGAGCTGTGGAAACTCCTTGGCACACAAGCTCATCAGTGTATTCCATCTCAAGCTCCTTACCAGAACTGGTAGGCTTCAGCTTCTTGAACCATTTTGCAAATAATTTTATTGAGTGCTTGAATTAAAAAGGGTTTATGCTGTGCAGCCACAGACTTCCCTCTTGTCTCTTTTCAAGGTATGAAGTGAAACCCTACAATTATCTACCATATTACTTCTTTGTTAATGCCCCCAAAAGTAACGCATGGCAGCAGCAATATTGCACAGATTGTGGAAAGAATAGCTTTCACCTCACAACGGGCAAGTTATTTTAGATTTCATTTAAACTAAAAAATAGATTTAATTAGAGTTATTATTTGCTTAAAAGTTTTTTCCTTCCCCTGTCTCCTTCAAACTTTATTAATCTCTTTGACTGCTCTGCTCATAAACCATATCTGATCTTTCTTTTTTAAGAGACATTTTGTTTTCCCAAATAGCTTTAAAGAACAATCTTTAACAAAATCATCACCATTTTGTTAGACAAGAAGGAGACAACTTTATTTTCTAATAAAAAGGATGGTGAAAGACAGGGAGGAAATTTGCTCTGCTGAAGACAGGGTAGTATTTCTAACATTGTCTGCTGAGGAAAAACACAGAACACCCAACACAGAGACAGTAAAAAAGCACTGAGAACAAAAATAGAAAAGGGGACCATTTTCCCCTTTATTTAAAAAGAAAAACTGAGGACACGCAAGTGAAGCAGAAATTAATTTTTTACTCTTGTCACTATCAAGGTGATTGTAATGACTGGGATGACAACCACTAAGGAACTCACAGAACCAACACTCTGACCAGTGAGCTATAGTCTGCAAATAAGCAGCAAAACTAATCCCAGCCTCTCATGTGTTCCCCTCACCCTTTCCAAGTTACTTTCACAAATTAATGAAAAGATACTTGTTAGAAAAATCTGGAACTCATTGGATATTGGAGATACCATTGGTCACCTCATGGCCAGCAATAACTTGCTTGGATTATCAATTCAGCGCTCCCACTTGTAGGGCAGAGAGTAATATAACAACTACATTTTAGATGCACATTTAACTGTCTGCTCCATCAGCTCTGGACTGAGTTCATAAGTGGCTTACTTTCCAGCATAATTCATATTACAAATAATATCCACTGACCTTTAAAAGGGAGCAGAAAAAAAGGCAAACCAAAGTCTGGTTTCACTACAAATACAACTTTCTGAAGCACAAGTTGAGGCGTTTTCAATTATCTTTTATCAAATACTCAGTGAAACAGATGAGATTAACTTAAGTGCACTTCAACTGAATCATTTTCTGCAGAATCAAGCAGTCTCAAATTGCTCAGCAACTTGATAAAGCGTAGAAAATCTTGCCCTTCTGTCACGTAAGTGAAAAGCAAGTACAAATGTATTATATATTACATTTGTATGATACAAAGGCTTTTCTAAGATTAATATTATCTTAGCATTAAGAACATAAAGATACTAATGTTTACTAAGTAGGATTTAGCACACAAGAAACAAAATCCTTTGTGCTTAATTTCTTGAACATGTATTAACAAAGTCCAAGACTGCCTCTGGGAATTTCCCAAAGCAGCAAAGAATTCATCCTTTATCCAGATGCAGGCAAGTCAGCAAACTCAAACTCCAGTTTCTCAAGTTTTATCATTGTTGATCATGCTGTTGTCACAGAGTATCTTCCACATTTTTCTTTGTTTAAATATTAGACTAACAATAACCTCAAAGACTGCTAGACTAATTGCACTCTCATCCAAAAAACAGTAATGCAAGTCTAGTTATAGTTTCCACCCTTCCTCACTGTAGTTCAGCATAGCATGGCAGAATTACACCTTATAAGCTAAATAATCGTATTAATTTTTAGTAATA
Source organism: Athene cunicularia (assembly GCF_003259725.1). Classification (NCBI taxonomy): domain Eukaryota; kingdom Metazoa; phylum Chordata; class Aves; order Strigiformes; family Strigidae; genus Athene; species Athene cunicularia. The sequence goes on along the minus strand of NW_020799099.1, from coordinate 18,589,501 downwards.
TTTATTTTTGACTCTTGCATTGCTGCCATTTTCTATCTGAGGCACTGTCACACAACGTGCTTTGGCAAAGCCTGCATCATCATCAGTCTCCTTCAGACCCCTGCACTGATGTTATCTTTTATAGACTTAACCTTATAGAAAGCCCATCAACCTGAAAATCAAGAGACTCAGCTGCATGAGGACAGTTATCACACTTTTATACTCAAACTAAAACCTGTTTTACAGTTGTACCCTGTGGGATGCATTAAAGAATCAGAGTACATGGATATCCAGTCTTTTTTTCATTATCTGAAGATTTTAAAAGCCATGTCACTGCCCTAGTCATTTAAAGACACTTAAATATTAAAATGAATACTTAATGGAAAATTCAAAAGGATAAATTCCATATTTAAAGCTTTATGGTCAAACTTAATAGCTTCTGATTTAATTCCTTTGGGGGAAAAAACCCTACTTACTAAATTTTCAGTCTTACAAAAACGTTATTTCTAAATTACTCAAGTCCTATGCTTACACTTCATATGCTGATAGTTGCACTGTCAGAATCTACCCTGCCTATAGTCAGGGGCAGATACACAGGGAGATCTGTTAAACTGAACCACAAACTCTTAACCAGTAATCATCACTTGAATCAGAAACCTTGACTGACAGGACAAACAGTACTGAATTTATGGTTTTAGTATTTCCCTCTTCTGCAGGCAGCCAAAGTGATCTGACACATTTAGGCACATCAACTTCAGCAGCAGATGTCACGCAAGTTAAGTTGTTCATCTATTCCCACCACCCCTACCCCGCCATGCTTAAAACATTCCAAATGGAATCCCAGAACATTTCCTGGCTAGAAGCTATGTATGAAGCTACTTTTTCAAGAAGGAAAAAAAAAATGGTTTGGGCTAATCCAGCAGGCAAGAAGAAAGCATTTCCCCTTACAGCAAATGCAGGGCAGAGGATGATGAATAGGCTTTCTGATTCACTGAGTGCCAGAGAACAGAAAGAAAACACTGCACCTCCACCTTTTCCATATGAGGGACAGCACTTTGTTTTATGATGCCACAATATAGATAAAACATATTATGCCTTCCTCTACAAATGGAGGGCCTTGGCAAAGATCCTGCAAAACAGAACTGATCTAGTTCCAACAGCAATCCCTCTTTCCTCAAACTTCACCCTGAAGTTGTTGGGATGCACACTGGACTGCGTCCAAATTCGCTCTTCTCTGTGGGATTCCCCAGTAATGAGATGAACATACTGAAATCACAACTCCAGCAGCGCTCACATACAGCAACTTCAAAATTGGTTAGATTTAATTGATTTATGTTACAAATAGACATTTCAGCACAAGAGCAAAAGGCCTGCTTCCCAGTGCACCAGGTCTATGAACTAGTAATAACACATTACTTATATAGGGTATGGAAGAGCTGGATTGTGTAAAACACTAACAGTCTTGACAGGTGGGGCCCATGCAAACCTCATGAAATTCAACAAGGCCAAGTGAAAGGTCCTGCACATGGGTCAGGGCAATCCCAAGCACAAATACAGGCTGGGTGAGGAGTGAATTGAGAGCAGCCCTGTGGAGAAGGACTTGGGGGTATTAATGGATGGAAAACTGACTGTGAGCCAGCAATGTGCACTCACAGACCAGAAAGCCAACTGTGTCCTGGGCTACATCAAGAGAAGTGTGGCCAGCAGGTCGAGGGAGGGGATTCTCTCCCTCTACTCTGCTCTTGTGAGACTCCACCTGGAGTCCTGTGTCCAGCTCTGGGGTCCCAACATCAGAATGACATGGACCTGCTTAAGTGGGTCCAAAGGACGCCACAAAGATGATCAGGGGGCTGGAGCACCTTCCCTGTGAGGACAGGCTGAGAGAGTTGGGGTTGTTCAGCCCAGAGAAGAGAAGGCTCTGGGGAGACCTTATAGCCACCTTCCAGTACTGCAAGGGGGCTACAGGAAAGATGGGGAGGGACTCTGCCTCAGGGTGTATAGGGGTGGAGGAGAGGTTATGGATTTATACTGCAAGAGGGTAAATTTAGATTAGATCTAAGGAACAAATTCTTTATTGTGTGGGTGGTGAGGCACTGGTACAGGTTGCCCAGAGAGGCTGTGGCTGCCCCCTCCCTGGCAGTGTTCAAGGCCAGGCTGGACGGGGCTTTGAGCAACCTGGGCTAGTGGAAGGTGTCCCTGCCCATGGCAGGGGGGTTGGAACTAGATCATCTTTAAGGTCCCTTCCAACTCAAATCATTCTATGATTCACACACTTGAACTAACTTCATATGCTCTCCAGTAAAACACAATACAGAAGCATACTTAAGATTTATTTATTGCAAAAATCTTGCCGCAGGAAAAAAAAGCAACTATGAAAAAGCAAAATATATACTTACATATTTGTATGTTAATGGAAAGAGCTTAAAATCCTCTTCTCTGGAATTCAAAATGAACCAGGACATGTAATTACACTGCCTTTTTTTCTGCTCCCTTTTAAAGGTCAGTGGATATTATTTGTAATATGAATTATGCTGGAAAGTAAGCCACTTATGAACTCAGTCCAGAGCTGATGGAGCAGACAGTTAAATGTGCATCTAAAATGTAGTTGTTATATTACTCTCTGCCCTACAAGTGGGAGCGCTGAATTGATAATCCAAGCAAGTTATTGCTGGCCATGAGGTGACCAATGGTATCTCCAATATCCAATGAGTTCCAGATTTTTCTAACAAGTATCTTTTCATTAATTTGTGAAAGTAACTTGGAAAGGGTGAGGGGAACACATGAGAGGCTGGGATTAGTTTTGCTGCTTATTTGCAGACTATAGCTCACTGGTCAGAGTGTTGGTTCTGTGAGTTCCTTAGTGGTTGTCATCCCAGTCATTACAATCACCTTGATAGTGACAAGAGTAAAAAATTAATTTCTGCTTCACTTGCGTGTCCTCAGTTTTTCTTTTTAAATAAAGGGGAAAATGGTCCCCTTTTCTATTTTTGTTCTCAGTGCTTTTTTACTGTCTCTGTGTTGGGTGTTCTGTGTTTTTCCTCAGCAGAC
>NW_020799099.1:18584644-18586424 GCF_003259725.1 Athene cunicularia | reverse complement strand
AGCCACACCACTGTACAATGATGTCTTACAACTTGTTCATCTTTTCCCCTAGTGATACCTGCTGTTCAATTTACTGTGTGCTACTTAGCCCTAGTGAGCATCAAGCTCCTGCCTTTCCAGAGTTACCCATGGAAAAATGATCCTGGAGTAACAACTAAGTGACAAGAACCAGGTCAGAGCCTAGCATGGTAGAACTGTAATTTTGTTGTGTTTCCCATTCCTATGTGTGCACTCACATTTCTCTGCATTGAACTCCATTTACAATTTTGTGGCTTAGTTAAGCAGGATTGTAAGATAGTTGCACGATTCTTTAGAGCTGGCCCTTAACTACCCTGAATAAATTCATACTTCATTACCTCACCGTTTACCAGCTCTTCCAGATCATTTATACAGCCAACACAACAGGGAGCAGAAATCTTAATTTTTCCCGGGAGAAGAAATCTTAATTTTTCCCATACAGATTACAAGGTTTCCATCTTTCCACAGTTGATACTGTCTATTCCAAAGGTATTCTTGGAAGTTACTGTTTAAGTTGACATTTAGGGCTACAGAACACAGTATTTTTCTGCAGAAGTAAAAAAACAAAAACAAAAACAAAACCCAAAACCTCTGTCTTACTCATACTCTTCATTTTTGGCAATCTCTCTCAGAAACACTTTGTCTCATCACAGAGATCATTATCCTGAGATGATGCAGCCAGTGTGCAGGAATGAGCTATGTGCCATTATGTCTCTCACAGTAACAGACCTGATTCCAGTTTCACACTATTACAACACATCACACTTCGTCCTTATTTTATTGCTCTTGACTCCATTAAGAATGACAATTTGATATATTACCAGGGACTTGGCTCAAAGGGAATACAAAATAAGGAACTTAAATTTCTACTCAAACTTTTGCTGAGCCATGTTACTTAGAAAACTAGAGTAAGAAACGTTTAAAAGTCACTGCAGCACAAGAAAAAGCTTTCTCCATGCTTACAATACACATTCTGGCTTTTGCCAACAGATCTTCCATTCCACTTCATAAAATTTCAAGTCTCCTAGCTATTGCAGTCCCACCACAAGATGAACTAATAATCCGGTAGGCCTCTGCCCTGATGACCTGTAACATAGAGGGATTTATTTTGAAAAGAGTTAACAAAACACAGATTGGCAGACCTGGTGAGACTTCATGCATTTAAGCAAGGTAGTACGTAAGAGGAGAGAGGAAAAGTGGTGAAGCAGCCATGTGCTTGCACTTTAAAGGAAATCTAACTTAGCAGTTTGTGCCTAACAGGAAGACAGTGCAGGGCTTGCAATTAAGTTACGGAAGATTAATAAAGTAGGAATTTCTCAGAAGCTTAAAATACACGGCTGAATTTTAGATTAATGTCTAAGACCTAACAGATGGAAGATGAAATCAAGAGCCATGGAAGTCAGGAATAAAACTTCCAGTCAGCATATCTTGGTTTCATGCAATACATAGTTACAGTAAAAGACAACAATGGATTCATCTCTGCCCATCATTTTCAGAAGCTGATACTTTTTTGACACACTAAAGAACAGGTACAAACAAAAATCTGGGTTAAATTATCAAAATATTATATGAAATGAAAATCGATGCAGCAGTAAGGGGTCTTCCTGAAGCACAAAAGCAAAAGGTACATATTACATGCTGTAGCAACTAAGTCAAAAGAAAATGAGCTCTCGAGTCAACTGAGATAATGTAAATTTTGGGCAAATCAGCAAGTACCTTGCTAAGTGTCTGCATAAATCCAGATGCTAGGATTATAAAGCCG
>NW_020799099.1:18582286-18584594 GCF_003259725.1 Athene cunicularia | reverse complement strand
CTTTTTTTTTTTTTTTTTTTTTTTTTTCCTTTTTGATCTTTCCAGCACTAAGAAATGAAGTCTACCATCCACACCATTTAACTCTACCTGGTTACTTGAAAAATGGCATTCCAAAAACAATACATGAAACATTTTCTTGCTCATCTTCCAGTGTTTGGAAACACATATTGAAAAAACCCTAATGGCAAACCACAAGCATAGAATAAATGCATCTATAAGGCAAGGACAGAACAGGGGCACACATATTTTTCTGAGTAACAGGCTGTTATAGTTAATTCAGAATACAAAAAAGACAAAATAAAGCTACATTCAGAAACAACAAATAACTTATCCTGCAGCAGTAACAGACAACAGTTATTTCGGTGTAAATACTCAGCAGCTCTTTCAAGTTTACATATAACGCACAGACAAGCCCTTCTTTCAAACAGGAGGCTGTATTGCCTGCCTTTGCCTCTATGCTACTCATGTTTTTTTCCTTCCCTTACTTTCATTTTGTGAAGCCTTAGGCTCAAGGAAAAGTTTACTCTTTTCCAGAACTGAAAAAAACCCTGAACATCTGGCAGCTTGCATTAGCTTAGCTCTCTGCCAGAGAAGTCAGGCAACATTCACCCTCAGAGACTTTTTTCTCCCTAATATAAGGATTTCCAATTAGAATTCTTCTCATCCTCTTAGAACTATTTGCAGCATTGCATGTCAGTCTGCAGGGCTTTGTTGCTGTCATGGTATGGGGGTACTTGGGGTTTGGCGTTTTTGTTTGGACTTTTGGGGGAGGGTTTTTTTGTTTAGTTGGTTGGGTTTTTTAATGCTACTATATCATAACAGGTATCTAACATCTCACTATGATTATATAAAAAAGCAGCAGCTTCATAATATAACCAAGGTTTTTGCTAGATTAGGATTAACTCCTATTTATAAAAATAGAGGACTTGGAACACCCAGAGTTGAGGAACTTTGTGAATCAGATATGTTTTTTGTACTTGCTCTCAGTGGATTTTGTCCACACAAATTTTTAATTAATTTTTAGAAGTCTTGCAAACTTTCATCTTCGTTTACCACAGCATTCAGAGCAGCTTGTGGTAGACAGTCCTGTAGCTTAACTAGGCTTCATGATAGTCTAGAACCTAGCCACACCACTGTACAATGATGTCTTACAACTTGTTCATCTTTTCCCCTAGTGATACCTGCTGTTCAATTTACTGTGTGCTACTTAGCCCTAGTGAGCATCAAGCTCCTGCCTTTCCAGAGTTACCCATGGAAAAATGATCCTGGAGTAACAACTAAGTGACAAGAACCAGGTCAGAGCCTAGCATGGTAGAACTGTAATTTTGTTGTGTTTCCCATTCCTATGTGTGCACTCACATTTCTCTGCATTGAACTCCATTTACAATTTTGTGGCTTAGTTAAGCAGGATTGTAAGATAGTTGCACGATTCTTTAGAGCTGGCCCTTAACTACCCTGAATAAATTCATACTTCATTACCTCACCGTTTACCAGCTCTTCCAGATCATTTATACAGCCAACACAACAGGGAGCAGAAATCTTAATTTTTCCCGGGAGAAGAAATCTTAATTTTTCCCATACAGATTACAAGGTTTCCATCTTTCCACAGTTGATACTGTCTATTCCAAAGGTATTCTTGGAAGTTACTGTTTAAGTTGACATTTAGGGCTACAGAACACAGTATTTTTCTGCAGAAGTAAAAAAACAAAAACAAAAACAAAACCCAAAACCTCTGTCTTACTCATACTCTTCATTTTTGGCAATCTCTCTCAGAAACACTTTGTCTCATCACAGAGATCATTATCCTGAGATGATGCAGCCAGTGTGCAGGAATGAGCTATGTGCCATTATGTCTCTCACAGTAACAGACCTGATTCCAGTTTCACACTATTACAACACATCACACTTCGTCCTTATTTTATTGCTCTTGACTCCATTAAGAATGACAATTTGATATATTACCAGGGACTTGGCTCAAAGGGAATACAAAATAAGGAACTTAAATTTCTACTCAAACTTTTGCTGAGCCATGTTACTTAGAAAACTAGAGTAAGAAACGTTTAAAAGTCACTGCAGCACAAGAAAAAGCTTTCTCCATGCTTACAATACACATTCTGGCTTTTGCCAACAGATCTTCCATTCCACTTCATAAAATTTCAAGTCTCCTAGCTATTGCAGTCCCACCACAAGATGAACTAATAATCCGGTAGGCCTCTGCCCTGATGACCTGTAACATAGAGGGATTTATTTTGAAAAGAGTTAACAAAACACAGATTGGCAGACCTGGTGAGACTTCATGCATTTAAGC
>NW_020799099.1:18567651-18582236 GCF_003259725.1 Athene cunicularia | reverse complement strand
GTATAAGAGACAGGTAATGATTATTGCCCTATACAGCTGTTAGACAAGTCTCTTCACACTACACAGTATCATTATTTCAGAAGAAAATATGCAAGGCCAGTGCTGAAGAGCTGGGGTTCACCTCACCACTACTTATCATGTCCAGTAGCTAGAAACTGTCTAAAACACAGACACATGCATTTCTATTCATAATACTATCTCTGTATTGCAGCCATAGAACATCATTCATTTGCATAGATTACCTGAAAGACTTAAACAGGAAGATAACAGTAATGCAGGATAAAAGGTAGAGGCAACCAAATATGAACAACCAGTGTGAGATACAAGTTAATCTAATTTTTTTTTATATTTCCTGAAAAATATTTTCCTTCTGTTATTTGCTTAGTGGTTTGTCAGTTTCATCTGTCTTTTCTGTTTTTTACAAAAATTACTGCTTATAGCAGAGTGCAAGAGACAGAGTGAAAGACTGATTAGAAATTCAAAGACTGAACTTGGGGAAGACTTCTTTTTTCTCTTCCAACTCTGTATTGTGAGTTGTAGATTGGTTTTGATCTGGCTTCTTCACACAGGTAACTTTTTTCCTTTTGTCCCCTCCCTAGTTACAGAAAGAGAGGAGCACCTCTGCATGCTCTTTTTCATTTGCCTAATTGCTCTTTCTCTTCAGACTCCTACTCATGAGCATTTCAGCGGCCTACATAAAACATCTGGCTGCCAAAATGTTTATTTTAATGAATTTTCAACCCATTAAACCATGTTCATCATGGTATCGTTAATAATCTCTTCACACATCATGCTTGTACAGTCTTTTACTGGTAGTGCATCCTCCTAGGTAGTATATTTTCAGCCTTCAGTACTGGGAAGAGGTGAGAGGAAATCTGAGAACTTGCAAGCACATGGCACAAAGGACACAAGCAGCACTCAGTATCTGGACCTTGGCTTGTCAGAGGTGCACTGCCTGCACAGTTCTCTCCCTGTTCGCTCTGAAAGTACATGGTTTCTGACAGTCATCCAGCGATGCTGGTTTGCTTTGCACAGGGACTGTGACGGCCCCTAACAACACAGACCTGTCACTTCAGTCTGGCAGTAAGGGGAAGATTGGCTAAGGGAGACTGCAGTGGAGGATGCAAGGTCACACAAGAGGAGAGACAAAACCAGAAGAGGCGGCAGCCCGTGTTCCAGAGTCTCCTGTCACTCCAAATAAAATGCTGCAGAAAAAGGTAGCACAACAGCATGAACTGATATGACTAAACAACTCCATCTAAAGCAAAAAGCTGTACTATAATAATTTTTAACCTTAGTCTCTTTACCATTTTCATTAATCCTGCATTATTTTCCATTTTTATCTTTAGATTCTCACAGAAGTGTAAAGTGCTGAAGCTGAGGACTGTGTCCAGTTGGGTTTTGAGAGTATGTCTAAGAATGAAGACTCTACAACCTCTCTGGTCAACCTATGCCAGCGTTTGACAACCCTCACAGTAAATTTCTTCTTATATGTTTAAATAAAGTCCTCTGTATTTTAGTTTGTGCCCACTGCCTCTTGTCTTGTCAGTGGGCACCACTGAAAAGAGCCTGGCTCTATTGCCTTTATTCCCCCTCCCCCTACAATATTACACACTCTAGCAAGATCCCCCCTGACCTTTCTCTTCTATGGGCTGAACATCCCCAGGTCTCTCAGACTTTCCTCATGTAAGAGATGCTCCAGTCCCTTAGCCACCTTCATGGTCCTTTACTAGGTTCACTTCCAATATGTCTGTGTCTCTCTTGTACTGCGGAGCCCAGAACTGGACCCAGCATTCCAGGTGTGGCCTCACCAGTGCTGTGTAGGGTTGATCCTGTAACAAGGTACTTCCTGCTTGTGCCAAGATATCCCAACACATCTGAGGTGCTGGTGGAGAACCATCAGGGTTTCATACCACATACAGAAGACATAAATTGATATTTAATAATGAGCACAGTTCCATATTTCTGTGGACTGTCCTACAGTTATCTGATGCACTGATAATGTAGTAGTTTAGTATCACTCTAACGGAATAATGTACTCACAAACTAAGATGAGAAATGAACTAAGACTTCAACAAGAAAGTTAGCAGAACTGGTCAAAAAGTGACAAAATCATGAAAAAAAAGAGTTACAAACATGAATTTAAACTTGCATTAGCCATGTTCTGGCTAATCGGAGAATCTATTCGCATTCTGATTAAACTGAATATCTCAACTCTTATTCTGATACATAGAAATACAGAATCACAGAATTGTCTATGTAAGAAAAGACCTTGAAGATCATCCAGTCCAAACATTAACCTGACAGTTCCCAAATACACCATATCCCTCAGCGCTATGTTGACTAGACTCTTAAACACCTCCAGGGATGGGGACTCCACCACCTCCCTGGGCAGCCCATTCCAACACCCAACAACCCCTTCTGGAAAGAAATGCTTCCTAATATCTAGTCTAAACCTTCCCTGGCACAACCTGAGGCCATTCCCTCTTGTCTTATCGCTTGTTACTTGGTTCAAGAGACTCATCCCCCCCTCTCTGCACCCTCCTTTCAGGGAGCTGTAGAGGGCGATGAGGTCTCCCCTCAGCCTCCTCTTCTCCAGACTAAACACCCCCAGTTCCCTCAGCCGCTCCCCGTACGACCTGTGCTCCAGACCCTGCACCAGCTCCGTTGCCCTTCTCTGGACACGCTCGAGTCATTCAATGTCCTTTCTGTAGTGAGGGGCCCAAAACTGAACACAGGAATCGAGGTGCGGCCTCACCAGTGCCGAGTACAGGGGTCAGATCCCTTCCCTGTCCCTGCTGGCCACGCTATTGCTGACACAAGCCAGGATGCCATTGGCCTTCTTGGCCCCCTGGGCACACTGCTGGCTCCTGTTCAGCCGGCTGTCAATCCCCCCCCCCAGGTCCCTCTCTGACTGGCAGCTCTCCAGCCACTCCTCCCCAAGCCTGTAGCGCTGCTGGGGGTTGTTGTGGCCCAAGGGCAGCCCCCGGCATTTGGCCTTACTGAAACTCCTCCAGTTGGGCTCAGCCCATGGCTCTAGCCTGTCCAGGTCTCTCTGCAGAGCCTCCCTGCCCTCGAGCAGATCAGCACTCCCACCCAACTGGTGTCATCTGCAAACTCACTGAGGGTGCACTCGATCCCCTTGTCTAGATCATCAATAAAGATGTTAAACAGGAGTGACCCCAACACCGAGCCCTGGGGGACACCACTCATGACCAGCCACCAGCTGGATTTAACTCCTTTCACCACAACTCTTTGGGCCCGGCCATCCAGACAGTTTTTTTCTCAGTGAAGCGTGTGATCATCCAAACCTCGAGCAGCCAGTTTCACCAGGAGAATGCTGTGGGAAATGGTGTCAAATGCCTTGCTAAAGTCAAGGTAAACAACATCTACAGACTTTCCCTCATCCAATAAGCAGGTCGCCCTGTCATAGAAGGAGATCAGGTTTGTCAGGCAGGACCTGCCTTTCATAAACCCACGCTGACTGGGCCTGAGCATCTGGTTGTCCCCCATGTGTTGTGTGATGGTACTCAGGATGAGCTGCTCCATCAGCTTCCCGGGCACCAAAGTCAAGCTGACAGGCCTGTAATTTCCCAGATCATCCTTCCAACCCTTGTTATAGATGGGTGTCACATTGGCCGATTTCCAATCTGTCGGGACCTCCCCGGTCAGCCAGGACTGTTGGTAAATGATGGAAAGTGGCCTGGCGAGCACCCCAGCCAGCTCCTTCAGCACTCTGGGGTGTAATCCATCTGGTCCCATAGACTTGTGTGTGTCTGACACATAGAAATACTGGTATTCTGACACTGAGAACTGCTCACCAAAGAAAATCAGGCAATAAAGAACACTTATATTCCCTTAATAAAAAAAGAAGAGTAGTCACAAGAAGAAAATCTACTCTGCAAAACAATTCCTTCCTTACTCAAAGCTAGGAACTCAAAGGCACAGAAACAGGAGCTAAAATTCAGAGGCAAAGGAAAAACATCACAAAGGACACAAGAAACCAGAAGGCCATGGCAGATTAAAAGGAAGCTCTCGGGGAGGGGGGAGACTCCATTTGTGATCACACAACAGACAGGGGTACCATAAACAGCAATCGAACAGGTATTCACACTTTAGTAATGCTTAGTTTGTAAGCTCTAGTGTTTTGTACTGACTTCATGTCATCTGCTTTGTGACAAGCCTGTGTCCCACTACCCTTAGTAACAATGCAGAACCAGCAGCTGAAAGCTACAGGAGTAGGTGCTGTATTCTTTTCTGACTCATGTATCATTAAAAGAGCTCTTTAGATCTCATTGCAGAATCTCTATGTAACAGAAATAACATATGTACTAAAAATACCAATGTACATGTATATTTTTTCATTTTTCATGTTCTAGGCTATGACCAAAAACCTGGCAATTACAAGCAGGGGGGTAAGGGGGGAGGTTGCGGAATTAATCTTATTTTTACCTGCAGACTGAGCAAGTTTGTTCTGGAGAGTCTCAAGCGAAAGTGTAACTCGATCATGCTTTAAAAAACACCCATTTATGTACTTTTGCAAATAAAGTTCTCAGATGTTAGTAAGGAAAAAAAAAACAAAACACGTCTAAGCTCCAAAAATTCTTTTTTATCACCAAAAACATTACTTAAAATCACTAAGGGCTAAACAAAGATACAGAATCAGTCTCTCAATTGTCATTTTCACTCATCATGCAGTTAAAACATTAAACACACACACAACAATAAACCTAGAGCTGATTTGTCCTCACTGTATACTAGACTACAGGAAAAAATCTTAGGCAAGAAAAGCAATACCAAAACCCAAAGAAAAAGTACTGATCTGTTAGTAACAGCAACTAAGAAATTACCTATCCCATCATATAGTGCAACTACACAAAAGCTGACACATAGGCCTGATCCTATCAGAAGCTAGTCAGACAACTATTTTATGGTACAACTTGAGAAAATGTGACATTTTATTGGGATTTAACCAACACAGGGCTACTATTGTCTAAATAAACCTTACCAAGGTGTGCTTGGTTTGTGTGACTCAGTTGTGACTGTGTCATTCTTCCAGTAACTCTCAACAAAATGAAATAGCAGAAAGTTTTGATTAAAGCTTACCATGCTCTCATTCCAAGGGGACCAAAACCTCTAGATTAGTACCAACAGCCAAACTAGATAGGGCACACTCAGCACATTGATCAGTTGGTTATCAATACTTACAGTATCTTTTTATGTCTAGTATATGACGTAGAGGGAGAAATAAATTTTTAGACTTCCCTAAAAACACGATAAACTGCCTTTACTCTTGTAAAAAGAAACAGGTTTTGATTTAAATATACCTAGAGATGAATGGAGTTAAGGGCAGTATTTTTCTTAAAATGTCTATATTTTTAAAATAAGGAACCCACAAGCATGTTCTTGGAAATGAAATTTAGCTAATGAGGATTCAGGTATGATACTGCTAACTCCAGAATAAGTAGGCCAGTCAGCATTCCTCATTCTCTATTTTAACATATCTTTGCAATCAGATGCAGCAAGAACAAAAAAAAAAAAAAAAAAAAATCCTATTGCCCTAATTTCCTAACAGTTTGATTTTAGGGAGTTACCAAGAGAATAAGATGTGGTCTTCCAAAACCTCTCTCTTCAACACTGTATGCACAAAACTGAAAAACACAAATGCACGCACACACAATGAAAGAGCTTTACCGCTTGAATACTTAGCCTTTACATACTTGGTCCCTCTAATATCCTTGTTCTTCAACAGTTACCATCACTGTCCTTCCTATTCATATTTAATATTGCTATTCATATGCTGTGAACAGCTCTTTAAATGGAATAGACTGCTGCAAGAAGCCAAGAGGAACTTAATTCTTTGAGCATTGACATTACAGCCACTGGAAAAAGAATTAAGAAGGAAGAACAAATTCCAAGTACATCGCTCATTCACAATCAATAAAATGAATCCCTGCATGTGCCCTTTATTCCTTCACCATCAGAAATCAGTGCAAGACTGAGCCATGGCATGCCCACCCACCCCTGTGGCCAGAGTAGCCAGGGAAGGGGAGAATGTGCTGCCTAGGCAACTGCCATGCAATGGCAATGCTCTCTTGGGCAGCAACTTCACATCTATGTTAAAAATCTGCAAGTGCCAGCCTAAGGATTATACAGGGGTTTTATCTGCTTTACAGAAAACAAAGCAGTTGCCAAGATAAAGCCATTGTGTGCAACACAGCAGGGTTACAAATGCGCAATGGCAAACTTAAAAGGTAACAGGAACAGCAATAAACTACTACCCATCTCTCCTGCCACTGCAAGATTATACTGCAAAGACACTCGTGCTGGTTTGAAGGCAAAGGATAAAAAGTAGTGGATAATCTCCAGTTCTTTACGTGATTCTGTCTGTTACCTCCTGCACCCTAACATCAGGGCTTGACATTGCCAGGGGCTCTCTTCCTCTCCTATGTACTCCTGTAATGCTTCCACATACAAGGGATTATGATAGCCCATTTCTCTCAGCAACTCTTCCTAAATGTTGTAATTCAAAATCAGCTTTAGATCATGCAACAAATCACAAAAGCACAAACACATACATGTATTTCATCTGCATAGTGTTAATTCCAGCTATCTTTTTTTGCTGCTTTTCTTTTTCCTTGTCAAATTTTTTGAGACTGGGAGGAAAGGCAGGCTAGAGTTTTTAGCCTAAACCCCCAACTACCTCTGAAGCTGCAACCAAGAAGTCTTCCTACCTCTTAAATCTCGTTATCCCCCATTAAGGACAAAGATTTACAAAGCAGAAGTTAAATGTCAGGTTTTAAAAGTTACAGTTGTACATGGTTTCAAAACGCTTTTGTCACTGTAAATCCATTTAGCTTGTTGCTGTCCCCATGATTTTCTTGCAAAAGCAGGTTTCCAGTTTTAGTTTATGTATAGCAGTTGCAAGAGTTGTCTGTTTTCTCTGTTGGGAGACAAAATATAGAACATTATTTATCTAATCTATAGATTAGCATAAGAAGCATAACCACCTTTTCACAGCACTCAGGAGAAAGCAGCTGAAATGCAGATGAATGTATCAGATATGTTCATTTCCAAGTAAAATACAAAACGTAGGAAGTCATGTTTTGGTCTGAATTCTTTTACTTAGAAAAGAGTAGGGGGGATGCTGTCAGGGTTTTTTCTCAAAATGTTGGACCTCCCTTATTTTACTCAAGACCTCTTTATATTCAAGTATACTAAAACCAGGAATAAAGAACTACTGTAGCTTTGCCTGACCCAGTTATGAAATTATAGTCAGGTCTTATTTAGACTTCCAGAGATAACCTAATATTCTGAATGTCAAAACCCAGACCAACCTATTTCTTTATGATTTGTTAGATGAACCTAAAAGTTGGTTTGGTCCAGATGAACCAGAGGACTGGTTCTCAGATGCTCTAAACATTCTGGCTCTGCCATGAACCTGCTCCATGACTTCAAGCAAACTTCACCACCTTCCTGTACTCTTTGCTTGCCTACTCTGCATTTGTCTGAGAACCCAGAGAAACCAGAATCCAGATCATGAAACCACCTTGGTGACCATCCCAGCCAGAACTACATTAAACAACTTTTCAAGTCCCCTTGAATTTTCCACTGACATAACAAACACCGACACTGTCTTAAAGTGGAACATGGTCTCGGAGCAGAGACTGACTGCAAGACCATCCAGGCAAAGCTCATCCCTAACATAGGATTACTTACAGATGTTCATGACTAACCTAGTATATCTTTAGACTTCCTTTACGAGCATTTTTGACAGCATGATTGAGTTTATTGCATGGGATGAATCTTAAATAGGTTGGATTTGTGTCTCACATACATGTTGCTCTCCACTGCCTAGAAAAGAAAATGAAGGCAATTACCTGAGGTGGTGACACAGAGCAAGGTGATTCCAGCCCTGAGTCTCTATACAAGCCTCATATAAAAGCCTCTCCTATTCAGCTAAGGCCTCTAGCTGCTACCACCACACAATTTTAGCAATATAGTCATTCAAAAGATTTGAGTCAGTAGAGCAAAACAAAATAAAACAAACACCCCACCAATTATATACATCGTGATAGGTGCACATGTGAACCTCTACATATGGACAGCTGGGCTGTCTGTCCACCTATTTGGTTTGAATGCTTACATGACAGTAATCAGAAATTAAAAGCTTTTTCTCCTACCTACCACTTTCTCTGGATTTCTTTTGAAGAAGATGGCAACCACACTACCCACACACATAATACCTACAGCAGGAGAAACTGTCAACTTCCACCAGCCTCCCACCAACACAACTGACACCATCTGAGCTCTGAGGTTTAATCTGATTCAAGTCAACCAACCTCCTGAACCACGCTCAGCAAAACATATTTTACTTTTACCCTTTCAGGAATCCCTCCCCCCCAGCACATTAGAACATTGCTCAGAGTGACTAGCTCTTTTGGAAACAGATTTCAAGTGACATGACAGACTGATCTGTGAAGAAGGCAAAATTAATGCCTTCGTTTTCAACCCATGTACTCAAGATGTAGCTTTCCACATGTCTATTACTAGACAGCAAAAATAAGTATAAAACCCTGACAGTATGACAAATATCAGTTAAAAGTAATAGGTACACTCTAAATGCAAACTTAATTAGAATGGAATTGAAAGTTAAGAAGCCATAAAAAAACATTAATAAAATATTGCCAGAGAGTACAGATAATGGATTAAAAAAACCCTACTCGTTTTCTCCCCCCTCCTTCCCCCAAGTCTTTCCCTGAAGTCTGTTGCTTCTACAGACATCTTTTGCTCAGTTATGTATTTGTTAACCTGTTTGAGTGCTGTAAGGCTCTGCTCCTGGGATAAAAATCTGGGCTAATTTCTTCTTCTGGTATAAAAGGCATCTACAACTAAATAAATTCTTGAAGGACAGCAACAATTTCCTCCCTCACACTGCAGGTTTTCACACACACATCTCCCAGTTGCAGGACTCGACCCTCCTAAGAGGATAGTGAGGGTGAGGCCACCTTTAGAAGCAATACAGTCAAGCCCCCAATGCTAAGCGTCAAATGACTGCCTTAAAAAAACCCTGCTGATGTAACCCCACATTTGAATAACAGCAAGTGTAATATTAAAGTTGAGGATTGTACCATCTACAGACTAATGCCTTGAAAATATAAAGCAAAGCCAGACTTGCATAAGAAAGACTTTTAAATCAGGAGATGGGTGACTGGCCAAGCAGCAAGTTTCCTCAATATTTCAATTTTACTTTTAAATTTGTGTTTATATTTTTTTCTGTTAAAGGTTAGAACAGATATTCAGCAACCAAGGAGAGCTTTTATAGATGCTGTCAGGACAAATCTACAATTCCAGCCTCCTTCAGTGCAGACAGGAGAAATTCTGTGTATTTCTACTAGATAAAATTAGAGTAATCGTGTTCCCCCCAGCCCCAAAAAGGGACTCTTGCATTTGAGAAGCATTTCTTCCCCTTTTTGTGTTCAACTACTATAACCCAGTCAGAATTTAGAAGCACCTCTGCAAGTAAGAAAAGGCATCATTTATTAGCATCTGAAATACTTCATCTGTAGGTCACTATCCATTTCATTTGAACATCACACAGTTAAGGAGGAATTATTAATTTGGTTTAGTACAATGCAAAGTTTTGGAGTAGCTGTATATTTGCTTCTTTTCAAAACCTGATCATGAAAGCATTCTTTTGTGCAAACGCTTTATTTAATCTCTTTCTCACTGTTAATTGCCAAAAGAAAAACGAACACAACTCCCTGCTATCAGGGAATACCGTACTGAGGACTTCTGATGTATTTTCTTTATACAAATTATGTATGTGAGAAGCAGATGATGAGCAGCAATTTGGCAACACTTCACCATCTGCTATTTGCAGATCTAGTCAAATTCAGAGAGTTAATTAAAGATTAAAGACAGGGACCAATACTGTTGAAGCAAAAGAGCCATTTTCTTTCCTGTTATGACCATAAATAAATAATTTTGGAAGCTTGTTCCCACTCACTCCAGTACAATCATAAAACTGCAACATCATAAGGATGACAACTTGCATTCGTAATATACCTGTACATCTTCTATTTTAATTGACAAAAAGATACTAAGAATCACATCAGCTTTATTAGAATGCCACAGTCACAACAGGCTACCCACAAAGCCCTATTCAGGAAAACAGTGTAACATCTACCACTGTAAGGAACAGAAATTATAACTGAAAGCCTCTTGTAGAAGGGCTTACAGAAAATCGTAGCTGAAGAAAAAAAAATTTAGCCAGCTTGCTACAACTTTCACCTTCTATTATATATATTTAAGTAAGCAATATTTAATTAAGGGTGAATGAAGAATGAGATGATCCTGACAGTTTCCTTTCGCTACAACCCTGATAGCAGTAGTCATGTAGTCATCCAGTCTACTTCTCCTACACTGCTTCTGCAAGAACCAGCCCATGTCTGAATACCACTCTCCCTCCCACAGGCTCCCAGACCCTCTCCTCTACGCCTTACTTCAGCTGCCTTCCCCATATACCGCACCTTTTTTCAGGGCTGGGAAGAAACAACAGAAAGATGCAAAACTGGAATGAGTGCAACAAGACCTCCCAAGATGCTGATTCAGATGTACGAAGAAGCAAAGGTTTCTGCTCAGGTCTGAAGAGCAGCAACCTGAGTTTGCTCTTTCACAATGGGTTGGAAAGCACTGCTCTGCTTCCTCTGCTACCTGAGACTGCATCTGTGCTGTGCCAAGTCCAAAAGCTGCACCAGGCTGCTGCACAGCAGCACACAGTGGCTGGCTGCCAATTAGAGCAACACTGGTGGAGCTGAGCTCCCCAAGATGTCGGTTGCCAGCTGCCCCTGCCTGCTGTTCAGGGCTCCTCAGCCAGCCGGAGAGTGATTGATAGAAACATCATGACTGCAAGGCTGCAGGACACACGGGTACGGAAGTTATTCAAGGATGAGAAGCCAGCTTGAAGGATGCTGTAGGAATGAGCAAGAGAGAGCTATGAGATGAAAAATGGCAAACTCTGTCCTCCCCTCATCAAACAGAAACTGGTGATGGGTTGAGAGATAATTACTGAAAAGTAATTATACTAGAAACAGATTACTTCTGTAGATTGCCAATTTTTTCTCTTTTTTTTAATTAAATGCCATCAAACATCAGTCTTCTTGCCTTTTCCTGCTCATTTTCCCAGCAGTAAAAGTTTTCAGAACTGGTTCTGAAAGCATCATGGCAGCAAACAAGCTCAGGTTCACCAGCACTTCACTGAAGCTTACTTCTTATTAGAATGTTACATCGAAAACAGGACAAATAGAGATTTATGGAATCTGATTTGGGTTAAACAATATTTTGGTTAGATGAAAAAAACTTGAACCAATGGAAATTTTATGTGAAAACATTTAAGTACCAACATTAAGTTCTCCTCAACTTTTGAAATATCACCTCTCCACAAGAGATAAACCACAGCCTAAGATCAGAATGAATCCAGAAATATTTCAGTGTTTCTAGATTTGCACTTTCTCTCACAAGCACCAACTGGAAATTCTGCCCAGTTTGTATTAGGTGTTGAGCTTAGAGTTCCCAGAGTGAAGAGGAAAAAGAAGGAAGTTGTCCTGACACATGTCATTGCAAGTTTAGGCAAAAACCAAGGTTTTCACTGGTCCTGTGGTAAAGAGGAACCACACCACCAGAATGACTCACTCATTATGAAAACCTGCAAGAAACTGCAAGAATCTCTCAGATTTCTTTAAAAAAATATTACCTAGATGAAGAGTATTACCTGATGAAAGTAGACAATTACATGAGCAAATTGTGGGCTTATAGCTCCTAACTGCAAAACTGAACTGAATTTACACATACAGTACCATCTTTGGTCCTGTACATTACAGTTGGCTGCTAGAGAAGTTTGCATGAAGTATTTGCGGTGGGCACAATATTCTGCAAAGAATAGAACTGTCAAGCAAACTTTCTATGAGACTGTCTAGAAATGACTTATTAAACCTCAGAGAAAAAAATCTAGATTAATTAAAAGGAGATTTGTCACCATATATGAAATATAACTCCTGCCACTCTAAATTGTGTTGAAACCACAAGGTAAATGTGTGATAATTTAGATGAACAAAAACCATTAGGTCATTTTCTAGTTTGTATATCTAAAGTGTTTCTTCAGAAATGGAGTAGGAGAATACTATTCATTCTACCGTTTCACCACAGAGAATTACTCAGCCCTCTGAGCCACGTGCCACAGATCCCAACATACTCAGTCCACAAAACCAGCATGAGAGTCTTACAAGGTCTGAGATTAGCATTTCCAGTCACGTGGTTTGAAGCAGGTTTTTATAGTCCCATCCCTACACAGGCTTCTACGACAATCCATGAGCAATCCAGTGTCCCCACCCCAAGTTTCAGCATCCAAGGTTCAGCATATTCCCATGCTAGGAATCCCTATCTAATTCTTACCCTGTGTAACTCTGAGCACTAATTTTGCAAACATCTGCATTGCTGTTAAATTTCTCCACCTCACTTCTAAGAGTTCATGCCATGTTCAAAAGATTTTTGTAAGCAATGCTTAATGCTACCATTACTGCAGAGGTCATGTGTTGTTTTTGAGGTAAACAGGGTAAAAAAAAAAATCTTGTTTGATGTGAAAGTAAATGTGTCACATGCACCACAGTGATAGCAATTATGTAGTCTAAAGGTAACATTTCTGTAGTCTTGGCTAGACTGGGCACTCAGCAGGTAAGAATTACCTTGAATTTCATGATTTCTTGTTCTCTCATGTCAATAGCAAGTATTAAAAATGGAAAGTTTTGTTTGCTTTCCAAATACATCCCCCGTCCCTCCAAGAAAGAAAGGGCAACAAAATCGGGGGGGGTGGGGGTGTGTGTGTAAGAGGTATGTATTCCCACAGTATGAACGGCAAGTACTCACACTCTCCAGCACTATATTCTGAACACCAAAATTGCAACGCAGCAGTTTTTGATGTGCAAAGAACCAGCTGATGATTCCCCTCAAGCTGGTTATTGCACTTAGACTTCATGTATCACATCCAAGACGATTTTTAGGCTGTGTTTCCACTGAAGTCTATTTATTTCTGGCTGTCTCCGTATACAATTTCCTGAAGTGAGTATCAATGGTATATTACAGAAATATTGAGATTAAAAAAGGAAATGCTGATGGCATCACCCAGAGCATTCTCCTGACAGGGCAGGATTTTGTTCCTATTGGTAAATTCAGAGTGTTCTGCACAGTCCAACTTGAAAAATATCAAGCAATAACTTTTTAAACTATTCCTGTCACTGATATCTATTTACCAGCAGAGGTTTGAGGGCCTTCTGTTTTCTTCCTCAAAGACTCCACGAAAATTTTTCATTTCATTACTATAAGTTTTATATTTCTATTTCTCAAACTTTCTAACTTGAAAACATGCCCTTGTTATAGATCCTCACCATCAGGTCACTCCTTGCTTAAATTAGCTACACACGTTTAGTCTTTCTGTTTCTAAATACATTTAAGACAGAGGAAAGAAAAGCAGTAAACAGCACAAGTGATTTAATGTAACCCTGGAACATATGAGGTAAGTTTAAGATGCAGTAACTGGGAAGGCTGTGGTGAGCCGTTGCCGGGAACACCATATACAGTTCTGGCCACCTGCAACCAAGAAATAAATTCATACCCTAGCAGGTGCAGAGCAGGGCTCTGAAGATGATCACAGCAACTCAGAGTCTGTTTTCTAAGAAGCTAAATGAGTTTGCCGCCTTCTGCTAGGCAAAATGAAAGTGGGAGGAAGAGAGGGAGATGTTTGTCTGCTGTAGGGACTTCAGAGCGGTAAAATGAAAAGATGGGCTGGCAAGGAACCACTGGACAGGGCTGACCAAAGAACAAGTGGGTATAAATTGGATCATAAATAAACTTGCCAGACATGAGTGCCGAAAAGGTCTCACAAGTCTTTGAATCCAGGCAGAGAGAGAAACAAATCTCAGCAGTGTTGAAGTGGAGTGTGAACCACTTCAGGAAAGGGCTGCAAAGAACACTGGAGGTGACAGATGCGTGGATTCAGTACTCCAAGAGAGGTCTGTTCTGGTCCTGTAATTCCTCCTTTTGCAATTTTAAAATAACCCCTCCAGACTTCCCATCCATTGTCATTACTGCTCTGCTCATTTTGTCACTGGTACCATGCATATGGTGCTCTGCTTTTACAGAGTTCATGTACGCAGCTTCCCAGAGGGCTAGCAACTGCTAGTTCGTTATCAAACAAGTATTTACATATGCAGAAACACGAGGAAGAGCCCTAATAGCAATAAGGCAGCACTGCTACAGCAGGGAGAGGACATCAGATCCTGAGGAATTTCTTCAGAGATCAACACTCCCAGTTATGGTTTGGGTTTTACCAATACTGTCCAATACAGGCAACACTTCCGTAATGGTCACTACCAGCATTACTCAGTGTCCACTATATAAAAGATATCTTTGTATTTGATATAACTTTATGTGTATTTCATATGTATGATATTAATATTTTTACCGTGTCCATACATACACAATAGACTTTACTTATGTGGTTTTATATATATATATATATATATATATAT
>NW_020799099.1:18563766-18567601 GCF_003259725.1 Athene cunicularia | reverse complement strand
ATATATATATATATATATATAAATAAATAATAAAATTCCTGTCCAAAAGTTACTTCAGATAAATATTCAGGAAATCATTACTGCACAGCAACCTCTACTAAATATAAGCCTGAAGACTGTTCACATACTGTTTCACTTAAAATATATAAATTTTCTAATATTAGGTATAAAAGTATGAATAACATTATGGATAATTTTACAATGTGGCTTAAATAACATTATGCCTCATGTACCTTTCCACATCACTTACCTTACAGTGCTTCCTGTAAAGGAATCCATTTTGTTGAGTGAGGCTCTTGCTATTTGAGGCAGCAGGTCTCTTCCGAATCAAAAAGCGAGAATAGTTTTCCTAATAATTGTCTTTTTTTTTTTTTTTTGTAATTGATCATTTATTATCCTCAGAGACACTCTTGCAACTGTTTCCATTATGAAACTCTGCTATGTATTAGGCACTTCCACTTCACAAAATCGTTTGGCTTAAAAGGAGGACAATTATTACTACTTTTATCATGCAGGTTATTACTGAGATTTAACATGCAGATAACAGGGATACTTCATCATCCTAAACCCAGCATTTTTGTACAGATATTAATCTATAAAACTATACTGCTTCCAATTTGTACTTAAGTCTATATTTTGGAAATTCTCTTCTTCCACCCATATATATTTTTGTCACATTTACACATCACCTTGGATGATGCCCATATGTGGGATATTCTTCAGGCCTATATGAAACATAATGAATATAGACATGTCTCAAATGTCATTAAGACATCAAACACTTCATGTATAAGACTTTCTAAATTATTAATTAGTTAACTTCTCCAATTCATTTGCCCAACAAATCAATTAACTAATAGACAGGTCAACAGATTTCTGAAAATCAGCTGAGTAAGAAAAATTACTATACCATTTTACTCAACCTAATTTCTCCAAAATTAACTAATGGTAAAGGAACTAAGTACTAGTCAGAGGCTTACACAATTGCTTAGAAATGCACAATTAACTGTGAGTCTTGCTAATTCCCAGCTCAATTACTGTAAGAAATGTGATAATTTAAAACATATTGGGGAAAAAAAAAAAAAAAAAGAAAACTTAGCTATGAAAACAAAGAACATTTTAACAGATGTGAGCTTAAAAATGTTAATAAACTAAAACCAAATCCAGTGTTCTACTATTTGACTGGAAAAGATTAAAAGATAGAAAAAACAGAGCCCTGCTCCTCAGAGAGTAGTTGGTTTAGGATTGGGGGGTCATTGGTGTGCTCTGTTTTGTTGCAATCTTCCTTTTTTACCATCAAGATGCATTAAAAAGAGTTTGAAGCACACTGAACACCTTTGGTTTAGAAAACAGCAGTATTAAGTATTTAAAGACTATGAATGTCTACAGTTTTTTCCCATATATAAGCATTTTAAGTTCCCAAACACATCATATTTGAAAATGCAGGCATCTTAAGACTCATTTGTTTTGCTGGACTTTTCTACTGGTTATTTTTCGTAGCTATTGTAGTGTCATCATCATAAATATCAGAATTAATTCTAACTTATTAAGTTTTAAATGGTGGCATATATTTGAAACTGCATCACAGACTTCTGATTTGAGTTCACTTTCCAAGCTGAAATTTTGATAGACCTTTCAATAAAACTGAGATCGGTCCCTTAAATTAGATGGCAATAGAGAAAACAGAAATCTTTCAAAATGGAGAATGCTGGTGATAACAATTCACATATCCCTTTAGTGCCTTTCTTCTCCTCCCTTCCCTTTGCAGTAGCAAAATTGCACACGGACTTCTAGTAAAATATTTTCTATGCCTTGGGTTGAGGGTTAAAAGGTTAGTGGTTTACCAATTTAAGAAAACAAACGATACTTCTGGAGAACTGAATAGCTTTCATATATATATTCTCATACTTAGAACCTGTGAACTACAAGAAATGACAGACCAAAATGATGGCCTGCATGTAGCAGCAAACAGTAAATAAGCAGATGTAGTTTTGGAGCCTATACACTGATCAAGTCTCTTTTACGGGAAAAGCCTTTGCAAAACATACAATAATAATTACACCCCACAAAACGGTGAAATCTTCCAGGTTTGTTTTTAAATGGGTAGGGAGGAGAAGTAGCCTTCCTTGTGAAATACTTTCCAGTAAAGGCAGCACAGCACTACATTTGACAAGGATTACAAAGGTCAAGCTATACAGCAGTCTGAAACTAACAGATGGCACCACACAACTTTTTTAAAACCCAACAGGAACAAGCATATCTAAGCTAGGAAAGCAAATACTTAAATGCTGCTAACAATTATCTGAGTAAAGAACTAACACAGACCAAAACACCTACACACACTCATGTCCTGGTACATCCACAGCATGTTACTGCAAATCTGATATTAAAAAACCAAGAGGAAAAAATTTGGTTAACTTTAGTTATAGAACATATTAGAACAAATGCCAAAAGAAAGCTAAGCACCAGAATTCAGACAATGAGATCAAGTAAAGTAGATATTTGATCCTGTAAAAGACTGTTCTGAGAAAATACATTATCAAGAGATCATTTGTATTTTTTTCCTTCCAGCAGAAAGAGCTATCATTTGTGAGCTGGGGGAATATTTTTAAGTTTTAACACATATAATTTAAACTTTAATATAATATTTTTAAATTTTAAATAAATTTATCATCACATTTTATTAAAAAAGAAACAGAATAACAACTGCCTTTACTCCAGAAAAGCACTCACTACGTTTGCACATGTACAGACATTAATACTGGACTCCAGAAAACCTAGAGAGTAACAGCCCTGCTAAAGAGAAACCAGTACTAGATCTTGACTGTCACACAGGAACAGGAGTTATAACGCAGCCCCGAAATGCAGATGAGTCAGTACATCTTCCTTGCAAGCAACAGGTCCAAGTATTTTGACATGAAAGAGAAGACTGCCAATTTGTTCTAAACGACATTTTTTCAGACTTTACTAATGTAAAATGCCACAGAATGTCCATATACCAAAGATCCAACACTGACTATCATTCATTTATATTCCAAATGCATACATCAAGAGGAATCAGTGATGGTACAAAGGAGACCCCATCATCCCA
Organism: Athene cunicularia; assembly: GCF_003259725.1. NCBI lineage: Eukaryota > Metazoa > Chordata > Aves > Strigiformes > Strigidae > Athene > Athene cunicularia. The sequence goes on along the minus strand of NW_020799099.1, from coordinate 18,564,510 downwards.
AAAGGGCTCTGCCATGGTTCTTTTGAAAGTTACCCATTTAGATTTCCAAGCAGTACAGAGCTTTAACATTCATCCTTCTCTTCCACCCTAACATAACTGCAAACAAGAGAAGAGCACTAAATGAAAATGGTCCAATTCTGCTTACTGGAGTACACGAAAGTTCACAGCAACTCTTCAGAAGTCAAACAGGGCCAGTCTCATCACACACTTCCACTAGATTAGGCAGCCTTGCATTCAGGTAACACTTTGAACCTATTCACCTGGGGACTTTTCTCTCTGGTATCACTATGAACGTAAGAGGATTTGACAGACTTGCACACCCCAACCCCACATTAGTCCCAAAGTAGGATAGTAAAATTGTAGAGCAACACTCCACTTATCAATGGACTCAGCTATGTCAAGTAGACAGCACAAAAGCCAAATTCAGCTTCTACCTGCAGATTTTCAAAGACAATAGCAGGAAATACATCCATTTAAGTCTTTACCACCACCCAGAAATTCAAAATACAAGCAATTGTTATTTTTACTCTGCACAACTTACAAAACAAAATTGAAGATTTAGTCCTGTTTTATGAAAATTGAAGATTTAGTCCTGTTTTATAAAGAAGCAGCTTTTGCAGACCAGATGCCAGTGCCAATATTTTCACTGCATGCAAAAAAGCCTATGCAAAGGCACCTGCCTTCAAACTCCAGTTTCCAAAGTTTTAAAAGAACGTTTATATATTTATATATATATATATATAT
>NW_020799099.1:18524219-18563716 GCF_003259725.1 Athene cunicularia | reverse complement strand
CCCCTCCCACCCCCCAAAAATCAAACACATTCTGAAACAGCACAGCTAGTTTACATTCTTACTGTCAACTTCACCACTGACTTCTGGAGAAAGGTAAATATCTATTTTATCCCTCCTTTCCTCAAAGTATTCCCAGGAAGCTTGATGAACATTTAAAATTTTAACCTTTTACAGTTTGAAGCAATAGCACATGAACTGCATATTTTAAGTATGTAAAATAATAGAAGTTAGCCAATGGTATCATCAGAACTCAGAATGCTTTCTTTCATTTTTTCCAGAATGTTTTGAAGCCAGATACTATTAAAAAGCGTAAACCATAAAAGGAGGAGCTCATCTTCTGTAGCCTTGCAGTGACTTTTATTGATAATACCTGGCTTGACATTAAAGAACTACTGCATAATAATAAAACCCATCCTTTTTAGTTTCAGACCACAACCACACTGGTAAGAGTCTTTTAAATACACATTAATCTTTTATCTCATGTAATCTCCACTTACAGTTCTGAACACAAATGTTTTGTTTGTGGAAAATGGACTGATTTGTCTGTACTACCTGCCTAAAAAATGCAGTAACTGCTGGTACAGTCTTAAAACGTCAAGCCTGCCCGTGCAGAACCCAGCCAACTTTCCACCTCTTCAGGTGGCTTTCAGAGCTTAAAAATTACAATTCGGCCTACTTCCAACTCTGGGCTCCGCACTTGCAAGTTGAACTTCAATGTTCCAGATTTTGCTTATTCTCCAACATCCTATCTGGGAAGACACAGCAGAAGACCAGTTAAAGATGAAATTATAAAGTCTCTCTCATAAAATCACCTTGTGGGTTTTGGATTTTTTTCAACATGAAAGATAAAGTGTGCTTGCGAGAGTCTGATTTATAGTTCAGATCAGTAAGAAATACTTATTGGGGATGTGATTCAACAGCCCGGTTGTGCTCAACTGCTGCCATATATATGGCCACTGAACCCAGTCTCAAAATTATTGTGTTCTTAGCACATATGGACTAGAAATGTGCCAGAGTTAGACTGAGCTATTACCACACTTACATCAACAGGACTGCACTGACAGTTTAATACTACTCTATATGAACGGCTCATACTGAACTAAATGCATTTTGTACACTCCAAGAATCACCTCTCCTAAAACCTAGCTACAAAGCTTAATCCCGTATGTGTGCTCTTCAATAAGATGCCCCCCTCAAACTGGCAGATGTATTTTCTCAACAGGGAGCTTTATTCCCTCTTTTCAAATATGCAACTCACAGAAGACAGCTTAAGCACAAGCAAAACCGATCCTTCGTGTGTCTTCGTGCTTCACGTCCACGGGGCTTGGATCCCCCCGTCCTGTCCCCCTTCCCACCGGCACGGAGCGCCTTGCTCTCCCGTGCTGTTATGGCAGATATCACTGGGTGGCACTGTTAGACAATGTTCGTGTCCTTGCCAAGGTAAGCAATATCTCTCCCCCACACCTCTGACAATTTTTAACTGCCGGTAGTTCAGCTGTGGGGGGTTTTCAGGGATGCAGTTGCAAGCAGCAGCAGCGCTGCCCTCTTAAATCCCCTTTGCCACTACACTGCACTCTGAAACAGCGCTCACTCCTCGGGGAAACGAAACCTCGTGCTTTGCAAAAATTCCACAGAGTAGTTTTTTTGTCCTTGATTACTGTAGAGGTACAGTGTTATATTTGCAAATCCTCAAATATAAAATAGTTGCTCTAAAATTCCACCACCATTCCCTGTAGTTGTTTTTACTGTCAATTAAGTCAGTGTCCTAAAGATACCAAAATCTGATCTCAGAAGGGCCACATGCACTCTACTGCTACAGAGGTGCTCCCAACCTTCCCTGTGCACTCAGAAGACCAGTTTTGCCCAACTAGACAGAAAATACTTAACATGTATTTCTCTGCTCTTTAAGATACTGTCAACTGCTATTGAATTTGACAAGACACTAAAACCAATACTCCTTACGGGATAGTAATATTAAACTTCTAAAATAGAGGTAGCTTAGTTGCAATTAGAATTTTTTTTTAATTCTTTATTAGAATATCATCTTTACAGATTAGTATTCGCCCAACAATATGCTCAAAACTGCAGTAAGATACTTCTTGAAAGCAGGGACAGCTATTCCTGATGGCCCAAAATGTGTGGGTTGATAATTACCAGAAACTTCACGTAGATTCTTAACCTTCCAGCACAAATTGCAAGGTTGATCTAACATTACAGGATGTGGAAAATTAGAAGCCAGTGCCTTGACAATGACTACATGACTTCAAATATAGCTATTATTTGACTAAAAGCAGGCTTGACTCACATACCCCCAAAAAATTCCAACTCCACAAATATGTCTGAGGGCCAGAAGTTAGCTACTGTACTTTAATATCACAGATGGCACAGTGACACTTTGGAATAATATTTAGAATCTTAGTATTATTAACTATTTGTGTCCACATTATACGATTTGGTAACCATAATCAACAGCTCTTCAGAAAAAAACATCCCTTATTTTCAAAGAAATAGGATGGGAAGAAGGAGGTTGAAAAATTATGTTAAGATATAGCTTTTACAGCTCATGGGTTTTCAATGGTGCACTGTGTACAAGGAATTTGGAGTAATCAGACCCTGAATTCAGAGCCATACAGACCTCATGACATGATGTCACCGTGGAATATTAGAGAAGCGAACAATGCAGGTTCACAACAGCTTGGGTCAGCCAAGGATTCCCCCACACCTCCCACAAACGTAAATACTGGATATTGCATATGGCATTCAGCTTTCACAGAAGAAAATGGCAGCTTCTGGGTGACTGAATTGAATGAGATAGGACTGGTTAGGACTTTGTTCTTCAACTCTTAAACCTCACAGGCTCAATTACTTTCTATTCCTGCATTATGCTCTTGGGATTGAGACAAGTTAGACGCCACTGGGAATAAAAACCTAGATGTGACCACTGATTCACCATCTCTAACTAATCTTGAACCAGCAGTACATGTCCTGTCACACCTACCACAATGCCACTGGCTCCTGACACCAGGAGGGCTCAAGGCCACAGGGTGTGGACCCACTGGGATCCCATTTGCAAACAAACTGATCCTCAAAAGTTCTTCTGTAGCTGGCCACCTTCTGATGCTTAAAAGCAAATTCTACTGCAGCTCTGTCTACACTGAGTTGGATGTTTGAGCATCTCAGCATTCAGGACACCCAACTGCAGTCATGGCAACTCGGGGAACCAGAGGGCTGCCAGCGTTAAGTTAAGTTAACCCGCAGCATGAACATTTCTCAGTTCATTCCCATGTTGTCAGAGCCTGGCAGCTAAACAGGAAAGTCAACCAAAATAAAGGAAGCAGCACTACCAAACAAGTATCACATCTAAGCTACTGCCTGTGATGGACTTCTCATCCACAAAATATGATCCTGAAGTCCTGATGCAACATGCAGATGTGTGTTTTGAAATAAAAGCAAAATACGAACTTTCACACCAAAACTAATATGGCAATGAAGAAGCAACCTTAATTCTCAGGTAAACTGACCATTACTATGTGTTTTATTCTGTTTTTCCCACCATCATTCAATCCCCAACATCATGCTAAAAAAAGCAAACAAGAAAACCTCACACCATTACTTTAATAACTGGGAAATTTAAATCCTCCTGTGTACTATCTCCAAACTTGGGATCTACCCTTTGAACAGTCAGAAATTAATATGCCATATCAGGACCGAATTTGGACAAGGCCAGACCAGAAGCCTGCACCTGGACAACAACATAAGCTGCTATACATGACATATACATGACATGCTATACATGACATGTCTTCATTAATTCAAGCATCTACAGTGAAGAGCTGCATTAATGGGTGCTGAAAATATTTAGGCTCTTTCTTTTCCTTTTTCTAATTGACAAATACATTTCTCTCCTGCCTTTTGTTAATACTGTTTTCAAGTTGGCCAAACCCACAAAATTTTGACTTCACAAAATTGCCATAAAGGACAAAAGGACCCCTAGCAGAATTTTTTAATGCAGCAAAGATTTCAGATCTATCAGCATATACACATTGGGGTCTATTTTAAAAATAGAGAGATGCATAGGGAGAGATCTTTGTTTTAACAAGAAGCAATATTACCTGGTTCCCATACACTCACAAGCCCTGGCTAGGGAATGCTGGCGTTCGCACCAGCAAAAGCTGTGCTCTCGGCAGTTATATTTGTGTCTTCTCTCTTTGCTTCTTTACCTCTTCTCACAGAAACAGGATAAAAGTCTAACCAAAAAAACCTCTAAGCTGCACTGTATGTAGCCATTATTCCCTTTATTTTAAGGTTCATAAAAACATCAGTTCTTCACAGAGAAAATGACTAGGCTGCACAGTATGACTAATGGTCTCAGCTGAAGAAAGCACTCCAGCGTGTACTCAGCCCCAAGCACACACTCACGGCCCAGTGATATGAAGAGGAACTAATTGTTTTCCTTCCTCAGGATGGCTGCCAGAGAGAGTGCAAGGCATGCAATACATTTCCAATTTCACTTGACTTAAATGACCAGCATATAAGTAGCAATAACGAAACTCCTACTGATGTGCTTTCTTGTCCTTCTCCCTCTCTCCCACTGCAATTCTGAAAACAAGTAAATTAGGATCCCAGAGTGATATGTCTCTGCTAACATGTGATGGGAATTAATACATTCTTTGAAGCAATTAGCAAGGTAAGAGAGGAGAGTTAATCATGACTGGTAGTACAAGAGAGCCTGAACACACACTTTACCTTAAGCAACTAAATCTTATTTTGAAGAGCTTAAAAAGGGATAAACAAAGTAAGTTTTTTAAAAGACATATATATTTTAAAGGATATGCAAGTCACTGTGTTAAATGGTATAGTCTACACAGTAACCTTTCCTTCCTTCTACCACCTCTCACCCACCAGACACCTTCCTTTTGCACAAGCTTAAACCATGCAGGCATTTTACAAACCGTGTCCCTTTTATCTCTCCTCCCTTGGGTATGGGCTTTTATTAAAAGCGCCAAACTGTTCTCAGTGTGCTGGTTTAACCACTGCCACTAATTACATGGAGGAGACAGAAGATTTCTTGTAGGGCAGGCAGCCAGGGCAGTGTCCCCGCGGGGCAGCCTCACGTCCCCATCCCTCACGGGCACCAGGGCTGGCCACAGCTCCTCAGCCAGGCTTGAGTAAGTAGGTCAGCTGTCACCTGCAACAGGGTTCAAGCTTCTCACAGAAGAGCAGAAGTTATCAGCAGTATCTCAGGATCAGTTGTCGACAGCTGAGGCTGAAACCTTTTTGCCTTTAGAAAACCCCAGTATGTTTTTCGGCCAAGAAATCAGTTTCTTCCTCCTCCTTGATTTTTTAAGGCAAAAACAGGAGCAGGAGGAGCCCTCCAGCAGCTGTTTTGACCACCTCTTCCCCTACACACTTTTAGCTGTCTGGAGACTTGCACAAGAATCAAAACACAAGAATCCATCATTTTGAAGTAAACAAACTAACATGCCCAGTGTTTTCAAGTTTGGACACACATCCTGAATACCAACCTTTTTTTTTTTTTTTTTTTTCCCCCCCTAGCTAAGCATATCACTTTGTGCCTCAAAATGGAACTAAACTGGGGAGGGAACCAGGGAGTCATACTTAACATTTTCAGCAACATCCTAAATACCTCCTTTTGATACGTATCTATACTCTGCTGGTCCTGACAGCAATGATAACTGTCATAATATCAATCATATCAATGGTGTTTTTAAAAAGCACCTCTCCCAAACTACTTTCTTCCCACACAAACATTTCTGAAATGCACAGGTCACTGTAGGTATATTCTTTTAAAAGACTTGTTTCCCCTGTATTTTAGCTCTAACTTTATCCCTAATCTGATTCACCATGACTAAAATCTCTAGAGCAAACACTACCTTAAACTTGAGGTTGCTGGACCGCTGGGGGACAAAGAAGGCGAAGTAGTTCAAATGTTCTGTCACTTGGGCAAGTGAAGTGGGGATACAGTTGCTTAAGTTTCAACAGCTCATCAGCTGCTGCTCCAGCTCTGCCATGATACAAATCAAAAATCATTCTGGGGAGCCCAAGTGCTGCTTTGCTAGATGATAACTGCCTCTCTGCTTAACTCCGTTACCCAGGCTCAGGGCTGCAGTGAAGGCAAACCTGAAATGCAGAAAGCTGGATCCCATGCTGTTTGGGGTTTTAGAATTATTCTTTTTTCAAAAAAGACAAAAAAAAAAAAAAAGCAGTCCATGGCCACTCCTTATCTACAAGACTGGACAAGGTTTCTCCTCCTCCTCAGGTACTTGGACTTTCCCAGATGGTAAGGTCCATACATACCTCTTGTCAAAAAAATATTTTATTGCTTACCATGAATAGGAGTAAATGTTGATTTCCCTTTTTCTCCCATAGAAAGCCTTTTTCTTCCTCAGATAAAAAAACATAGGTGGCAAAGAAGCTACATATATGCCTCACGAACATTGACTTTTCCTAATGATACTGTCCAATCCTTGGATATGTAAAAGGAGGAATGCTGAGGGTCCAAGACAACAAAAAGACAATAAAACATGTTTCCCTGTAGCCCCACTTGCAGAAAAAAGCACCTTTATTGTCAGAACGAGGCTCCTCAAGTTTCATACAATTTGTGTTCCACCACTTGGAAGACAAGGAAATTAAAATATCTTCTCTGTTTGCTTCAAAAAGCTTTTAAGTTCCACTTGAAAAGAAATACAAAGGAGTCTTCAGGATGGAAAAAAGTGGGTGGACAGTTTAAAAATTCAAAAGCAAGCCTGCAACAGGAGTTTTGAGCCATTATTTCTTCAAGAAGTGGGTAAGATACTATGTCTTTGCACATACTCTATAAAAGGCATTTTGCAAGCTCTCTTATCTCATCTGTACTAAAGGGTTGTTCCCTCCTTGCCATGCCAGCAGGAGGCTGCTGTGCAGACAAGATGATGTCACCTCCAGGAATCCCCCCCAATCCCTGCCAGATGAGTCCTCCCAGTAACAGAGATACTGGCTATAAATAGTTATCTGGGGAAAACAAGGATAGTTAAAGAATTCTGAGGAAAACAAGAAATGAGGAGCAATTAAAAAATATATTTTAAAAGATACTATTTAATCATCTTGGGACATTAATAGTTATTCTTAGAAAAAGGACAGGACCACTGGGAGAACACTTTTGCCATGCAGTAACTCTACAAAGCCCATTATCCAGATTTGCCACTGTTCATAAAATTAGCTGAGAAGTGGAAAAGAACAGGTACATATAGAAGGTTATATTCATATAAACATGCTTCTGGCATACAAATCTGCCATTCAGAACAATCTCTGGCAAATACAGCTATTGCATGCTGAGTAACATCACTCCATGCTTCATAACCTTGCAACACAGAAAGCTGTAGACTGCAAAAGCCTTGTTTTGGAGAACACTGTACTGTTTTCCAAGCACAGCATATATTTCAAATACTAGCTCTGTGTGCCATAAAAAGTATTTTGGAAGTTCTATAAAATTGTAAACATAGGGAAATTTCTTGCAAAATATGAAAAGCTTTAGTAATTCAGAAAGTCTAGAATACATGCTGCAGAGTTATTTAGCCTACATAGAACTACAAGTTTAAAAGCCCTCCCATGCAACCACTTTGCTGACTACAAATTGTCACTAAGTACATGATGTTCAAAGCAGGACTGACAGTAAATACCACTCACAGAAGTTCAGCAAACCTCTACCAGGAGGTGCCTCAGATATCTGTGATTCTAGGATGCGCAAAGATGTGCCAGCTGAAAACACAAAGTGTGTCTCAAGTAAGTATTAAGTTTAAATCAGTATATTAAAGCATGTGGTGGATTTAAGTAGTATATTTACATCCTGCAAAAGTAGCAGGTACTGCTGGTACATAAAATCCTATCTGATGATAAATAATAAATGCCTTTCAACTAATGCAGAAAGAGCTCAGAGCTTTTTGGGGGGGGGGGATTTTCAGAAGTGCTGGTGTGTGGAAACCGATGCCGAGCACTGCCTGGGCTGGTAAGAGAACACTAGTCTCATTTTAGTGCAACAAGCCTATGTTGGATATGTATAAAATATTTATGAAGCCTGAATTTACCACACTGAAAATTACTTCAGGTTTTCAGGGAAGTCGAGTCCCATTCCAGATACCATTCAATATTACACATGCCAAATCCCTTGATAAAATACCTGCTGTGCCTCATACAGTGAGAGTGCCTCAGAGAAATAAGAGAACAGACTATCATAAACCAACTGTCTTAGCAGAGAGAAGGCAAAACAACAAGCCAAATGAATTAATGAGTTAGTTTAAGAGCACAGTGTCAGGGTAGTAAAAATATCCTCTTTAGTGCTGTACCGAATAAAGGAAACAGCTGTCTAAATATTTGAGTTTTTCTGAAAAAACATTACTATACTATGGCAAACAGCAAAGCTAATGCTTTCACACAACGAAGAAAAAAGAACTAATCAGAAGCAAAGGGAACCCTAACAGTGATGTTAGCCAATTAACAAAGCTATTTTCACTTGAAAAAAAACTGCATGAGACACTTTTGTAGGTATCCTCTCAAGGATTTATTTTTAATTTATAAATTAAAACAACTAGGCTAAAGCAAGCTGTTAAATGAAGGAGTCCAAGGAAACCAGCCTTGCTCCTGACAGAGCACTGAAAGAGCTCATTACAAGACGACTGCCACTTCATCACCGAATCTGCATCTCAGTGACTGCCACAAAACTGATCTAGGACTATCTGTGAAAATCTTTACACTATTAGTTTTACTTTGAGCAATAAAAGAGGGACTTCCAGCATAAACTTTGAATCAGTTGAGGAGGCAACTGCATCAAGTGTTGTATCATTTCTACAGCTGAGATAAAGAGAACCCAATAAAGAGAAAATGTAGAGATTAACACTAGTCTTCATTTCATGACAAAGACAGAAAGTCTGAATACCACCAGGTGCAGCTGGCCAAAGAACAAGGTTTTCCAAATGAAATGCTCCCTTCTCCTCGAGAAGTACCTGAGTGAAAAATTAACAGCAGCAGCCTGGAAATTACACCGTGCTAAATTATAATAGTAATCTATTGTAAATCATCTGGAACACACATTCCTTCTGTAGGTGACATTTTAACTCTACTTCCCTGAGATTGATATAAATGGTCAATGGCCTCAGTGCTGAATGCCAGTGTTTTGGTTTTGTAAGCTTTCACTTGACCAAATAATATCAAAAGGCACAATTTTCATGTTTGTAGCACTTTGAAAATCTGGCCCTTAGAAAGTGATGAACTTGCATGAATGAAGACGTTTCAAAATTTTAGCCTCTGCAAATTACATAGAGTTAAAAAGACAATTTGTTGTGAGTATAAATACATTGATTTCACTTCTGTGCACTTCACTCTCAAGAATAAAATAATTTCACAGAAGGCTCAGATTAATCTTCCCCCCTTAACTTACCAAAATAAGCCTTCTCTCTTTGCAGTAGCACCTAAGGTAAAAGTGACTTCACTGAGCCCAAAAGTCAGTGTCCAGTAAACCCCCTGAGCTAGAGCTCTGTAACTTCTATAAAAACTGTTAATTTCCTTTTCCCTGAAGCTGTCTCATCTCTGCTTTTGTGTGCAATAGTTAAGACATAAATTTCAAAAATAGCAAGCATATTTAAAAAGAAAAAAAGTCATTAGGATCTGTAATCGGGATTTTTTTTTTTCCCCCCATGATGTTCAAGCATAACTAAACAGTAGAGCAGTATATTGAAGGATTAAGGCCAGTGGGGAGTGGGAAAAAAAAGAAAGAAAAAAAATCACCTCTTATTCATCAGTGCAAGCAGCTCCTACTACAAGTCACAGCAAAAGGCAAGTAAACAATTTATCTGAGTCCAGGTCTCTGTGCAGCTGGATAGATCTGGACAGGAAAAGAAAAACCTTTTGACTTCAGCTACCACCTAATAATTCTCCAAACGCAGTAGTTAACATAGGCTGACTCAAAATCAGTAGTCTTGCCAAATACAGAGCAGAGGAGGGACTGCTTTTCCCTATACCACAGCTATGGGGCTGATGAACATGCCCAAGGGTCAGGTAGCTCAGTGCTGCAGAGGCTCCCAAGCCACTCCTCAACACCTTAGCTCAGGTACAAGAGCCAATTTAGCCCTTGTAGCAAAGAGTCTCTTGTAGGCAAATTTACCCGGCTGAGAAGCTAACCCTGCACTGACTCAGATGTGTACACTATAGCCAGCTCTGTTATTTTACCTGCTTCTGAGCCTGCTAAACTACAGGCTTCTTATGAATCTGAGACTTGTTCTAAAGTTGCAAGTTAATCCTCATATATTAGTTTTCCCAACTTTGAAATGCACCTTTAGATAAAACTGAAAAACATCCAAGAAATAATCACTTGGTACTATTTAGAGAACATGAAAACTATCCAATTAAAGTATTCACACAGAGGGAATCCAGAAGTACATGCTGTACTTTTCAGAAATAAAAAGGGAAGCAATAAAACTACCACTTGCTATAGAACGTCAATTCATTACATAGTTGCATGTAGTTTTGCAAAGCTACAAAAACGACACAAATCCCAACAACCTGAAATCCCAAGACTAAAGCATCTGGATAATTAGAAAGAAATAAAGAAGCACATTTTTCCTGGGTAACTTCAACACAAGATTGACCTCAATGAAAGCACGCATCACATTAGCTTATCAAACTCAGTTCAGATGGTACTGGAAAGAAAAGTGAAAAGTATAGTCTTTGTATAAAAGAGTATAAGTCAATGTTAACAACATCTTAAAAGCAGTATTACTAGTGTTAATATTCCGTAGATGAAAGATGCTGTCCTGAAAGAAGCTAGTTTACAGAGAAAAGAAACTGAACAAGGTAGATGTAAGGTTTCAGGCTCAATCAGCTTCAGTCTTGAATTACACAAAGAGCTGATCATTTTAACAGTGAATGACAGAAAAACATCTCAAAAAATAGCCCCTGGCAATCACCTATGCCTGTTCTTCCCCACTTGCGAGGTGTAACTCACTGTTGAAACACTGTAGAAAACAAGTGGGGCATGAAGAAACCCTTCCCCACTCCAAGAACCCCATAATGTAATGTGACAAGAATTTTTAAAAGAAAAAATTAGATATGGACTGGAAAAGCTGAGAAGCTTTGACTAGTAGTACCAGTCCCTGCGTCCAGGACAGACTCTGGCATCTTCAGGCCACCTCTACCACATGCAGCAAAATTTCTCTGCAGAAGCATCCCAGGCAGCTACATGAACAGAACAAGATATCCCTGGCTACGTCAGTGCAGCTCTAAAGCTGAGTTGACAGGCTCTCAATGGGGTTAACTCAATGCTCTGTTGCTTTCAGAGTCCAGCTATGATCTCCTTTCCTATGCTGTACACCACAGCTAGGGGACTGAGGGGGTTACCCACATAGGCCAGATTTTATCTGTGCATCTTTGCAATGGTGTCAATGCTTCATCTCTTTTAAGTCTCTGGAGAATTTCTTTCAGCCCTTAAAAACATGTTCAGTAACTGGAAAATTTCCACCCTGTGTAATCTAAAGCTCCACCACTGCAAATGAAAATAATTTATTTTAGCCTCAGTAAAAATGAAGAATTGTTGTTATCTATCTTCCTTACACCATCTTTTCATATAATTGAAGATCTGGGCAATCCCCAATCTTTGTGTTTTGCAGGCTAAAGAAACTCGACAGCTTAAGATTTTCCCAAAAGGCTGGAGTTTTTCAAACATCACATCCTAACTTTGTTGGTGCCATTGAGACCCTGCCCACTTTATCTACCACATCCTTCTTTAATACCAAGTCTAAAACAGAGGCTAAAAGCACAGTGGTAAGCACAGAAGAATAATTAACTCCTCTGCTATTTATCTGACATATTTCATCACCCATACAATGAAATCTCAGCATTATGCACACCACCCCTGACAAATTTAGTTTGCAATCCACTGTGATTCCTGGGTCCTTCCTGGCCAGCATGCTGACGAGCCCATTTGATTTCTCTTAAGTGTAACACTTTACAGTTGTCTTTATTAAATTTCACCTCATTGATTTCAGACCATTTTTCCAATTCATCATCTGAAATTCTACATCTGTCCTCCTAACTGTTTATAATCCCTTCCCACTTTGTCTTCCAAAAATGCTCAAATTATCCTCTTTGACAGTAACAAATGGATGATGAATACTGAGCATATTGACTAGTAAACAACTTAAGCCAGCTTCCTCCAGGAATTAACTTAATAGTCTGACAGCAAACAACTGAGTCTAGCTCAACATTTCAGCCTAATTTCTCCGTGGACTGAAGCTTTGCCTATTCACTCCTTCAGCACATGCTTTAACCAAGCTAATCCCACCTCATCACTACGAATGCTTCTTTCCTCACCGTTGACAGACTTTTAAACGCTAACATTTAGCTTGGTAGTCAGAGTTTGAGCAGGGCCTATTTTTATAAGCATATACCTATTTACTGTCCTAAAAAACATTCTTATCACCAGAAGTATGTAATTAAGATATCTGGAAAAGAAGTCACTAGGAATGGAAGTAACTATGTAAGTTGCAGACTCATCACAAAGTTTTCAGATATAAGGAAACTCTCCTGAAACCATGTGCTCTCCTAAATGGGGAAAAAGAAACCAAATCAAAACAAAATCCACCCACCCTTCCCAAGCACACAGAAGTCATAGGTAATAAAACTATAGTAAATGATCCATGTACTTCAAATAATGTAGGAACACATCTCTGTAGATTAGAAGACTATTCACTTGACTGTGAAGCTATTTCATGTTTGCAAAGTTATACAAAAAAATAACTTGCTGCCTAAGTCCCAAAATAGCAACTACTCTTCAGCCTGAACATCATGCAAGCTTTGTAAACAGAGCTGAAAATAATTTAAGACTTACATCTTCAATTGGAATTACTGAACCTTAGAGAAAAATCTATATAAACAAACTGCAGTTTAATCTATCAAAATTCTGTAGTGTCAGCAGTCTACTGTAACATTATACAGATCACTTCAGGAGGATAAGTGCCAGCCTTTTCAGGAGCTACACATATCTTCCTGTTGCTCCATTCTGCACACGACTGCTTAGCTCTTCTTTGCAATGCCTGTTATTGGTACCATTTCTTAACTCTACAACCCCCTAGATTTGCTCCTGGGTTTAAAACAAGACAATGAATAATATCCCTTCAGCTAGTTCAGCACGTTACCTGGAAACCCCCTCACACCCTTAATTTCCTGCATGGGACACACTTTGGGCAGCTCTTCTTCTATGAGGAGAGCTCATGAGAAAGCCCAGCTATAGGTGTCTTCTGCAGAAGTCCACCCGGGGTTCAGCACCCCAAGCCAGGGCAAGGCTGCACAGCACCCAGGCATCCTGCCAAACGACACTCAAGCTTCCTTGTGCTTGGCAGATACAGCAGAAGAGAGCCTGGGGAAGGGGAAAAGATGTTAGACATCATCTTTCCTCCTGAGATGGAGTCATGGTGTAAGTGGGGCATGTAGATGGGCCTGGGAAGCTGCCTTGATCGCACTGCTTTGGAGTCCCAGCACAATTCATCTCCTTCTTCAACTCATCACTAGACTAGACCTTTTCTGTAGTTTTAGAGACTGCTCACTGAAAAGGTTCTCAAGAGGAAACATCAACTTACAAGTCACATTGGTGCTTCTGACAGCTTTTATACATGTAGCTATTTTGTAGTTTGAAGGAAAGCTTTGCATCTTTTTTTCCTGTTTCATGCAAGAGTGACCAAGGGAAAATAGTAATATATCTGTTACATTCTAAAAGGAGGGATACATTTATAAAATATATCCTACTCCTTAGGGCAGCAATTAAAACCTTGTTTATTAATTTAAAAGAAAAAAAAAAGAGAAATGTACACTTCCCACACTCAGTTCATGCATGTTTTTTCTATAAATTAAATACCAAGAAATACAAGGACTACCTACTACTAGCTAAATAAGGTCATCTATAGTTCATTTCCTGTAAGTGAAATAAAATAAAGCAGTATTTGATAATTCACAGTATATTGTATCATAATGAAAGTAAGCTTCTTCATGAACGCACTCAGGATTTCTTCAAAATGCAGAACTAATAAGCACAATCATACAAGTTGGCAAATTTGCTTCAAAAGGATGTTTTAGGTCACGTGAACCTTGCCACTGACAGATTAAGTTAAACACAAAATAATGATAAAACAGGAAACACATGAATACCGCCTTCCTTTTCAGTAGTTTCTATTTCTTATCGCTATGCTTCTGTTTAACAAGGTTTGCAATTCCATAGCATGCTTTAATTTTTTCTACTCTGTTTTTAGGAACTTCATCATAATTCTTAACAAGTAGCCATCTCAGCAATCACAAAAATTGCCAAGAGCACTGCTGCTGCTTCTGCTTCTTCTTCTTGTCAAGCACTAGTCTGAGTTGCATGAATTATTCAAGTTTTATTGAGCATAGTAAAGGTGAGATCCGATATTTATGCAGACTGAACAACAAAAGTCATCCCAAAAGAAATGCAAACCCCACCTTATGGATCAAGCCAAGTTTTTAATTCATTACATGCTTTGAGCCAAGGCTCCTTCAGGCTATCACTACTGGAACCTGGCCTTTACACCCCAATTGTGAAATGCACATACTAAAAATCTATCAAGCAGAAGGGTTTCACAAATCTGAAACTACTAACACCCAAAACTGCTCTGAGAGCAGGTTAGCATCTGCATTCATCTGAAAGGCTGAAAGAAAAATCATTCAGCAGATCAGGTAACTGAAAATATCCTCAAGAGTAGTAAGAGCCTTCTGCTGTGCTGCTAGCAGAGCCATACACCACTGTCACTGTCCTGCTCCCTCCTCTAGGAGCTTTCAGCTTGACACCTCTTAGCATAAATATCAAAGACAAAACACACCCACTGTAGTGGCACTGCTTGATGATCAGTATGCTATGTTACACTGCACATGAACAACAACTCTTCCTGCCTTTTGCTTCCATACCATAATTAAAGCCAGAGTCACAGCTCAAGAAGACACAGGGCCATGCACCAAGAGACATGGTCTAGTTCCAACTCTGTGACCAGGGCAGATATCTCCACACTTAAAAGAAAAATGAGTAAGGAAATCTGAGGCACCAACCACACCCAGATGTGGGAAAAGCCTCTGCATCTTCTGATTTCATGAACACAAAATTCATATCTGGCCAGGCACTAGAGCACACCCTGGTCTCCAGAGAAGGGCAGGAGATGCCTGGGAGCAGTTCAGCAGCGCTCAACTGCCAATGTGCCATCCCTGAAGGAGCATCCCACCCCACTGCAGGACTGGCAGGGAGCACCAGGATGCAGAGGAATGTGGCCGCCACCCCACACCTGAGTGTCTCCTCTAGCCTTTCAGGAGTTTTGCACTTTTCATGCTAGTTTGGAAGTTTACAATATATTGTATATTTAGCTGATGCTACTTTTGCCTGAGATATGTTTATATTTGGTTTTATTTTGCTGTTAGCACACCCTAATGGATACTTAGACAATAAGATAAAGTAGTAGTAAGACAGGTATTTTATCCATTAAATTCACATCTAAGCTTTAGTGATCAACTCTCTAATTGTCTTTATATACACTGTCAAAAAAAAACACCTAACATGTTACCACAGGAAGCCTAACAGATTTTAAAATACTACCTGAAACATATTCATATTGCACCTGTAGACATGTAAGTACTGTCATTATTTTTTCTGGACTTCAAAGTCCATGACTAAAAACAGAGACTATATGAGGTTTTCCTAGCATTGCAATTCCTGTAGAAAATAGTGTTGGTCAGCTGTTTTGTAACATATGAATTACGTATAGACTCTATATTTAAAAAATGACAATTCTAATGAGGCACAGATCATTAGGCCTAATGTAACAGCCTGTACTGTCTGGGTCCCAAAGAGGAGGTACGGATGCAAAAAAGCTCAGCCTGGAAGCCCAGGTGTATGTTCTTCCACACTAACCTCTAAGTCAAGATGTTCAGGATTCAGAAAATTCCTACAAAGGAACCAAATCCTTCATCCCTCAACAACCAGGAGAGCCTTTTCCAGGAAAGGTAGAAATCACCACAGAAGGTCAACAGGCCACGGTCTGGCCAGCAGCTCAGCTTTCTCTGCCACAGAGAACAGCACTTGGATTTCCAGCTAGGTGAAACTCAGCTGACCATGGACAGTGGCAGGGTTGCCATTGGTTTCTAATTATCAGTAAAAGCAGCATGTCTGGTTAATTCAATTTTGCAGCCCTTTGAGCAATGCTAGAGGCACTGCATCTGCTTGTCTCAAGATATGAGTTTAAAAAAAAAAAAAAAACCACCATAAAAACACACACTCCCACCCACAAATATAGATTTGGATTTATTTCCAGAAGCCCTATTCTCTCTCACCACTGCATTCAGTAAGGATTGTCATAAGAGCCTATGCTTTGCACACAGCTAGAAAAAAGTTCTGCTAAAACAACACCGGTAAGGAGATCTGCAAGGGAGTTTCCCTGCATCACTTCAGCACTGCCCTGCATAGGGAAGAGATTTCTGTATGAATACAGAAAATACAGAATGTTGGATTTCAAAGGCAACTCTAGATTATAGCAAGTCTACTTACTCCTTTATGATTTTAGAAGCTCTCTTTATTATACTTCAACTTTGAAGAATACCGTAGTTCATATACTGTGTTTGGTCCTTTAAGAAGCTGCAATGTTCAACTCAAAGAAAACTTTTGAAGAAATTAAGGGACAAGCACATCCATAGCTACACTTTATGACATCCAGACACGATCTCAGATGTTCTACAATATGGTCTTACGATTCTACATTTTAGAATAGAATAGTTATTTAACAGTGACTTCAGTTAGTTAATTAGTTATTGTGACTTTTGCTTTGCATCACAGATGAAACTGCTGTAAGTTTTAGCCATCAGCTAATGATCTTTTTCATGCTGGAAAGAAAAAAGGAGGATCTGAACACTCCCAACTTCGATTTCCTTTCCTCCTCCTACATTAAAAAAAAAAAAAAAAACCAAAAATCCACACCCCACACATTTTAAACTGGTACAGAGGCTTTGAAGAATCCTACACCATACAGAAGATCACAGGCCCTCCTCACTCATAAGTGCGAAGTCCCCTGACCTACATTATGTTACAGGGATCGTGACAACAGCACCAGAAATGCTGAAGTTGCTCTGTCTGGATGGTGGTGGAAGAAAGCAGGCCACCAGCAGCACCTCATCCTCTCACATGGAGGGCAACAGCAACCAAGACATCTTCAGCAACAGAGGTGACTGACATTGAGTAAATTAGAAACCCTGGGTGTCATCCTCCATCCCCTTCAGAAGGATAGGTGGCAGCAGAATTTGTTTTAAACATACTTTTTTACAAATTATAAAATCAAAAGGATTTCACAGGTCAAGCAATAAAATTAGAGATGTTCCTAACATTTTATACCACAAAGGTAAATCAAGAGGATGACAAAGTTTAAAACAAACCATAACTTTTATATTAATCAGTAAGGTATCATGAGCTGAACAGGACCTGGCAACACTATCAAAAATACATCATTAAGTTACTGAACAAGTGTTCCATACTTGGCTTTAAGCAAGACCCTGAGAAAACAGGTCATCTAGCCTTTGCAAGAAAATGTCAAGGGTTGTATCCCCCTCACAGCCAAGACATCGTGCCTCTTCATTATCCTTTCAGCTGACCATGGAGAAGTAAAAGAGAAGTCAGCAGGGAAAAAACCTTTTGATCCATGCCTGCTTCTACAAAATGACAAAGTAACAAACTACAGCCTCTTGAAGACGCTTGCAAAAGCACTACACGGAAATAGTTTTTCTAATCATTCTGATGGGATGCTGAAACTTTTACAATTTCTGGCAACCATTTCTGTTAAGGCAACAGATTACATAATTCTGGAAAAAGTAACTAACCTTTTAAGAACAAAAAACTATGGAAATCATGGTATTTCAATTTGAGTTAAAGATTGCTAATATATTTCATTAGCCTGTCTCAAGACCACCCATACACGATTTTGTGGTTTATCTGAAAATTTACCATCACAGACAAGTAAACTCTGGCTGTTCTCTTGAACTAATTTAAAATTAAATAATTTATTTTCATATAACTTAGCCAAGATCATTTACCACCAGCCATTTAGAGAAACTGTTTAGGTTAACAGAGATAAGGCAAACAGTATTTACCAGTCCTTAAGTGAATTTCCTCAGTCTTGTATAAACTGTTATGCTTTTCTGATACATTAAGACAGGACTGACTGCCGATACAGGGAGCCAACTCACATGCCATGCATTATAAGGCACTGGCTCTTCACCCATACTGCAAACCAGTGTTAGTGAATAACCAAAAAAAACCCCAACTAACCAATCAGCCCCACCCCTTCCCCAAAAAAAACCCAAACCAAAACCAAAACAACCACCAGAATAAAGGCTGCACTTTAATGAGTTGGCTTGATAACAAGCCTGCAAACTGAGAAGACACAACTGTAAGACTGTCACCCTTCCCTGAAAGGACTTTCTTGTAAGGAGCATGGGTGAGGCACTGGGGCTGTGCTGAGCCATCCTACCTAGCAACTGCATGCTCAGCAGCCAGGATCACCACCTCTTGCAACAGCCAATGAAAGCTATCAGGTGGATGGATATTACATCAGTTGAATTAAAGGCAAAACATAGTCTCCATACAACTACAGCAAATACTTGATTAGGCAAGACCAAAGTGAGTAGTCTGCTTTCACTCACAGCCAGTCCAGTAACGTGGAAGCTGAGGAATACAGCCTGGCATGAACACTGAGAAACTTCTATATGACTAGAAGTGGTTTAGACAAATATCCACAAATATCCCCTTCAGTTTACTTTCCACTAATTGTGAGTTTAGATGGAAAGTCAGTTTATGTATAAAAATAACTGCAATTTAGAAGAATCCTATCCTAAAACTAGGCAAACTGCCTTTTTCACTTTTGTAAACTAATGTCCCCAGAAGGGAGGATACTCCTGACAGCCCACCTGAGCTAGAACACTTGTTCCTCTTTTGACCAAAATGAAAAGCAGTCTCACATTTAATATCTGATCTGACTTTCTGTACATGTTAGAATTAGGTATTTTTCCAAAAGCCTTCTGGCAGCAGATCTCAAAGAACATCAATCTGTCACCACACTTTGTTTTCATTGTTTTTTGGATCACGTCACAAATCTACACAGTTCAGCTAGAAAGAAAAAGACACACACACACACAAAAAAAAAAAAAAACACAAAAAAACCCCACAAAACAAAAACCCACCAAAACACAACAGGTAAGATGCAAAAGTGGGAGGGAAAATAAAATGGGGCAGAATTTCTTTCCCGGACAACATCACCTCCCTGCAAGTCAGCACCTCTAACCCACAGAATGAGCTGTTCTGCAGACAGGGCAAATCTTCATGGTCCTTCTTTTCATTAAATGCACAAGTCACACGTCATTATGAATAGCAATGTCAGGTTTTGGTTGAACTGAAAAACCACTTTAATTGTTGCCACTCACTCAAGGTTAAAAACATGAAAAATTATTTCTTAGTTGCCCTCAATGCTGTTACAAATTGAAAAGATAATAAATTTACAACATATTCTCCCTCTGAGAAGCTGAGAGCAATATATTTTCTATACACAGCTCTTTATGAATTTCACATAGATTTTCCGAGGGGAGAAAAATCACCACAGAATATTCAGATTTTATAGAACAATCCGTTTGCCTTAGGAAAGTGTATATTAGAGAAAATAAGACCTTTTCTTCCTAAAATTTCAAGAGGCTTTTCAGAGGATATTTGTCTTAATTAGTCATTGCTATATAAAAACAAATTACTGCAAACTCCCAGTATAGTTTTCAAGGGTTGTGATAATCTGCATCTGGCTGAGTGCCCAAGAACATCCTCAAGGTCTGAAGATATACTAAAGTGATGCACACTGTTTTAAGATACAATAAAGCCTCTGGAAAGTTAAGTGACTACACACCTGAGTCGTCATCTGAATGAGATATTTTGGCCTTTCACATTTACTTTCCAGTGCCAGAGAGACTCTGGGTTTTGATGAAGTAAGATTGGAGAGAGGAATCAAAAACAAAAGGTGCTGTGAAAGCAACAGATTCTCAGTACATACTGCAAACCTTTAAATATTGTGCTGTGAGCAGCTCAACTACTTTCCATCCATAACAATTCAAGTGAAGTTTTTAAAAGGTTGCAGATATTTCAGTTAAAAAATGAGACAAGATAGAGAAAAGATTTGCTACTGCAAAGACAAGGACAACAGACTGTTTTTAAAGTCCAGGCTTCACAGTAACGATTCATATTCTCATTTAAAGATCAATCTTTGCTTATGTTCTGGAATCCCAGTTGTGGGCAGAAGGATCATGTACATGGTAGGGGGAAATATACATGCTCTAATTTAAGCAAAAGGCAAAGCAGTACAAGGAGAACACAGCTCTGTATGACAGACCAAATTTTGAGAGCAATACAGATATAACAGATTGGGGCACTGGATTCCAAATCGGGAGACTGAAATGACTGACTCTGTTGTTGGCTTCCTGCAAGTCCATGGGAAAGTCACCGAGCAGCTATGGGCTGAGAGAGGCCAGTTAAATTCTGTCTCTCAAAGAATGGAAAAAACACACAGCTTGCATATTAAAAAGAGTACCAGGACAGCAAAATACCATTTTGATTGTTATTTACTTTGATGTGCAACATTATGCAATGAATTCCAGTAACTCACAGTGTATTTCAGAGAGAAAATTTGCTGTGGATCTTACCACATGTATTAAGTCCCACCAGGGCCACCTGAACCATTTCTTTCAGTAATTCACATTAAGAGCAGGAGGACACTAACACATCAGTAACCAGAAGGAAGAAAAAAGACAACACAAAACCAGAATCCATAACATTCCCCTTTCTTAGCCTGGGCTCAAGTGAAAACTATCAGGAAAGAAAATAAGTTGTTAGAGAACAAAACACTGTATTGCCCTGCTTTCTACTCTTCCCCCTTTCTGCAGATTATCCCCTCCTGAAGCACTTCTGCTAATGTCATGATGTCACCTCCCCCAGTAAAACCCTCCAACATCTGAAAACCTGAAAAATAGTCCACAGACAGATATGAACATCTTTCTTCACAAGTCTTTTTTTTTTTTTTTTTAAACACAAGTCAAAATAACCAAAGGCTATACAGGCAAGGTGAACCTTAGTCATGCATCCCATGAGTCAATAACCATTAACTGCACGGGGACCAAACAAATGAGAGACCAATAAGGAAATGGTCTAAGTGAAGTTATGCCCAAGATATGTCTGTAACACCCAGGTGGGTTTTTGGGGTGGTTTTTTGGTTTTGTGTTTTAAGGTTTTTAAAAAACCAAAACAATTCCTGGTAGATTTACTATAAGAAAAATAAAAGTCCGTATTGGATCATATTCCACACAAGAGGAAATGAAAAGTGATTCATAACAAATCTTCCTGGTCGTTTTACAAGGTATAAGAGTGAACAAAACCAAAAGGGAAGCAAAAGGAATACCACTGACCTCACTGCACTTTCCTCCTGGGAGGACTAGTGGGCTTGCTTCCACTATTCTTCAAGAAAATCTTGAGGTAGTTTATGTACATCAACATAAAAGAGATGACCTTTGGGGGAGAGGACTGGAGTCCTAAAAACAAAAAAATCCCAAACAACCCTGTAAAATGGAAAATTCTCAAGACAGGTGAAAGAAAACCTGTCAAAACCTGTTTGGGAAGACAGACTGCACAGCCTGGAAGTGCAGGCCAGGTGAGTCAGCCGGGCACAAACTGAGAAGTCCTTGGCTCTGAAGGAAGACAAAAGCTACACAGCCAAATATATGGGCATGATTGATTTCTATCGCTACTTGTTTTCTCTTCACTTCTTGTTCTTACATCGTCCTTCTTGCTGGAGAACCTGAACTGAATTACAACAACAATCAGCATCTGAATCATGAGCTCTGAACTCTTTGCCGTTCCACAGAGAGATGGGCAAGCAAAAAAAAAAAAAAAGCTTTCTTTATTATTTCAGTGGGAGTTATATCAAAGCACCTAGATTTTAAACAGGTAATAGACTGCACTAGAAAAGGAAAGGTCAAAGATAAACACATCTTACACAGGTGTACAGAGCATAAGATCTAGGACCACCCTTCATCCCAGCAGAAAAAGAGACTTGATTCCACAGCTTCAGCCTAGCAATAAAGCAAAATCCATATCCTCTTGCTGTGGGTATTTCCTTTGTGCCAGGGGAGCAAAACCACTTACAAAAGCCTCATTTTGGAGCCTTAAGATCCAACATAAAAGATTCTACAAGATCTCCAGCAAGAAGTAATCTAAGAGGAAAGTTTCTTCACCTATTGCTGAGTAGGCACGTTCTTTCATGCTGCCTCCTCCTGGGCAGACAACAGATGCCTGGCAATCCAGTTACAGGAGAACATCTTCTATTAGTGCCACCAAATCCTCTCCAGTTTCATGCCCTGGAGTCAGTCCAAGATATGCCCAGTTTCAAGTATGAGATTCAATTAAATGAGTCTGTAGTCAGGGTTTAGAAGGTTTTTTGTGAACTCTGGCCATCAGACAGGAAACATTACAGTTGTAATAGTTTTGGGCTACTTTATTATTTCCCACTGGACTATTGGGGCCTGAAACATGAAGTAGAAGTTGCTTTCACAAAGCACTGGCTCTTTCAACAAAGATGGGCATCAACTGTTCACAGCTCTTCTACACAATAGAAATGTACTGGACTTCTGAGTCTTGCCCTCAAACTCCTCCACATCTCATACATACTAAAAGTAACATGGGTGGGCAGTTATTCATAGACTGATCCTGGGCATCTGAGGTGTCCCTAAAAAACACAGGGGCCTTTCCAGATAATCCTTTCCAGGATTTTTACCCTTGCTGCTCAGTTCCATTTGCTGAACCCATGGAAAGGTTTGAGTGTCTTGACAGACAACCCCCCAATAACAGAATTTGGCAGGTTCAGTAGACATTTGAAGGTTTGGTTTTCACCTGTAAAAAGCTTCAAATATTGCATGATTGATCCTTTCTCCTCATTTCACTAGGATATTTTATAAGTGTCTACATGGCAAACCTCACACAGGAGATAAACAAGTTTGCATTTTATTCATTTTTGCCAAACACCTTAGGTTAAAAATAAAAAAAAAAACGGAACAGGAGACTAACCAGGTCATAAGCTTGAAAGGTAAAAATATGTAAGACAGCCACACTCTTTGTGTACGTATATGTATATAAGAAGTTTTACAGTAACCACAGTATTGTAAATATTTCAAGTACCTCGATTACAGAAGTTGACAACATGCATTCCAGTCACCACCAGTTTCTTGGTATGACATTAGACAGGGCATATGAACAAGTTTCATAGCAGCAAGGTCACCAAAGCAAAAAAACATCCTCCTTTTCAACAATAGTCCAAATTTGTATATAAAGGAAAAAAAAAGTCATGTTCACATGCATACATTTTTCTAAGATGTTTATTCTTTAAAAAAATAAAAAATAAAAATCAAAAGGCATTCATTTGGCTTAAATCAGGAACAAATACATTAATTTTCACTAAGACTTAGCAATCTGGGACCCAAGAATTTTCTGCAGTGAAAAAACACAAAGTTTTCTAAACCATCAAAACCTAGACAGTATATAGCACAAAATATTAATTAATGCTACTGCCTCTGCAAGACCTACCTGGCCACACAACTACCCACAGTCATTTCTCCATCTAAATGAGAAGTTAAAGGTTGAAAAGGGAATTGGGTGGGGTTTCAAGCAGATTTTAACACTTACCTTTCCTTTATACACCAGTTCAGGTTTGAATATTGTCTCTTCTGCTGCAATGCCAGTGAACCAGAAACAGGTACATGTACACAGACTGGGGATGCTGTTCTATCAGAAACAAACATGTAGTATGCCCAGTATTTACCATTCAACAGAAAACATCCAACATTTTTCTATTTCCAGTTCTGAAGTAAAGGTTCAAAGTACCTGTTGATCTCAGTAAGAGGTTTGCAGGATGTTACAGTCCTGACATGTACAAACACATCACCTACATGGACCTGTTTTCTTCTGGTGGCTTCTTTCAAGAGAAACCAGCCCCTTGACGGAGACTTCTACAGTGCAGCAGATACATAAACATGAATGAATAACTAACTATCCTCTTTGGTCCATTTACCATACTCAGCACTACTCACTAGCAAAGGTTAATACCAAATGGGATTTGTCCTTTTAATTACTTAAATGTAAAGTTTACACTAAATAGCACAATACTCAAGTAGAGTGTTCCAAGGCAAGATAGTACAAAATCACTTTCTTCTTTAACTCAAAAATGCAAAAAATGGGCCTCCTAGGTTTGTAGAAAACATTTACATTGTTAGTAGTATGGTAGCAAAGAAGACAGAAGGCGTAAGGATAAGCTTCATACAAATGCCAATGCAGAAAAGGAAAGGTAATTCAAACTTCAGTTGTGTTTTTCCCTAGCTCTGAGCAGCATCATTTCTAACTGCTGCTGTGTACTGCACCAGTAGTAAATTCAGCCTGCTACTTTCTTAGCCTCCTACAGCACGGAAAGTTTGAGACAACCCATCCTGCTCCTCCTTAGGTCCCTACTACCCTTAAACTTTCAGAAGACTCAACTTATATAAAATAAATCTGAAAATCTTGGCAGATAGTCATAAAGAAATACATTGTTACATGTCTAGAAGTTGAAGAAAAAAACTCAACAAAACACTGCTTTCCACAAGGACTCCACCAATGAAAGTGTTGCTATGTATTATTCCCGTGTTTATAGACTACTGTTTGTAAATGCTGTTATGCTTTTTTTTTTTAAAAAAAAAAAAAAAAAAAGGTATCTTTTCTAAAAGACTGATGCTCAGGAGGGAAGAGAAACACTTTGAAAGGAATGGTTTTCACCAAAATAATCCATGGTACTGGATTAGCATAGACTCAGGCAAAGTTAATGCACTCTGTAGTTAAAATACAGTTGTGCAAGTATTCTGTAGCATTCTCTGGCTAGAGAGGCCATCTGATCTCACTGACTCTTCCAAGTTCGTTCAGCTGCTCTGCATGTTAGAAAAAGTGTTATTACTGCCACCAGTTACTGTTGAACAAAGATAAAACCTGCATTTTTGAAGTCAAAAATGTTTCTGCTAAATCTTTAGGGAGGTGGTTCAAATTCTATCCCTGCATGAAGGCATGGAAAGAATCCACTGCCCTCATACAGCCCTTTATTTTCTGGGAATAATGATAGAACCAGTGTTCAGTTTCGCCAATTTTGTTATATTAAGACCGCAGGCAAAAATTTTAAAAGCCTTATGAAACCACAGTTTTGTGTTAATAGTTGCTGATAAAATTATTTATTAGAAGCAGCTTACATCATTGGTTCAGATAAAACACAGCACAACTGAAGTCGGCTTTTAATCTTGCCCAATATATGAGAGCATGAGGATACAGTAGGTTGTTAACAACAAATCCCAACATCATACATCTTCCTTCATAAAAACATATTTTAATAGCTATACAGTAACTTTTCCTCCACAGTCACTCTCAAAAAATTTTTCACTAATATAATCCATAGAAACATTTTCCTCTGGTGATTTATTTGTGACTATGACAGGTGCTCACTGTGCTAAAAAACCTTTCTCTGTGCACGGCCTGTACCTGAGCAAGTAATGACCATCAGAGCCCTTTTGGAAGAAATGCCCTGCAGCACAGCTAGAAGAGATATTCCTGGAATAGCCATTCACACTTCAGGTAGGTGAACATATGCTATTACCAGCACCTGTGGGTTGTGGGGGTTTCTCATTTGTTCTTCATTTCCATCTATTCAAAGCACCTCTTCAGCTCCTTTGGTGTATTCAGTTGCCAGGAACATCCTTCCAGGTCATGATATCTATGTTCAATTTATCTTTTCATTTCTTTTCTTTAAGTATATTTAAGGCAACTCTTCAACATTCTACTTGCCTTTTGCAGCCATAAGTTCTCCAGAACAAGGGATCTTTTGACATAACTTTCCTAATTACAAATAATTAGGCCAAAGATTTATTAGCTGCACTAGTATGTCCACTTCCCAGTTGTTGTCCATTATGTTGTAAAGTCACTAAACACATTTAAATGTATTTTATAAGGATGCACGCTGCCCTGAGTTTTTATTATACAGTATGATCTATATGAGCACTGAGGTAATTCAAACTTTACAGTATCTGTCTATCATTTTCCTTAAATGTATCTAGTCACTGAGCAACCCTGGAAGCTGCGTTTTTACTACAAAAAAAAAAAAACCAACCTCCATTATCCAGATTAATTATCCATGAAGGTGATTCCACCTAGAGAACTTGCTCAAAACTTCTGGTGTGGTAGCTCTACTAACTTTTCTAAAGCTGTCACTTTTGTTGCACTCACACTCTTCTAAAATGCTTATTTTCATTCCCTGTCACCCACATCAAGAGATTCCCTTATCACAGGTTTGATTTTACTTTTGTACTTGCAATACTCAGGTATTTCCTAGTCAGCTTTACAGGGTAATGTGCATCCTCAGAGGGGAAAAAAAAAAAGCACGAGAAAGCAGTGAAGAAAAAGATATGTCAGAGAGTATTAAAGCTGAAAGACAATTGCCATCACCCTCAGTTTTAATCATCGTTACCACTATGGAAAAATCAGATGAACCAAGGACTAGTAAAAGATAACCACTTCCTTTCAGTAATTAGAAAATGGACCTTTCTGATGGTCACAACAGAAACGCTGGTAATAAATATGAAATATTTATATAAAAGCTTTCTTCCATTTTTCTTACAATTGCCCAAAGCAAAGTACAGTGGACATACTATCTGTCCCTGTTTTCAAGGTACACCGAACTCCAGAGCTACACATGCTCAGGAGGTTCTGAAACTTGTCAAGAGTGATTTGTGCAAATGTTTGCCAGCAACACTACCAGCTACATATGGATGTGTCAACTAAAAAAACCCCATACAATTTCCCAATGCAACATGTCTTGCTGCTGTTTCAAAGTATATGAATGTGTGGTGGATCCTCATAATCATACAAAGCATTCTTTTTGTAGAATGCCTCATTAGCAGACATAGCCTTTCATTTTTAAAGGTAGATTTCTGTATTTCATGTTTGGTCAAAAGGTCTGTGAATTGATAAACAGCATTTTAATTATCCATTTAGAAGTGTTCAGTAAATGATCACAGAATGGTTGAGGTTGGAAGGGACCTCTAGAGGTCACCTGGTCCAACATCCCTGCTCAAACAAGGCCACCTAGAGCCAGCTTCCCACAGCCATATCCAGATGGCTTTTGAATGTCTCCAGGGACAGAGACTCCACAACCTCCCTAGGCAACCTGTGCCAATGTTTGAAAACCAGAAAATTCACTTACTGCAGGAGATGTCAATTTGTGCCCATTACCTCTTGCCCTGTCACTGGGCACTACTGAGAAAAGCCCGACTCCTGCTTCTTCATTTCCTCCCACCAGATATTTATACACAAGGATGAGATACTCCTGAGCCCCTCCTCATATGAAAGATGCTCCAGTCCCACAGGATTTCTGTCGCCATGCACTGGGCTTGTTCTAGTAAGTCCATGTCTTTCTCATATTGTGGAGCCCAGAACTGGATCGAGCACTCCAGGTGCAGCCTCACCAGTGCTGAAAACAGGGGAAGGAACACCTCCCTCGACCTGCTGGCAACAATTCTCCTAATGCAGCCCAGGAGGCCGTTGGAAAATTCTCTAAAATGACCTATAAAAACCTCTGTCTCCAACTCCCATAAATCTGGGAGGGTGGGAGGGGAAAAAAAAAAAAAGTCTAATATATGTTCAGACACCATAGCAATCGGATTATAATCAAAAAAGGTATCTACAGAGTAACTTCCTGTAGTACTTCCAAGATTAGCCTCGGTTATACAAACAATATCCTACAGTGAAGTATTGTCTGTGACAATAGGATACAAGATGTGAGGTTAATACTGTAAAAAAAGTTCACACAGAGTTAAGACTTTTGTTGATGACAGCAATATCCCTCATCTTCTGTGTGGTAAACAGGTAGTATTTACATGCGATGTGGCTGTCACCTGAAATTCAATGCTCCAGGGAAGCAGCAGTACCTTATTAAAAAGAGTAAGAGTGTGCTACTCCCTAATGTGCAAGTTCTTTACATGTATAAATTAACTTTTATCTACATTTAGATTTCACACAGAAACTGTGAGATATAATGCAACTCCAGAAAGTCAAGCAAAGGGCTACTAAGATTATTCAAGGGACTGAGCTATCTCCCCTATGATGAAAGGTTGAGAGCTGGGCCTGGATCAGATGACCTCCAGAGGTCCCTTCCACCTCAACCAATCTGTGCTTCTGTGAAGTTGTCAGAGCTCATACTTTTTAGTTGTGACTGAGAAAGCAATTCTGACACATAATTTATAAAAATTAAGGATACACAATTTCTCCAGTGGAGTGGTGAGCAGGAAGTTAAATAATGAAGAAAAACACCCACATCTGTTAAAGTAGTCAACAGCCCAGAAGCTAAAACTAATCTCGCAAAATGAATGCAGGTTCATCCTCTTTTGTAGTACAAATATGGGGTTTTGAGTTCACTCCTCCATCCCTCCCTCTACGAAAAGTAATCTCATCTCACTATGCTCAAAAGATAGCATCTCAAAGCCATTTTCCCCTCCTTATTACTGATAATGTAAGGACAAACAGCTTAAAAGTTGTTACAGTTAACAGAAACCATAAGCACTTTATCTCAGGAAACTCTTCTTAAAGATGCAGAAAGATCATTCACGGTTAATCCAAACTAAATTTAGCATTATACACACAGAGTGTATGAGTAACTAAAAGTTCCACCAACTGCCTTTGCCAGTCCTCTGCTTGTTGATAGTCAAGCTCCTTAGTAGCTACCACATAGCTTCTCGCCCTGCTGCACAGACACCACTAAGATATTCACCTGAGCCTACATAACTCATTAGGCAAAGCACTCCTAAAACAGCGCTCTGCTTTTGATTTCCAAACTAGATAGGATTCCCTAAGTAACACTTTACTGCACTGAAAACACATACTCTTGCCCACTGTGCTCTTCATTTCTTCTTTTCAAACTCCTCAGCTTTATGCCCAATGTACCTTGTTATGCCATTAGGCTCCTCTCTAGTAATCACAGACATCACTTGTGACACAGAACAGCAGGTCTCTCAGGGAAGAAAATATGCTCCAATGCAGATCTGGTATGTACATCTTCAGTACTACCAGTGTGATTTTAATATTAAGACTTACTCTATTATACCAGAAAAATAAGTTAGACAGATTTCAAAGATTTTACTTAAGGCAAGCCAGATGTGTTCATTACTTAAGAAAATATATTTGTAAGGGGACACAAAAAAATGTATACATGAGAAAGGCTCCTACTTGTTTTTGCAATGATAAACCACAACCACACATACATGGAAAGCATTTTAGACTACACTTCTGAAGACACAGCAAAACAGCAAACTATTTCTTGAGAAACCAGCCACCTACAGACAGACAAGTCCCTCTCCACTTGCTAAATGAGAGCACTGCAAAGTAGAACCGTACTTCACTCAGTGTTAAGAGCAAATGCTGTTCTGCCCTAAACTGTGTAAGATCAGATATAACAAAGCAGTTTAATCCAGAGAGAAATCATGCACCAAAAAGTAAGGCCAAAATTGTAAGTCCTCGGATGATGACTTGATTCACAGTTTACTCAAGTTAATGACAAGACTCCAACTCCTGCAGATTTCAGCGGGTTATGAAACAGGTCCTGCAGAGGGAAATGTTCCAAGTCACAAACAGCATGGCATATTTTGATACCTAATTGCCACCACTGCCTATGAAGAAATCCCTGGTGTAAAATAGAGAACAAATACAATAATCTTGCTTTCTCATTTTAAAAATGGCATGAAAGGAACAATAAAAGAAAGTTATTGAAGAGAACTAGATTGTTCCCAGCTGTTATCATAAAATACTACAGCTGTTCGTGTCATTGCAGCTAATGACCAGTTGCACTTTTTCAAAGATTGTAACACAGTATGACCATTGTAATCTACATCAAACCAACACTTGGCAAGCATGATGGAAAAGAGACTAAAAAATTATTTAAATTGTTTGTTTTGTTTTTTTTAAAAAACTTTCTGTTCATGGGTTGCTTTTTGTGTTTGGGGGGATAGGAAGGGATTTTGTATGAATGGTTCTGCATTCAAATTGTCAATTATGTTAAACTGCTTAAAAGATGATGGTAAATAAATGGTATTAAGTTATTAAAATTGTCTTTCCCAGTAATAAAAGCAGAATTCAGCCAAGAAATCCTGAATTTGTTATTGAAAAGAAGTGTGCTGAATAAAACTATCTCAAGGCCAAAGTGGCTGATAAAACATCTTTTCTCTGGAACTAACAACAGGGTGAGCTTCCCTATCAAGACAATTTTAATTGTTTTGTTTACTGTACTATATGTGAACCAAATCAGATTTTTTATAAGAATTCAAATACAAAAAGAAAAGGTTAAAATAGAAAAAAACTCACACATATAGACACAGAAAGAATTTTCAGATTCAACTCTCTCTACTGGAGCATTACTTCTTAACAGATGAAGAAAAAGCTAAGGCAAAGTATATATTCCTACATCAAGTCTCCACAGTACCTGAAACATACTATTTCAGGTAATTTTGTGTCACTTCTAGAGAAAATGGATTATGTGTTCCCCTCCAGCCATGTGCCTTCCCCTCAAAACTCACCCATACAGAACTATAGACCACAAAGAAGTCGCAAAACTTGCACGGATTTTTTTTTTTTCTTCCCTAGTTAACAATGAAATCATTAATTTATTAAGAAAACTAGCATTCATGTTACCAGTTTCTCCACTTCAGGACAGAAGAGCACTTCCAGAAGAATTCCAGACACTTCAGAAAGACTAATCATACACAGCATACACCCACTTTCATAGGAACCAATCTGGGACTCAATAACAAGTAACAAATACAGTCTCAGCAAAAGAAGAGTAGAAACGAAGCATCCTTATCCAAAGAAAGAGACAAATAATTGTTAAACACGTACTCATAACCAAACACAGCAACAGAAAACATGTCAGAAGCCAGGCCTCTTTTTCTCACTTTGGGCCATCTATCTAGATTGAAAAGGATTTCTTTCCAAATGATGGTTACTTCGAAACATGAACAATGCAGGAACTTTGCTTTATGCGGCCACACAATTACTGAGCTGTCATTATCAGCAAGTTAAAAAAAAAATAATTTAAGAAGTCACACAAGCTACCTTCAGACACTCACAAAAGCTTAAATTAAAAATTAAAATCTAATCACACACTAAATTAGGCCAAAAACCTGTAGTTTGGATTCTATTAATTAAGCCTATTGAACAATACCCAGAATGAGTGTTAAAGACTGTCTGCAGCATCACATCTGCATAACCCATTATTAACACATGTTATTTCCACCATTCCAATCAGAAGTTCAAAGTGCACTTCCTTTCTTGTGGCAACACTATGCAGGCTTGGTATTTCTGTATAATTAGCAAGTATCAGAGCCAACATTACA
The DNA here is from genome assembly GCF_003259725.1 of Athene cunicularia. Lineage (NCBI taxonomy): Eukaryota > Metazoa > Chordata > Aves > Strigiformes > Strigidae > Athene > Athene cunicularia. The sequence continues at coordinate 18,532,165 of NW_020799099.1, read as the reverse complement.
GCAGAATTTGCTCCATAGCAGGTTAGTTATACTTTTTCACTCCACTCCATCTGTTCTCTATTGTGCGACAGTCAGGATGACTAAAGGAAAGTTTTTTTTGGCCAATGCAAATCCAATGCAATAAAATGCCTAAACTGTATATGTCTCTAAAAGATGGGATGTAGCAAAACAATATGGTGTAGAATACTCATATTGTTATACCAATACCTGTGTCCATCAGTACATGTTTAATCCCATTACAGCACTTCTCAATTTTGTAAGTCCTGTAATGCAGCAGACTTCAATTATTTTATTAAGTCATTATGTGCCTACCTGAAAGATGAAAAAATAGCTATTACTATTGGAAGACTTAATGCAACCATATTTTAGTCTAGTTTTCTTTCTTTACCATAAAGATTTTGCAGAATCTCTACACAGACTAGGTTCCACACATTTTATGTTTAGAATTCAAGCTGGAGGTTTTAAAGCTCACTCATCTGTGATGAGCTTCAGGGGGTTTTATCAAGTATTACCAACTTCACCAAATCCTGCCTTCTGTTGCTAACCATAATAACTTCTGTGTCTGATTGCAAAGACACCAAAGCATGAGTGCTTATACTGTCTCTCCAAGTTAATGAAAACACACCACTGTCTATGCTAGCCCTCAGAGACTTTTGCAAACTACACGTTAAAACTAACAGTCACGCTGTGAGTTTTTAACATTACTGCTAAGCAACCTGCAAGCAGCAGCTGAACTGCAAAATAGAGACATCCTTCTGTGACAAGTTGGGTAGAGCTTGAGCAGCACACTGATAGTGGATATTCACTGAAAAGAAAGCTAGAGTCAGCAGTTGGCTGCAGAATTACAACAGAAGCCTGAGGAAGGGGCAGAATATACTTCCCCTATTCTCACATGCTTCCCCAGGCACCTTCAGATGCCTATAGACGCACCAAAGGAAAGACACCATGTTCAGTGAACCTCTTGCATTAGGTACACACACCCAAATCACAACTACAAGGCATCACTTACACTGTTCAACATTCTCAACAGTAAGTATGAGAACAATAAGGAGAAAAAAAGTTCGTAGGAAAGGAACAGACAGGAAAAGAAAGGACATATTGAAACATAAAGCCAACTCACCAAAAATAAAAGGACGCTGCAACAGGAGTACAGCACAGTTTTATTTCTAAGGAGAAAGAAGTCTGAGTGGTAGATAATCCTCAAACTAAATTTTTTTAAAAAACTTCATTAAGTACATCCTAAAAGGACATAATGTCATTCATCTACACGTTAAGCATATCCAACCCCCAGACACCCAGAAATTCTAACTAAAACCACCATTTTTGAACTCTAGTGCCCTTCCACTCTGCTCCTTCCCTCTCCAGCTCCAAACATAAATGGTTTTAGTTGGAAATTAGTTGGAGATTGAATTAGGATGCCAACACAATCTTAGATAAGACAGTCATGTTCTCCTCATACAGCAGCGTTGCCATATCAACATTAACATGACTAACTTCGCTTATAAATATAGATATCATAGTCACTTTAAAATGCACGTAAATGACTGTCAAGGAGGTACTACTCTGGAGGTGTTATTTCAACAGTAGTGGCTTTCTGGTAGAGGAGTAAGTAGGGTAGGAATAAGTAGTTCAGGTTTTTAATCTTCAAATGAAAAAATTTACCATCGTAGCACTTATTGTCTCCGTGTTTCTACACACACACACACACACACACACACACACTTCTATCTCTTCCTTCATTCAATAATTGAAGGAAAACAACAAGAATGTACCTGGGGTACAACCTTCAGCAATAACACATCTTAATCTACAACCTGAGTGACAGATCACTCAATGAGTCACGCACTTACATGAACTAGGCTGCACAGAAGCTATAATATTTTTCAGAACCGGGACGATACTTTCCACCATTATTGATTGAGTAGCCATAAAATGATCTTTTATGGGAGAAAGTCAAGGTAAATGACTGATAATCAGAACAGGAAGTTATTTAAGTGTTCAGCTGAAAAACCATTATGCAATAGTAACTTGCATTTGACTTGTGAAACCACATACAAAAGAATATAAGAAGGCACCTTTTCATGAAGATGATTTGAAGTGGCTTTTACTTCAGAAACTTGTGGCTTCTTTTATGGCACGCCTGAGAAGTGTTAAACAGTATCTCTGTATCTTAAAATACTCTTAAGGAAGTACTTTTCTCCACATTCTTTAAAGGTCCAAAGAGGGAACTACCCCACTACATGCTGCTTCAACATTACTGGGAAGCCTTGGATGAATTAACATTCATATTTAAAACGAAGTACTGACTTTAAATTATAGTCCTGCTTTTGTACTCTAAGTAGGAGCTACTCAGCAAAATAGAATGAGCTGAAAACCAAGATGAGTTTGGAGTATCCAAGCTACAGGTACTTATTTATTGACATTAACCAAAATTACTTTTGACAGAAAATCCCTTCAGAATACCAGACAGGAAAGAATGTGACAAGTTCTGGAAGTCATGGAGCTACAAAAAATAAAATATCAAGTTATGTTATCAAAGGCAAATATATTTTGCATTTGATCTTCCTGCCACAACCTGCATAGAAAACCAAGAATAACCATGCAATACTTATCATCTTTAAGTGGGATGCATGCAATGGAAGTAGATACCATTCAATTTGGGAATGGATAGCAGAGAGGAAACAACTGTTCCGTACAACATCCCCCTATGGAAAATGACCTCAACTGTCTCATATTTTCCAATTAAGTTAAATGCTGATAACATCCATCATGAACTTCTCTTTCAAGTTTCTCACCACCACCAGTGGTATCAAAAGCACCAGCTCTCGATAGGCTCGGCCAAAAAGAGCAGGTAACAGAAGACTGCTTTAGACACAGAAACAAAAGCAACTTCATCCCTCACCTCATTATCAGTCTGAGACAGCACACTCAGTGAGCCACTCTCATAATACAGACCATGAGAAAAGCCTCCCACCTATGCAGTACAGCAAGAACTACACAAGAAAGGCACCCTTCAGCGTGAGCACAATTCTTCCCCTACGCCCATAGAGCAAAAGACTTGTTTTGCTAAAGGGCTTATTTACAAAATGATCTTAATGACTAAGAGGTTCAGTGAGTTCACAAATCAAAATAAATCATCAGCTTTATTACACAAGCATAACTGTCAAGCACAGTACTTTGGTTTTGTTTCAGTTTCTCATTACTACATTCACAATCCTTTAGAAGTGTCACACACCCGTCACACATATATACAGGTTTACACTGTGTAAAATACACAAAGACTGCAGTATCCAAGCAGCATCCAACTGACAGAACACACTGGTCTTACAAGTATTAACTTAGTTTTGACCATGAGATAAGAACAAAGTAGTTACATTTAAGAAAATAACAAGCCAAACTAATTTTTTTTCTTAAGTAACCATAAGCCTATGCAAGTATATTGAGTTGTTTTCTGCTCTCAGCTGCATCTCATATACGCTTGCTTTACCAAGGTACCAGGGGATATGCAATTACAGACTTACCAAAGCCAAGGTGAAGGATCACCCATTCCTTCAAATGAAGGTAGAAGTGGATGGAGGAGATCTGATAATCCCCAGCTGTACCAGTGCCACCTTTCTGACAAGAGCTGAAGGTGGATTCTCTAGTTAAATAACACTTCTTAAACCCAGATGCAGGCTTCCTCAGAGCAAGCAAGCACATTACAGAAAAACAGAGCCAGCTTTCCTATGCCAGAGCAACTCCTTCCTTTCCCTTATGAGAATCAGGCAGATTCTGAATCTTCAGCACCCTCAGAAGAGGGGCACATAGCCATTTACACTACTGTCATTAGACAGCTATAACTATCCCAGTAACACTGATCCTTATAATACATTTCCTAACACTCAAATTTACACCAAAATATATATAAATTTCACCAATGTGACTGACATTCAGGTCATCACACAGTTACTCAAATAAAAAAAACAAAAAAACAAACCCACAGAAGGGCAGCCCAGCACTTGCAGGATACATCTATGCTGGAAAAATTGCACTTGATTCAGACCAAGACTGAGACAGGCTTCTGCAATACAACAATACTGGATTCCAGCCTGGAGCAAAAGCCTTTGGCAAGTACACACAAGTCTCCCTGGACTAATGGAAACTCTAAACTTCATTGCTAATTCCCATTATTGACAGCATTTCACCTTTCACAAATCTGAAATTAACACTGATGGCTGACATACTGATCATGAGCTGGCATTCATATTATATTACAAACAACCAACAGCCTGAACATTAGAAGACCATTAACAATGACACAGTTTAAAATCCAGAGACAGCAGAGACCTGTATCTAGTTTTTTTGGGTGTTGTCAATTGTTGATATAACTGTGTATACCTCCACATGCAACGCACAGAGGAAAAGGAGACTGCCAACACCAAGGTTCACAAGCCATGGCAGGAGCCCATCTAAACAGCCAAGACAAAAGGATTTCCTTAAAAGTCCATTTTCTTTCAAAGAAAAGGAAAAAAAAAAAAAAAAGAAAAAAAAGAAAATGGGAAAAAAACCAAAACCACTCAAAAAGTGCATAACCATCTGACCTGCCCAGAAGAATCAAAACAATCGTTGTACCTAGCTAACAGCAAGATTTCCAAGAAATACTGACTTTACTTTTTGTGTGACCACTCCAGTTCACTTTCAGTTTTTATTTAGGATTACTCTGCTTTAGATCAGTATTTCTAGAAGGCAGTAATGCAACACTGAATATTCTGAAGAGGTCAAGTAACACGATACATAGATTTTTCCCTCCAGGTCAGTGGGGTTCAAATCTTACTAATGTCAGTAGTGACCAAAAGCTGTTGACATCAGACAGCTGTTATGTGACCCATGAGGAATGAGCTAGTATCCTCAATCCAGTTTTTCCTGGACAGGTATTCCTACCTTCACAAGAACAACCAAGCCCACACTGGCTGTCAAGTCCCAGGAGTTAAAAGCAGTGTGTATAAGGAGTAGCCTTCTCAGTCCTGAAGGAGAACAAGAACTTTAAGACAGCTCTGACCAGCTGAAGACTGCATCATACCTCTTACCAAAAAGCAAGAAATTTCAATTAATACATATGTCAAGTCAGCATCTACTGCAATGGTATGTGGTCCTGAGCCTTGATTCCACAAGCTTCTGAATGTACAGGTTATTGTATTTGCAGCCAACAGACCAAAGTATTGCTCCTTCACAGGATCACAAAATCCAGAGAGCAAAGGTGAATTATCTAATTTGCAACGTAACATATGTACCATCTCAAGGAGAGCACAAGAGTAAATCAAAAAAAGTACTTCTCAAACCATAACTGCATCCTCTGAATTCACATACTTTTTTCCTTTAGCTCCACAGAACAGACTTTTGCCAACTTCAACATAAGTTAGTTTGCTTCTGAAAACTTAACAATACACAGACTTGAATTTCTTCTATACATTGCTCATTGCACGACAGTATCAGATCCAAAAATTTCACTCCAACCACCAAATGTAATTGTGCATTAGCTGCATAACAGAGGTGGGAGAAGACCAGGACCTTATAAGAATAAGGCTTTTTCCCCTTCTCCAAAAGCACGTTTCATTTTTGATTCAAATCACTAAGCACAGTTCAGGCAATTCAACACAAAGCAAAATGAGTCTGAGATTAAGTCTTCATCTATGGAAATACTCCACTTCTCAGTATATTTGAGTTTTTTAAGTGTGAGAAGACAAAACAAAAATCCCACAGCAACTCCCCAAAGAGTCAGCCCTCAGCCACAAACAATCTGCATGAAGCTGCCAGAACCGTAACCTCTCCAAACCCACCTCGCCATTACATAATGTGCCCAGCCAGGATTTTCACCAGTCAGCCCAGAATTGTTGTTAGAAGGAGACCTCTCCTGTCACACACCAGCAAAAAAACACCAAACTCAATAAAAACAAGCAAAAAACCCCACACAAGGAAAGAGAAGAGAGAGTTTAATCCAGAGCCTACATCCACAGGGTAAAGACACTGCCTCTCCAAGTAAGCTTTCATATGATACTCTGACTTTAAAAAAATAAAAAGCTGTTTTCACAGGTTATATCCCACTAACATCAGATTATCTGTTTTTCCTCTCTAAAATACTAAGGCTCTCCAACTACTTTGCATAGTGTTTACAAGATGCCTTTTTATTTTTTCAATTATTCCTTATCCATTTAACACTGCAAGCCTAATTCAGTTGTTCATCTCCAGAAGGTACAAATCATGTCCTATAGGAAAGAAACAACAAAATAATATTTTCCTGTCTCTGTTATTACCACCAATTATTTTCTTACTCAGTTTCCTTACAGTGTATATGAAGGCAGTGTGAAGTGCCTATGATACAGCAAAGAATAATCCTATTATGAATCAGTTTACTGTGTACTACTCTCTTTGGATGCTAATTTAAAACCTTAAAGAGATTTCAATATTTAATAAAGGACTGAACTAGTTAAATCTTCACATCTCCAATGAAGCACTGACACTGTGAGACAACAGTTAACAGGTGAGATGGACACCTAAGCAGCACGTATGTTCTGTTCTTTTTATTCAATAGTTTAACTCAGTTAAAAGTTGATTTCTGTTTTAGTCGCACTATAAAAACTTGGAACCATACATACTTCTAAGTTTTCTTAGAAATGGTAGTTTCAGATGTTTGAGATACTACATGTGTGAAAAATGCAAAAAGCGATTACTGACAAAATAGATTGAGAAGTACTGAAACCATTGAGGGTTTCATAAATACAGACGTAATTCCTATTCATGATGAACATCAACTTAAGCCAAAGGAAGTTCTGTCGCAGCGAAGATCAGGACATTTGGTCATGTGTTATGACCAAGGCAGATTTAAAAAAGAAAAAAACAGTTAGGCATCCCATAATCACGACGTCTTCCCAATGGGATGGTCATTTGCTGTTTCTACAGAAGACAAGCATCAGCTAAACATTCCAGGCTTCTTCTAAAGCCTACTCTTAGTGTGATTTAACAGACTGACTACTTAAACAAGCAGTAAATATTCCAGATATTAGAAGATAAAGGTGAATTCAAGTAATTTTAAAAAAATATTTATCCTGCTAGAAATTACGTTTCTTGCAACATCTGAAGATCTAAAATTTCATTTGGAGGGAAAAAAAATTAAGAGGGGGAAAAGGCATAAGAAGGTTAGTGTAAATATAAACACAAAAATATAAACAATATGCCTTTCCAAATAATATTTACATTGAGTGTTTAGTTTGGGTGTACACTCATGTAAATACAAAAGTGTATGTATTCCCAGGCCATTTCAGTTTCCAGACTCCTGGGTTCTGGAAGGATGGATACTGCATCCAAGACCTGTGCTCTCCACCGCTACCTGTACTGGTACAGGGGTTAGAACCTAACCAGATGGAATACACTGTATCCAAGAGCACCCAGCTATGTGGCCGGGGGTGGGAGGAAACCAACCAAACCGAAACACCAAACCCCTCAATACACACGCACTCCGCACGTACCGAGAAATGCACGTGTGCAATTTGTATCAGGCACTGCCCCGGTAAATAAGATCTTGGTCTGTGCTGCAAGGCACAATGTGTTGTTCGGCCAAACCCTCGTTTGTTTATACGGCCGAGGCTCGCAGCACACGCATACCTTCGAAACCGAGCAAAAATCATGGAGCCGATAGGTGTTTGCGCCGAGCACCCCCACGCACATCTGCACGCACACGCGGGTGCACGGCCACGGTACGCCTGCTGGATAACTTCACATCCACGCAGGCCGGGCCGTCAGTAAGAGACGGCGATGGAGGAGCAGAAGGAGGAGGAGGAGGAGGAGGAAGAAGCTGCCTTCGCCGCCTCCCACAGCACCCGCGGCCCATCGCCCCCCTGCGCCCACGGGCCTTCACCCCCGCCCGGCATCCCCGCCGCGGGTGCCGCGGGGGCGGCCCTGCAGGAGCGGGG
>NW_020799099.1:18502001-18524169 GCF_003259725.1 Athene cunicularia | reverse complement strand
AGGGGGTGGGCGGACGCGACCCCAGCCGGGGCCGGCCTGCTCGAAAGGGAAACCGCTTGCGTGACGTCCTTCAGTCTGGGGGTTTGCTAATCCATCCCCCCGGGACGAGACTCTCCGTTAGAGACAAAAGTAAAAATACGTCCATCTCCCCAGGCGTACCCCGTGCTCGGCGCACCTGGCGCAGGTCAACTTGCGGAGCGGGCTGGCGCGGGTTGCAGGGCTCGGCCTTGCTGCTGGGGCCCGTCCAGCCTCGCCGTCTGCTCAAACTGCCCAGCGAGGACAAACGCAATGCTCGAACACGGGGTGTAAAAGTGTTCGTTGTCCCCGGTTGGAAGACCACAACTCCTCATGTTTCTGGGGGACTGGAACGTAATTTACATTTGTGACAGCGTCCCCCATGGCTCCAGACGACATAAATGTTGTTTATGGCTTGTTTATACATGTAGATGTTCAGGAGGAGCTATTCCTGACTAATTTCATGACTAATTTCCAGAATAAGGCTGAGCTGTTCCGGTTTAGTTTAACACTGTGAGTTTTAATTAAAGAGGAAAATAGGGCACACCTATTCTGGAAGAGGGATGTTTACAGAGTTGTTGAATAACTTATGTGTAGATGAGCCAAGAATCAACAGACACCTAACCCAGCTTCCCATTTCCCTCCAGGGTGATGTGCAAGTTGCTTGCTTAGCAGATACTATTGCTTAGAAAGCCACAAAGAAAAGGAGATGGCAGTTATGACACATGTTCTCTGCCTTGATTTTCCTGACATTTTTAGGGGACATTTTGTTGGCTGTCCTTGTGGTATTTTCACTGAACACGGGAAGACATTGTATGTAACTGACATTCAGTACAACAGCATGAGTTCTCAGCTTGTTCCGACAACCATGGTGAGCTCCATGTGGTGGGACCGTCCTTTTGTCCCACGAGCACAAACTCGCTGAGTAATGAAGTTGCCATCTGAGATTCCTATCGTGATGGTAACACAAGAAAAAGAAACAGAGCTACCGCTCTAGCAAGGGTATTTTATATATGCCCAAACAAATCCTGAAGCCCATGACAAGTCTGCAGAAGGCTCCCCATATGTTAGGCATAGTTCATGAAGCACCAAATGCATGGAAGAATCTGGGCAGAAGAAACCCTACAACTTCATCCCCACTGCTGGGGAGCGCTGCTTAGCGGCACTCGGTGCTTGGACACAGAAGGAGAAGCAGCATGTTAGGAATGCAGTACGGCCAGTCAATTCAGGTATTGCCTACACCTTGTGGGCCACAGCTTCATGAGACGCGGAGGACCAGTTTGGATCCGTTCTTCTGTGACTGCGGGCTGTTTGCATGAGTCACCTGGATTCTTCTTGATAGGCTGCAGTAACAGAGGCTCTGGGTCTCTCCAGATTACACTCGCTCCCCCATTAGTCACGGGACAAGACTTCAGCTCTGATTTTTTAACAAGAAAGTATGATTATTGTTGCTGCTATATAAAGACATTTAGTGTCACAGCTCCTGCATGTTTATATTAATTCTGAAAGCTATCAACAACTTTTTTATAAACAGTTTTCCTTTGCTTTTAAGTTTTCAATTATGCCATTCAGGCTAAGTTCCTTCATTCTATCTTGTGGAGAGTCTTGATTATCCATCTGTTGAATGCATTTAGTCTTCCTTTCCAAGATAGAATTCCCATTTCAGGTAATTTCTTCTAAAGAAGAGTTTTCAAACAAGCTGTCATAAGACAAAGGTGAGTACCACTGCCAAATACCACGTATCATACCACTTCTGCAAGGCATGATACAGCCAAGATTCAGATCACAAGTATAAGACCTCATGACTACTCTGTCATGGTGTGGTGCAATCCTAACCCCATGACTTGTTTCAGGAGCATTTGCAAAAGCCTCATCTTTGCTGTGAGGGAGAGAAAGGAAGACAGAGAAATCACCGAACATCATTTTTGTTCTCCCATAATGGTAACAGAGTAGAAAAATTCTGTATTTCAGATCTATGTTAGTAGTAAAGGTTGTAAAACTATTCCTTATTACTGATATCTGTCCTTTTTCCCCCATCTACACAGGTGGTCCTTTAGTTTTTTCTCACAAAGATCTCCTTTACCATAGATGGATTTCTTTTTCATGGGATCAGAGTCCTATTAGATTCCTTTTTCTCATACAACAATAGGAGGAGACCATGAAGATCACATCTTTGAATGGAAAGAACACAGGCCATGGATTCTGGGAAAATTCTAACACCACTTGACCTCTTGTATCACCAATCTCTAGTAGCATCGTTAGTCATTTCATCCCTTAGTAGACTAGAAGCCCAGCATGATACATTGGAGGCTCTGATCTTCTGAAGAGCAGTCACTTCTGATCACAGATTTCGGAGACAACAGTTGTGAGAGCCGGGGGAGAGAGAATTTTTTCAAGTCTGAAATAAGTCAGTCCCCACCTCTTTGCCTCATATGAGTGATTCTTTTCCATTTTAGCTGAGACATGACAATTCTTTTAAGCACACAGCAGCTTCAGAAAGCAGCAGCATCCAGCTAAAGTGGAAGGAGGAATAAATGCCCATACAATGAGAAGGCAGTAATTTTAAGCCAGAGTTTCATAAAGACATACAGACTAACGCATTCCAAAATTTGTCATAGGTCCCATGAAAAATTAGCAATCTAGTTGCCTGGACTTTATTTCAACAGCAAGATGAAGATTATCTTCTACAAATGTAACCATATGTTGCACACTGACTCAACCAATTAAGATACTGGTTTACACTATTGATTGTAAGAGATAGCATTTAAAATTTTAATCATTATTATTAGAGAAAAACTGTTCTAGCTACAGGGAGTCTGTCCTTCACACTTTAGCTTTTAGCCCCTGGAAGTTCTGGCTTCACATGTAATAAATGCAAGTTTGACAGTATCTTGGAAGTAAAGGGGAGTTAGAGAGCGTTCTTGAGTACTATGAATGCTGCATTTGGAAAATACGTGCAACGAGGTTAGTCTGGATATTTGTACTGCCTTATCTGATTATTTTCCTGATTTTTCTTTTAAGACAGACTTGTAATTGTTTGTTTACTTCCCTTCAATATAAAAAGTAATGGGAATTCTTAACATCTGTGTATCTAAGGCTATTGCCTGGGCCATAATCTCTATAACACACTTGTCTACAAGTTTAAAACCACTACGTACTAGTCTGTGTTGACAGTGCATTTTCAGGATATGCTCCACAGTGGAATCAGTGTTCTGTTACAGCCCATGCACACAGCACTGACTATAATACAAGCACCTAAAACTTCCAATAGAACTATGTTTGTCTGCATCTGACCAAAATAAATTTCATAGTAAGTGCTGCTTACTAGCCTTCGAAAGCAGATACAGTTTATCAGTACTCCACATGCCATTTGGTTTCACCATATCCAAGAGAGGAAATTCACCTCAGTGTACAGCACCTAGACAATTAGATCTCCATCAAGGGGCATTGCCTGACCATTCTCTTGACAACTGGTTTCCCACTCTTCTACCTCAGTACACAAGAGGGAGCTAGATAAAGGGCCTGTAGCAGGTAACAATTCTTTGTATCACCCAAACGCTTTCTGGTTATGTTTGCAAAGGGATGGGAAGTTCAGATGGCAAAACGTAGCCACATAATCCCTCACCAAATGTATCCTCTCTTTTCCCCACACATGGTCTTCATGCATCCACTGTGGGCACTTAACCTGTTGCACTGTCAGCCTCTCTGGAGCTTTGCATGTATTCCCCTTCCATACATCTGTCAGGCTTTTGGCTCAGATGTTTATACAGTTTCTGGATTTAGTCCTGAAGCTTTTAGCAGAATTTATACACACTGTTAGTGATACTGTGCCTGGTTTATAAAGCAAAGCAAAATAGATAATTCTACACAGAGTCATAGAACGAATGATACCAAAACGAATTGTGTTGGAATAAAATGCAAGCAATGGCATCCAGAATACTGGAGAGGAAAAGCAGGTTAGCTCCAGATTCCAAGATGCTGAATCAACATGGAACACAGTAACAAATGGTGCCATGAGCAATTATACAGAGCTTGACTGACATTTGAAAAGTCAACAGATAGTAAAAGAAAAAAACACAAGTGGAAGAAAATAACCTTGAACCCTGGAAATAATTATACCCCCTGCCAAAACTGGCCTGCTTACAACAGGTTTCAACACAAAAGAAGCATAACTGGTCTTCTAAGGCTGCAAATGAATATTTGCATTCAGATTAAGCCTCTGGTGAAAAACTGAACCAGAAGTCATGCCTGTAATCCCTAGCAGCATGCAGACTCAAAAGAAATCATGCAAGAGACTCCCCCATCTGTCCCTTTTCCAATACTGCTGAGAAGCAAGCTAATGCAAGTTTCTTCTGCTGCAGTTTCAGATTTCTTAAGAGGCACGTACTTTCATCAGACTACTCTAGTTAAGCCCAAAGGTGAAGACCAGGTTAGAATTAAGTTTGGAGACAAGTACTGAAGCCAGCATAAGAATAAATCAAGACACCAGAGATGCAAAGAGTCATGCCAAACTGAAGAGCACAGTCAGAATGTCATAGAGCCAGAAGTTTGAAAACCAGAGAGTCCCTATTATAAGTCAGGGCTGGAACAAGGTGAGGTGTAGGAGCACAACACAAAGGAGACAGTAACCAGGGATCAAGACTAAGCAAACAAGAATGAAAAGCAAGAGAGTCAGAAGCAAAGCTACAGCCAAATGGCATTGCAGACTGCCAAGAGCAACTGGTGGAGTTGCCTGACACATCTGCTATTAGAGGAAATTAGCCAAACCTTAACTCCTGCACAGCTGGGCCACAGTCCCAGTTGCCCTATTGCATCCAGATGCAGGGCCAGTAGCCCAGGCAGAGCCTAACAGTGGATAAATGTGCATCAGTTTAAAACTTGACCTGCAGGAGTAGCTTGTCCCTATGAATTTACTGGTGCAAGCAGCAGATTTAATTCAACTTATGCATCCAGTAGAGCACTGCACCGATTTGCCTAAATGTGCTTAAAATTATAGCTTTAATTAAGCACTGCAAGTTTGTGCAGTAGAAATGCCTTAGTGTAGAAGAAATAGACGTATCTGAAGGCAGGCAACAGTGCCAAGGTTCCCAGAGGTGGAAAGACATCCCCTCATCTCCCCCTGCTGGTGTGCACATCCCCGAGCCTCTCCGCAGAGTGACAGGAGCATCTACCTCCTCTGCTTCGTCTATGCCAGGACTTCGTGAAAAATGAAAGAAAGGACCCTCGGGAGCAGCTTCCAGCATCGAACTGTTCTCAAGATGCTGGCAACAGCTTTAAACCACAGTCCTGCTATCAAGAATTAGTCATTTTCTCCCAGAGAGTTCATCCTGCAGGCTGTGGTTCTTAATTAGACATTGCTTTTAATGGCAGACTACAGAATACAGATTTCGCAACGGGCCTTAGGATGTTATCCCAGCAAATATAAAAATCTTCCAGAAAATATAAATTAAGAAAGGAATGGAAGGAAAGCTTTTTTAAGATGTTCTTGCAGTAGCAAATGTCATGACAGACCAATGCCTGTTTAGAAAGAAAGGAACAGTATTTGAAGGAAATGGAAATAGCAAAATAACAAGTAGATGTTCATTTTGTATTATAAGTATCTAATATATAGCTAATTTAACTCTGGTGTGTTATTAAAAACTACTAATGGCAGGAGCAGCTGAAGAGATCCTGAAGTAAGACGTGATACTCAGTATGTTTAATACCCAGGATGCTTTTCTGTCTCCCTTTTCAGGAGCAATGCTGTTGTCAGAGACACAAGAACAAAGAGGAACGTGCATAATTGTTTTTGCAAGAGTAGAGCCTTATTTGTTTTCATAAAGATGCCCTGATTTATTATTTAGTTTTGCTGCCTTTATGGCCAGAAAACAGTATAGATTAAATCCCTGCTACTTTAAAGGTAACATGCATGGAACACATCCTGGAGTAAATGATTTATTCAAATGCCATCAGTGCCAACTGAGGGCTCAGTGGTAACAAACAGACCGTAACTGGTGTTAGGGGTGATATAATTAATCACAATAAGTTAATACCCAAGGAACAAACACTGAAAATTTTAATTCATTTGCCAAAAACTCTCAGAATATAAAGTGTTTTGTGATGTATTATTTAAAGAAACATAGTGAATATGAAAAGGAACAATGGACTAGAATGTGTTTTCCATACTGATCTCCTCTGCTATGTCTTTTCCTAGGAACTTTGGAATGAAAAAAAAAAAAAAAGGACAGAACAACCTGATCTCTGAATGTGTGTCTGTAAAATTCCCAAATATTTACAAAGCAAAACAGAAACCTGGAGGTTACCATACAGTTTAAGGAGCTCTAATGAATACAACTGTTATATTGAATTAAATGTAACTAACTTGTTCAAGTTGGTTTAGTGGTAGCATTACAAAATATAAAAATCTTCAATTAATTTTCAGACTGGCCATAATTTATACATTAGGAATCCAGATTCTCATCCCAAGGCTTTAAACTGCTGTAAGATGCAAAGCTGCTTTATAATGGTTGTAAGTTACACTTACACTCACTTAAAATCCATTTTATATTCCCGGGGTGATGAAAAGCAGCCCTAATGTAAGGCAGAGCCAGGTTTCTAATTGACACAAACATTCTCAACCAAGGATGCAAATTCAGGCTGCCATTTTAACCAAATGCTGCAAAGGGACTCCTTGACTGTAGCAGTGGCCTACTAGTCCCACAGGGCTTTCCTGCAGGACAGCTTGCAAGATTAGGTATTAATATCCTTAAAAATACAACAGAAATATCAACAAGCAAACTCCCTCCTTCTCCCCCATGCACCTATGTCATTTAAAACCATCAGCCTCAGGCATGCCACAGAACATCCTTTCAATCATATTTTAATCAAATTGCTTTTCAGCTTCTCAAGTTTTATGTAAGAAGCACATGAGCTGCTTTAATCTTTCCTCCTCCTCCCTCAATCCTCAAAAAAAAGTTTCAGCGCTCAGTGCTTACTCAAAGAATGGCATTCAGCACAGCAACAGACACATAAATCTTCTGAATTGCTAAAAAAGTGCTACCCAGAGGCTGGTATGGCTCTAGATGATGAGAATCAAGTGCACAGGACTGGAGAATGCAGTTGAAAAGCACTCAGATAATATATTTTCCTTTTAAAAGATCCTTATTGGTACAGGGCACATCCATTCTATAAATAGATGTGCTCTACCGGATGGGGCAATTTCATCATCTTGACTTTAATGGTTTGTGAAAATAATTTAAACCATAAGCAAGGAACAGATATTAACATTATTCAAAACTATGAAGATGTTGTTTATTGAGTGTAAGTAAATATTTTTTGGTTATTTTTGCTATCTTAGCACTGCCAATAAGCCCGGCACTTGTGCTAGTTGCTTTATATGACACTGCTTTCTGCCTAAGAAGGAAATATTTCTCTAACTCTCCTGGAGTTCACAGCTATCCCAAGAGTAATGACTTCTTGCTGGTTGTCTTCCAAAGGATGTTGTCAGCCCCTCAGTAGTTCATTTCGGGTGAAAATAACCCTAGTGCCGAGGCCAGGCCAAGATCATATACCAAATAAGTCCCATTAAAATCTTCAGATAAGGCTTAAGTGATATTTAAGTACTACAGTGCTGGCCTTCTGCTCAGTAGTGAATTCATCTGCAAAAACAGGTTTGCTCTGAGTTAAAAGTTAACAAGGGGGATATGGTGAGACTTCCAAAATTGAGTAGCCCAGGAAATGCATGCTCTGCCAGATTCTCAGGAGTTTTCCACTTATACATCAGCTGGCAGAGGGCTGATCACAACTGTATCAGTGGAGGATCTGGATGCTGTTGCAATACATTGGTCCCTGGAGACCTGAAGGCCAGGACCAGCCCTGACACTGTGATTGGTGCCAAACACAAGAGTCACAGAGCGTGCTAGCACCATGCGCTTGCATCATGTTCCCCCAAGCTGGGAAATACGGTGCTAGAAGATATAGTTATGTCACCTCATCTATGTATCCACTTATTTTAGTAATGAAGCTTACATCAAAGAGAAAGCAGAAGGAGATAAGACAGAAGAAAGGGATTGATGCTATGCAGATATACAATTAAATGTGGTCTACCAAGATCCTACCAGATGGCAGATGACCTGACCTCCATCACTTCAGTAAAACACTTTCCTTTTGCCTCTGTCTTGTCCAGACCTCGCTTGAGCTGTCACCTTTTATTCTTGCTCCAATTTCTTTTAGGTATTGGGTCAGCCATAAAGAAGGTCTTGTTCATACCGGAAGGAAACAAGACAAATGGATGTTTCCAGCACTATATAATTAGTGCAAAGCATGGCCACAGATAAAATATAGATGCATGTAAAATATGGGAACCAGACCTTCTGCCTTACTAATGCAATTATTCATACGCATGGCAACACAAATATGCTGTGGAAGGGAATCTGTGTCAGGGATAATGTTTGCTCAGATATTCACTTGCATATTCATGGGCTCAGATGGAGAATATGCAGTGGGGAATGACTGGTTCACCTCCTTCCATATCTGTGTCCTCAAATTTTTCCTACTTTGTTTTCCTTTCTTCTTTTCTCTCTTTTTATTCTGATTTTTTTATTCCCTATCCCCTCATTTCAGAAGTATCTGCAACGATATTTCAGAAAAGTTTTATAATGAAGTAGATTGCACTTTGCAGCACCATACGTATTCCCTTTCTCTCAGAAGAACTTTTGTAATACCCACTTAGAGCTACTGGCCCTTCTCTCTCCCTCTACACTCCACACCCCCACACACCCCCCCATCCCCATCCCCTTTTTCTTCTTTGCCCTCATCTACTTAGCTCTGTTGTAGCTGACAGTGGGCAGTGATGGACAAGGATGGATAAATCCCTGCTGTGACATTTTCCAGTGATTCTTCCTGACCCCAGGAAGGAGCCATTTCACAGCATTCCCAGAATATACTCTCATAGTGTCCAGAAACACCTTCCAAAGTATTCTGGGGATTCTTAAACTCTATTATTGCAAGTGGTCTCAAATTTTTCCCCATCAGAGCGTCTACTTTGAATGACTGCAAGCTTTCTCTGGCCACTGTTTTTGAAGTATCTACCTAAATACATTAGGGTAAAATCTGACTATGTTACTCACAAACAGAGGTATGCTTAGTAAATCTATTGTTTTCCCATTAAAAAAAAAAAAAAAAAAAAAAGTTGCTAATAATGCTCTAAATACATAGTCACTGCCAACAGTAACACACATAGCAGCCAGCCTTCCATCTGCACTGAGATTTCCCAGACAAGCTGCACAATATCACTCCAGAAACTGCTACGCCTTGGCAATAATCAAAAGATTGGTGGGGAGACACTGCAGAGACATTGGATAAAGTTAATCAGGCAGGCCAATGAAATAAATATTAGCACAAAACTGAGGAAGAAGAAGCTGCTGACCCACTCGGGACAGACACCAGCCTTTTACTCTGATGTTCTGCCTATTTTGCATATCATTCATATATAATGTTCACATTATATGAAGATTGTATACAAAAAACTGTATGAATTAATGCTAAAAAAATGACACTGACTTTCTCTTAGGAGTATGCTGAATTCCCAAATGAGGGAGGAAGAAGAGAGAAGGTTTATAATTTCTTGGTATTTAGCAGTAAACAGATACCTTCTAGTCCTTCACTTACTTTCTGTTTGACTAAAATAATACATTTATTTTAATTCAAGGCCTCTCCTATTGCTCCTGCCACTTCCTGCTAAGGCTTATCCTTTTAGGGCAAAAGCCACCACTTGGCATCTTTCATAATTGCTTGTGCAGAAGGGCAGGAATGCTAACACCCTTCTGTCCACCCTACTCACCAACTGCAGGGAATCGTTTCCTTTCCTTCTGCAGATAAACTGTGTAAGTAATCAACAACAACAGGGTTTCACATTTCACATTCAAAGATGCAGAGCCTGGAAGCTGAACTCAGCAAAATTCAAACTGGAGACAAGACACACATTTTTAACAGTGTGGGTAATTAACCGCTGGAATTGCTTGCCCTGGTATATGCTGTGACACTTGGAGTTTTTAAATCAAGTCTGGATGTCTATAAAAAGATGCTGTCTGCTTCAGTTGCAAGATGCTGAATTCAGCGTAGAAACCATTGGCCTTGCTATGAAGAAAGTTAGACTAAGTAGGGTCCTAAGGGCTTTAGTGGCTAGGAAACAGAATCACAGTCAAGTGTAAAACAACTTGCACAAATACTGGTAATGCACACTATTTATGAATTCACTTTTGCTGAGAAGATCAAGCACTTGAACTTAAAATTAGCTTTCTGTGGATCACTAGTCATACTGGAATATGCAACATAGACAACAGAATGTGTACAAGTGGAAGAGAGTGGGGCTTCAAGTGTAGCCAAACCAGAATTCCCATAAAATGTGAACCCTGTGCACATTTTTTAATCAGTTCTTTTTAATAGCCTGAAAATGAAGAACTGTATTCCAGTAAAAATAACAGAGTGACTGGCTACAGGTAGAGAACAAAAGGGTAGCAGTTTAGCAAAGTCATACTGCTTAACTCTGCACTGACCAAGACCAAGCTGCTGAGACTCCCAAGGTACTGCAGTCTAGATTTCTTCTTATACACGTATACGTCTTCATCATTTAATTTGTATAAGCCCCAGTAAAACTGAGCATTTATAGATCTATCAAACAGTTTTAGCCCCCTGCAAAGCAAAATCCTTGTTGGAGAGAGCAAGAAAACTCCACTCTGCTCTCACCAGCCATTGTCACAAACAATCTTCAGTCCCCACTGATGGAGCTTTCCCTTTGAGCACTGGTCACCCAGACCAGGCAACAAGAAAGCAGTGAAGCAGTTTCCATGGCTCAGGCCTTTCTGTTTTGCATAAAAATTTGGCTTCTATCCAAAGAGCTAGAATCCATGGCAGCTTCTCATTCTTAGGAATCACATATTTGAATGCTGGATGCCCTGTGTCATCCTGCCACCTCAAATTAATTCAGAAAGTTCTTTATGGTATTTTATGCCAGGAAACGTATCAATCTTTTTCCTAAATATTCCACGCTGAGTACCTGTAAGCAAGTAAAATATGCCATGCATGAAAACACAGAACTGTTTTCCTTGGAAGCTCAGTGACAAAGCCTCTTACCTGGCTGGTTCATGGCACTGGCACAATGGGACATCTTTCTAGTGATACAAGTTACTCTTCATAGTCCATCATTACTTTGTGCAACTTCATCAAATTATGCATTTGATTGCCAGATGAATTTCACCACTCAGACTAGTTAGATGGAATATTTTAGCCAGAACTGTGCCCTAAAATGCACCTTGTTTATGTTTTTATTAAAAAAAAAAAAAAAAAAAAAAAAAAAAAAAAAAAAAAAAAAAAAAAAGTAAGACAACACTCAGTCCATTCAGTCTGTGCATGAAAACCACTAAAGCCAGTGGTACCACTAAAGCCAGTGGTTTTACCTTACTCCTTAATTAGTCCACCTATTTCAGTGAAGCTCCACAATCTTCCACAAGAGCTAAATACGTCTCCTAGGATATTTTTACTGCCCAGAATAGTCCTTGTGCAATTCAGAGCCTCCTGAGCCAGCACCAAAGCGAGGTAACATGGTGGTCTCAAAAGAAACCAGGCCTCTTAGGTGAGATGTCAAACTGAGGTCCTCGGGACTGCATTTCCAGCCAGTAAGACTAAACTGAACCAGCTGGGGACATCACGTCCTGCCTGCATAGACCTCCTGTAGCCACAAATGAGCTAGTTGTTTGTCATTTTGCAACTCCTACAGTGTTTCTGCATTTTTGATTTCAAGAATTGAGAAGGAAAGCCTGGAGCTTAGTGCTTTTTCAAAATGTAATACATGCCAGACATGTATTTGTCCACCGCACAGTTATGTAAGAGTGGATCAACAAGTCTCTCTGCCTCTCCTTTCCCATGGCACAGCAGACATGATTTAAATCCTAGCCTGCAATGTTTGCTGTGTGCTGATGGCTTTTCATGTGAAAGGTTTGAGATGTCACCAGGCCACAGGAGCACAGATAGGCAGCTAGCTATCAATGCTGTAAGTTCTTCCTAGTCTGTGGCTAGATATTAAATATCTATAACAAACAAGAAAGCCCACATAGCCTTTCCTTAAAGCAGAACTCTTCAGGCCTGAAAATTACATAGTAGGATTCTGTCAGAATTGATACCCCCAAAAAAATTCAACAGAATTTTAGGAAATTTTGACCTACGAATAAACAAAAGTTACAGAGTAAGAAGAGACATACATGCTTTGATTCTTCTCTTCTTTCTCTTTTCTCCCTCTTCCCCCTATTTATATGAGTTTTTATATCTAGACAATCAAAGCAGAACCTTGTAGCAGTACAAGAAAAAGAACTCTTCACTCTAGGTGGTTCAGGCCTGCACACTAATGCTGAGGTACCATTCTGATGTCCTGTTCTGGCAACTGTGTAATTATATCTCAAGTAGCACAATTAGATTCACTGTGCACACTCAGTGAAAGGGATAAACAACTGCAGTGGCTTTCAAGAGAAGATTTTTATACTGATGCTCTTTCTGCCGCTGTACCAAAATTCTTGTGGTAAAGTCAGTGAATCACAGTAATATATAAGTGTTGACAGCTATTTATGTTAGGTCCTTTTGAATTTGTAAACAGAATATGACAGAACTAAAGCAAACGCCAAGAGGTTATTTTACACTCTGCTGAACTACGTGAAGTGATATAAAGACATTTCAGAGAAGTTTTACAGAGCTGGAAGAAAACGCTGCACTGTAGGACAAAAATTCAGAATTGTGTTGGAGAAAAAAACCCTAACATGATTTCCACAGTGAAAGTTCATCCTAGTACATCCATACTAGTGTAACATCACACTAGTTCACATTAGCTTCCTATCTGTATAAAGCAGATAATTAACAAACCAAGCGTGCAGAGTATTAAGGATGTGGTGCCAAGGCACAGTCTCTCTTTTTATGTCAGATGCATAAGCCATTGTGGCAGGCATTGTCTAAGCATCTAGCACACACATACACACACCAAAAAAAAAAAAAAAAAAAAAAAAAGGGTGTGCAAGTTCTGGCCTAGCCACAGGCAGGATGTAGACCACAGAGCCTTTCAGCAGCCAGCCACATCCTCCTCCACCGTTTCTTTTCTAGATTTTATGGGAGTCCCCAGGATCTGCATGTGAGCAACACTCATTCATTCTTCATTCTGCTCTGTCCCTCAACCTTCCACTCTCAAACCACTAGAAATCACATAGGAAAGAAAAATAAATGAGGACCTGGGTATAAGAATGTGAAGAACTTTCTTGGTGAAGCCACAGACAAAATAGATTTGCAGTTAAAATTCACAAGAAATTTCTACTCTTGTGACCTAGCTCTAGTTTTCAAACAGCTGGCCATGACATATTCACACTTTTGGGGTCCTTTTAGCAGGGGGTGGGGTGGGTGGGTGTGCCACATTTCTATTTCTGAACACACTTCAAGGCAAAGGAAGAGAGTACTTTCATGCAATCAAGCCCAATTCCCATTTGATAATGCAATGACTTCCAGTGAGGCTCAGGCTGACCTAAGGTATGGTCAGACTGATCTGGTGGTATTGTAGAGCGATAGAGATGATAGGCATAAACAAATTAACATAAAAACTAACCAGCCTGGCAGCATGGATGCCTTCACTGCTTCATTTCTCTATTTAACTGCATAGCATACCCTTCCATCTTAAAGAGCTTTTGTTTACCTGATTCTTAAAAACAAATAATATGGAACCTGTAGGGAGGGGCAGTGATCCTCTCAGTTCTAACAGGTGAAAAAATAAATCATTTTTGTTGCACACAGTCATTTATAAGTTATTTATGCAGCATTCTCATTTACTTATTCTAGTATAAATCAAGAGTAACTCAGTCACTCAGCATGAAGCAGTTCTCAAAAGTAGGATATCTGATGTTTTCTCAGCTCAGAGGGGGTCAAAATATTTTGTGTGAATATCTGCCATCACTTCTGCCCTCCACACAAGAAAGCCCATTTCCTGCTAGCTACAGGAAAATGCTTCAAAGTGCAAGCACTTTGGGTTAAGAATTTCTAAATGTATTATTGCTTAAAGCCTTATCTCTTTCAAGCCAATTTCATGATTTTGAACACTTGGGGTTGGCAACTAAGCAAGTTGAAACAAATGAGGTGTAAATGCTAAGTGAGGCCAACAAAATATACACTGCACGAAGAGCATCATTGTCCCCAGTTGTCCACTGTTTTGTTGGCTGACCTCTAGATAGTATCTGGAATACTATTTACTGAATATTGCTTCAGTAACCCCTGTCCTACTGCCAAAATCAATACTCCTGTTTGTGGTAACATGGCCTGTTATGATACATGTTATTTAGACATGAACTGATCATAAAGAACCTGATGAAAACTGGAAAGATTGAGGAAACAGACAATGTTTTCAGGAAAAAAATATAAGACATGGAAAATTTTACTTATTTGGGCAGCTGAATACAGCAGATGGCAAGATCTTCAGGGAAATAAACACAAAGTTTGGGAAAGCAAGAGTGTGTTCTAGCAGTTGCCAGTGATCTCATGCAGCAGGAAAATCAGTCAAAAATCAAATAGACACTCAGTTGCACTAGTGTTTTGTCAACATTTTGTAAAGAACAGGGACTTGGCAGCCAGAGAGGATAGGACAGAGAAGATTGACTGGCTTTGGGGGCCAGTGTTTGCAAAAAATAACTGTCAAGATCATATGGTATTATAACTTTAGCAATCAGGAATTTTTAACGGAGATTCATCAATTGTATATCAAAGAGTGTGCAGCTATAAAACTAAACTGAATGTGCATCTGCTACAGTCCACTCCCAGGCTAGTGACTGTCAACTGATCAATCAAACCATGAGCAAGAGCTGAGCATATTACATGATGGAGCAAACAATATTGTCCCAAGGAAATATTTTTATCAATTGATACGGTTTCATAAATATGCTCATTAATTAATATGGTTTACACACATATGACTAAGTTTATAAATCCATGTTATTCCATAGAAGGCCCCTAACCGTCTCTTTCACTGAAATACTGCACAATATCTCACCTAGTACTTATCCTTTCTCCAGTCACTGCTGCTCAGATTTTACATTTCATATCTTTGGGATAAATAAAGAAGGTAAGATTGGGCCTATTATGTCAAAATGAATTAGCAAGTGATTTAATTTTGAAATAAGAAATTATAGATGGCCAGAAATATCCATCATTTTGCTTATGTTTCAGATTTAAATCTCTACTCAACATCTCTTTGTACATGAGATTCCTTCTTAGGCCTCATTTTAAATTACTACCAGCTACCCAGCTGCCAAAACTTAGAAAAAGGATATCTATGAATGCAAGGAAAAGTGATTGTGGAGAGAAATTATACATGCTTTCTGTACATAGACCCTAGAAGTATAATCATTGTGGAACTGAGATGAGTTGATCATCATTTACAACCATACAACTTCCGTAATATCCGTCTCATGACCAAATTAGAGAAAGCCTTTTTCATGCATCTCTGCCTACATGTGATAACTATGTCTGCATGTATATATCTGAGATCGGAAGGGAGCCGGCAATAACTCTGGCAATAACACTGGAGAAGACCACAGCATCGATACAGTTCCTTAACCCCAGAATTTTATCTGGGTACCAATTTCTTCCTTCTACCCTCAGGAAGCACCTTTCTGCCCATGAAGTTGATAGTCCCTGGTTTAAGTTTCAGATGAGATGAATTAAGTGTTCTCCATGGTAAAGTTAAGTTAGTTACTTTTTTTTTAAATAGAGCTTAGACAACAATACTGCACTAATGAACTGGGTAAATTCCTTACTGGTGTCAGAGGTTTTCCCTTCAGAAAAAGGAAAGTATTTCAGGCAGCATATTTAAAGGACTGAATCAAGTAAAGTGATGCATGATATTTGTATGGATGTGGATATCTTAGGCCTAAGTCTAGATACAATAGGACTATGACCATTACCAATAATAATTTATGAATTCTTTCAGGAATTGTGACGAATTGATAGTATTTTGGTAATTTACATCACCTTTTAATCTGGTTTTAGGTATTCCCAGATGCATAACATTAAGACTTGCAGAAAACAATCCCTTTCATTTTTGTTGATTTTGATATTAATTGGATGTTCCAGCAGTTTAGAAAATCTCACGAGAGTCTTACACTCCCAAGTACTTAAACACGTTCAGGCACACATCTACTTCAAAACACTGGGCCATGAGAAATCAAGACATACTGTTGTTGATCTAGTCTAGTATTTTGCTATTAATACAGGCATAAAAGTGCATAGTGGACAATTTCTGACACATGTCTCCAGAAAAAATTTTCTTCCAAAATTTATTAATTTGAAATTCATTGGTCCTCTGACACTTGACAGCTGATTATGTACTTTCTGTGCATTCAATATTATAATTCTGGATATATTTATTTTCTAGGTACTTTAAAAGATTCTTTTCTCTACCCACATAAATAAGCTGACCCCAAATGTAATTTCCACTACTGAGTCCAATAGTCTAAATATTTACATGGAAAGAACAGTCTTTCCCTCTTTTTTTTTTTTTAATTATACATCCATGCACTTGTTTTCTCTTTAGTATGAGTGTTTCAGTTCTAAGAATTCTGTCTCTCCACTGCTTCTAGCAATGACAAGGCAGAGGCAGTACAAATGTCTCATCTGAATGCAACCAACATCGTTGCTTTTTATTTTCTCAATAAAAGAGCATTTCTAACTCTCTCCAAAATTATGTATAACATGCAGAATGTTTTCTCAAAACATTTCTGTACCCAGTTGTCACCCAGAAGACTCAAATCTCCTTCAAAAATTATTTGTAATAATCCAGTCAACCACCTACTTTGTCTCACTGATATCTATCACCAGACAAATGAAAAACAACCTGTGCAAAGGTTTATTCGTCAGACAGTGTGTCTACAGACTTAATATACCTGTGGAATTCAATGGATCTTAATGTCTTTCCTACTAGGATCTGTAACATCCCGAGCAAATTCCAAGATGGGAAAAAAAAAATTCCCTCCCACTGATTCAATGGGAGGGACTTTAAGACACTCCTCATCTCTTCTGTGCATTCAAAACCTCACAGGATAAAACCTATGAGTCACTGAGCAGGGATCTCATATTTATTTATGTACATCTTAGTGGCAATAAATAGCTTTCATTGTTCATAAGCAGGTAAGTACATAACTATAAACATACACACATGCATGATTCTGGCATATAAAATAGGAGACAAATAAATAACCTGTGCTGTCAAATGTATGGAAAGGGAGTCTGAAGTGTTACAGGCTACACGTATTTCTATCTTCTTAGATTGGTAGCAATTTTCTTCACATTTAGCAATGATTTTAGTCTTTAACCATGTCACAAACATCTTTAAGATAACACCTTATTTACATGCTGAAGGAAAATAACTTTTATAGCTGGATGTGTTCCTGGTCTAATATCATGGTTCAGCCAGGACAGAGAGAGAGCATATGTGGTGTGGAGAGGCTACCCCATCTTAATGATTAAGCCTGTATTACTTAACATCTAAACTTCTGTTTTCTGGTTTGCAATCCAATGTCATTCAAAACAAGCACACACATGACTAAGTTTACAGCCTTCTCCTCCTACCCTCTTTAAACTTTTGATTAAACATCCTTGTAATGTTTTTGATTAAACATCTGTCAAAATGTAAAATTTTAACAAAGAAGTTCTACATCATTTCCTGTCCCAAACCCACATAAAGGCCCAAATTCATGGGTCTAATGAGAAGGAGGTTTGGAGCAGAAAGTCTGCACTGTACCTTGCCTCCTAAGGGAAAATGCAGTACATGTTGATGGCAGTGTAAGCCAACCATAGCAGGAAGCGAATGTAGCTTTTCAATGTGAAATGTCAAAATGACTTTTCTTTGTCAGAGCAGAATGTCAAACATAAGTTCTGACAATAAATCAATTTACAATTTGGGTAGTTGTGCTTTCATTCTGTGTCACAAAAAGTACTGCATTTGTTTACACTTAGATTTCATCTCAAGTTTATTTGTGGGTGTATCAAGAAGGTAGGTTTTTCTCACATCTGCAACCCATTTGAACTTGTAATAACAACAGCTTAAACTTTTCAAATAGATCCATGAGTCCTGTCTAACTAAAGATGGTTGAAATCAATACCGCTGGCAGATGATACTCCCTGGCAACTGTAAGAGCACAGTTATGAAAGATTCAACTTTTTATTTGTAAACCTATCTTACAAATTATTCATTTTTCTCTGGATCATATTTGAAACACAAATTCATAGCTATGTTTCTCAATTCAAAGGTAGGGTAGAAAAAAACCAAAATTGTATTCTGAGAAATCATCATTATTACTAAAAAAAATTAAAGAATTTGCTAACTATTTCAGTGGATGTTAATCTGCCTTTAACTGTAAAACACTTTGTAACCTTGCAGGCTCTTTCCCAAAGTAGGGAGGTAAACACCTCGACTATGTCCTTTAAAGGTCCTTGCTTCACAGAACAATTTATCATTTGAATACAGAGACATAATACAAACTCAAAACTACCCAACTGATAAGTATTAGCTTGAAGTGGTTTCTTCTCTTTCCTTCATGTAGAAAACAGACAAACCCTGCCTTGCTTTGCTTCATGGATTAGCTCAGAGCAGATAGCCACAAACTTCTCTGGACTGGTCCTTCACTCTTTCATATGCCTGGGTTCAGCTACTTGGTTCAGGCAGAAATGATATCAAATCCAAATACCATACATGCAATCATGTCATGGACAACCAGTTTTATCTTTTGAGCAGTAAAAAACAATTTTTAGTGGCAAGACTAAAGCTAAACTGTTAGATCAGTATAACAGGTATTCTTTTGCAGTGTCTATTTATAAATACATCTGTATCACAGCAAAGCAGTTATGCACTTTCTCTAATATATTTTCACACGCTGGTGATTATTTAATGAAAGTAGAATGATAGAAGGAATTATCGCCCACTGATTGTTTCTAGTTTAAGCCTAGGAGGAGGGTGGCTAAGCCTTCACTTTTACATTCTGTTTCTTCACTTAAACATACAGGGCTTGGTCTGTAGATCTGTACCATGTTAAATATATATATATATATATATATATATATAGCTTGTGAGGTGGTCATCGTGCTGGGATGAGCAAATCCAGCTTTGAAGTCTACACCCCTTCCTGTTTATAAATAGAGTTCTGAATGTTAAATATTACATTGAAGCAGATGGTACCTTCCAAAGGAAGCCATTAAATAGCTTTAATTTTACTGTAACCATTATTGTACATGCAAGTAGAAAATGCATGCACATTTATTGTGGACAAACATGCAAATTGGGTCTCAACCTTACACTTCTGACAAGTCTCTAATGTTGCAAAATCTGTGTTTTTCATAGCATAAAAGGGCCCTTCACCCTATTAGGAACAGCACATGCCCAATAAGCCTTACCCAGAGATAGCCAGGTGCACGCACGCACTGGTTACTGTGGCTGGGAACAGACCCAGGAGAAAGCTGTGCTCCCTGGCCTCCAAGGCCACACCACCTGAGCTGGGCACAGGCTCTGCAGCCTGCTGTCCTGATGCAGTCCTGAGCTGCTCTGCACCATCTGCATTGCCCAGCACCAGGACTTCACAGTTAAGACTTAAACAAACCAACGAAAGCTATCAGGACATAATCAGCAAGTATGTGAAGTGATCCTTCTACACCAGCTGCAAACAAACTCAGTACAAACATTACAAGTCTGATAAAATAACTGTGTTTAATGGGGCATGGCAAAGTTAATTCTGAAGTCCAGAGGCTCCTTAGTGGCTGGAGCTGAAAAGGCAAAGCGGTAGAGAGGTGGAGAGGCTCCTGGAGCCACAGCCCGACAAAACTGCAAAAGTAACAGCAAAGTCTATATAACAAACTGACAGACACAAGCTCCAGGAATCAAACTACAGAGAAATGTTAATGGTGCTTGATCTCCAGTGAGCTATTGTAAATGAAGATGACTACTGCCAAGCGAGTTGTGTAATTAAAAGAGACAGACCATGAGAGACAGGTATTTCTCGATCACTCAGACTGGATCCTAAGAAGCTAGAGAGCTGCTTCACTTGTGAAGAGAGTTGGGTAAAACAATGTACTGTAATAAAAGTTAATACCATATACTCAAACAATCCTGGGAAACTAAATTCCCTTTCTTTTCCTGGGAGATTTCACGGTATGATTGTTTCTTTCTCTCTCAAAGTCTGTTTGATGTATTCCATTTTCTCCCTCAGGAAATAACATTTTATTTATGCTGCTCCTTTCCTGTATATTCAAGAATTTCTGGTTTTATGCACTCAGTTACGCTGAGGTTTCTGGCACCTTCTGTGCTGCAGGTACAATTTGTTCAGTACTCTCTGTGTTGTCCTCAGGCATCACTGGGCAACACAGTAATGTTGTGATACCAGTGTCTGTCACACATCTGACTGACAATCCTAACCTCTCCCTAAAAGTACAAATCTAATCCTAAATTTGCTAATGCATTTTTAACAAAAGAACGTACTTTGTTTGGAGTAAGCCATGCAATAATTACTTATTTTGAAGCATTCAAACTACTTCTGGATGCTAATTAAGTGCTAGTGACTATTAGACTCCCTGTAGTTACAGTAGTGTAATTATATCCCCATCTTTCACAGCAGAGCTCATTTGTGAAACCCTTGCATAAAAAGTGTCAACTACCTAACCAGAATATAAAAATGATCCCATGAGATTTAGGTGACTAGCTATTGATAATAAATAAAAAAGCACAGTGAAGGTGAGTGATTCCCAAACATACCATGGTTTTTAGTGGGACTACCTGGGTAAGCATTACGGATAGTGAAAAAAATCAGAGGGAACTGAAACTAGGTCATGAATAATTGTTTAACCAAAACAGAGCTAATTAATTATTTAAAAAGAACTGTTTGACCTGGAAAGCACTGTACAAAGAATAATTGTTGAAGAAGCTTTGTAAATTGGGAGATATTTTGAAACTACAATAGGTGTGAGATATGTAAAGAAAGTGCTTCTATTATATGGAGGATGAGCAATGCACTCAAGTTGCCCATTGGATGTGTTGATAAAGTCCTTCAAATCAGAGATCTTGGTTCCACGCCTATGGAAAACCTTCAGCAGAGAACACAGTTCTGGAAATCTGCATTTCAAGCATTAAGGAACTGAATTTGCTTTGAGATGCATCATTTTCAGTGAGACATTTAATATGTTACATATAAAGAGGACCAAAGAGGAGTTGCTCCTTATTGTGTTGGGATTATAACAATAGATGATTTTATGGACTTTAATTTGCCATAACAATCATTAACTAGATTTGTAGCGGTTGGTGTTTTCCATGAAATTAAGATGATTGGGTCAGTAATGAAGGGTTTGACATGTCTTTGCAGCTGGGATTTTACTTGCTTTATCAGAATTTTCATGTTTCCACTGTATGTGTTTTTCCGTACTCTAGTGAATCTGGCTCCTTTGCCAACTGATCATTGCTTCAAAGAGACTGAAGTTAGGAAAACTCTTCAACTCTTTTGGTTTTAATTTTTAAAAAAGCACTGCTACCCTCAAAAGTTTGCTACATTAACCAAAAATATTACTGATATTTGGCTACATGCTGCAAGTAGTTTTGCCAAATATGAGGAACAAAATGAGAGTAGGACATTCCACTTATGGTGCAGAAGGAGTTACTATGTTGATTACAGTCCAAGGCAGAACCAAAGCAATCTCTATCACTTTTGGTACTACTTAATTAGCAGGATTCTTCTAATTATCATAGGAAGTCACACAGAAAAGTAATAATGTAGAATTTACTCCAGCAGGCAAAGGTTCCCTCATAAGGAATTTGTGCATGGATGCATGGATAACAATGATTTATCACAATATATAAAGTTTGATTTTAATTGGCTGTAACTTCAAGAAAGTTGATATGGTTTTGTTTGTTATGTTATTTTAGAAAACAAATGCAAAAATGTTTATTTAACTTCAAGCAGCTCTGAAACATACCTACTGTAACCCATAAGCCTCTGATATTTTTAGAGAAATGCTTTTAGACCAGACACCATGAATACAACAGATTCTACGTAGCCTTCTGTGGTTTCTTAGCATAAAAATAATCTAGGACTAAACAAACAGTAAGGGAAAAAAAAAAAAA
>NW_020799099.1:18440083-18501951 GCF_003259725.1 Athene cunicularia | reverse complement strand
GGGGGGGAATCTAAAATGTATTTGCCAATCTGGAGAAAACAAATGACATGCCATTCCACATCACAGCAGCACAGGACACATGCAAAGTTTCATTCACATTGTCAGCAGTACCTTGTTACATATGAGACTGAGAGAAATTTGAGTCCTCTCTGAAATTCTAGGGGAAAAAAAGCCTTGCCAATGCCATACAACATGACCTTCAACTTTGAGCACTCAGAGAAGTTTGCTTACAACTGTGTTTGCAATCAAACTGCATAAAGGATTGTGCTGGGCTTAATCCCTTGCCTCTGGCCTTAATTAATCTATAGTGTATAGTTACCGATCACAGCATTGATTTTCTTCCATGGCTTTCTAATATAATGTGCCTTCAGACTCTCAGGCACAATATCAAATAGAATTCCACTCTGCTCTGTTCTATTGGCATGTTGTTGAAATCAGTGAAATACAAGCATAAGCTTGGAGAAATACAGTGGTGACAGAAATGCCATAAAAGACTTTGTGTACAGGGTGTATAAATTGGGCAGCAAATGAGTTATAGTCACTTGTATCCATTTAATGCTTAATAGCCATGCAAAATTGATGTAACTACATAGATTTATCATTTGCTGGGTTCACATTAAACCCTGAAGCTGGAGGAACATGCACCTAATAAAGCTACCCAGAGCTGCTTTTGGAGCTTTGAGTTAGGTCAGTCACGCCTTAAAGCATGTGATGTTGAGGAATTAACTTTCATATTTAAGCATACATACTTACTAAAAGTCAACTTGCCAGGAACTAAGTACTTAACACATCTTCTGTCCAGCCTACACCCAATATTTAGCTTGTACCATATATTTTCATGGTCAGTAAACATTTAATTTTCTGTACCTAAACTAAGGAACAGGGACTAGAGGCCCTATAGATGAAAACAAGTTTTGCTTCAGTTTTTCTTCCATTGATCGTTCTAAAAACTACTACCTACTACTACCTACTGCCAAACTATTATTAACTACCAAGTGATTCAGTTCATTTTGAAAAAGTTCTTTAAGCTGCAAATGGGGCTGTCCTTAGAAGTGGAGAAAAATATTCCATCCACTCTAGCAACACAGTTATAGCACTAGAAAAATGTATCCATTACTAGCAGTTCACCACAGAAAGGAATGTTAAAGCCTTTCCTGGATTAGAAGTGATGACAAAATTACTCCAGTTAATAGCACAAATTTAAAAATTATGGTTTCTGCACACAGTCTGGTATTTATGAAGTGGGCTTTTTTGACCTGAGTCAGTGTTTTCTGCTACTAAACACAGCTCTTACTCTATAAGAAGACTTACTCTAGAACTGCAAGTATCCCACAGTTGATCAAGGTAAGAGTGACTTTGACAGGACAGTCCCTCTACCTCATTACAAATGCCAGTGCATAGGCAAAATGAGAACCCATGTGCTGGTCTAAATGAGAATCCCATTAGATGGTAACAGCCAAGAAAAGGACATGAAAATTCATAGGTTTTCAGTGTTATGAAGAGCTTATGTTATGGAAAATGACAAAGTTCAGGAAAAAGGGACATAAAGACAGCTTCATTCGGGTGTAAATCCCTCCAGCTCGACTATCCACTCTTTGCCAGTGGACATCAGCACTTATGTAGGGAAAAAAAAATGCAAGAACAATTAAGAGATACATTCTTTTAAATACTCAACCCCCTTCTTAACCAGTCATTTAAGAACTTCTCAAGCTGAAAACTGCACCTAAAAACCCCTTTTAATAGCCACTGACTGACCTGTCTCCCATAGGAATGCCTAGTCCTTTCTTTGTCACTCAGTACTTTGTCTTCACACTGTCCTGAATTAACAAGCTGCACCAATTCACTCTGCATTGCCTGACCAACTACCTCCTTTTGTATGTTTGAAGTCACTTGATAGTGCAGGTGTAGAAGCCAGTGAGTAGTCACTGCCTACCTGCTTTCTCTGAACCATCTATCACTTTAGGGACCCTTAGACACTTCCTTTTCATAATGAAGGCAACCATGCTACAACTGTTAATGACGTCGGTTTTCTCTATTTTTCCTTTTCACATCAATTTATTTACAACTGAAAGAAAACTTCTAACAGAATAAAGATATTATTTGTAAATGTAAGACAGGCTCCTGCCCTACCCTGTTCCTTGCAAAATAAGGGGATACTTCTATCCTACTTTTCCAGATCAATCATAACTTGCATAACTTACTAAATAATTTCATTAATCCTTTAGATATGGTAACTGTAGCAGTATGTGTCTTGCTTTTCATGGAGGCCTAGAAAAGTCAAAGAAGATTGTGTGTGGTTCATGTGTCAAATAGTGTGCACAGTCTCATTTTACAGCAGGGCAGTAATTACAGAAGTATCTGTGGTCAAGGAATTCTTCATGCAAAGTATCTGAGTGCGTTGGACAGTCTGATCGTCTGTAGGCATCAAAGAGCAGTTGGTCATATTGCATTTGGGACAAGATTGCCAAATTTTAACACTAAAATTATATAACAAGAGCAAGATTTCTGTAGTATATGTTTCTATACATATTCCAAGAGACACTGTAAAATATTGCTTCAAAGAGCTCCACACCCCAGAGCTGCCTTGAGTCAGTAAGATCTATGCAGCAAAATCACCACCACACCAAGGAAAGATGTCTGCAAACTTTTTTTTCAATCTTTGTCTTTAGACCATTATAATCTCTCAGTAACAAGAGGTAATAATTGTCATCCTTTCTTAATTGCTGTTTGGTAATTAATTCAGTCCTTGACCCTTAGTATCTCTGCAGCCCTCTCCTTCCTAATTTGATGCTACTTTGTCCTAAAAATGTCAGCCTTTGTATAAATGGACTAAAATCTCCCTCTCTTCTACAGGAACCAGGTATTTCCCAGCTACCAGGTCTGCAAGGTCAAACAGTGTGCTGACCCAATATGAAGTTCAGACTCACACCCTCTTCCTGGCCTTTTGCACCCAGACTGCCTGCGGAGGAAACCCAGGTGCAAGCAGCAGGCAGTAACCAAAAGGAGCTTGGTGACAGAGGCAGGACTGCAGGGTATGGCAAGGAACCAGCCTGCTCCCACCCAGCCAAAGACAGGTAGTGCGAGTAGAACTGAAAGTATGTGGTCAAATCTTAAGAGATATTGAGGGTGGATTTTGCCATCACCCTCTCCAAATTGTGAATAATTATTTTCCTTGTTTCTTGGAAGATGCACAAATATTAAAAACAAGCACAGAATAACAGTGTCATATCAAATATATTGGGTTTTTTCTTTTCCCTTGTCTTATAAACAATGTTAGATCTTTGCGACAATTTTGCATGCCAATTCAAACTCAAAGGATGTGAATTCCATGATCAGCTGAGAAAAAAAAATGGTAAAAATTTACATGATTCTGTGCTTTGTCAACAAGTTTTTTCATAATAAACTTATGGTATATTTGTATATTCTTTCGAATTTAAGTTCAAAACATTGAGTAACTGTAAGAGCATTACTAATAGCATTTAGCATTTACATGCCTCACCGGTGTTCCAGAGTACACTGAAACTCCTGTTCTACTGCCTAAAACCAATCTAAGAACTTGATGTGAACATTTTGTTGAAAAAAAAAATAATTAGTAAACCAAACATTGACCTGACAAGAGCTGAAGTTTTATTCTGCAGATCAAACTTACAGTGGTACATTTTCAATTAGGCATAATCAAAATATGACTACTGGAAGTGTTTTACTTGAGTTTCTAATATTTTATGTGTAGATGCTTAGTTATGGATAGGAAGAGCTCAGGGAAGAGCTTCAGGGACCAGAGTCCCACTGTATTTTTTCATGATGACTTTAGCACCTAAACACTTTGGAGAGTCTGAGCCTGTTCCACAGAAAAGACACACAAGTGAGTTGTTTGAAAGCAATGGAAGGAAAGACATTGGAAATTTTATTTCAAGATTCAAACTAATGAATTGCTTTATTTTGTCAATGTTTTCTGCTCAGTCAATACACTGTGTTGCCAGGCTGGGCATCAGAATAGACCAGTATAATATTGATCCATATTCTGCTGGTGTTTTACACTGTTACATTCCAGATGGGCAACTAAGGGAGTAATTATTCAGTCAAATTTGTGCTGAATCTGGTTCTGTGCCAGAGTAAATCAAGCTAAACTTTTAAATAGACAGTGGAGTTAATTACAAGGAAAAATAATTTTGCCAGGGAGATCAAAATGAAAGCTTTTTGACGTGCACAACATTGTAAGCATTGGAATAAGAAGTGTTGTGCCTGTGCTGCATGGCCACTCACTGCTTTCTGTTTTGCCAGGGCCAAGTATATTTCATTAAGTTTCTGAATCTTGGTAGATTGTGAAGTACCTTACAGTTCACTGGGATATGTGACACTGTACTCGCAGCTTAATGCGTTACCATGTTACAGGACTCTGCTAACTATACCATGAACAGGTTGTAGCCATGTAAAAATTGAATCATCCTAACTAAGATTTCTTATATAGCTTTAATTTGCATTTATACCTAATTTACAATTGCATTTCCGTATACTTTAATTGAAATTAAAATGTTTCACTATTTCGTTTGATAGACCTGAAGTCTGTCATTAGATTTTTCCTCCACACATGGAAGGCCTATTTTATACTGAAAAATCTGTGTTTCCTGTGACTGTTACTGAAAGATGAAATCATGCATGGTTTAGACAATGAAGCAGAAAAACTGTGTGGCTGTTCTAGGGAGATTTCAACATAAATAGGCAATATACAATAGCAGTGTAAGTGAGGTTATTTATAGATGCATATTATGCCATTCAGATAGGCTGTGATGAAACAGTAATAAAACAGTTTCTCATTTATACATATTTGATAAAGTTGTTCATACTTTCTATTTTCAACGGAAAACTTTCTGCTCCCTTTTTTGAGCACATATTTACGGGATTTTCTTTTGTGTTAGTATGTAGTGATCCACATCTTTGGTAGCTTTTAAATTTACCAAAGATAAATTGTCGTATTAGACTAGAAAGCAATTTTTCCTGTGTAGAGTGCCTTCTGTTCCTACACCTGTTTTTTCTAGAGTATGGAAATTCTCAAACAGAAATTGGGGAGTGGGGGAAGAAACCCCTTTCCAGGTCCCAGAGTTGATAAAGCCTAGCTATCTGTTTCTGCATTTCATTTTTTTAACATTTACTCATAGAGCTGCTCCTCTGATAACCTTTAATTCTTCTTGAGTGCAGTACCACTAATTATGAACATTCAAAACATGACCAAATGTGCCTAACATACAAGACTGGTTTAAAAACATGAGAATTCTTGAACTTCGGAATTTTGGTTTTTAATATTCTTTTTGGACCCAAAGCTTTGGGGTTTATATTCTTAAGATGTCTTTGACAACAATAATGAGCAGAAACATTATCTTGCTTTCATAAATGAAAAAGGAGACTTCCAGCTAATTATAGAGATACATGCATCCATGAGACTTGTAGTAGAAATGCTGGTTTGGGGGAAAAAAAAAAAAAAAAAAAGGTGCATGTTTGATGACTGGATCATTTCTGAGAGCTGCAAGGCAGAGGGGAAAAGAAAAAAAAAACTTCAAGAAAGGAAAAAACCATAATAGGGTATAGAAGACTGATGATCAGAAATTTATGAGTCTTTTAATATTCTGAATTGTTGATTTGTATCAGCGATGACAGTTATTGATGGCATTTCCAGATTTTTTGGCATTATAGGCAACAAGAGTGTTTTCATAAATTTTTATCCTATTTTGCTAGATATTCTTCTTGTTATTCAAGGCAGCAAGGCCAGCCTTTTTTAAATGTAAGCTGGATAAAGGATCCACTTGGGTTTTTTGTGAATCTCTGCGAGGAGGAGCTGTACTTAGCTACTCAGGGATATTTTAATATCATCCAGGCAAGATAGCACACTAGTTCTAGTAGTGTTAGATGATCCTTGCTAAGAAAAGTTCCATATGACAAATAAAAATGAAAGCATGAACTTTTTTTAACAACATGACACAACTCTTCAAGTTGTAGAAATAGTTCTGTTCTGTGGTTTGGTTTTTTTTTTTTTTCCCTTACTGTTTGTTTAGTCCTAGATTATTTTTATGCTAAGAAACCACAGAAGGCTACGTAGAATCTGTTGTATTCATGGTGTCTGGTCTAAAAGCATTTCTCTAAAAATATCAGAGGCTTATGGGTTACAGTAGGTATGTTTCAGAGCTGCTTGAAGTTAAATAAACATTTTTGCATTTGTTTTCTAAAATAACATAACAAACAAAACCATATCAACTTTCTTGAAGTTACAGCCAATTAAAATCAAACTTTATATATATCTGGAATGTTTTGGGTTATAATTGTGAGAGCATGTATTTTGCACAGTGCTGAAATTTGGTTGTATTTAATTCCATGTAATTTTTAGACCTAAACATCGTGCTTTTCACAGAGGTTGGTTTCAAAGTATTGGAGAATGCTGTTCATCGGGTGGGTGCAACACAAACCATGCAGGCAACATATGTGGAAGAACCATGGTCAGTCCGAGACTGCAACTTTGCTGTTAGACCCTCTCCCTGAGGCTACCAGTAAGGCACCTACATTAGCAGTGCTAATGGGTTTTATGCATGCAGGTAGTTTTCTGCAGAAGTTCACTCATTTTTCAAAAGCCAAAAACAATTCTAAAAGAAGTGACAACAGCTTCTCTGTGATTTGAACTGGAACAAATACAAAATTAACATGCTGAAGGTATTTCAGGACTTTTCTTCCCAGTCTCCTCATCCTTACTCCCACTGTCTTCATTTTTGCTTAATAGGAAATTTTTTTAAAAGTTGAGTGCAGTGTCCTCAATGGTAAGTCCATCAAGATTTCCACATGGCAAGAGAGTCAAAGTAGCCCTCCTCCACAGACAGGGAATGGGGTGAACTGAGGGCCCTGTCATGATGGACTGAATCCAATCACATGCATTTCTGCAGCAGCAGTAGCTGTTTTGGCTTTTCCCTATGCTGACATTTGTAGAGCTTGCTTTTGCTCTGTGCAGGCAGAACTTACCTCATGAAACTCCTCCTAAACTCACACTCATGCTGTCTTTACAATGTAAAAGTTAAAGACCTCTCTTTTTTTACAGCAAGAGCTCCCAAAGGTTAGGCACTTGTTCAGTAGTACTCATTCTGGCACATTCAGCACACATATGCAAGCAAAAGAATGTAAACACATTGGTTTTTTCTGTTAATATGGAAAGGGAAATTTAGATTTATTCTTAGTGAGAGTCTTTCTTAAAAGACATCTAACATCGCAATAACAAATCGAACATACAGAAGAAGGGTAGTTGCTTCACATGCTTCCTCTCTCTGCATGTGCCTCTCACATCACAATTTCTTTCAATTGTAGGTGTCTGCAGTCAGTCATTTGTCTGCAGACACCTACATTGACTTTTAAAAACTATTTCTTCAAACACCACCTTTGCAAAATTCAAGAGAAAACTCATTATTAAAATCTCCTTCTCGGACGTGGTAAGAATGTAATCACAGGAAAATCAGAAACCGAAGTGTTTATGGGATGACCAAGAACTGAAAGGATGAAAGGAAATTCTAAAATCCATAAGTCTATGAGAAAAACAATCTACTCTGGAGCTTACAATGTTATTTACAATGACACTTTCCCAGACTTTTTGCCAATTTCTGTGATAAAGGCTGAAGAATGATTTTTGTATCTCTCTCCCTTTCCAAATGGCTTCATTCAAGCAATTCTCTTGGCAGTTTCATCCATTCTCTCCCTATTAGAAAGAGAAATAGAAACTTCTGAATTGTTTATACAGCCATAACACTTCATAAGTATGATCTATATCTCTTTCACTTTTTAATTAATTCCCACCTGATCAGTTTATTTGAATTCATTTCAACCCCTGAGTACTATCCTCTTAAGAGACTGAACCTATCCTCTTGATTTTCATTTCAGCCTCATTCCCCAAACTTAGTGTTAGTCACTTTTATGCTAGGATTAGATGTCCTATTATACCTCCACAGGGTTTTTAAACTCTTTTTCTTAGACCATCACCTCATCCCAGTTTAACTGTAGAGGAGTATTGGATCTCCTATTTGTGGTCTAGATGCATCAAATTATTTTTGTGGCTTCTTCCCAGATAATACATTAACATTTCCCAGATATTGCTAAAACAATCATGCTTCTACAGAAAACAATAGAAGGAAAGTTAAAAGTAAGATTCTGGAAATTGTTTAAACCCCCACACACACACACACTTATATCCCTTGTTGATATATGTGAATATATGCTACAAGATGAGTAATTTCAGTAGTTTTAATCTCTATGTCTTGTCTGATATCTGAACTGCCACATAATTTTGCTGTGTTATCCTTCACGATTTCTCTTATGTTTGTGAAGATGCCACATTGTAGGAGATATAAAAAAGTAACTAAGACAAAAGGACTCAAAAAAAAAAAAAAAAAAAAAGGGGGTAAATCAACCCACAAACAAAAATGAACCAGCCAACTGAACCAAAAATCTACTTTATTCCATCTTTTGTTTAGTTTCCCACTGCCTCCTTTCAAACCACAGGCTCTGGTCCAGCTTCAAGAATGTTTCCAAAACCTCTGAATTTGCAAAGCATCAGCATAATTTGAAACGGCCTGGTATATAGGCAGCTCCAGGATAATAGTACAGCCCATCTCCAAGGCCGATTACCAGAACATACCAGTGCACAGTATGGGTTTGCTATCCTTTTTTCTAAATGTATGAGGTTTATCAGTTAACAGCTGCTGACTTCTCGACAGTATTACTGGCCTGAAAGCTTGTGTATGTGACGCATGTCTAGGAATCTACATTTGATTTATAATCCTGAAAGATATACCCAGCTGGGGCTGAAAGGCAACCCCAGACAACCCCACGATTCATCTTGTGGCAAGATCCCTACATGGCAGGCACGCTGGATGTTTGTGTTTGTCATGTCTGGCCAGTTGCCCCCCTGCATAGTGGGGTGGGTAAACTGAGGCTGGCTCCACTGTTTGTTCCATACTGTCTGCTTTCAAGCTCAACCCTTCACATTATTGCAATTCATTGCTTGACATGAGACTGTATCAAAGCTCCATCAGATCCTTGGGTGCTTAATACCTATTTGTCATAAGACTTTTTAACAGGAAAAGAAAAAGATGAATCATCAGTCCCTAAACCCATTGTTTCTTTAAAACATACCACGACTGGGTCCTTCTGCATTGGTGGATTCCATTTGCAAAAGCCTGTGACTCCCTGCCTCATTTTATGAGCAAAGTACACAGCACCATGTAGCAGTGGTTCAGGCACACTGAACTTTCAGTATACATGGAAGAGGGACATCTTCCAGAGAGAAATACAGAACTCCATATTTCTAAATTCTCATTATCAAAAAGCATCACCAGATGAAAAATAATGGACACATAACAAGGAGAACCTAGTAGGAGCAGAAACCTTGCATAATGCCTTCATTTGGCATTCCTGCCACAGTTACAAGCTGATTATCTCCAATTCTGGTATTGACAATTCAAGAAGGATAATGAAGATGATGCAGAAAATGTAGAGAAGAGCCATGAGAATGCTTAAAGGATTACAAAATGTCCTGCATCAGTGAAAAACTAAAAACTTAGTCTATTTAACTTACAATGGAAAAGGTTAAGAAGCAATTTAACCCCTCTCTGTGAGTAATAACATGAGTAAAAAGCCATTTGGATTAGCAGACATGAGTGTAACTGGCTAAAAGGTGCCGATGAACTGGCCTAGATGGGAAATAAGGAGTTTTTTCTGTAAGTGATGATAGTTAAGCACTGGAACAACTTGTCAAGGGCTGTGGTGAATTCTCCATGGCTGGTAGTTTTTGAAAAAGGAGCTGAGGTTTTCATAGAAATTATGCCTTGGTTCTAATAGCAATTATTTTTGGGAAATTCTAAGACCAGGAGGTCTTAGACCTATGGAGGGAAGCCAAGCTGGAGACTCTGTCACCACTACTGATGTTGTAATCTATAGATGACTCTATTTACTTTAAAGAATCAACAAGACCTTTGTATGACTTTGTTTAGATGCCTTCTGTGGGTTAGGTACTGGTCACTTACAGGTTTCCTGTCTTTAGATGGTACTGCAACATTCAAAAAGCAGAGCATTGATGTAGGCTTGTCTGGAGATTCCTCATGGTAGTTATTTAGGTCCATAAAGAGAATATACTTGGAGTATTGATCATAGGTCCCATTTTTATTGAAGGGTTTCACAATGACTATATGTACATGTACACCATTATTACATACACTAGCTTATTAATTTAAAAAAATGTTGTATTTTAAGAAGTGCTTCTGCAAGCATCTGTATTTCAGTATATACTTTATAGATAAGCAAGATAATTAACAATATCTTGTCAGAACAAAGTCCAAAAAAATCAATGCAGCAGGATAGCAGACCCCCAGAATAGAAGAGCACCGCTCTTCTTGGCTTTCAGTTTGCACTTTTCATAAGGAAGAAATATAATAATTTCCACACTGTTATGTAGGACGGTTATCCTAGCATTGCTAAGGGGTTTTATTATGTGGTCACTTCCTAGAAGTATTTAATAATTGATACAATTATTTTTTGTAGCTTTTAGGTCCATAATTTCCTCATTAAGCCATTTGCTGATTGTCAGCTCTCAAACTGAGTCTTATAGTCCAATTTGGCAATGTTATATCTGAATATATATTTGAATCAAAGTGTAGTGGCAGCATTTTAGTTAGTCCTATTAATTTATTTTCTAAGGACATTGGACATCTGAATATTCAAGAAGAGTTTCTTGTGGTCAGAAATGTCTACAAGAGAAAGGTTGTTCAGAAATATCTTAGCATGAAAAGTATAACTGAGGGAAAGGAGGGCCTCTTTCACTCAACCCCTTCTTTCTCCAAAAGCATAAGTGAGGATACAACAGTGGAAACACAGTCCCCTGCAAATGATTTAATGAGCCCACAAGTAGAACAGTAAAAGCATTACCTCAGAGTAGCCTCTGAATGTATTGGCCATTGTCCTCATTATGACACTGAGACACCAAACATTTGAAGTCTCTTCCTTACTTAAAGACATTGGAATTTTTTTATGTGCACTGTCATAGTCTTTTTAATAAAAAAAAAAAACCAAACAACAACAACAACAACAACAAAAAAAACCCTCTTGATAAAAGGCTT
This sequence comes from Athene cunicularia, assembly GCF_003259725.1. NCBI lineage: Eukaryota > Metazoa > Chordata > Aves > Strigiformes > Strigidae > Athene > Athene cunicularia. The sequence goes on along the minus strand of NW_020799099.1, from coordinate 18,490,816 downwards.
TAAAGCCCAAATGAAAGCAGCAGCAGCAAGCACTGGCTTCATTCAGTCACGGGAAACAGCTGGTAGCTAGCTTTAACTGAGAGCTGCCAAGAAAAGGTTGATTGTCATATCTGGCAATGAGGATCCCGTGCCTGACCTTGCCAGGCAGAGAGCAATGGGGCAGGGGTTTTCCAATAGGATGGGGCTGAAACTCAGCTGTAAAGCAGTGATCCAAACATACAAAGCAGCTCTGATTTGAGTGTTTCAGTTTAAGTTCAAAGGCAGATTAGAGCCCTGCTGGAGCCCAGTCTGACCTTCCAAAAAGTTGAAAAGCATTTCAGCGTGGTGTTCGTTTCCTTTTCAATAAAGATCTAGCTATTAATCTTCACTGTTACCTCACAAATTGTGTCTACTTCCACTCAAAAGGAAATGGTGGAGGATCATGTTACCCCTTATGGCTAGCTGGTACAAAAGAATCTACTGGACACCTGCAGGTATTAAAAAGGTCTTACTTACTGGAAAGCAAGCTGTAATTAACTCTTTTATGCTAGTCAGCAACTACTTAGTTTGCAGAGAGGTTATTTAAGCACTTTAAACCTTTTCTCCTCTGTACACATTAGAATTTTCATGCAATTTTCAACTAATACCTGGTTCTCTGTATTTAGTGTTCCCTCATATTTCATGAGACAAAAAAGTTTGATACACTTGGCTCTGCTGAATTGAGAATATTCTGCAAATCCACCCAAGGTTCCTCTGGAGTTCAAGACAGATTATATTTTAGCTTGGCAAGTCAGATCCAACTCTTGCTGTGGCCAGATAGAATTCATTCCCAAAGTGAGTGAAACACAGTCATTCTGGTCCAGCTGCCACAATACCTGGTAAAGTAGGATCTTACCAAAGAATCAGGTAGCAGAGTTGTTGCAAAAAAAATCTTTCTGAGGCCACATAAGGTAATTTTACACTACCCCAACCTTGTGCTGGGGACACAGAACATAACAGAATCCTAGTGGAACAGAACAAGTCATATTCCTTAAAAAGGGCAAATAACTCAGTACCAAATTATCACTTTTTTCTTGCTCTCTTGTTAACCAAATTTTCCACAGATGCTTCTGTCCATCTGTATATGTATTTCAGTATAAATGACCTTTGCAACAGGCTCAGCTCATGTACATATGTACATGAATCATCTCAGAGCCACGTCAGCCTGTCACTAGGGCCATGTCAGGAAGCGTTGTACACTTACACTGCTTGTGTTGAATGTCAGGCTTAATGGAATTTTGTCCAAGGTTTGGGCACATGTAAGAAAACATGCCTTTGTGTCACTATGTCAGTCCACACAAGCTCTTCTTTCCAGGTGGATCTAATCCCACATAATATATCTTCATACTAAATCACACAGAACCCAACAACGATGCAGAATAAGTTGTATATACAGCCATGGGCAGGAATTTCATAAAATTGCAGCATGTACTGCCATCTGTTAAGATTTACCCATGGTTTCTACTGGCAGCCAACCTTTATTTTTCAGCAATATAACTTTCTAGGCAGCAATTGCAGTTTCTAAGGTCAGGGCTGAGTAGATTTGAATTCGCTGAACGTAAAATTTCTTTGCTAACAGAAAACCCTACCTCAATCAGATGATGAAAAAAATGGAAAAAAGGGTTTTAAAGTAACCAAAGTAGGTTAGTTTTATTTAAAGAATAAATCATTCTGTTTATATGAGTAGATGAATGTCAAATTTTCATTTCTCTAGTAATCTTGTCTCTGCATGCAAATCAGTAGCAACTGAAATTACTAAAACCTTCATGTCCAAAATTCAACACTCTTCTCATCTCTAAACAAGACTTCTCAGTGCTGGTCTAATTCTGAACCAGACAATGACAATGACACAAAAAAGCCCAACTTGCTTAACATCACATAGGGAGGATGTGAGAGGATGTAAGCCATTAAACTGAATACTAATTCTAGACAACATTAACTTGATACAAAGTCTCTAAAAAGAAAACTTTATATATATGTATATGTACACATATATACACATACCTACACCTATATACAACAATGTTTTTTTTCACTTTGCCTCAGCTCTGCCTGAAATAACATATGAAAAATACAAGTCACAAAGAGTTTCTTCAATTGAATATGCAGGCAGAAGTATGCAAAAAGAAGCAATAGCTGGCATAAAAGAGGAGAAGGCAGTGGCACTGCAAGTACTGCGTAAGAGGCCAGGGTGTCACTAACTTAGGAAATGACTGTATCATCAAACTCGGTGTGATGGCTTAAAGGTCTTTTTCATGGGAAGCTCTAACAAATCTGCACTCACAAAAAGCCTTCCAACTCTGAGGTACTTGCTAATGCTAAGAGGCTGTCACTGTTCTGCTCATGTCTAATTTGGGGTGGATGTGAGTCTGTACTATGGCCTTCTTTTACTGAGAGTCGCTCCTTCACACAGTAGCTGCTAATATAACCCTTGATGGCTATTAGAACAATATAACCAGGCTTCAGAAATTTGAAAGCTCTTCAGTAATGCTTCTGTCTAGCCATGGAAATACACTCTTTAAAGCAGGGTTGGGAAATATTTTCCTTAATGGAAACCAGCCAAACAGGAATCTCAAGTAGCTTTCTGCAGACCAATCTTAAGGCTACATTTTGGTCTTATGTCCCTATTCCCTGCAGCTCTCCATGTTACACTGTGGTCCTGCATGGCCCACAGCCCTGCTGTACCCTGGCCTTCCAGCCTCCGGTCTCCAGAACCCAGCCAGCACACAGCACTAGCTCAGAGTCCCCAGCAGCAAGCTGCCTGGGGTTTTGCCACTGCACCAGGATCCTTCCACACCCCGCAACAAGCAGCCCCATAGCACCACCACTGAACACACCAACACTGTTGTGCTCCCCCCAGTACTCAGGTTTCCCTAAGGACTGCCCACAGCATCTCTCAAACATTGCTCAAGTCCTGCACGGGACACACAGGACTGGTTTGGAAGGTCATCGTCACAAATGAAATGGACCAAAAAAAATTAGAGACTCACATGCAGTGTGGCTATATGGCATGCTAGCAGTAAGAGCTTTGACTAACTCACAAACCAGTTTAATCAGTAAATACTTGCTGGGATTTATTTCCCCAGATAAATACTAGTATCTTTTTCATGCACGTACACAGTACAGTATTCCAGCCCATTTTTTCTTATTTAACTCATTTATCTTTTCCCAGCATATTGTACAGGTTTTTTACCATTTTCTATCCATGAACTTCACAGCAGAATGGAGAATCAGGCCAGACATATCTGATGCATGAAACTTGTATGTCTTCCAAAATGGCTGAACAAACTTTATCCATAACAATGCCAAACAGCAGAAGGTATCATTAAACTATATATTAGTTGTTTATAGTATGTGCAGATGTTAACAACACCTGGAATTATGTACTCTGAACTGTGAGATAATTTCTAATGAACAAACATTGATTACAGTTGTGATGTATTGTCCCTCTAAGCCTATTTATAAGAAAATGGACATCTGTTTGAATAAATCTCACTTTCCTCCTGACCTTTTTTCTACTGCTAGAGAAGTTAAGCTTGTTGTTTTTTCATTTATCTCTCAAACATGAACTCAGTTTATTAGAGACAGAAGTAAATTTGGTGTTAGAGATTATGTTTAGCTTTGCAATTCTGGTATTAATTCATTCTTACAACTAATCACAAGGTGACATAGTTTTACTTTCTGAAGAAGCTTGATCTCTTATTAGCATATACAGTTACTTTATGAGTTGTTGCCTGAAGGTAAACTGCTGCCTTGGTAGCAAAAAATGAAGTACAGATGCCCTCTAGGCCAGAAGAACTAAAACGCTTAATAGTGCTGCATCCTGTACGCTTAAATTTTGCTGTTAAACGTTAACACATACAGTCCAAAGCAGAGAATAACAAATGCTGACCTCTGCACTCAGGCATTTGTTTTTAACATCTACACCTCAAGAAGATTCAAACAGCTAGCAGAAACCTTAACATGAAAAACATAATATGTGAAAGACATGAAGGATGGGAACAAATACAAACATGAGATAGAAGTGCAACATGCATCCTGGTGCAAGTTCTGAGTATTTATAGTTCAAAGGATACTAAAACACACAGCTTCTGTACCTGTGGCAAAGGATAGTTTCTATTACCAAACTCTGCTGTGAACACTAATTTGTGCTGTGCCATATGCCTGTATGGTGATGTACAGCCCCACCCTTCGTTGTCTTGATTAATGCACAGTATTCAAAGAAAGTAGTTACTGTTATGTTAAATACCTTGTCTCATGTATCCGTCTTGACTCTGATCCTGGATGCGGAAGTCTTTTCAAAGTTTTCCTCTGTGGCCTAATGAGGTCACACTTTGGCTTAAGAGGTTAGGGTGTCTCTGAGATGTGGTCACTTTCCGCATTACCAACATATAATGTATCGCATACACTGGCCCTTGGCATCAGCATGACATTCAAATCAGCACATGGCACAGCACATAACCCTTTTGTATTTCTGGACACTAGCCCTGGATATTTCACTGTGCCATGTCACCAAAGAGCCAAACTTTGTGCAGTAATGACAGGATTTCATAGTGTGTGCCCTGTATATTGAAGGTGTTGCTGAACTGCAAAGAGTAAAAGCATATACACACAAACTATCACAGCCATCTTGTTCATACCAGTTGTGCTTCAACTATTTTGTTCCTATTTTTTTATTTCAGTGAATTAGAATAGCTGTCCATGTATGTTTAGAGAAGTATATTCATTTATGCTCAGCTCATCTTTGCATCTTACACCAAATACACAGCGACCCAAATATACAAATTTACACAAGATTTTATAGAGATCATAGTATTATGCACAATCCTGAAAGCCTTCATTCAATACGTAAGAAAGATTTTCATTTAATCTACTTTGGCAGGGGAGGCGGGGGGGAGAGATACAAAGTGCCTCTTCCATAAACTAAATTAAATTGCTTTTCATTGACTCAGGCTACCCTGGGCACTGCTCATTCTAATACAGCCTTATTAAATTCAGGGAAAGCTGCTACAGTCAAGTCTGGGTTAAACTAAACAGTGTTCAGATGCTACACTTCAGATACATATTTCAGATGCTGTCTTTGAAGAATGACATGTAATGGAAATAGTGCTTGACTTGCACCAGGAATGCATCTTTAAAAAGTCTTCTGCTGTCTAATTACAGCAACTCAAAGACATTTAAGCTAGAAAGGTCATTAACATTTTAAACATACACTACGCCATGACTACTGCATATTTCCTGATGTTCCTATAAAACCTAGTGCTCTTGGGAAACTGATGGCTCACGGGGTTGTTAATGAGTGAGAGACCCTTTGCCTCTTGATCACTGGTCTGAATTTTGTTTAATTTGGAAGCAGCAAAAAACTGTCAGTGGCTGATGGTGTTTATGAATTAATCTGATAACTACTTTTGGTTTAGACTGTAGCAGCAAAATGTCCCAATTTAAAAAACTTTTCTTACCTTCCTTGCCCCCTTATTCATTAAATCATCTCTGATGTGTCTGGATCAGCATGGCACAGAGAACTACAGACTCCTACAAAAGACTGCGCAGACAAGATGTCAGTGGTCATACAGCTTCATCTTCAACTTGCTGAGGTGACAGTATAGCTCACTGGGTACACAAAAGGTCCTACTGACTCCAGGTCAGATTAAAAACTCTTTTTTCTTCCCAAGGATACCACTGTGTTCTGGAAAGAAAGATTCTCCTTTATGAATGAGAAAGATCAAGTTACATTTGCTTTAAGGATTGTGCTGGGTGCTTCTGGAAAACATTTTTTGGAAAGGGCATTTCCCCCTTATTACCTCATTTGCTTGTAATGAAGGTTTCCTCTAAAACATGTTTTTGGTAGAGATGGTTATAAAATCCCTTTTCCTGCAACTTGCCAGACACACAACCCAGCCATGGCCCCAAAAGTGGTCTGTTTCCCTGGCATATGGGACTTAAAAATGCATTAGGGAAGAAACATCCTGGAGGGGTAAGTAACAGATGTGACACTCCTCTTACCTGGCAGACCAAGGCAAAGACTCTCCTTCCTTTCTGCTTCCGCTTCTCTTTCCTTTCTTTTTGTGCCAGACCTGTGAAAAAATAGTATGAATTACAAAGGAAGAATGGTCTGAATCACACAAGGTATCACCAGATGGTTCCCACTATCTTTCTACTGCATGTCATTCTACTATTTGCTCTTCAGCTTGGTTAAAGCACCTTCCTAATGTATTGAATTAATACTTTCCTATGATATCTAAAACAAGGAGCATTATTAGACCATCTATGAAACAGCAGTATCTCCAGGTAAAAAGACTGATCCGTTATATACGATAGACATTATATTCGTTATATAACTATATAGGCTTCTCCATATATTGGTACCTACCTTTCATTCTGAAGACAGAGATTCTCTTAGGCTGCGTCTAAAGTGATATGTGGATATGTTCCATGATGTTGTCACGTGATCTGTGATCATCCAGACTTCAGACAAGCTCAGAGCAGACCGGGATTTCTATCCATTCCATATGCCAAGATTCCCACTCAGTAGAAATCAAGGCACCAAGGAGCGAAGAACCTAATGAATGCTTAAGTTTTACCCAATATGCAGCTGGGATGAGGCTAAGTGGGACACACCAACTATATATATCTAGTCTCCAAAAATGTCCAGCAAGTGATTTTTTGAGTCTTTTTCTGTTAACCTGGTAGAGTTTTAAGTACTAAGAAAGAAATTCTGACTCCACTGGAGACTATGATGAAGCTCCCATTGACTTAAGCAAGGATAGCACATTAATCTGGTAACAGCATTGCTTAGCTTCTCACTCTTCTAAAAGTTCTTCCTGGTTCGTCTCTGATCTACAAGGAGGCCACAGTTTACACCACCCACAGCTCTGCAGTCCCCAGATCAAAATATTTTGCTTCTGTTTTCTGACATTATCTTACTGTAGTTAAGTCTAGCAGCTGCCTGCTCAGAGAGACAGAATGGGAATAAGTGTGATAGAATGTAAAACATTGCTAAGTCTATATTGCTTCTCACCTTTTCTTAATTACAGGATTAGCAGAGAGAATCATTCCTCACCTAATTTTCCTGCCCCTTCATCTGCCATATGCAACTGGCTACAGAAATCAGCTCACTAAGTAACTATATGTGGCCCAGCATCAAGACTGATTCCACGGTGATCTGAGATTAATATTAATTACTATTTTTAATTAAATTGGTATAGGATGAAGATTGTTGAGAACAAACTCAAGATGCTATAAACTGGGAAAGGATGACAAATTATTTAAGGATAAGATTAAAGTGCATTGCAGTGAATGAATGAGAGAACCAGACACAATCAGTGGGGTAAAATATGGGTAGTAGATGAGATCACAGTAGAAGATGGAGTATCCCAGCCTTCTCAGTGGTTCCTATTCCTCAGGTATAGTTTGTGAGAAACCAGAGAAAGTCAAGTGTGCTAGGGAGGCTTCTTGGTCATTACCTGCTGTCTAAAAATGGTTCTGAATTACCTCAAAGCTGTCATTATGTCTGTACAAATTTACCATGTGTCTAAACAGGGCATGAATTTCAGCATTAGATCATGACCATTTATATTGTCTAATTGTTCGCATGCTGCTTTGCACAATTTTGGTCTATACCAATTAGTGCTCCACCAGACAATGCTACAGCATGGCTCAGCAGTAGGACAAGGTCCATCTTCTGTAAGTAACAAGGACAGATTATACCAGAAGACCTTAGTCATATAGTTATAAGCTCTGACATGACTCTGCCAGGGACCAGGCCATGGCATTATAATGTTTATTAGCACAAAGAGATGCAGCCCACATACTTGCATCGTGGCATGCCTCTGGAGGAAAACCGCATATGAAACAAATCTATCCATTTCCTCTCTTTTAAAAATAAAGTTATTGTCTTTGAAGGAGGACCAGATATTGTACAGAAATACTAATAAATGATATGGCTTATGCTACTTCAGACTATACAGACAATAGCCTCACTGTATGTGCCATAAGAGCTGTAGAAACTAGCTCTGCAGAAACTAACTAGTGCGCGAAGCAGTATGGGTGTTCCCCCAGCCATGAGACATTATCCCAAACATAGATGTCTTTTTATAGTTAATGATTCCTTGTGAACACATATTTGTAGCTGCAACAATAATGATAGAGCTGTGTCTGCTGTCTCTTTAAACAATACATGTCTAAAGTCTCAACCAAAAGGACCATATTGCTAAGGTGTGTCATTCCCAGTCATCACTGGGTGTATGCAAAGCACCACAGTGAAAAATGTGGGCAATCCCTTGTTCAACTATAAAATGGCCAAAGTCTGGCACCCACTGTTATACTCAGTTGAGGAAGAAGCCTCCTGCCTTCCTGCTTCATGTCCACAAAGCCTGTTGACTTTCTTGTCCAAGGTCTGTTGACCTTCTTGTCCAAGTTCTTAACCTTCAGGTCTTTCTTCAGGCTGGGTTGTTTTTCCTAGTCTCAGGGGGAGAGATGCAGTTTATGATGAGTTTACGAGTTTTGGGGGAGATTCTGGTTGTAAGTTGTGCATTATTTTGGTGACAGAGTTACTTCTGTAATGCATAGTATGTCTAGAACATGCAATGGGCAGGGTTTTTACATTCCTTTTTATGCTGGTATGTTTAAAAGGTTTATTTTTCCTGTCAAATTTAGCTATGCTTTCAAAAGCGCAAACATTTCTTGATAGGACAGCAGACATACTTGTAAGAAACTCCAATTTGTTTCCATCGCCCACTCCCCATTTTAGATCATCTTTCACATGGGAACAGCTTCCCTCCTCCTCACACACCTCCTCCTCCAAAAAATTTCTGACATCTGTTCCTTTACCTCTCTAGCAGCCACCCTCCCCTCATCATTTGCCTTTTATTTTATGGTACCCACTTGTGTACTTCAACTCTATGCTCTTTGGGGTACTAAGCTGTTATGTGTGTTGCACTTCTAACCCTTTGTAAAGCATCTTAAATATTGTAGACATTTACAGCACAATGTAAATTATAATGTAGTTAGACTGGAAAGGCAATTCCCTAGTTAACACCTCCCACATGTGGTGATTAAGTACTAGGCTCAAAAGCATACAGCAAACCCAGTGCAGATACATCTCTAGAAAGAGACTGAAAATTCCTAACTCCAGATGGTCTGCAGTTGGTGAATTATTACATGGATTGTTTGGTGCTTCACTAATCAATCATGACAGCAACAAGGAGAAAAAGCATGTCTGTCTAAAGGAAAATGTCCTTTGGATAAACCCCAAGTTATCATTTTGTACATTTGATTTGCTCATCAAACATTTTTTTTTTCCCCTTTTCTGGTCTTACGTTGTTCTTAATTGTTTAAAAATAAATCCAGAAAAAGCAGTTGTTTTTTACCCTATAAAATACACAAGAGGGGAGGCTGAACAGCATCAGCATGACTGCAAAGCTGCATTGTATTTCACAGAATGCAAAAATTATAAATGGGAGAGGAAGAGGCAGAGAATTCATCTCCTGCATTAAGTTCTGGAGACTTCTCCAACTATTTCTGTAACATCAGCACAAAACCTGCAATTTAGGATGTAGAAAACAAGGACTGGAAAAAAGAATGCCAATCTCCAAATTTCTTCCTCACAGCATGAGAAAAGTTTGATTTTAAACAAATAAAAGCGATTATCTAAATCAGATCATAAGCAACGAATATAGGGTTAGCTTTAACTGAAACATATAAAACAAAGTCCAACATTATCTTGGTTACATAGTGTCCAGTTTAATTTGATTGCTCTGTGCATCAAAAGGAGAGACACAGTATAATTAAATACATAAAAGATAGAAAGGGTGGATGGAGATACAGAAGGAGTCAGAAGTAGATTAGGCGGTCTGGGGGTTATATTTGCTGGGGAGAAGGGAAAAAAGTACTAAAAAGTCCAGTTACCCTACTGAATCTGTTGTTCTGAGTGCAGATATCTTTGTGGTTCCTTGCACGTGCGTAAAGTATTTTACAACCTAGTACGTGCAAATGGCCCCAGGTAACTTAGAAAACCTCAATTTTCTTCCAAAGCAGTAAGTCTTGAAGAAATGAACTGCAAGGCAGAAGACACAATAAATTGTAATAAGCATGATAAACTGTGTGGCTGTTGTTCAAAGTTTTCACATAAGAGCAGCAGAGAGCAGAGACACAATGTGCTGTATTTCAATCTGTCTGGATTTTCCATCAAATAAGCAAAACTGGTTTTCAATTACTGTAGGCATGACTCAGAAAAATATAAGTGGGCAATATAGAAAGTCTGTGAAAGCAGTGAGGTAAGAAGGGCAGAATAACTGGATTGCAAAGATCTAAAATTACAGAAAATTTATCATATTAAGGCTAACTACTGTTTGTCTCTCTGTAGTACTTCATTAGAGTCCTGTAGCACATACCTGACCTGATCTTCTTAGGGAGGACAGTTGCCAAAAGCTGTATATAGTGCACATTGATGACATTAATACTTCCTTCTAGTACCAGCCTAAGTAATTTGGAATGAGATCTATATAAATTATGTGCAGATACTGCTAGTGGCAGTGCTTTTGCTAATGTTTTAGAAGGTATGTCTGCAACACGGGCTAAGCTAACAAAATACTTATCCATGTACTATACAATGGGAAGAAAATTAGGTGAAGAATAAGCTTCTATCCGCTTTTCTTCATTACCTTGGACTTAAAATGTGTTGAAAAAAATCTAAAATAGAACAGTAACTCATAGAATCATAGAACCATAGAATAGTTTGGCTTGGAAAGGACCTGAGGGCCCCAGAGCTAGAAACAGCACTACAGGTGGGGTCTCACAAGAGTGAAGGGAAAGAATCCCCTCCCTCAACCTGCTGGCCACACTTCTCTTGATGCAGCCCAGTACACAGTTGGCTTTCTGGGCTGTGAGTGCACATTGCTGGCTCACAGTCAGTTTTCCATCCACTAATACCCCAAGTCCTTCTCCACAGGGCTGCTCTCAATCCACACTTTGCCCAGCCTGTATTTGTGCTTGGGATTGACCTGACCCATGTGCAGGACCTTGCATTTGGCCTTGTTGAACTTCATGAGGTTTGCACAGGTCCACCTCTCCAGCCTGTCCAGGTCCCTCTGGATGGCACATCCCTTCCCTCCAGCGTGTCGACAGCACCACACAGCTTGGTGTTGTTGCAAAACTTGCTGAGGGTGCACTCAATCCCACTGTCCATGTTGCCAACAAAGATGTTAAACAGTGCCAGTCCCAACACCGACCCCTGAGGAACACCACTTGTCACTGCTCTACACTGGGACATCGAGCCATTGACTGCAACTCTGAGTGTAACCATCTGGCCAATTCCTTATCCACTGAGTAGTCCATCCATCAAATCTGTGTCTCTCCAATTTAGAGACAAGGATGTCATGCAGGACAGTATCAGAAGCTTTGCACAAGTCCACATAGATGCTCTTCCCTTATCCACCAATGCTGTAACCCCATGGTAGAAGGCCACCAGATTTGTCAGGCATGATTTGCCCTTAGTGAAGCCACACTGGCTGTCATCAATCACTTCTGTATTTTCCATGTGCCTTAGCATAGTTTCCAGGAAGATCCACTCCATGATCTCGCCAGGCACAGAGATGAAACTGTCTGGCCTGTAGTTCCCTGGGTCTTCCTTTTTTCCCTTTCTAAAAACGGGGGTTATGTTTCCCTTTTCCAGTCACCGGGAACTTCACTGGACTACCACAACTTCCCAAGTATGATGGATGGTGGCTTAGCCACTTCATCCACCAGTTCCCTCAGGACCTGTGGAGGTATCTCATCAGGTTCCATGGACTTGTGCACCTTCAGGTTCCTTAGATGGTCTCTAACCTGATCTTCTCCTACAGTGGGTGGTTCTTCATTCTCCCAGTCCCCACCTTTACCTTCTGCGAACTGGGTGGTGTGGCTGGAGCACTTGCTGGTGAAGACTGACACAAAAAAGCCATTGAATACCTCAGCTTTCTCTAGATCCTGCGTAACCAGGTCTCCTGTTTCCTTCCAGAGAGGGCCCACATTTTCACTAGTCTTCCTTTCATCACTGATGTACCTATTAAAGCTTTTCTTGTTGCCCTTGATGTAACTCTATCAGGGCTTTCTCATTCCTAACCTGATCCCTGGCTGCTCAGACAGTTTTTCTGTATTCCTCCCAGGCTACCTGACCTTGCTTCCACCCTCTGTAGGCTTCCTTTTTGTGTTTGAACTTGTCCAGGAGCTCCTCGTTCATCCCTGCAGGCCTCCTGGAGGTCTTAACTGACCTCCTTTTTGTTGGGATTCATCACTCCTGAGCTTGGAGGAGGTAACCCTTGATTATTAAGTAGCTTTCTTGGGCCCCTCTTCCCTCCAGGGTTTTACTTTTCTAAATGCTTCTAGGGTTTCCAATGCTTTTCTCTGTGAGAAGATACAACTGAATCACAATTCTGCCTCCACTTCCTTTTTAATATCTTTGTGGTTGAATGTAAAAATTTCCAGATAACTGAACTTATCTATTGCTTCTGCAGTTGATCACTAGGTAATGTTTGTTTGCATGCTATCTGTGATAACTGAGTCAGGATACAGGCGTTTCATTCCCTCCCACGTTAAGGTCCTTAATGTGCTTTTTGTGGTTTTCACTAACTCCAGCATTTGCTGTCTGTTATCTAGGACTGCAGCATACCTTGTTATCTCATCAGCACATCTGACTTGTTCCTCAGTTGGGGGGGAGGGGTGTGGGACATTCTATTCCTTTTTAGTTTGCAAAGCCTTTCAGAGATTCTCTCAAAGCAGTTTCTCTATACACATTGAAAAATTCTGGGCAGCATATGTTACTGTTTCACACGCCACCGGATCAAATGGTTGCTTGCTGCTCTTCACAGATGTTCAGAGTCCAGTACTGACTTATCAGGAGGTGTTTATTGGTAGCTTACCCTTAGCAGTTTTATTCCATAGCCCATTTGGGTTAACTGATGACTACTCCATGCCAGTACCACCAACCTCCTCTGGATAGACATCACACAGATTTTTCTGCCTCTGGACAAGAAGGAATGGGCTCCTGAATATCAATCTTTTGAAATTCTAAAATCCAACAATTGATCTTCCAACTCAGGGTGTCTTTGCTTGCTACATGTTTATCTTTCAGCATTACTTGGCTCTTAGCTGTGATACCATACTCATCTGTACAAATATCTTGGTCATTCAATTTAGGTGTTAAATGAAGAATGAATGAACATGAAAGCAACAAAGTTCAACCAGATGCCTCTTTCATTCAGTAAACCAAGATGAGTAGTCATTTCCCGATACTTCTATTGGAGAGCTTATACATCCCACAGCCAAACTTTCACAGTTAGGTCCCCAGCTGCAAGGGTGATAGCTTTTCTTCATTTTTAATGAATGTCTCTTCAAGCTGTTGATAGAACTCATCAACTGCGTCTTTGTCATCTGCTATCGTAGGAGTGTTAATCTGTATGATCGACATATTGACTGGAATTGCTAGAAAAAGAACTGTAATGATTTTATAGCTGATTGGATTATATCCAAGCATATACTTTGATCTCTTCTTGGATATGACAAACACAGTGCAAGTTTCTTCTAATTTTTCTGAGCTAAAGCAGCACCCTGAGTATCTGTTCATCATTCTAGAATGACACCTATTATTCCACTGTAGCACTGATTCTATATTTATATACTTCAGATTTTTCCCATTCTTTTGTCACAATAATGCACTTTTTTTCCCCCACGCATTTCATGTTCTTACATTAAATGCTTGATCTGCAAAAGACTGGTGGTATAACCATCAGGAATTATCTCCCTAGAGGCTTGGTAGAGCCACAAATACTCTATATGACCAAGGACTCTATATGACCAAATACTCTATATGAACTTCTTCTGAGCTGTAGAGTCTTGCATTCCATCATGGGAGAAAGATAAGAGGATGGATCTGTTGACCATTGCTCTGCCATGCTCTTTTCCTAACCCAGCATCCTCTCCAGTTGTCATCTACCCAGTATTTACATACTGAAGTTTTTCAATTTACCTGTACCATAATCAACATTTGGAATTTGCATACTCTACTGAGCCTACAAGTAATGACCTCCTTATCTGACAAGAATCAGGTGACTTGGTGAATATTTGATCCAGAAAAAAGACTGATGAAAGTGGAAGTAGAAAAGGGATGGATTTGGTAATTGATGGAGTGGGTCACAGAAGTTGGAGGAAGTACAGAGCAGTTGAAAACCAAATGGAGAGTTTGAATATTGAACAAGTTAGTTTAAGGAATGCATATATGTGTTGTTTAGCTGTAAGTGCAAGTTGGGTGAGCACTGTGAAACCTCCAAAATGTAGTAGATGTAGTTGACACACCTATACTCAATCTTCTTTTGTATCTCATAACATTTTATATTTATATTTGATCTGAAAACACAGCAAATGTCAAATTACTTAAAATCAGAACAGTATTAAAACTAAAGCTATGACTCAAGTTTGTTTTTAAACTGATTCTATGCTTCATAGAGCATGTTTCTCCTTTGAAGGTACTCCTTTGCTACAGAGCACAAAATGGTAGCTTAAGGAAAAAAAACCCAAACAAACAAACAAACAAAAAAACCCAAAAAACCCAAACCCAACTTCCTAGTCTTTCTTGAATGCTTACATAATACTTTAAATGTGTTTTTCTGAACTGAAATGGGTTTTACTTCTAGGGCGAAACCACCCACTGATGTTCCACTAAAACATTTTACTTTTCTGGGGTGCAAGTCAAAGCAGAATTTGGGATATTTCAGCGTTATCTTTGTAATTTCACATTATATTCCTCAGTGGCTTTCCTGGCTTCATCTTCATGACTTCTCTCATATTCATTTTTTTAATTAACCTTTTTCTTCCTTCAGGTACCTGTGGATATGACCTTGTAGAAAAAAACAGTGGTGTCAATATTTTCAGTTCAGTCTGTAATTTCTTCCATCAATCCCTCTTCATGAGAAAAAGAGACAAGTGAATGACAGGATCAGAGACTGCCTTTTATTGATCATTAAGAGATGTTATTATGACAGATTGCTTGCTTCTTCTTTTTTTTTTTTTTTTTCTGTTTACCTGAACATCCTACAATTTCACAAAATCACAGAATCGTCTAGGTTGAAAAAGAACTTGAAGATCATCCAGTCCAAACATTAACCCAACATTGACAGTTCCCAACTACACCACATCCCTCAGTGCTATGTCGACCTGACTCTTAAACACCTCCAGGGATGGGGACTCCACCACCTCCCCGGGCAGCCCATTCCAATGTCCAACCACCCCTTCTGTAAAGAAATGCTTCCTAATATCTAGTCTAAACCTTCTCTGGCACAATTTGAGGCCATTCCCTCTTGCCCTGTTACTTATTACTTGGTTCAAGAGGCTCATCCCCAGCTCTCTTTCAGGTAGCTGTAGAGGGCGATGAGGTCTCCCCTCAGCCTCCTCTTCTCCAGACTAAACACCCCCAGTTCCCTCAGCCGCTCCCCGTACGACCTGTGCTCCAGACCCTGCACCAGCTTCATTGCCCTTCTCTGGACACGCTCGAGTCATTCAATGTCCTTTTTGTAGTGAAGGCCCCAAAACTGAACACAGGAATCGAGGTGCGGCCTCAGCAGTGCCGAGTACAGAGGTAAGATCCCTTCCCTGTCCCTGCTGGCCACACTATTGCTGACACAAGCCAGGATGCCACTGGCCTTCTTGGCCACTTGGGCACACTGCTGGCTCCTGTTCTCTTAAGGATTTGTTGACTCTTAAGCTGTGATGTAGATATTTTAGGAAACTATATACTTTACTAGAAAAAGATTATTCTGATTGAGTCCACCCACTGGTCTAACTCTCTGTCACAGATCTCAGGTTCAGCAGCTGCCTAGAGGCTCTCCATATGACCGCAGAAACCTTTAGATGATAACGAAACCATTGCAATGTGAATTTGGACCTGGTGCTGGCAATTAAAGTAGAATCTGTTTAGTCTGTTCTTCTCAGGTTCTTGTACTTCCCTCCAGAGCAATCCTGCAATGCAAGAAGTCCCATTGATTTAAGTAGACTCTTTTGCTTGGAAAGGCTACACATGAGATTTGAAAAGTAAAAAATTGTTACGTCTAATCTTCTACCAGAAGAATTTCATAGATTTATGTAGCCACTTGTTTAAACTGCTTAGAATGATATCTTGGTTGTCTGAGTAAAATGTTTTCAATATGTATAACACAAATCCATAACCTCTACCTCAGATTTCTGAAATATAGAAAAGAACTATTCTTTTCCTTCTCATTTTTGCATTATAGTAAGTAATTATGAATGATATTTTATAGACACTCACCCAGTCAACAAATCATTATAATTTTCATTACCACCAATTAAAATACAGGAGAATTCAGCAGATGAATGGGTGGCTCCAAGACTGGTGTTACCATCAGGGCTTTGGATTCTTCAATCATGGGTTGGTATACAGTGCACCTGATCTTTTGACATTAGACAGGATGCACCTGTCTCGGAAAGGGAAGGGGATTTTGGGGCAGGAGTTAGCTGGGCTCACTGACAGAGCTTTAAACTAGATTTGAAGGGGGAAGGGGGCAAAACATTGGCCCATCTGAAGTGCATGTATACCAATGCACACAGCATGGGTAACAAACAGGGGGAGCTTGAAGCTGTGATGAAACAGGAAAATTATGATGTCGTGGCTATTACAGAAACACGGTGGCATGTCTGCCAGGACTGGAGTGTGCCAGTTGATGGCTACAAGTTCTTTAGGAGCGATAGACAAGGAAGGAGAGGTGGAGGGATGGCTCTGTATGTTAGGGACTGTTATGATTGCTTCAAGCACAGGTGTAGTGAAGACAGCGTTGAGTGTCTTTGCATTAGAATCAGGGGGAAGGCCAACAGGGCAGATGTTGTAGTAGGAGTCTACTATAGGCCACCCAACCAGGACAGAGAGATGGATGAGATATTTTATAGGCACTTAGGTGAAATCACACAATCGCTTGTCCTTGTTCTTGTGGGCCACTTTAACTTCCCAGACATGTGCTGGAAATACAACACAGCAGAACAAGACCAGTCCCGGAGATTCCTAGAATGTGTGGGAAACAACTTCCTCACACAGCTGGTGAGAGAACCGACAAGAGAAGGTGCCCTGTTGTATCTCCTCTTTGTGAACAGAGAAGGGATGGTAGATGACGTGGAGGTTGGAGGCTGACTAGGGCACAGCAATCATGAAATAATAAACTTCTCTATTCTTAGAGGTCAGGAGAGAGCTAAGCAGGACTGACAACCTGGACTTCAGAAGGGCTGACTTTGTCTTGTTTAGGCACCTGCTTGAAAGGATCCCCTGGGAGACTATCATGAAGGGTATAGGGGCACAGGAAGGCTGAGTGCTCTTTAAGAAGGAAGTGTTAATGGCTCGGGAGCAGGCGGTCCCCAGGTGCTCTAAAAGAAGCCGACGCCAGAGAAGACCACCCTGGCTGAACAGGGAGCTTTGGCTGCAACTCAGGGAGAAAAGGAGAGTTTACAGCCTTTGGAAGAAGGGGTTAGCGACTCACAGTGATTACAAAGAGGCTGTGAGGCTATGCAGGGTGGAAATCAGAAGGGCTAAAGCCCAACTGAAAATTAATTTGGCCTCTGCAATCAAGGATAACAAGAAAAGTTTCTATAAGTATGTCAGTAGCAAAAGAAAGTCCAGGGAGAGTCTCCATCCCCTGCTAGATGCAGGAGGAAATAGGGTAACAAGTGATGAGGAGAAGGCTGAGGTGCTTAATGCCTTCTTTGCCTCAGTCTTTAATAGAAAGGTTAGTTGTATTGATGAAATCCAGCCTCCACAGCCAGAATACAGAGACTGGGAGAACAACCGCCCTGCAATCCAGGAGACAGTCAGTGACCTGCTGCACCACATAGACACACACAAGTCTATGGGACCAGATGGGATAAACCCAAGAGTGCTGAAGGAGCTGGCTGGGATGCTCGCCAGGCCACTTTCCATCATTTACCAGCAGTCCTGGCTGACCGGGGAGGTCCCGACAGATTGGAAATTGGCCAATGTGACACCCATCTATAAGAAGGGTTGGAAGGATGATCTGGGAAATTACAGGCCTGTCAGCTTGACTTCGGTGCCCGGGAAGCTGATGGAGCAGCTCATCCTGAGTACCATCACACAACACATGGGGGACAACCAGATGGTCAGGCCCAGTCAGCATGGGTTTATGAAAGGTCTAACTGCTCTCAAAAAACACTCAGTGACCAGGGCTCTAAAACTTCTATGCAGTCTACTTCTGTGATTAATTAATCCTTACCTTTATGAAGTTTTTTTTTTTTCTCCTGATGTCTAGCTTCAACCTCCTTCACTACAATTTAAGCCTGTTGCTTTTGTCTTATCCAGCATGGACTGAGAAACATTTTCCTTCATTTTCAGCAAGTTATTAAGCATTTCAAGAATGTCAGTGAATCTCACCTCAAGTCTAAACAGTATGTAAACAGTTTAGATGTGTAAACCCATATTTCAGAAATTACTTAGCTAGGTGGTATACCACACTTATCCCTTCACCAAAGGGTTTTCAGACCTGCAAAGCCATTCTTAATATCAGATACTGTACTTCTAGGAACAGGACTGCTGCAATTGCCAACTTCCACCAACAGTCCTTCAGTAGTCTTTTCATTAACAGCTTCAGCTAGAACACAATGTTTTTGTATTTAAAAGTCAGCCAACTCAGCTGTTTACCACTGATATGCAACAAGGACAAATGGACAAGTGCCAAAAGGACTATTTAAAAGTGAGATTATGATTGTAAGGTTTACCTAAGCAATAAAGTTCTAGAAAAAACATCCAGAGACTCTTAAGTACCAGTTTGTGGAAGTCCTTCAGGAAATCTGCATACTGAAGTATTTTAAGAAACATGATGAGCTTGTGGGGGTAGCAAGTTCAGAACAAGGCTTCCTTGTGTTCAAGTGGGCTGGAGAATAAGAAAACTGAAACACGCTAACAGCTTTTTATATACTGACAAAAGAGATTTGTTCTAATGGATTTTTCAATTAACAATCTTGAAGTTCTTACCCAGAATTTATATTTACCTAGTCTCCAAATTTCAGGAAGATTTCTACAGAAAGAATAAGGATTTTCATGTACAATTTATGCTTGTACATGTAAAACATACCTCATGTCAGGAGGACACAACCTGTTAAGAGGAAAGTACTGTCCCATGTAAAACAGTAAATAGAGGCACTAATAACCAGAAGGCTGCCTGATAAACCAGAAGGCTGCCTGATAACTCAGAAGAGTTGTGTTCCTCTGTGCTTTGTACGAGTAAAGATCTTTCCCCCCTCCACCTCCAGGGACAACTGTTCTTTCAAGAAGAGAATTTTGAATAGTAAGAAATGTATTCAAGTAGAATTGAAGGGAGGAGCACAAGAGGAAAATGATTCATTACCATAACTGAAGTAGAAGAATAACCCATTCATATGCAAGGTCATCTGTTGTTCTATGTCATTGTGCTAATGAATCACCGTTTGTTTATACACTGGGAGTAGTACCTTGCCAGTACAGAGAGGAAACAGAGACTATTTGCAGCAGGGATTACGCCAGTAGTTTTAGTGAAAACTTCTGATTTCAAAACACCCGGCCGAAGAATGGGCTGTATTCATACCTAAACCTGCAGAGACTTCCCCACTTCTTTGGGCTGTGTGAGATTTCAACATATTTGTCCTAGTGCCAGATCTGTGGCCATCTGATCTGAAGCAGAATCTGACAGTGCAGACACTGATCTACTATGAAATGCCAAAAGTACAAACTAGGGAGCACAATGTTTGTGCTTCTTCTACAACTAAGTGTTTATTAGTGGTTTAGAGGAGAAGAAAAGTTGAAAGGCTGTGACAAGGAATAATTTTACAGGCAATATGACTAATTTATGCTTTAATTTTCCATCTAAAAGTTTTACGCAATAAGTTACATCAACTATGAGCCATTTATTCCAATAACTCTTAATCTGGATATTTAGGAATTTTTCGGTATGTTCAAATGTTGCCAAAGAATCTAAACAGAGAGAATCTCTTAGCTAAATTCCCAAGAGGTGATCTCTTGATTTGACTAGACCAGTTCAAGGGCCTGCTCTCTGAAGAGGACTCTTTTCTGAGTTGGTTTGTGGACATGAAAACCTATGATTTGACTAAACAAGTGTTGAATTCCAGCCAAAGCCTAAGTGATAAAAGACATATCAATGAAGTTGAGGAATATTTTTCTGATAAAACTCTTTTTCTTCCTTGATCCACATGATTTGAGGATTCCTCAAGGCCAAATTCTGAGGCCAGAATGCACTTCTTTGAACTGAGCACATTCTTGAGAATCACTGTGTGATCAGGACGCTACCTGTCTTGGGTGAACTGGTTGCAATGTTCAATCATAATCATCACAGGCCAGATGTCATCCTTCCTCAATGGAGAACTCTTGCATTAAATGTCCAACCAGGTTGGCACTACATAGATAAAGTAAACTTTTGCTTCAGGAACCTGTTTTCAATCATGGTCAGTGTATTTGGGAACCTGTTGCCTAAAAGTATACAATGGCATCCTTCAGGGGCTTGACATTTCTGAGATTCTCAGACACTCCACATTTAAAGAAAAAAAAAATCATGTATGATTTAAATACATTTTTTAAGGTTTGGAAGGAAAAGCCTTGTTTACTAGCCTGATATATAAAGCACAAAGTAATCCCACCCCCATACATAAATTTTAGAAACTCCAAATGTTGGAAAGATTAATAATTACACATTTACAGGAAAATTACAATCAATGGCATTGCAAAATGCCCTTTTCATCCCCCTCTGGGGGGGGGGGAAATCCTCTGTCATAGGAGCCCACTACATGTACGCTTATCCTAACTTTATCTGAAAGACTATAAAACAGAAGTGGCAAAAAACAAGAGTCTGGATTAATTTGAGGACTTTCATGTACTTCTCCTTTGTTACTGTTTAAATACCATGTGATGGATGAGGAGTATGTGTGTAGAACAGTTTGTATTTTTTAACAATTGTTCTGAAACCTGAAGGGGTGTCACTTACATGCTTCATGAGGCGCAACGATGGGCCTCCCACTGTATTTCACTTCCTGACATGCAAAAGTAATTCAAGATTCAACAGAAAAAAAAAAAAAAAAACCACCACCCAGGAAACAACTTCAGTACACATTCTCACACCCTTGTGAAAACTGAACAACACAGGTGGTACTGCAGAATTTCAACTTTCAATGCCAGACCTATGAGCAATGGACAAATAACTACCCTAGCAGGAACAGAGTAGAGACAGGAATGAGGTAGATAGGTACTTCATCTGGTACTCCACAAAGTCATGTACCTCTGAAAAGAGCCCGTCACTATCCATCTATCTGTATATGATGAATGCTCCACAGCCCTTCAGACCTCCTAGTTCTTTCAAGGGATCAAGCTCATGTTACTATCCAGCTCTCCATGTGAGCTGCTAAGCCCTAGATTTGCTTCATTACTCCCTCCTCTAAATCTCTGAGAAATGAAAAGGTAGAGAACTCCCAGGCTCCTGGTGATCAAGTCAGACATCCTCTTACAAGAAAAAACATGGAACATATTGTATCGAATTAAAGACACAAAAGAGCCACCCAGAAACAACCAAAAATGGTACCTTGGATTGATACCCAGGGAAAGTTTCAGATATATCAGTACATTCATAAAACTATAGATCTTTTTAGGAATTAAAAAACCAGAAAGAGTATGGTTTAGGGAGTGGTAGGAATAAAGATTGTGAGGGAATTATAACAGATGAGAAACATTTTAATGTTACCTTCAGGAGAGAAACTGAATGGAATTTTTAATAGTTTCATAGTAGGCAAATGGTTAAATTATTACTAATAGGCCCTTTCTCTAGTTGTAAATTTATTCAAAGAGAATAACAACATTTATTTTTTTTTCCCCCCCCTAACATTGCAGGGGAAGGTATTTGGTAAGCACTTCGCAAACAAACAGAAGACAAGGAGTTGTGCTTGTTGCTTAAATTTTTGATGCTTAAATAGAGTAACTACTTCACTATTTTATAAACTTAGTTATAGTTTCACCTAAGTTTAAACACCTGCTTTACTTTGTTACAGCTGTGGACTAATAACTTTTATAAATACCTCAAAGAAGCTTTGCCTTTCTTTTCTTTTGTTTGCTTGTTTCTCTGTTAGACTGTCTATCCTATAAGATGTTTGCAAAAATAAATTTAGAATGTAAACGAAGAAACCCATTATAATATCTTCATCTTCCAATTCATGGGAAGATGGGGAAGAAAACAGAAAAGACAAATGACACAAATGACCTTATCTGGATGAAAACTGAGTTGTTGATAAAGATTTGGAATAACCTGGCTAAACTCTATGGGCTTGATATGTCAGCTCTGCACAACATCATTAGAAAATTCAAGAGGAAGAACAGGTTATGCTCAAACATTACAGGGCAGAAGGAGTCTTCACATCTTTGCAGAAATTCCAAGACACTATTCAAAACTTCAAGTATTCAGCCTTCTGCTTCTCTCCAGGATCTACTTAACCATAAATATACTATCATCAGCATGGCTTGGGTTAGCCACAAAAAATAAGCCCTAATTTATGTCTTGAATACTAGAAGATATTGCTAAATCTTGTAGCTGTAGTTGAACCTTACCTTTTCACATTAACTAGCCACTATACTGCATATACTGTTACACACAATAAAGTAGTTCATTAAATAAGTCAGTCAAAAAAGGTAAAGAAGAATGAGAAAAATATGAGGGCCATCTTCCCCCTACACTTTGAACTCACTCATAAGCTGGTGGAGAAGACTGATTTCTTTTGGAGAAGAATAATTCCATAAACTTCCTGTCAGGTCAATGAGAAAGTTACAAAATTAAGTCTATACTAATAAATTAAGCAGTGCCAGAGTATGTTTTCAAGCTTGGCACTCTCTCATCTCTACAGCTGAATTACTAAAACTGTCCCTGGCACAGGTTTGTCCTGTACAAACTTGTGCTCTTCTAAGCATTTCCAGGGATGTTTAAGGTGTGAACACAGATGCAAAGCCACTTCCAGTAGCAATTTAGACAGGATGACAAATACAGATATGGCCTATATAGGGCATGCATACCAGTATGCACCTTATGGATCTCTTCAGACTACAGGCACAAGCAGCTAGAAAAGCACATGAAAAGATTAGGGCATCTGCACAAACACAAAATGTCTATCCCATCATATATTGGGCCACAGACACCTAAGTATTAATTACAGACATGTTAATTTCTCTTGGCCATTCTTGCAGAATGGGCATACATAATATCCATTTCAGGCAACAGTGTTCCACCTTTCTTTGATATGTGTGATGTAAGGCAGCAGCTACTAGCACATGTATGCAAGTTTTATAAAGGACTGTGCCAGAGTTCACAGAACAAAACTCTACCATTAAGTGTCTCAGAGTTACACACATCTGAAAATCATTGAACTGCAAGATAATAATGCTTAGTAGGCCAGTGAAGCAAACACATGCATTGCTAAAACCAGTTTCTTTTAAATGGTACAAATAACTATGCAGTTCTTATAAAGAACTCACCTACTGATCTGGAGAAAAAGATCTGTTCAAATATAACTTGATTGAAAGGGATTATCTTCAATTTCAGTCTGTTACAGAGTAATTCTATTAAAGAGCTGAACTCCTCATTTTTCCCCTACTAGGGATGTTAGTCAGTTCCTTGATGTGATATTAGTTGGATTTAGCCTGAAAGGAGATGGATTCACTCATGCTTACATGACTAACTCCGTTAAAACATCAACAGAACAGAAAATCTACCACATAGATTTTAACTAACTAAGACCACGCTTTGAGATTCAGGGCCCTAAAATGTCAATAATCACATTAAGTTTGTGACAAACAAAAAACAGTAAGTGCAAAGGACGACCCTCTTAATGTGTACTTAACTGAAAAGGTAAAAAAGAATATACACCATACCCTTTATTACAATATAGCCCATACTGTAAAGGTTTTCAGAGACACAGCTGTCTATTCCAAGCAAATCAAGTGGCATTTAAGCCACCTGAACTTTATATAGTCAGAGACCTGAACATTCCACAAATTAACAGATGCTAATTTTACCAGGTATTTCATTTCTTGGTACAGATTTGGACTTAGACCTGTATCTTGACAAAGCCTTTGATTTATTTTGACACAAGGGAGACTATAAGAAGGGTTTAACTGTACCCTGATGTATTAAAGATTCAGAAGACAACTCTGACTTCACTGATGGAATACAGTGGATACTACTGTGGACTAGTGAACTCAATCCCACCATTTCTTTCCACCCTTGAGCCTTCTTGATTATGCAGGGCAGAAAATGTTTTTCAAAGGAAGCAGAGCAGAATACATTTCTCATAGAAGTCCAGTATTTCCCAAACTTCTGGTTTATATGCACTAGGTGGAAAGAGGTTTCAGGAATTATCATCTGCAGAGAGTAATAAACTGTCTTTGAGAAGAAAGACCTTGCCACCTCTCATTCTAACAATAAATCAAGGAATGGAAAGGCCATCAGCACTTCCAAACAGTTTTTCCTGGCAGCTCTGCTAATACGATTTGCTGCTTCTAACTCTTAAAACAAGCAAACCACCCCCAAAACCGTATTTGGGTGTGGGAGAGTACCAAAAAAGGTATTATCCAAAATAAGAGACAAAGAATTCTGTGTTCATCTATTTGATTGATTTAGTCAAGTTTCCCGGCCACTAGAGTGAGGTTTAAGGATCAATATAAATCTTTAGCCATGCTAGATGCTTTAGGATATCTATTCCCCACTAGCCTCTAGCTGTCATTCCAGAAGGGTATAAAGCCCTTGTAGGGTTTGTGACATAACTCATCCATCTAAATGTATAAAAACTGCACTAGATGCCTTGGTTTAAGCCTCTGCACAGAGGTGAATTACCTAAACTCTGAAGTATTTGAAGTGGTTTTCTGTGGTAGCAAACTGGATTTGTTACAATTCAGATCAAATTAGGTGCACCACACAGGCAGTCTTCCCTTTTTCACTGATGAATAGGTGGCTGAACTAGAATTTTCCCCAGGAATTCTTTTTCCTCTCTCTTTATTACAGCTCATTATTACAAGAAGATTTTTACAGAGGCCAAACATTTCTCCTGAAGGCATTAGAGAAGGCTATCATATCTTTTGCAGAAAAACCCTGATACACGCCACCCCACCCCCCACTTACTCCATCAGTGAATTTCGTCCTTCTTAATCATGACTAGAGGCAGCTTCGGACATCCTGGACACAAAATCAGGTTTTGGTTTGGTTTGGTTTGGTTTGGTTTGGTTTGGATTGGATTGGTTTGGTGGAGTTTTTTTAAGAGATCAATAGTAAGAGTTTAGATTTCATTGTCTTCAGATACATTGGAAACCAGAACCCCAAATCAACATGCTGGACAACCTGCTTGGTGATAAATAATCCATCTTCTGGATGTGGCATGAGTTACTGAGGTTTCACAGTTTAATTATTATGAAAGTATAATAATGTAACTAGAAATCAATGCCCCAGCCTAGTAATTAAAAATATATTGATCAGAACTGTGTTTGAAAGAACTCACTTAAAGATTGAAGATAGTTTTATTTGCTATTACTAATAGGTCCCCACCGATTCTGTGTATCCAAAGTCACAACCTTTGAAAACACAGCCCCTCACCTGACTAGTCAAGCACTGCAACAGACCTGCAATGTTTGCAAGACCCTGCCTCCAGTCAATTTACAATCACAGAGTGTGTAGTTTGTTTCATTCTAGTTTAACATTTTAATCTAGAAATAGACCAAATCTTTAAAATCAGAGAATTCTGCCTGGGTTATTAAATCAGTAGTCTAGATGAATAAAACTAAGAGTAGGTAATACATTCCCTATTTAAATAATCCTAAATTCTCTCTCTCTTTGTCTGAATAGATAGTCAATATTTCAGTGTACAATCATGGGTGCCCCAAATTCTTAACTAAAACCACAGATACTTTAGGATTTCTACCTCCTAAATAGTACCACAGTGCTACTGTAAGACAGTTTTCCTTAATTACAACGAACTACTAAGACTGACTTACACTGCTATGGAAAACCCAATGCATTAGCACTTGCATTTCCTTCCCCTCAAACTCCAACCATGGTTCTTGGCAGGCAACACTGGGCCTTTCTAAGCACCAAGGACTGTGGTCTCTGAGGTTTAAAGGAAATAGAAAATTGGTCCTCCTGGATCACACTCTTTGGCTCAGGCAGTCAACTTGCACCAACCTGAGCTGAGCTGCAATCACTGCTTCCAACAGGACTCGGTTTTGCCTTCTGAGCTCCCACAGCTGCTAATGCCAAGAGGACCCACACTGGAGTTCACTAAGCTAAATATCTGTTTCCTACCAGTGATATTGTTTGGTTACATGCTGTAAAACACACAAGCAAGAGAACAAGCCAAAACCTTTTTCTGGAGGTACAGTTGCTGAGGAAACCATCTTCTCTCGTATTCAGTACTTCAATAACACTTTAGCTTCAATGAAACAAACAAACCATGGTCAATTTGCCTAGGAGCATGCATAGCATTAATGCTATTATTTTTTTGTCTTGCACCTCCAAGGCAACTGCTTTTCCTTTACAAGTTGTACTGGTTGATACGCCTATTTTCTGTCTGTCACTGTACTGCCACACTTATTTTTGAACACAGATGTAAACCAAATATATACAGTGTAACACCATTCATACTAGTTTGCTTCAGACAAGGTAAGCTGTGGAAATTGTTTTAGCCATTACAACAGAAAAGCCTGTGTACCTGTAAGAGCTGGTGAAGTGAGTGGGGAAGCAGAAGCAGAAGGAACCTGACAGATGAAAATGGAAATGGTCTTCCTAAGAAATTCTGCAGCCTGATTGCCCCTGTTTTACAGTTTTACTATTGCTCTCAGTGACTCTGGAGATAGTATCATTTAAGAAACACTAACCTTACCTCTATCCTCACAGAGTCTCAATTACTTTAAATTGCAGTGAATGAAACAGGTCAGGTTCAAGCCTGCAGGAAACCATCACACATTTGAAAATTTTTCATAGGACCACATGCTTATGTCTGTAAGGATGTTTGTCCTGACTGAATCCTCTGCAAGATCATGGCTCTGCTTTGCATCTCCTTACTTCATGAGCTTAATGTATCTTCATATGAATATAAATTTTGTCTTCATATTATAATAGAACTGGATATTTATTTGAAATTATTACAATGGCTACTGCTATTATGTTCTTGAAAGCCACCGAACATAAAAAAAATCTTCCTAATATTGCAGATTTTGAATAATCTCTGTCAGCAAACATCATGACCTTAGTTTAGGATGCATTTATAAACTTGTAGTAGTGAATGAAGAATTCTATAAACATGCTTAAGAATTCTTGTCCTGATTTTGCAAACCACAATTATTGCTCTGTTTAAATGCACATGAAATTCTCCTTTAGGTTTAACAACAACTACCTCTTTGTAATTGTAAACAGTTGGGTTATTATTTCATGCCCTCCCCTGAACTTATCTTCTGAAAATTATTTTGGAAAAAAAAAGCACAACAAAACCTTATCCCAAATACAGATATCAAGAACAAGAGCAGTGCAAGCTGAAATAATTTGATTTACAGTAACAAAAGACTGGAGCTACCCACTACTTGTTTTAACTACAAATCACTATACAGAACCATTAGTTACGCAACCTGAGATGAAGCTCATTTTTCCTGCTATATAAAACAGACATAAATGACCAAAATGTACGATGAGTTTGTTAATTAAAACAGTGGCAGCATTCCAGTAGGACTACTTTATGAAGTTTATTATAATATAATCTCTTTTGAGTCTAATAATGAATGTAAATTATCATATAATTTTACCAGTTTGCAGAAAGGATGGGTTTTAATTTTTGCCTTTTAAAAACTGAACATGAAAAAGTTCTTCCTAGTTCAAGTTAGTCTTACTTCATTTCTTTCCTCTCTTTTTGTGAAACATTAACCAAGACATTTGAAGTTCTATACAAGAAACTATTCCTTTCCATTCCTTCCAGTGTGAAATTGCGCACTGCATGCTAGCCTTTCAAACATTATGCAAGAGTTTGTATGTAGGATTACTGCAGTGCATGGAGAGGATACAGCAACAAGACCTAATGGGCTGCCTGTTACCCAGCTGTCTCTTTACATTTTGCATGTAATGCAGCGAGGGCTCAGTGCCTTCAGCCATTCAGGAACTGCCCAGTTGTGAAAAAAACAAAGCACATTTAGCATGTTTGGAGCAAATTAATATTGCAAATCTCATTTTGCCAAACAGAGCAAGAAGACAAGGGAACCAAGGCCTAGCTAGGCTGAAGTTTTAATTACCTTCACAAACCTGGAATTATAACCACTAATTCTGAGCAAAGAATTATGCTGAATGACTAACTGTAATGAATGTGATTATTCTCCTATAATCTGGACCTTTCATAATGTTTTTGCATATCTCAGAGGCTGTTCTTTTTGTAAGTGCTTGGGAAATGTTAGGAACACCTTCATGCCAGCCATGAGGAGTGTAGACTCCCATTCCATAGCCCCTGAGGCAAGGGGAGGTCCTCTCCCATACTTCATCTATCAGGAAAATGATACCTCTCTGCAACCTTCTGTACAATGCACCTTCAAGTATGCATCATCACCTCCTCAACATAGCTTGACACAAACCTCTTTGCCAAGACCTGGGTTACTGAGAGAAAAAACACTAAAGCCTTCCAAAAACTTGAGCTAATGAAAACATCTAATTCCTTGCTGTAAAACAATTCCAGCATGAGCCCAAGGAGAAGACCCCATAGTCAGTCTCACCCCAGCCAAACAAGAGATAAGAAAAGGCTGACATTGCAAAACAACACTTAGATATCCAGGCTTAAAAACCCTTTCCTCACATGCAGGAGGCCACAGCATTATTAGCTGGCAATATCCCCCCTTAGTGCTCCCAGATTCATAAGGTAGCTGAACATATGCAGGATGGCATCCTTTTTACAGATGGGCTTCTTTTTCTTGCTAGTTTATGCTGTTGCCTTTTGCATAAGCTGTGATTTTATACATTAACCTGAGGTGGTGTCAGATCTTTGGTTTTAGTTCTTCATTAGAAAACTGTTTTATACTGCTTCAGAAACCCTGTTTTGTACTTACCTTCTCATTTGCTCTCTGGAGGAAAGTATCTGCTCCCTGTGGGATTATTCTCTTTATGTAATTTATTTGGCCTGCAAGGTAAGCATGCTCCATAGACTGCCCCCTGTAGGCTAACAGACCTTTAATATTTTGTCTAAAAGCCACATAACACCTCATTTTATCTTGTTTTATTTTTATTTCCTGATCTAAGGCTCCTCTAAGTATTTACTTAACCCTTTTAAGTAGTCTTGCTAAATTACTTGTGCTAATCAAGTGATCTAATTGCTGACAGAGAATGAAGTGGTCTCCAGGTTAGTTTACCAAATGCTGATCTTGCACGTATACCACAACTTCTAACTGGGAGCCAATATGTCTGCTGACAGGTGGTAACTCCTCCAGGATCTCCTGAGTTGTTTTCTTGGCTTATTCATTTATTTCCTGAAGAAAGAAATAGGATCCTTCATAACTTTTGCTTGTTAAGCCTGGCTCATGTGCTCTCTGTGGCTTTGGCCAGGAACCATGTGGTTGGAGGATTTATATGAAGTGAAAAGGTTGTGAGTCTAGTAAGAAATCCACAGGACCCATCAGCTATGATTTATTGGTCCCTACAATGACCTAAAAATATGTTGAATGGCTATATTCTTTCAGCCAGTGCTCAGCATTTGAAAACAACACTTTTTCAGGTGATGCAAGAATGCCTTCACATCAGTGCACTGGGGAAAAAAATTTCAGTAATGACTGTAAGACATGCACTGTAAGGCTATTACAATGAGTCACGACAAAGTCTTGTCTACCTGATACTTCTGCTCAAATTTTTAGGATTTTATTGACATTACTGCAAGTCCATTGTTTAAAACAATACACTCCTAGGGCACATAACTAATAAAATTAACCTGTCTACTGTGGGCATACAGCTTTACATTCCTTTACAACTACTTGGATATTTACTGTCCCTGTCCCCTTACTGCCATGTCCAAGTGTTTTCCAGGCAGTATGGAATGTCTCTTTCGGGATGGAAGGAGAGGGTAGACATCACAGAATGACAAAGTAGAAAAGGGGTTATATACCAAACAAGAGAGATAAAATTGTCTAAGGTGAATTAGCAGAATTTAGGAGGATGTGGCCAAAACCAGTCCTGAAACCTGGCTGTTTGTCAGCAAACTCCAGAGCTTTTGGCCTTTCAGTGCCGTCAGTGTCAAAAGCTCTCTTCTATGAATATGCCAAAGCCCATCATCACTGCATGGTACATACTTCTTCAGCCTTCTCTTCCATCTTTGTCTCATTGTGTGTTGGAAATTCAGTGGTTGTTGCCTACATTCTTGAATATGCTTGATATGCTCATCAGACACCCTCCTCTCCTAAGAGTGCCCTGACCACCATGCTATTGACAGCTCCTAGCACTTGTGTAGCTGACTGCTTTCTGCACAGTGACACACCTTCAAAATATGGAGAGAGAGAGGAAGAAAACAGAACAAACACAATCCTGCAGCAGTTACAGGCCTAGTCTCTGCTCAAAGGACCAATTTTGCAGTTTTCTATTAAACATTAATCAAACAATGCAGAATTCTGTGTAGAGGGACTAGAGCCCAGGTCTGCCTCTCCTTTCCCTATAATAAACAGTGCTCTATCTATTAGGCAGCACCTTTTCCTTCCTGTCATACAATGTTAATTCAGGGAAGGATGAAGTCCTGGATATATTAGAGGGCAGAGCAAATAAACAGTAAAACACTCTGACAGCATGGGGTGTTTTTTTTGGTAAATCATGTAAGTCTTAACCTGCCACACAGCAACTCAGTTCCTCCTCAAAAATACCCTCAACTAAGCTGCTTAACCAAGCATTCTCCAATGCCACTCCAGAGGCTGTGCAGTGATCAGAAGTACTTATGCCCATGCTATTTACAGTGACCAACTGATGCTGTTATGTTACTAGGAAAAGACTACTGGACCAGCACAGCACAGCATTTATATCCCTTTCTCAACCCTGCTCTTATATCCCCAAACAGCCTTCATTGCTAAGCAATCAGAATATTAGTCAGGAAACTAACCTTTCACAACACAGTACAAAACACAAAACCAAATGTTCTAATAAAAATATATTACCTTTCACTTGTTCATGCTCTTCTGTTAATAAAGTGCACACAAAAAACCATGTTTATTTATTTCAACTCCAGTACAACTGCTAAATTCATGCAGTGATGCAAGTGCTCTGTCTTCCAGCTTTTCAGTGCCTAACATGGACTTTTCAAAAGATCAAAGCAATTAAAAAAGAAATGAGTGTATGAAACTAGCTTCAAAACTGTCTCAGTTATCCTGCTGTTCCTGATGTTTTTAATGTGACTTTTCCTGCTTTCTTCTTTCTACATCTCTGTTCACAGAGTGAAGAGCTATGGCCACACAAAGGGTTTCCTCAAGAAAGGTTTCTATGTGGTACAGATAAGAGGAGAGTTTTCCTTCTGTATAATTCGTATACAGGTTTTTTAATCTCCACTAAGAATCACTTTTATATTAGATAATCAAAGAAGACATTCCCACTCTATCTGGACTGTGATTTGAATTTGATTTGTGTTGCAAGACCAGTTAATTTACTACAACTAGCTGAGCTGGAGCTGAAGCATTCACTCTCACAAACTGTACGAATTAGATACAATCCTTCACGGAGGTCTCTTTCTTTCTGCAGGCATGCAGAAGAGACTTTAAAATTTACTGGAAAAGTTCACTTTTGAATTGATTAAGATCTGTGGACCATATTCAGATCCTGTAGTTTGGCTGTAGCAAACCAGCTCATTTTTCTCTAAGATTTTGTGGACCTAGGAGCTACAAACAGAACTACAGATGGTTCCTAGCTGAATAGTTTTCTGGACCTCACAGTCAGTTTCTTTGAACCTCTTGAATAGTGAAGTAAATATATTAGATTTTACTTTTTCCAATAGACTTTTAAATGTCAGGAGATCTGTTAGTGTGAAAATGTAAACCTCACTGAGGAAGTCTGGGATCTCTCCAGAAGCTGCTGAAATTGGTGGAAGTCACCTGAATGATTTTGACATGTAGATCAGACTTCATGTGGATATAGGAACATGTTGATGAATATCACAGAAGATGATTCTTTATCACACAGAGTTGTTGCCTCCTTTGTTTTAAGGAAAGGAGGAGATCAAAAGTTTTTTCCTTTATTTTTGACACAGCTGGACACACTGGAGACTTACTTGCTTCATAGCGTCATCTTTTTCAAAATAGTCAGGGAACCAACCAGGGACTTGTTAACATGCTTGGAAACAAAAATTTCTCAGCCAACATACTCTAAAATCTTTGGCAATGTTCATATCTCATCCTTTTACACTGAAGAGTTATTTCTCATGCTTAAATATGAATCAAGAGTTTTTAAAACAGCATAGTTCTAGATCTGTTTGTTTAATTCTCTCTGCGTAATTCAAAATAGAGTTTGAGAGCTAAGCAGAATTCTCATAAACAAACTCAGACACATTACAGAAACACTACAGCATTTACAGAGTCAAAGAAAATGTCATATATAGTCTGTCAGGTCTTTTCCCGCAGGATTTCTTTAAATGAATATTCATAAAACCTCAGGATTGCTCAGTCTGGTTTATGATTGGTCCTTACCTCAATTTGATTAACCATAGTCAGAATTTTGGCATCATTTCACCAGTGAATTCCCTGAAGTTGTATCTGTACACCAAAGAAAAACATGCTTTCAGATCACTTGTGATACAAGGTATAGCAAATTAAAAGTTGTATGCCCTATACTATGTAATTGTGAAAAGAGGTAATTTATGCTCCTTTTTTAAAAATTATTATTAACTTTTGCTTTTCTAGATGACAGAGAAGGAAAGATTATTATAATGGCAAAGGTGGCTGAGTTGTCCTCACACTTACAAAAGTGTAAGCATGCACGGTGCAGTGCAGCACCAACTTGCAGGCTCAGGGCTGGTGATTCTGGATGGCAGATAACCACTGGGGTGAATTCCATTGAATATGGGCAAAAGTCATAAATTTTGTGCTGTTGTGAAAGAGCTGAAGCTAGTGCAGTGCCTGAGTCAGTTGTCCATTAACAGCTCTGTCGTGCTCTTGAGTCTGTTCACCTCATCTCGCCCTCATGGCAGGCTGAGCATCCCTTCCCAGCAGTGTGCTACTACAGACTTCCTTCCACTGGCTGTGCTGGTTACAGTAAAGGCAACAAAAGTACATGCTTAGTAGGACACTGGAGTAACATCATCATTTATAGACATCTTTTAAAAAGGAAAGCAACTACAAAATATCTTTCACTAGGTTAAATTGCTTTTCTTGGACCTTGGACTCCTGACATTTTCTTGGAATAACATGTATTTCTTGCTGTTAAGACTGAATTTCTATTACAATTGCCAACACAGCATTTATAGCTATTAAGAAAGCATCCATTGATACAATCCAGTATAGCAGAGGGTCTGCAACATTGTTGACTTTTATCCTATTATATATAAAGAGTGAAAGTAAATTATGATAATTAAAAAATAACAACCTATTTCGTAATTTTAAAAGCATGAAGGCAGGTGAACTTTCATCTTTTCTGTTCTGAATATAAGTTAAGTACAAGCATGATTTACTTCTAATGAAGACCATGGCTATCACTGTTAGTAAACACTGGATTAGCCTAATAAGATAATAAAAGAAGTGGTTCATAGTTCACAATCAGTCTTTTGAACTCTGCTGTCAAAATTTACATAACACAAGATACAAATAACAAAAGAAAATGCCTTGTAGAAATGAAAGCATTCAAGATGCCCTGATATCCTTATCTTGGAAAAAGGTCAATACTGCCATACCCTGCTTTACAAAGCATGTGTTATCTGTGCAGCAAACTGTGAACAAGTGAGGGGTTGTCCTGGTTCCCACTCATAGTCCACCTGAAGTAGGAAA
This sequence comes from Athene cunicularia, assembly GCF_003259725.1. NCBI lineage: Eukaryota > Metazoa > Chordata > Aves > Strigiformes > Strigidae > Athene > Athene cunicularia. Next base: position 18,456,780 of record NW_020799099.1, on the reverse strand, counting down.
GAAGAAAAAGGTTTGCATGTGGTCCACACAGCTGCTGTGCAGAGAAAAGACAAAAGCTCAAACCTGCTGATATGAAGTCTAAATGACTAAACTTCCCAGCTTTGCAAAGTAAAATGTAAAAGAAGTGAGAACAGCATCTGTAAAGAGGGAAATGTAAAACAGTGGCAAGATGGTTGGGTTTTTTTCAGCCCTGGTATCAGTGCCTGATGATGAAGACTTCTAAAATGAACTTTTCTGGTCTTGCAGTCTTTGAAAGAAAGAAACAATGCTTGATTTTCTGGTTAACAACTAAGATGCCAAAATATTTCTAAATGAAATAGGATTTTTCACTTAGAGACTGTTAAAAAATCACAAGAAATTTAAATTTATATCTTTATATTTATGTCTATATAAATACTTAATTATATTCTATGATTATATAAATTTATATTATTAATGATAACCTACATAAATAAAAAGCCAAATACAAGAACTAATCTATCAAATTCCTATGTTCTGCCTCCCTAATACTAAAAATATTTCTAGGCCGGCCAGTGGTAGTTGGCCACCAGAGGGAGCCTGCACAACTTCAAAATTTGCAGAGAGACAGTAAGATTGACAAAAGAAAAAATGGTTGTATGTTTTGTATAGCGACTAAGAGGGTAAGTGAAGTCTTGAAGACTTTTTCAGGTTCCACGGAAACGTTGCACATAGAACCCAGGCTTCATGTGATATTATTTTGCTGTTTCAGTGTGGAAAATATAGGAAGCTATTCCAAGTGAATGAAGATACTGAAAAAACTTGCGGTAATCATGCAAGAAAGGGGACAATAAACAGCTAACTAGTTCAGCTTCATATAAAACATGTAAAATAGGAAAATAATAATTTATAATGTTAATTCCATCATATTCCTACCTCTGTTCTGTTTGTACAGGGCCTTATCTGCCTACAGTGGAAGCCATTTCAGAAAAGGAATTCTCTCATTTCGTATCGGCACAAGTATGGACAATATGGGTACAATGAATAAGAAACAAAGCAACAGACTGTCTGTACTTGTACTTCTCCAAATATCTGATATTGCTTCAACAAATGTCTTTATGAATGAGAAAAAAAACTTCTGGTTATTGTAAAAGTAAAAAAACCTGCAGATCTTGAGAATACATTTATAACTTTCATCATCCACTGGTCAGATTTGCTTCTCTGAAGAAGATCACTGTACCTTTGGATGCCTTTTATTACAGTCATAGCATTCTAAACACATTCAGTGATTTCTTCTCAAGCAACCCTGTGAAATGCCAAGTTGATGTTTATGAAAGTGGTAAGATTTATGAAATGTTCATTCAGAACAAATTAGACATTTCCTGTGATGTCTTAATGGGAAAAAGATCAAGGAAACATCTCTCTAATAATATTGATGTTGTTATGATGGTTACTGTGTATTTTCCTGTGGGACGTGGAAATGAAAAAACATCAAAAGGGAAGTGGGAAAAGTGGGCAAGAGATGAAGCATGGAAGGAAAATGAAGGCAAATGGCAGAGTGGTCAATCTAGGTAATCAAACTGTCCAGAAACTACGTGCAGTGGTAAAAGAGGAAACAAAAAAGGCAATGTGTATGTGAGATGTCCGCATCTTGAATTCAACCTATTACACAACATCCACCAGTGGAACTATTAGTGCCTCCTGACACCTCACCAGAGAGGCCTGCCGTCTTCTTGAATTACAGTTTCAGTGCCAATAGGACTATTCCTGCTGACTGCAACAGATGCAATATGAATAGATGGCCACACACTCCCTCCCTGCTTGTCACAGAGGGTGATTAAGTTCCTTAGAGGCCTACATCCAGGCTATGATTTCTGCTCAATCCAGTAACCGTTGGATGTATGGCAAAAGTCAAAAGACATATGTCTTGGACATGACAATTAGTGGAACAAAAATACTGTGGTATCCTAGAGTCAAGTGTCTTCACTCACAACTTTGACTCCAGCTACGGGTGGGCTACCATAACATTGTGCTTGCTTACACTGTTTTTTCTAAATTCTCAAATCCTTTATATATCTTTCCCAATGTCATCCCACACTATAAATGTCTCAGGTAATTGGAAAAATTGCCACAGATCATAAAAATTGGAAGGTTTGGTTTCTTATTTCTACATTTTTGAAGAAATAGCCACTATGATTAGGTCTGTTTGCCAGTTATGATTTTCAATCTGTTAGGAAACTATAATTTCAAGCATATTTCTTCCATTTCTCACCACCTACAACAGCATATATTGGCAGAATGAGCAGTACAGAGAGCTAAGAAGCTTTGATTTAAAAAAAAAAAAAAAAAAAAAAAGTCCAATATTACCTCATCCTAACTACAGGACACCCCTTCTGCAGTGACTAGAACAGCCTGTTTAATTGCTCTCCAACTTCGGCAGTTTGCTGTTACTGGAAAATTTTATAGTATTTGATATTTTTTTCTTTTGGGTCAAGTATTGCAGTCAGCAGAGCCCATGAGAATTTCAGTTTTCACTTCTAAAGAAACTGATGCTTCTGCATGGTGCAGTTCTGATTTACCTCAAAGAGGACCCAGTATTAGAAAGTAATTAGAATAATCAAACAGCTCTTGTACATTTTAAGTTTCGTACAATTCTTTGGGCCCAGACACATTTCCTATCTGACTGATTTTCTGATGATTTTCAGTTTTCATTGTTGAAGGTGGTGATGCAGGACTGATACAGCACTGACAGCCACATGGACCATGTTTTACACAAAGCAAGCCACGGTTCAGAGCCTCAGAGTGTTGGCAAACACCACACAGAGGATTTCTTAAGTTTTTCCTTCTTACACTTCTGACAGACTTTTCAAGTGGCCAAGTTACAAATGAAAGAAAAGCACTCAAAACTTTGCAGAAAACAAAAGAATGCAGGCATGGGCTTTGCACTGAACATTTTAGTTGTTGCATTGGAAGACCTAATATTGTTCAGATCAAATAAAAGATTTGACTTGGAGAAGTCAGTGGTATCTTCAGTTCCTATTTTCCTAATCCAAATAATAAAAGAACTCAGAAGGCAGTAAAGGAGGTATTTTAAGGGCCCTAAATCATCTGAATAGAAGCCTGGGCATTTGGAATGTTTGCAGTGAGGCATTCATCTCTCTTCACACAGATGCTTCTTTGAACATTTAGTATGTTTTACAAGGTTCTTTTGTTCTCTCCCCTGCACTAACACAGACACTGAAATGTTGTTTCACAGTGTCCCACATAACATACTATCTAAGTGATGTTCTGTACCCACCTGCCTTGCTACACTCATGCAACCCACTTAAATAAAAAGCAGCATTTTTCAAATAGGAAAAAAACAGCAAGAAGTTAATTTTAAAACTCATTAACTTGGAGCTTCAATTTAATATTCTTTGTTACCTGCAATGTTTGAATAATCAGATTATCTCCTGAGGCCTGCAGTAGTTTCACATTACAAATTGTACTGGTAAATCAGGACTCGGGATGGAGAGGTGAAGTCTTTAAGTTTAAACCCTTCACACCACTTGTGAACTAAGTATCTCAGTGTGCTGCTATGTTTTGATATCAAATTATATTTGCATGTATTTTTAGTATTTATACGAGAATGTCCAACTGAGAGGCAATGTTTTGTTAATAGGAACATCTGCTGGGTTCCATTACAACATACTAATAATAGGAACATGCCTGGTATATTTAAAAAATAGAATTATGTGTATCTGTGGATACTGTATAGATGTGGTGTACATGTACGCACACAGGATTTTCGATTACACATACTGATTTTATGTGTCTCTCCTGTTTATTCTCTAAAAATTGAAGAGGCAAATAATTTTGGGTTAAGCACTTAGAATTATGTATATGGTAGACGATTATGTTTTAGTAGAGATCTATAAATGAGAATACATGAATGCTATAAATATTGACCATATTTAAAAAAGAATAGACATAGCACTCCATCCCACATCCAAAGCTGCCACTTTATATTTGGAAAGAAAAGTGCTACCTTTATGAAGCATACACATGCATCTCCTTTGCTGCGTTACCTCCTTATTCAGCAAAGACCATATTCTCTTCACTTTCCATTCCAATTCAACGGTAGGGAAAAACTATATGTACACAGTGTTGACCTTTTATAAGGAAGAAAATAAATATGTAAAACTGCTTAGAAGGGGTCAAGTAAAAAACCTACCACATCTAGTGTATTTAAATTGTGAACTGCCCTGCTTTTACTTAATCAAATACATAAGAGGAAAACGATCTGTTACAAGGGTATACAATACTTTCAAGGTATTGCACAAACATGTGTAGCCCCGATATGAAATAGTGGTGTGACATGAGTTTAGGTGGCAAGAAATGCACCAAATTATCCATGAACAGCATAGCAATTAAAGCATAACAAATGACTGCCACTAAAACCACTATTCCGCAAACACAATTTACTGTACACAATTGTTTCAGAAATATTTTAAGAAAGTTTATGTGTGTGTCTGTATAAGTATTTTTAATTCATATATATATATATATTTATATTTCAACATTTGATTTTGCATCCTTCTGCATCTACAGCCAGCTACAGATCTAAAGGACCAATCTAATATCCACTAATGCCGACAAGAATCTTTCCACTGTTTTCAGTGGACTTGGTTAACTGGTTTCAAAAGGAGAGAAAAAGAATGATCAATAAAGCACACTGAAATTCCAGAAAGAACAGTTGCCTGGAACACAAGTTTGCCATTGTTTTTTGGTTTAATATTGCCTAGCTTTTTAAGCTAAATCTTTCATTTCTAGTTGCTCCAGTCAAACACTAGGAAACAGACATTGCACCATAGCTTCCACCTAGGCTGTCTGCCTCAACAATAATTATTGTTCTTTCTCCTAAAGCAGCACTAGCCATAACCACAGACAAAAAACGTATGACTAAATGGCTCCTCATTGTGCACCGTAATTCTAATTTTGGTGATAAAAACCTGACTAACTCTGAGGATTTCAAATATACAATACTGCATACAGTTGCTGCACATCACGTCTCATCTTCCCTGTTCTGCACAAACATAATGGGTGAAAGGGCTCAGATGAACAATTGTTTGCTTTCTACACCATAAAAGTCAGCAACTGCCTGCCTTCACTTTGTAGCTTTTATTGCCTTACTTGCTTAGTGTCCAATAATCCCTATGAGCCATGACGGAGTTTCACATCTCTGAGCTACTTTCACACAACCCACGCACCACTCGGCATCCTGCTGCCACAATAGTTATTTCCAAAAAACTTGTTTTGAAACAGTATATTTAAAAGGCAAGTCCCACAGAACTGCATACTAGCAGAAAGCACAGCACAATTTATTCTGAAGCATGGGAACATGACAGGAAAGTCAGTATTGCCCAAAACCTTTGATTTTGTATCAGCACATGCACCATAAAACTCTCCACATGAGACTGAAAACTGCATAAACTGTTTGCTTACTGCTTAGGATACTAAAGTAGGTGGGTGAGAAATATGGCTCCATTCCAATGCTTTTACTTGCAAGAATACATGTACGTATTCCTGCATATATGAACTGATGGAAGAAGGTATGATGTATTACTGATAAGGGAGAAAAGCTAACTTTTGCTCTCCCCTGGAGCACAGAGAAGGAGAGAAAGGTACTGTAATTCTGTATTTTACCTTTTGTATATCTAGTCCAGAATATTGTCCCTGATAGTAGTTAGCATCAGAAGTTTGAAATAAAGGTGACAGATACCTTCCATCATCTATATCTAAGGTCTTGTCCTAACCTCAATATCTCATATTTAATCTCACTTCCAAAGTTTTTATTTCAAAGTACTGTCACTTTGGATTTGTTTCCAGCAGTCTTCAGATCTGCATAATTTTTGACCTTGATACTATTCTGTTTAGCTAGAATCTGCATAAGAAGTATTTAAGGAAAGTCATTTTTGATGAACTACGACTCAGTGGTGTAGCTCTGAATCACTGTGGCCCTGAGGGTTACTCACAGGGCATGACAAGAACAGGTTCAGGCAACATGGCCTTCCAAGAGCTTGGAAACATAAAAAGGTCAGTGGTTTCCTTTCCCCTACAACACTACTTCCTTTTTCACTTTGGCACAGCCCATACCATGCCCTCTTCCCTAATCTGATTATACACTCATGCCCTGGTCCATTAGAGCTTGCTCTGACTCTGCACACTGCAATGCACTGCAACACTCAGGGTAGGGCAACACTGGTAGCCCATGATCTACCAATTCCAATAAAAGGGGCATGGGAAAGATGCAGCAGTGAAAAAGGTTATGCAGAGGGGTGGAGAATAGTGAGGGACGGAGACAACTATCATGCTTGGTCTGTGGAGGCCTTGGAAATCCTGGGTTTTTGCCTAGTTGGGGGCCTCCTGTTGTCAACTGCTGCAAAGCAGCCAAACATGCGGATACATTGCAGGTCAGTTAAAAGTCAATTGAAGTAGCATTACAGGGTGATTACACAGCTCTGACAGTGCTGATTACATGGGCAGACCGCCATCAGCATAAACCACCACAACTGCTGAATCAGCTCATTCTCTAAGGAAAATAAAGCTAGACAACCTATAAATCCCAGCAGGTACCCCACTAAGTCAAAGAGGATCATCCCCACCACAACCCCTTCCTTCCATTTTAATTTAGTCAGCAATGAAATGCAGGGAGATTATTCATTGGAAAATAACTCATTCAAATACTCATGAGGGCTGTTTGGTAGCTGGACTCCAATTCATACACAAAATTCCTGCATGTAACAAGGAGCTCAGTAAGGCAGCTACTTCCAAACACAAGAGTGCCAGATGATGGGGGAAAAATTCTTTGTTTGATCATCAGTAGATGGTACCTATTTTACCTTCTCATCCCTAAAAGAAAATAAATGGTTGTTACTCTCATTGCCTGAGGTGAGTTTTCCTGGGTCATACCCTTAAAGACATAAGTTTTTATTTTAATTTATCATATATGTACTTCGGAGAGTTGAGTCCTGCTGTGATAATTCCCCTGGAGTCTTTGAAAACTTAGCTTAAGGAAGCTGTGACAAGATCTGTTTTGTGAGACAATAAACACCTCAGATCTGTCCAGGTTTTGAAGGAAGTCCATTCCTCAAAGAATGATTTCTCTGTGTCCACTGCATGAGTTATAGGATTTGTGAAACTCTCATTCTAATCTGGTTTTTGTAGCTTGCATTGATCTTCATTTGTATTGTCTGCCTTTTGCATGAGATTCATAGTTCTTCTGTATAACGGTCCCAGCCTGAACAATTCTGCCAGCAGAAATGAAAAACTACAAAAACATGTATTACTGTAGAAGTTACGACTGATTCATAGGATGTAAACAAACATGCAACCATCTGTAGGTCTCCATGTAAAACAAGTTTTAAAATGTTAAGTGCAGAATTGGGCAGACATATTCTGATTGCTTTTAAATTTGTGATTGTAGACGTGACAGATATTAACTTTATTGTATTTTGTCTTTGTCCAGGTTCAGCTAGGATAGGGTTAAGTTTCCCCAGCAGAGAAGGGGGAAGGGATCTCCAGCTGTCAGGTCTGGCGCAGCAGCACAGGGAACTTTTTTCTTTGTGGCTTTGGTTGCGGGGAGCACGGGGCTCTCTGTATCCATTGCGGTATTTCTCTGTATATCTTTTGTCTTGTTCACTGTTATTGCTCTTTATTGTTGTCATCAATGCTACTGTTGTTATTCAGATTGTTTGTCATACTGTTATATTAAATTTCTTCTTATTTTAACTGGGGGTTTGCGCCCTACTTGTGTCTGAGGGTGGGGGAGGGACAACGGCAACATGGTCTCCGGTGTCGGCAGGGCCTAAACCAACACAGTCTTATACAACAAATTCAAGGCTATTTGTCAGTTATGGCACATCCTCCTCAGATTACAAAAAACAAGCAATGGACATTCTCCAAGTACATTCTTCAATACAAAGCTACAATCATTAACCAACGTTTTAGCCATCTATGATGGGCTGTTTCCATTTTAACAGAAAAAGAATTGCTGCTGACCGTGGCTTGCTGGGATTAAGTGCTTTGTTATGTATCTCTTTGATTTTACTTTAGAAACTCAGCTATTACGAATATCAGGCAATTTTGATTGACTTCATCATTTGTGCTCTAAATCTGTAATTGAGAAAAAATCTAACAGGCAACTACAGCACCCATCAAACAACATTAATATATATTGTAAAGAGAGGGGATGGGAAGAGGGAGTGAGGGACAGAAAGAGAGATCTCCTAGAGCACACTGTGCCATGTGGGAAATTACATAATCTAGGCAAAGCATGATGCAAATATTTCTTCTTTATGTGTGTATGTGTGAAGGAAAATATAACATCAGCTTCATTCTTGTTCACGCCTCCTCTTCATAAAGCAAAAAACCTGCTGTCCACTGTAATAGAAGGTGTTTCTGGGCATTTTGTGTACTGAAATGCTACCCATAAACAAGAAAAAGGCAGCATTTTGTTGCATTTGGCCTGGGATATATAGTCCTCAACACTATAATATGTTCTCCAGTGGCCTAGATATCAGGGTCTAACTTGGATGTAGATGAAGATCTTTAGTTTTTAATTAATAATACATAGTGCAGAATCTGAAAGGCAATCTATAATTTATGTATTAGTGTCTCAAAAGCAGTCATTCATACATTACATACTCAGACAGAAAATTATCTCTCTTCTATTCTCCAATAAAAAGTATATTAAGATGTTATATGTACCCTCCAAAATGGATCAGTGTTACCCAGAGCTTCATAGCTCTCAAAAATGCCAGGTTCCACTGGGTTCTGTTTGCTAGAAGAGGTTGAATGTGCAGAAGTATTACTGACTGGGCATCTCTTCTGATAGGCTTTTAAAAACGATCAAGCCATTTCTTGTGTATGTGCTAATTTAACCATAGAGGGACAGATAATATGAGGAAAAAAAAAAAAAAAAAAAAAGGAAATGATTTAACAATAAGGGGTTTCCAAACTGGACTTTAGAAAAACTGCTTATGGTAATATATCACAAGACTCCTATAAAACAGAGGAAGAAAAAAGTCATTTTTTAAATACAAGTTTATGCAAAGCTATTGCATATAAAGTATGTTTAATATTAACAGTCATCATGCTGTCCTATTTTCCAAGCACCCACCTACTTATGGGCACTTTAAAAAGTAAAAATAAAAAAATGCATACTGTGTATGCCAAACATGCAACTCTTAAAAGTTGCTTTCAATGCTATATTTTCACCCTCTCTCTATCAAGTCGCAAAGCCTAAAAATTCTGTATCTTCTCCCTCTCTCTATCAAGCCACAAAGCCTAAAATAGTGATACCAGGCTACACGGTGCAAAGAAAGTCAGTCTCTGTTACACCACAGTCTTTGTCACGCCACTTTTATGTGTAAAACAATGTAGACAAGATGCCAGCAGGATCAGTCAAGCCCTCCCTCCTGCCTCAGGTGCTGCGGAGGTCATTTCTGGGTGGCTGGGAGTCCCAGATAATCTGACAGACTGTCTGAACTCATTCAGTCCAGGACATAGAGAAAGGAGTCACAACTCCATTTGCTTTGCTGCAGCTCCACCACAGCAGACATGGGACCAGCCAAACTATGAGCTGTGTTTTTTTCAGACTTGCCCCTCTTCCATGTTCTACACCTCTAAAAAACTGTTCATTTTCTTCTCCTAAAGCACTGAAATAATCCAGCCTCAACGGCAATTTAGTGTAACTGAGATAAGAAATATTCTCCAATCTCAACAGGGCAAGGAGATTATTAATTAATATTTGTCATGTATCTGGATGTATGATGATTTGTATGTAGTGAGACTGTGAGGTGGAAGATTAAAATCCACAAGACAACTTGCAACAAAGCGAGAAAAGGAATTTCAACGCACACAGAAAGAAGGTATAAAAATTATCATTTCTTGAACGTGGATCTAAATTTGCCATCTGAATTTTATTTCCTCAGTACAATAATATTTTGGAGAAAACAAACCAAAAGAGTTCAGCATGACCTACAAGGAAACAATTATCACCTCTCAGAATTTAAACTTGGGGATGGAAGGACTTTTGAGAGACATTATTATTAGTAGACTGAGGTGTTATCAAACAGAATATTTAACTTGGCTAGTCTAAAATCATTGCATATTTTTCCTTCACAATTTGTAGCTCAATAACTAGGATTACCAACTGGTTCTTAGCAGTTATTTTGAAGATTACAGTAATTACACGTCAATGAATTTCTTCATAATCATCTGCTTCTTGGTATAATAAAATTTTAGAATATTACAGTGTATGAATTAGCAGGTAGTTACTACAGAACTCTGGAATACAGCAATCCAAGTCCACCTCTCTTTGAATTTTGAAATATTATTTCTTAACCTCTTAAAATGTCCGCTCTCGTGGTGAACAGTTTCTAATTTAGTTTTTTTTAATCTCTGATGAGAATCTTTTGTTTCTATTCTATAAATTTGCATCACTAGGTATTTTAAATAATCTCACATGTTTTTCCTTGTCAGTTTTTGCATGACTATGTATGCTACAAAGTTGTATTTCTCTGATATGGAATCAGTAAAAGGAAAAAAGATGATGAGGGAAAAAAAATCTATTTTATCACATTTATCAACCATTCTAAAAAAAGCTTAAAAAAAGCCCTGTGAAACCTCAAACTAAGGCAAATATGAGAAAGAACTGTATCTTTGCAAGTAGTTAACTGCTGGCAAATGGCAATGTAATGTATGCTGAAATTGCTTCTGCAACAGGAACTGTTGCATTTTCTCATTAGTTGAAAAGTAAAATATTGGCAAATTAGACTATAATTTCAGCAAAAACCTCTTAGGTCACATGGTCTATTTCTTCTATTCTGACGGGACTGAGCTGTTCATTTTGAAGTGTTTTGTACAACCTGGTTTTGAGTAACTCCAATTAAAAAGTGAATAAGAACATTCCAGTGAAAGGTTCTTTATAATTCATTTGCCACCTGACAAGTTGTCTTTGAGAACTACCACAAAGTACTTAAACTTCATGCTATTAGAAAAAACTCCTTAATAGACACGCTATTGGTTTCTTCTTAATGCTTCAGTTGTATCTGAAAAGGTATTTCTGACTTGAAGAATAATGCCTGTAATCTGGACTAAATTAATTCTATGGTCAATGGTCAAAAGTATGCACATCACTAAACTCACAGGAAGAGGCTGTAAATCAATGTTGTTTGAACAAAACATTACAGGACAATAATTACATTCTGAAAAACTACAAATAGTCCTCAACAAATCAAATGCCAGAACTACATAATGTTACATGGAGAAGAAAATAATGTCACCTTAGTCTCCCAGGCACATACGATCAATAAGAAGCAAGTGCTGACTATTGGTCAGGAACTGTACATCACCTTTGCTCTGATTTCATTATTGGATATCTCTCTTTGCAATCCCAAACACTGAAGTCAATAACCTCATTAGTTTTAAATCTGCCCATGTTGCTACAATCCTATTAAGTCTTAAATTAGTCCTTCCCTGATTGCAACATGTACATTTGCTATTTTTCAAGAATGCGATTCAAGTGTCCCCTTCCTTTATCTTCCAGATCACTCTTAACAACTGGTTTTAAAGATGACCCAAACATTACTCCTGTGTAGTTCAAGCAGTCACTAGTTTGCTAGACATACTGGCAGATATTTCACTAATTTGAAAAGAACATACAATATGATACAAAGGAAGAGTGATGCAAAGGAAGGTGTATCCACAGACTTTGAGGAGAGTGAAGAGGGAATAAACCTGATTTGCATCAACCAAGAATAAAGCCCAAAGACACTGAGTAATCTAGGTCTAACAAATCCAGGATGTATGAATCCAGTGATACCTTCACTGAAGCGAAGAAACACAGTACTCTGCTCTGGGGGTCTGGACTGACTTGAACAACTATTTATTGCCTCTCTGGACATTCTTTTGTTTGTGGGTTGCATATGGGAAGACAGTTCATTTATGACCAAGCTTTACTTACAATCCATGAGCCTCTCTGTTGTCTATTTTACGGGATTTGAGTCCAAATCAATTACATCTAAATTTTTCTAACATCCTGTTGGGCACAGCATCAAGTGATCTATTAGCAGTGCAGTTCTTCAATACAGATTTTCAAATAAAGGTATAAACCAAGCATGATGGCAGGCATTAAAAATTCATATTTACCAACAATTACCATGACATAGACAAGATACGAGGCATTACCTTCCCAAGTACGTAAAAGTACCTTTTTACACAGCATTATATTGCGGCATTGACTTTCTTATGCTGTGAATGGCATTTGAACTGTTTCCTAATCACAACATGATTAATTCAGTTGGTTACCACTAAAGGTTTAAATGTCGAGTATTAACGTGACCTGTACATGCATACCAAAACTTAAATCACAATAACAGGTAATTATACATGAAGTTATATTCCACAGATTGGAGGGAGGGGAGGGAGAATTTAATTTCTGCTCTCTGTTACACCTGTAAAGTGACTTTTTTTAAATTCACACAGATGTATCATATATGTGAAGTTTCTTCAAAACTATATAAAACACTGTTGTGACCACTAAGGACACTATAGGAGGAAACAGAATATTTTTCTATATAGGAATGGAATTAAAGAATTACACAAATAATTTTCATTACATACTGGCAGTGTTTTTATATTCCAGGCCATGTATTTTATATTCTCTATATTTCATCGCTGTCATTAACCAATTTAATCATAATGGTACTAGAGAAAGAAGCTATTAGATTTGTCTCACTTGACTGATTTTTTTCTTAACTGACAGTGTTACTGTGTATTGTAACATTTTCTTTTGGACTCATGTTCCCTTCTAGATCTGCTTTATTATCATTTTAGTAGGCGTGAACTTAAGTAACAGAAGGAAGGTCTCAAGCACTATTTTCTTGCTTCCTTGAAAGCTATCATACAAACTGAGTAACATTCTTTATTTCTTTTATATCTCTTCATAAGATTTAACCAATATTTAGAAATATATCATGTACTTAGTTTCTCCTTTTTTTCCACTACACAAGAAGAGTGGACACTCAGCTAAATCCATGTTATTTCCTATAGTAAAGTCTGATACCAAAAAGAAGTATCTGTGTGCATGGGCAGATAAACTAACATGACTACAGCATGAATTTTAAAAACTACACATGCATATATAAAACCCTGCTAAAATACAAAACCAAACAGTATCGCCTGAAATGCAATACTCCAAACAGCTTATATTAGCAATTATAGCAATATTACCTGTATTGTAGTATAACCCAGCAATATTATTTTACAATGAAAGCTGCAAGGAAAATTAGGAGTTAATAATGAACTGTGAATAAATCTTTCAAGACCACTTCAAGCTCTTTAACAGACAAAAAGTTGCCCAAACCTTAGCAGACCTGTATGAAACAAACATGTAATATATGTAGGAAATTATACTGGCAATGTATTGAAGATTAATTATATCCAAATGAGAAGCCACTATTCCAACAATAGCAGTATATTATGAAGGGAAAAAAAACCCCAACAGTATTATCAAGAAATTCATTTTGAGAAGATCAGTGAGAAACTAAAGCTAAAAAGCATTACAGAAGTATATAATTATCCCCAAATTAGAGTTATGAATCTAGGATGTTTGGAGGCAAGCTTAGCCTTGAAGTAAATTTATTAAAATTGAAGTTTGAAATTCACATTGAGGACACCCAGACAACTTGAACACAACACTGACGTCATTCCAAAGATGTGTTTTTCATGTTTTAACATGGATTTTTTTTTTTTTCCAATATAGCACCACTTCATGACAAGTGCTAGGTTGCTTAATAATTTAACTAGTTTTTTCTTGCCTAGAAACAGTGAGTGTTTTTACACCTCCAACATGAATTATAAATTCCTTGATTTTATGATATATACAAAGTGTAGTCATTAGGAGGTTGAAGAACTGGGAAAACCTAATTCCTCTGTTGGGCTTGTAGAGAAGACCTCGATGTGAGAGATTTCACAGCAAAGTCCATTTGTCAGCAGGAGTTTTTGCTGGAAATGGCATTGGCAGTAATATCTACTCATATGCAGACATTACACCTCACCAGAGAAAACCTTCATGACTGGGCTGCTATAGGAAGAGTATAAGCTGATGGCAATAACCCTGCAGTTAGAAAATTCAGCTGCTTTGTTTGTAGAAATAAGGCTACTGGCTGTAGGCCTCACTATACCCAATAATGTCTTGAGTTGCAGAGACCAGCACCGTACCTCTGTTCTCATCATTGTCCTGGACAGGCCAGCATCACTGTCTCAAAAGCTCTGATGGCAGCACCATAGCTCAGGAAAATGGTGTTCAAATGAACACTAGTTCAGCTCAGTAGCAAAGGCTCAGTCAGATTCAATTAAAGCACAGACCCAACACATTCAGCCTGCCATCAGGTAGGGCTTAAAGTGCACAGACCATGCCAATCTGCATTAAAACTGCCTCAATCCTCACCAGGTTTTATCCTCTCTTAAACTGTGATCTAACAACCCAACTCCTGCATTATGTTCCATCTCCATCTTCTCAGCAACCTGTCCTAGATGGTCTCCTTCCAGCCTTATCTGGATCACACTACACCCAGCAGCATCCTTCCTTTTTCCCCCTGGATGAGAACACACATTTTGCCCATACCATTGCAAGCCTTTGTGCATGCCATGCGCATCAACCAACGCTCCAGCAAGGCTTCCATGTGGAGTGGAGCTTCTTGCTTTTGGACTCTGCTGAAAGCTTATCTTTCTAGGACTAGTAGAAGCCTGCCTGTTTGATTTAAAATCTGAGTAGAGCAAATCTTCCTTTCAGGACTCACTTCCACAGTGCTGGCTTACTTTTCTTTCCTCTCAAAATGTAAATAGTGGGCCTATTACAATTCCATTTTGTCCATCATCCCAACACCCTGGAAAAACTCCCGATTTTGTTTTATTTTTACTGGAATGAGAAAGTTTCAAGTTCCATTTTAGTTATTTTAATATTTAAATACATTTATACTTGATTATATTTTTTCTTTTTATAAATTATTTCTACAATGAAGATTATCACAGTTCAGACAGCAAAATCATCCCAACCACATCCAACCACATTATCTAACCTGTCTTTTAAGAAGCAACAATCATTACTGCCTTGGCAAAATAGTCAGACACAGTATTTCCAAACGTTTTATCTTTGACATATTGCTTCCTCCATTATAAGGTATCTCTTTCCTGTTCATCCTGCTCACAACTGAGTACTACTGACACTGTAGTGCTGCAGTCCCTGTGTCCAAAAATACAGTATCGGAATGAGGTATTGCCTAGATACCTGTCACTTCAGTGAATGAAACCTGAAGGGAAAAATGAGCAGAAAGGAACAATGGGAGGTATTCCAGGCTCTTCTCAATGTTCTTGAGGACTGACATGAATTGATCGATTCTGGATTTTCCCTGTGTACGTGTAGCAAGAGGTTTCGTCTGTGTGTTAGGCCAGGCCAAGACAGACGTTCACCAGAAACACCCACTCACTGGCAAAAGCATAATGAAAAAAACCAAAACAAAACACCCAACACCACCATAACAAATAAAAATAAAGTATCTTACCTGTGTAATGACAGAAACAGGAACAGCTTATGATGGTTCAGCTTTTCACATATTTCAGTTCAACATGGTCCCTGCAGTGTGCTTTACAGAAGTAGATTTTTGACTGTCCAGGCTCCTGCAGATTTGTGGTTTGTGGTTGATTGCAAACTGTGAGGGTTTTGTCATGCTGAGCCATCGATAAAGACTGCCTCTGTGTGGTTTTTACTTTTTCTGATACTGTTTGTATTCACTCTGCAGCCTTTCCTTCAGTTCGGGAGAACTGTGCATTTATCTCCTCTATTTTGGACACCCACATTACTGAAGCTGACACTTAGCAACTTCAACTCTGAGATCTTTAAAACCTTTGACAAATTTTCCTAAGATCAGCCACAAAGCATTTAAGTTCCGGTAGGGAAGAGGAACACGTAAGTTCAGATGGGCGAGAAGCATGCATCCGTGCACTAAGTGCAGTCAAACAAGCTTTGCTTCCTTTGGACACCAATTTAATAATTTTTTTCTTCCAGAAGGTACTTCTGGTTCTCCTGTAATCCTATTTTAAGGGGCAACTCCAGCTCCACGTGGTGGGCCTGGCCTTTAGTTTGAACTTGGAAAGATGTTACCTTTATCAATAGCTCCTGACTAAATTTGACAGCCAGCATTCCAGTGAGCAAAGTGTATGCAGTCTCTCTCACAGGCTACTTTGTCTCACTTTTTTAGGTTTTGATTTTCCTCTGTGTCACATAAAAAAACCCAAATATATTGCTTAGTACCGCGGAGGTGTTAAAATCACGCCACGCCCCTTGCTGGCAGGGCACTGAAACTGTGACGCTAGGAGGGAGATCTCTGGGGGATATCGCCCAGGCACCCTTCGTGCTCGGTGGGCTTTCCGTGCAAGGTGGCGGCTCCCTGGGACGGCCTGTGCTCCCTGCTGCAGCCTCCTACCGACCCCTGAACCCTGCAGAGCTGGAAAGGCCCGGTGTCTTCATTTTCTCTCCGCAGCCAACCAACTTCGACGGTCGAGGGCTCTCACCGCGTCTAACGGAGAGACGGGGCTTCAGCGGGCGTTCCCCTCACACTCCCGCCTCAGAGCCGGGCGGCGACGCTTCCCGCCGAGGCACTCGGAGGGGCCGGGGCGGGCAGCGGAGCCCCACG